>NW_028274807.1:83735580-84363080 GCF_037043125.1 Eumetopias jubatus | reverse complement strand
TGTTTATTCATAGCTTTCTTATAGGAAGTAGGGAAATACCTTGCTTGCTGATAGTAAATATATTAAAGCTTATATTCCTACACATAAAATCTTAAGCATGTGAGAAATGAGGAATTTTTTAATGAAAAGAAAAATGTTTTGATGAGTAAAAAAATTAAAATATCACAGTCTGATTTATAGAGAAATATTTCATCAAGGGTATCAGTCTTCATGTCAGTTTTTCTTTCCTAACAGTTCTAAAATCATCATTGAGTTTTAAAATGTTTAAATCAGATTTTCATGTCTAGGATTAAATGTATATGATAGATGCAAATGTAGAGTATGTATACATTTTAGATGTCCATGTGAAACATGATTTATATATCATATATTCCATGAATTTAAATTTATTAATTATATTGCAAATGGAAATGAAAATATGCTGATACTTTTCTGGGAAGTAGGTTGTTTTGCTGATCAGGTATTTTTTCTATGAGAGAGACACCATAATGATCGAATACTATTGCTCTAGCAAAAAAACAACAACAAACCAACGAAAGAAACAAGTTAAAAAAAAAAAACCTACAACCTCACAACAATTAAGATAATAATGTAACAATAATGCTCTTCAAATTCCACTGCTTATTTCTGAAATTTTCCACACTCAAATTTATTTTTGTTTATAGTATCAGATGTACAGTTGTACTGGATATATATTTATATTTTAAAGTATTTATCATGCAGCTGACCAAGCCTTTGTTCATTTGAGGGAACATGTATTTAAGGGTTATAACTACAGGATAAATTAACTGTTGAATTATTTCTGAAGTTGTTTGTATCCAAAGGAAAATAAGAAGCATGATTTAGTTATACATATTTGAAACTGTTCTGCTATTGCTATATATTTTTTCACATTGTTCTTTCATAGCTTTATATTTAGCTACACTAAAACAAAAGATGATCATCTTACCTGTGAATACATTATTCTTAGTAAATCTGAAACCAGATGTTTGTTTAAACTATTACTCAATAATAAGCTTGAGGTTGGCTTTGGCTTTATTTTATTTTGGAAAAAAACACTGATCTGTAGAACCGATGTTTGGAAATGACTCTTTAGATATTTTGTTATTATTTCCAAAAGCCCAGAAACTTTTGCTTATGAGGTAGTTAGGGTTATAAGAGTGAGTTTCTATTATGATTCAGGTAATGTTTTGATACTGTTTTTTATAACAGAGTAAAATGCACCTACAGCATTACAGAAGCAAACATACGTTTTTCTCTTATTTCATTGTTAATGCTTGGTGTTATCCACTGCCTTTGATTCTATTATTATTCTCTTCTAAAAGTGCTCTTATTATAATACTACCTGGTTCTTAATAAAGGGAATATTTTAATTCATGAGATTAATTTTAAATCTACCTATTAAATATGTCAAGTAACTGTACAGCTGTAGAGAAGTCAAATTAATTACAAATTATAGTCCATGTTAACATTCACTTACGTAATTTTAAAATTACATATACCTTTAAAAGCAAGGCTTGGTTATATAAATAACAGTTCAGAATTAAAGTCATGCATGTGAAGAATGAGAGAACTCATCAAAATACAAATCACATTTTGTCATTTATTTACATTCTACAACTAAAATTATTTTATTGAGGGAAAACAAAAGTCCTTAAAATGCAAAATTTCCAGGTGAATAGTATAGAAATACTGAGAAATATATAAATGTGTTATTTCTGCTGATTCAGATAACACTCTTGATATGAAAATATGTGGAGCAAGTTTTGGCTGAGCACCAGCTGAATGTAGTAACAGCAAACTCTTCACCATTGAGCACAACTGAAAGTATTGTACATTTTTTACTACAAAAAAGTGTTCTATTACATCTTTTTCTGATTATCACCACCTGCCCTTTCTATTAAAATTTTATAGTATTAAAATCTTCAAACCTATAGTTTCCCAAATAACTGTGTAATATTTCCACATCATTTAAATCATTGAACAAATAAATAGTTTAAAGCCTATTTAAGATTATGAGAGCACATGTTTTCCACATTGGCTTTTATTTAAATATTTTCTTTCATGTTTGCTCTGTGAACTCTGGGAGTAGGGGGCTGGAAATTATATACTACTCTTGCATTGCTGCCACCCGGCCTTGGAGAGTAGCATGAACGCTGCTCCAGCGAGTCACCATTTTGAAGATGGCCCAGATGTGTGGCAGTGTTATGGTGGGCAGGGAAGTCTCAAAATAACATGCTACAATCTGCCTATGACTCATCAGCATGTGTGTGTGTGTGTGTGTGTGTGTGTGTGTGTGTGTGTGTGTTCCCACGCAATGTTTTTGGCCAAATGGTGCTTAAAAATACTGACAATATTTTACCTCAACTTGAATCTTGTGATTATCAACTGTGGGTTTTCAAGAAAGATGCAAAGAGGCAAGTGACTAAAAGCATATAACTAATTGAGGACTGTAGTCCCCAAGGACTAAGAGTAGTTAACTAGGAGTACAAATTGGGGATATTGCTGTGTTAACTTAAATAGAACCCTGGGAAATAACCATTTAAAAAAATATACATTTGTTGAACTAGTTGGTGTTAAATAATGGAAAGAGAAGCATTTGATTTTTTGTTCTTTCTGCCATTGTTATGATCTTCCCTATAATGATGAGCTATTATGCTTTTCTGGGATTACTCAAAGATAACGAAAAAGGTATTATCCTCATTTTCCAATCAAGACTGTAGAAAGACATTGGGGTCACAGACGTATATATATAGTAAAGCATTTCAAAGATAGAATGATGGATTCACTTTTATATTTTCTCAATCTCTTACTTTAATGCTGTGATTTTACCAAATTAGGAGAGGTCCTTATTTTCCATGTGTTTAATTGTCATATTCACTCTGTGTCTTCATTCTTTTGAGGAAAGTTATTACCAGAAGTTTGGGAGTGGGGTCCTGGCTTTCACAGAATAATTTTGAGGACATTCCTTCCCTATGAGAGGTAAAGAGAAAGCGTCTTGAGGAAGCAGGTTAAAGTTGGGGCTCAAATCTTGTTTTAGAAAATAGGGAAAATGAGGGGAGGAGATATAGAGTAAAACTGTGGATTCACTTCTCTGAGAGATGCATTGGTACTGCAACAGGAGAGACGCTCCTTTTTCCTCTTTTAAGGGTGGCGGTGTGGACTTGCAGCGAGAACAAGGGCCAAATGTGTTTTGTTCACAAAATCTAATACATTTGATTTATTTTTAAAATTTAATAGTCAAATAGATCATGTAATTGTATATTTCACATTCACAAAGTATAAAAGCACATACAATGAAAACTCTTTGTGTTCTTTGGACCTCCCATCACTTAGTTCCTCTATCATGAAGCAACAATGTGATAATTCTTTGTATTCCAGAGATATTTTATATTTTTCCAAGCAAATTTATATGTATAAATACTTTTTCTTCTCTTTTACATAAATGGTAGTGTAACATACCCAGTGTTCTACATCTTGCTTTTTAAATTAATACATATAGGTAGAACTCTTTCCTTTTTTTTAAAAGATTTTATTTATTTATTTGGCAGAGAGATAGAGAGAGCCAGAGAGCACAAGTGGGGGGAATGGCAGAGGAAGAGGGAGAAGCAGACTCCCCACTGAGCAGGGAGCCTGATGTGGGGCTTGGTCCTAGGACTCCAGGATCATGACCTGAGCCAAAGGCAGATGCTTAACCGAGTGAGCCACCCAGGTGCCCCAACTCTTTCCTTATTAAAAAAGTAGTCCCTATTCTGTTTTTATGGGTTGCATAGTATTCCATTATAAGGATGCACCATAAGTTATTTAATCAGTTGATTATTGATAAGTGTTTAAGTTGCTTTCAATCTCTTGTTCTTGTAAAAATGCAGTGCTGGTGGGAGTGTAAAATGGTGCAGTTGCTGTGTAGAAGAATTTGGAAGTTCCTTAACAAGTTAAAGATAGAATTTCCATATGATCCAGAAATTCTACTTCTAGGTATATAACCAAAACAATTGAAAGCCAGGCCTCAGATACCTGTATACTGATGTTCATGGGAGCATTATTCACAATAGCCAAAGGTGGAAACAACCCAAATCTCCATAAATAGGTGAATGGATAAGCAAAATGTGCTATACACATACAATGGCATAATTATTTAGCCTTAAAAAAAGAAGGAAATTCTGATACATGCTACAAGGTGAATGAACCTTAAAACCATTATCCTAAGTGAAATAAGCCAGACATAAATGGACAAATATTGTATGATTCCACTTAAATGAGCTATCTAGGATAGGCAAATTCATCTAAGACAGAAAGTAGAATAGTGGCTACCAGGGGCTGGGAGGAGGGAGAATGGGGAGTTATTTTTTGATGGGTATAGGGTTTCTATTTGAGAAGGTGAAAAATTTCTGGAAATAGATAATGGTGGTGGTTATACAACAACATGAATGTACTTAATGCCACGGAATTACATACTTAAAAATGCTTTAGGTAGTAAATTTTATGTTATGTGTATTTTAGAATAATAAAAATAGTCCCCCAAACTGCAACACTGAGCAACCTTGTACACCGAATTTTGCGTGCTTGGAGTGTATCCTCTTGACAAATTTGTAAGGTGTGCAAATGATAGTTTGCATTTTGATAGTTATTTACCTTTCCAACAACAGTGTATTAGTTTGTGTGTTTCCTCACATCTTAACGATGTATTCAATTAAACTTTTCTTTTTCTGGCAACCTGATAGGTGAAAAATCATTGCTTTTTTTTTTTAGGAATGAAAGGAAACTCTAAATTTTCTTTCTTTCTTTTTTTAATATTTTATTTGTTTATTTGACAGAGAAAGGAGAGAGGGAACACAAGCAGGGGGAGTGGGAGAGAGAGAAGCAGGCTTCCTGCGGAGCAGGGAGCCTGATGCGGGACTTGATCCCAGGACCCTGGGATCATGACCTGAGCCGAAGGCAGATGCTTAACGACTGAGCCACCCAGGCGCCAGCAACTATAAACTTTCTTAAGGGGTTGGAATTGGGATCCCATTGGCCTTCTGTATTTGAATGGTGAAGATGTGGCACATTAGAGCTTTTAACCCATGCCCAAATGGAAACTGTATTTGAGTGATACATTATTCATAATTTTTAAATGGCCTCAGCCAGAGGTGGATTAAAAAGTTTGTCCAAATATTATATATGGTGTTGTTTCAGTCTGTATACTTTGTAATTTGGGGGAATTTCAACTTTGTTCCCAGTTGTTAATTTATCAAGCCTCTAACAATAAATAATATATAATGCCTACCTCGAGGAGCTCACAGTGTGATGGGGGAAGCTACCTAAATAAATAGGCAATTGCAATTGCAGTGTGGGAGTGAGTGTTGATTGCTATAGAAATATGACTGGGTGGGTCTGTACCCCAGATTTTGGCGGGGAGGGGCAAGGAAAGCTTTCCAGATTGTATGTAAACTGAGTCCGTTATGACAAGGAGTTAAGCAGGTGGGGTGGGGGAGGGGAGAGGGAGGTGTATGATTTGAGGAATCTGGAAAAGGAAAAAACAGTTCATTGCAAGGTCCTGAGCCAAGAGAAAGTGTGGAACCTTGAGAGCATTCCAGGTAGTTCAGGTGGGCTTCAGCCTAGAATGAGAGAGTTCCTCTGATTAGCACGTTTTTTACTCTTGAGTAAGTTCAGACCTTGGGCAAGTCTGAGGCTCTATGTCTTGCCTGTGGTGTTTCTCTAGACCCGGAGCTTGACAAGGGGTTTTCACTTTCACTCTTGGTCAACAAGGTCGACAATAATTCTTTTTCATATTTTTGAAATTCCTTTTTTTTTTAGTTTTATTTATTTATTTATTTATTTATTTATTTATTTATTAACTTTTATTATGTTATGTTAATCACCATACATTACATTGTTTGCGTATAACACCCAGTGCTCCATTCAGTACGTGCCCCCTTTAATACCCATCACCAGGCTAACCCATCCCCCCCTCCCCTCTAGAACCCTCAGTTTGTTTCTCAGAGTCCATAGTCTCTCATGGTTCATCTCCCCCTCCGATTTCCCCTCCTTCATTTTTCCCTTCCTGCTATATTCTTCTTCTTTTTTTTAACATATAATGTATTATCTGTTTCAGAGGTATAGGTCTGTGATTCAACAGTCTTACACAATTCACAGCGCTCACCATAGCACATACCCTCCCCAGTGTCTATCACCCAGTCACCTCATCCCTCCCACCCCCACCACTCCAGCAACCCTCAGTTTGTTTCCTGAGATTAAGAATTCCTCATTATCAGTGAGATCATATGATACATGTCCTTCTCTGATTGACTTATTTCACTCAGCATAATACCCTCCATCATTGCAAATGGCAACATTTCACTCCTTTTGATGGCTGCATAATATTCCACTATATATATATATTTACCACATCTTTTTTAATCCATTCATCTATCAATGGACATCTTGTCTCTTTCCATTGTTTGGCTATTGTGGACATTGCTGCTATAAACATCGGGGTGCATGTACCCCTTTAGATCCGTACATTTGTATCTTTGGGGTAAATACCCAGTTAGTGCAATTGCTGGATCATATGGTAGCTCTATTTTCAACTTTTTGAAGAACCTCCATACTGTTTTCCAGAGTGGCTGCACCAGCTTGCATTCTCACCAACAGTATAGGAGGGTTCCCCTTTCTCCGCATCCCCGCCAACATCTGTTGTTTCCTGACTTGTTAATTTTAGCCATTCTGACTGGTGTGAGGTGGTATCTCATTGAGGTTTTGATTTGGATTTCCCTAATGCCGAGCGATGCTGAGCACTTTTTCATGTGTCTGTTGGCCATTTGGATGTCTTCTTTGGAAAAAATGTCTGTTCATGTCTTCTGCCCATTTCTTGATTGGATCATTTGTTCTTTGGGTGTTGAGTTTGATAAGTTCTTTATGGATTTTGGATACTAGCCCTTTCTGATATCAGGACCATAGTATGTGTAACAAGCCTACCTGTCCCTTCCCTGCTTCGTCTCCATTTCCCTGATTCCTTTTTTTTCTCTTTGACTTAAAAATCTTATTTCTTGGGGCACCTGGGTGGCTCTGTCGTTAAGCATCTGCCTTCAGCTCAGGTCATGATCCCAGGGTCCTGGGATCGAGCCCCACATTGGGCTCCCTGCTCTGCGAGGAGCTTGCTTCTCCCTCTCCCACTCCCTCTGCTTGTGTTCCCTCTCTGTCAAATAAATAAATAAAATCTTTAAAAAAAATCTTATTTCTTTTTTCAGACCCTCCTGAAGTCTCACCTATATTACCAAGCCTTTCTCCAAAGCCTTTCCTAGTTCTGCTCACCTTTTGCTTATTAATCATTTGTTTCTTCTCCAATTATTTATTGAGCATTGCTTTTGTGCTAGACACAGGGTGAGATGCTGAGGATACAGGGATGAATGAGACCTGTCCCTGCCCTCAGGTTGATATATCTGAGTACTTTATTACCTTTATTATAGTGCTTGTCACAGCTAGCCTCGTATTATAGGGCAACCTAATTTGTCTGAGAGCGTTTTGATTTGTGGGCCTTTAGCCATAGCACAGTTCCTAGGTCACACAAATGTGTAGTGTCCAACCATTTCACTTGGAGGGTGAGGAGGGGAAGGGAGGAGAGAAAAGGGGGGCAGAGGGAGAGTGGGAGAGACAGAGAGAGAGAGAGATTTATTGGCCATTTACTCTGTGCCAGGCAGTTGGATAAGTGCTTTACAGCTATTATCTCATTTAACTTTTCTGAGAACACCATAAATCAGGAATGAATAGTTTCTCCATTTCACATGGTAGGAAATTGAGAAACAGTGCTTAAATAACTTGCCCAGGTCACATTGCTGAAAAGTGGAAGAGCCAGGATCCACCCCTATAGAGTCTGGTTGTAGGGCTCTTGCTTTTGGCCACTGTGCTAGACTGATTTTCTTCCCAGTCATCATTCCAGTCAATAGGGCAGTCACACAATCAACAGCACAACTGCAGTTTACTTGTGATTATGCTTTGGTCATTTTGATGTCCCCAAGGTTCAGTGGCCTGTGTTTGTGTGTTTTACTAAATGTGAATCCACAGCTAGGTTGTAATACGGAGCTGGTGAACTCCACAAACAGCAGGTAGCATTTATATTTATCTAGTTTTGCATGATGCTTATAGACAGATGTCTGCATTTGTGTGAGGCCCTAAGTGCCATGAGATGATGGTAATGAAGCTGATTTATGCTGCTTACCAGATGGGTCCCCAACGCTGCTTAGAAACTGGCATAAAATCAAAGGCAACTTTTTGATAGCTGTGATGTGACAGTTGATCTTCAGGGCTCTGCTTGAACTACTTTTTGGTGTGGTTTAGACCAGGGCTTTGTACACTTGTCTCCTGAAGTCTTCTTATAGCAGTGGGCAGTAAAGCATATGTGCCTCTGTGATCTGGTGATGAAACAGGGAATGATCAAGATATGCCATGCCTTGATGTCTCTAGGTCTTATCTTTAAAATTAAATGTGTGCTTTAATAATCTAATAATAAATAATAGTAATCTAATAATAATCTAGCCATGCTTATTTTAAAATGACAAGGTTTTTGATTATTTACCATCAAATAAAATGGGCACTGCAGGAAGTATGGCATTATTTTCTGCAATTCAAAGGTCTCCCAGCCATACCATCTGCTCAGACCTCACTTGGAGGGATACTGGTTAGATAAAACTGATCTAGAACATTTGAGGTGTGTCCACTTAAAACGGTTACTGTCATACCAATTCAGGGATGAGAGGGTCCACAAGCTGGTCTTTGCCAATGCACAGTGTAAGGCTGACTACCCTTCCTAATGGCTATTTTGAATCACGGTCATCTGATGTCCCTATGTGTGGAGACAGATGTAAGCTCTCCTATAAGCAGTCTGGACTAAGTAATGTTACTAAGATGATCAGCAGTGTCTCCCTGCCCCTGCAATTCTAAGTTAATGTGACTTGAATCCCAGTCCACAGTGGTCCCCATAATTTCTTTACATTTCTAAGGGCTCATTTTTTTGACACTTCTGATTTAGCGTTTTGCATCTCTAAGTGTTTTCTGTTTTGTTTTTTGTCCACCTGGATGCAAAATTCAGTGCCTCCACTAATTTACTACCCCAGATCCACCCATACTAAGCATTTCCTGAGTTTGTAACTGGACTGACTATCCGAGGAATTCAGTCTCCCAACAGTTTCACTAGCTCCCTGGTCTTTTCTCCCTACCCTGACTTTCTCTTCTTTCACTACTTCTCTTTTAAGAACAGATTGCTCTCTCTGTCTCATGCCATGTAGTTTCATGCTGTCCTCTGCATCCTTGGCCTCAGTTGACTTTCCTGCCCTGCAGGACTCACTTACCCCAAGGGGTGCTACTGAAGAAGCATTTTTCCAACAAAGGCAATTCTCTCACTAAAAGGAATTCTCATACCAGTTGCCAAGAGAATAAAATGTTCTTCATCTAACCCTCCCTCAATAATAAAGTAACAAAGGTTGAGAGTGATTTATTTTCTTTTAAAAAATAAATTAGAACAGACTCAAGGTTATCTCAGTAATAATAGCACTCTCTCTCCCTTGTATTCCAATATGCTGTGTTGAATGGGAGAGAAAGGCATGAAGTTATAGCTCACTCAAAGGCAACTGAGCATAGGGGTGCTATCTGTGTATACAGGGGACACAAAAGCTCTTCTACTTTGCCTGATTCTTGAAGAGTTGATATCTAGCATCTGCTTCTACATCCCCAAAGTTGAATTTACAACCTCCCAGAGCAGCATATCATTCTTTGGGCAATTCTGACAATTTAGAAAATTTTTCTTTGTATTAAATGGATACCAGCCTTCTGGAGCTTCCATCCTTGTATTCTAACTCTATTTGCATGAAGTCTGACTAATTTGACTTGAGGTACATTAGTCCAATGTTGTATATGCTCCATCCCAAAATGTATATTTGAGAAACTACTTTCCTGCTCCAAATGTCTTGACTCTCCATTACTGAGAGAATAAAATCTTACGTCCTTAGCAGAACAGTCAATATCCTTGATAAAATTGTTCAAACATCCCTTTCCACCCTCTGCTTTTCCCTTGTCTTTTGTCTCCCTGTGTCCCAGTTCTTCTAATTCCCCAAGTAGATATGTCACTTGTCTTTGTTCTGCTTTCTCACCGCTTTTAAAAAGTTTTCCAACCTGTCCCATCTCCACTGATCACCATCTTATTTATTTTCCAATCGTACACTTACCATGAAGCCTTCCTTGATTTCTCCAGTCAAATGAGTTGCTGCTATCTCTGAGCTCCTTATTGTTACTTTGGATCTGTGGTGTCTAATATAGAAGTAACTAGCCACAGGTGACTATTGAGCATTTGAAATATAGCTAGTCCAAACTGAGATATTTATATTAAATATAAATTACATACTGGATTCAAAAACTTAGTACAAAAAACAGGGTGTAACTAGCTCATTAGTAATTTTTTATATTGATTCTATGTTGAAATGATAAGATTTTGGTTATATGGGTGCATATAAAGCATATTATTAGGTTAACTTCACCTTAAAAAACTTTTCAATGTGGCTACTAGAAAATTTAAAATTACATAAATGGCTTACATTATAATTCTATCGAACAACTCTGCTTTAGACCATTATATGGTATTCAATGTTAAGTACCTTGCGCTATCACTCTGTGTGCATTTCATTCCCTGCTGCTAGAGTTTAGGTTCCCTGAGGTCAGGGACTTGTAACCTCAGTACTCTCCCAAAGAGCCTTTTATTCAGTGGATGTTCAATATATGCTAATGAAACAAAATAGAAAACTTTTTATCAGAAGAGGTCAGAAATTCAAATGCCTACAAAAACCTGGCAGATAGCATAATTAATAGGAAGTAAGCTAGGTTTTTTTTTTTTTTTAAGGTTTTATTTATTTATTTGATAGAGAGAGAGAGACAGATAGGGAGAGCAGGAACACAAGCAGGGGAAGTGGGAGAGGGAGAAGCAGGCTTCCCGCCGAGAAAGGAGCCCAATGCGGGGCTCAATCCCAGGACCCCGGAATCATGACCTGAGCCGAAGGCAGACGCTTAATGATTGAGCCACCCAGGCGCCCCAGTAAGCTAGGTTTACTAGAGATCTGGTGTCAGGAACACAGTAGGATTTGGGCGTCAGTTAGCAGAGACCATGGTCAACTGTAGATTCACAGTTGTGTAAAGGAGGCAGCCACTTTTCCCCATCAGCTGAATTATTGCCACATAGGAATGCAGGTCTAGGGTTGCCTAAGTTTCCAATCTTTCAAGAGAAACTGGATATCTGGACTTCTATGTCAATTTAACTGATTTTTATATATTGGCTTAATTCTTAAAAAACTGTGTGAGCCAACCAAAACAGGTTGGTGGCCTAGATACAGCCTGAAAGTTACCAGAGTGTGCTTCTCATCTAAAGGGTAAAATGGAATTTACCTGCAGTACCATGTTAGTAAAGAGTAAAACAAGATTACTGTGGCTTTGATCAATAAGGGGCTGGAATTTGGGCCCTTGAATTTATAGATTGTTCAGAAAATTACTGGTAGGTGGTATTTCCAAACATTTTCAAATACTTCACTAAAAAACATATCCCTCTGAAGAATTTCTCAAGACTTAGATAGACCCTTACAGGAAAAAAAGAAGGATGTGGAGTCTACAAAATGTTTATTGACAGAGTGTGATACTGTCAATTTAATGCAAAAGAGAATAAGATGTCTTTCATTCTTAAGTCTGTAACTATTTAGAGGTTAGGAAATGGTCAAAGAAACTTACCTTCTGAATTTTCAGAGCTCTTGTTACCTGTATGTTTAAGGAAAGAATCTTGTGATTGACTGTTTTCCATACATGAAATGACAAGGTTAGAATGAGCTGAATGCTAGTCAGAATAATGTTATTTTTAAATGACAGCGTGCTGTTTCTAAAGTAGATTAGCAGTACCCCTTCTTTGGTTTTCATTTCTTTGAATCCAAAATCAGTAGACCAAGTAATGCAAAAGAATTCTGGCTTAGAATTGTGTTGGGTGTTGACCAGATTCTTATTAGTACTTTATTCTTTTTTTGGTCATTTTATAAAGCTTTGTAACGTGTAGTCATAACAGCATCAGAATTAGCTTACCAAAGGGGTCATTATTCTATTGAGTAGGAAAATAAGTGAAGATATGTATAAGTGCACTTCAAATTCAATTTTGTTATTTTGCATGCAAATTGAGCACCTGAAATCAAAGATTCTATTTAATGTTGTCTTTGAAAGTCATCTGTCATGTATAAATGAGTATCTGAGAATTTTTAAAAAATCTCCTAAGCAAATAGAAGGGGCATGTTATAAGATATGAAATCAATGAATCAAGATAATACAGTGTTCCTTTTACTTGGACAAATTATACTGTGTATTAAAAGCTAAGAATAGTTGATACAGAAATCTGAAATATATTTAAATTGTTAGTCAAGTATCAGTGAATTGTAAATTCATTCTGACTTGTCTGTTAGCCTTTGAGTAAGTCCTGAAATTTTTCTGTTCCTCTTTTTCCCCATTTCCAAAGTAGTTGTAATAATCCCATTTGTCTCTTAAGCATAATCATATACTGCTGTAGAAGATGATGCTCTTTCTGGCAAAGTGTTCTCACATCTGGGCAGATAGATATGGTTGTTATTTCCACAGTATATTGATATAGCAGACATTTTAGAAGAGCAGCGTTGGTTGCTTTATAGCATCTTATTGTTTAAAAAATCATTGAGCAGCTATTATATTATTATTTTTTAAATTTAATTTTATTATGTTATGTTAGTCACCATACATCATTAGTTTTTGATGTGGTGATCCATGATTCATTGTTTTCGTATAACACCCAGTGCTCCATGCAGTACGTGCCCTCCTTAATACCCACCATCAGGCCAACCACTGCCCCCACCCCCCACCCCTCCAAAATCCTCAGTCTGTTTCTCGGAGTCCATAGTCTCTCGTGGTTCATCTCCCCCTCTGATTTCCCCCCTTCATTTTTCCCTTCCTTCTCCTAATGTCCTCCATGCTATTCCTTATGTTCCACAAAGAAGTGAAACCATAGGATAATTGACTTTCTCTGCTTGACTTATTTCACTTAGCATAATCTCCTCCAGTCCCATCCATGTTGATGTAAAAGTTGGGTATTCATCCTTTCTGATGGCTGAGTGATATTCCATTGTATATATGGACCACATCTTCTTTATCCATTCATCTGTTGAAGGGCATCTTGGCTCTTTCCACGGTTTGTCTATTGCGGACATTGCCGCTATGAACACTGGGGTGCATATGGCCCTTCTTTTCACTAGTCTGTGTCTTTGGGGTAAATACCCAGTAGTGCAATTGCTGGGTCATAGGGTAGCTGTATTTTTGATTTTTTTGAGGAACCGTCACACTGTTTTCCAAAGCCGCTGTACCAACTTGCATTCCCACCAATAATGTAAGAAGGTTCCCCTTTCTCCACAACCTCTTCAACATTTGTTGTTTCTTGCCTTGTCAATTTTTGCCACTCTAACTGGTGTAAGGTGGTATCTCAGTTTGGTTTTGATTTGAATTTCCCTGATGGCTAATGATGATGAACATTTTTTCATGTGTCTGTTAGCCATTTGTGTGCCTTCTTTGGAGAAGTGTCTGTTCATGTCTTCTGCCCATTTTTTGACTTGATTATTTGTTTTTTTGGGTGTTGAGTTTGAGAAGTACTTTATAGATCTTGGATACCAGCCCTTTGTCTGTAGTGTCATTTGCAAATATCTTCTCCCATTCTGTGGGTAGCCTCTTTGTTTTGTTGACTGTTTCCTTTGCCATGCAGAAGCTTTTTATCTTGATGAAGTCCCAAAAGTTCATTTTTGCTTTTGCTTCACTAGCCTTTGGAGATGTATCTTGAGAGAAGCTGCTGTGGCCGATGTCGAAGAGATTACTGCCCGTGTTCTCCTCTAGGATTTTGATGGATTCCTGTCTCACGTTGAGGTCATTCATCCATTTTGAGTTTATCTTCATGTATGGTGTTAGAGAATGGTCGAGTTTCATTCTTCTGTATATAACTGTCCAATTTTCCCAGCACCATTTATTGAAGAGACTGTCTTTTTTCCATTGCATATTTTTTCCTGCTTTGTCAAAGATTATTTGACCATAGAGTTGAGGGTCCATATCTGGGCTCTCTATTCTGTTCCATTGGTCTATATGTCTGTTTTTGTGCCAGTATCATGCTGTCTTGGTGATCACTGCTTTGTAATGTAGCTTGAAATCTGGCAACGTGATACCCTCAGCTTTGTTTTTCTTTTTCAACATTTCCTTGGTGATTCGGGGTCTTTTCTGGTTCCATACAAATTTTAGGATTGTTTGTTCCAGCACTCTGAAAAATGTCATTGGCACTTTGATCAGGATGGCCTTGAAGGTATAGATTGCTCTGGGTAGCATTTTAACAATGTTTATTCTTCCGATTCATGAGCATGGAATGTTTTTCCACCTTTTTGTGTCTTCTTCAATTTCTTTCATGAGTGTTCTGTAGCTCCTAGAGTACAGGTCCTTTACCTCTTTGGTTAGGTTTATTCCGAGGTATCTTATGGTTTTGGTGCTGTTGTAAATGGAATTGTTTCTCTAATTTCTCTTTCTACAGTTGCATTGTTAGTGTACAAGAAAGCAACTGATTTCTGTGCATTGATTTTGTATCCTACCACATTACTGAATTGCTGTATGAGTTCTGGTAATTTGGGGGTGGAGTCTTTTCGATTTTCCACATAAAGTATCATGTCATCTGCAAAGAGAGAGAGTTTGACTTCTTCATTGCCAGTTTGTGAATACCTTTTAGTCTTTTTATTGTCTGATTGCTGTTTCCAGGACTTCTAGTACTGTGTTGAACAGTAGTGGCAAGAGTGGGCATCCTTGACGTGTTCCTGATCTTAAGAGAAAGGCTCTCATCTTTTCCCTGTTGAGGATGATATTCGCTGGTTTTTCATAGATGGATTTTAGGAACTTAAGGAATGTTCCCTCAATTACTAAGTTATTTACATTTTTATAAGTGGTATTTTTGGTTTTATTTTTTTGTTTTTTTATATATTTTTTAAAGATTTCATTTATTTATCAGAGAGAGAGAGATACAGAGACAGGCAGAGGGAGAAGCAGGCTCTTTGCTGAGCAAGGAGTCCGATGTGGGACTCCATCCCAGGACCCTGGGATCATGACCTGAGCCGAAGGCAGACGCTTAACCGACTGAGCCACCCAGGCGTCCCATAAGTGGTATTTTTGTTTTTATTAACCTCACAGTATTTTCTAATTTCTTTTCTGATTTCTTTTGACCCATTGGTTATTTGGGAGTGTGTTGTTTTATTTCCCTAATTCCCTTCTGTTATTGATTTCTAGTTTCCTTCCATTGTCAGAGAATATACATTGTATGATTTCAATTCCTTAAATTAATGAGAACTGTTTTATAAACTAACATTAAGATGTTAAAGGTAATCCCCACAGCAACCACTGAAGAAAATACCTTTAAGATACATAGTAAAAGAACTGACAACTGATATTTTCTGTACTAGAAAGTCTCTATTAACACAAAAGAAAGGAGTAATGGAGGATTGAAGGATCAAAAAAAAAGACATAAGATATATTAAAAACAGCAAAATGGCATGTGTAATTCCTACCTTATGAGTAATTATATTAAATGTAAACAGATTAAACTCTCCAATTAAAGGGCAGAAGTTGCCAAAATGAACAAAGAAACATGTTCCAGTTGTATGCTTTATACAACAGACACACTTCAGAGTCAAAGACACAAATAGGTTAAAAGAGAATGGAAAAAGATATACCATGCAAAAGGAAAGAAAAGAGCTGGAGTAACAATTTTAACATCAAACAAAATAGAATTTAAGACAAAAATTGTTCCCTCTATCCCTATACTCTGAAGAGTTTTAATTAGGAAAGGATGCTGTATTTTGTCAAATGCTTTATCTGCATCAATTGAGAGGACCATATGGTTCTCTCTCCTCTTATTAATGTGTTCTATCACACATATTGATTTGGGAATGTTGAACCACCCTTGCATCCCGGGAATAAATCCCACTTGGTCGTGGTAGATGATCCTTTTAATGTATTGTTGGATCTTATCAGCTAGGATTTTGTTGAGAATTTTGGCATCCATATTCATCAGGGATATCGGTCTGAAATTCTCCTTTTTGATGGGGTCTTTGCCTGGTTTGGGGATTAAGGTAATGCTGGCCTCATAGAATGAGTCTGGAAGCTTTCCTTCTGTTTCTGTTTTTTGAAAGAGCTTCAGGAGAACAGGTATTATTTCTTCTTTGAATGTTTGGTAGAATTCCCCAGGGAATCCATCAGGCCCTGGTCTCTTGTTTTTTGGGAGGTTTTTGATCACTGCTTCAATCTCGTTGCTGGTTATTGGCCTATTCAGGTTGTCAATTTCTTCCTGTTTCAGTCTTGGCAGTTTATTGGTTTCCAGGAAGGCATCCATTTCTTCCAGGTTGCTTAATTTATTGGCATATAATTGTTGCTAATAATTTCTAATACTTGTTTCTATTTCTTTGGTGTTAGTCATGATCTCTCCCCTTTCCTTCATAATTTTATTAATTTGGGTCCTTTCTCTTTTCTTTTGGATAAGTCTGATCAGTGGTTTATCAATCTTACTAATTCTTTCCAAGAACAAGCTTCTAGTTTCGTTGATCTGATCTACTGTGTTTCTGGTTTCTAATTCATTGATCTCTGCTATAATCTTATTTCTCTTCTAATGTGTGGCTTAGGCATCGTTTGTTGCTTTTCCTGTATTCTTTAAGGTGTAAAGTTAGTTGGTCAATTTGGGATTTTTCTTTTTTCTTTTTCTTTTTTTTTTTTTTTTTTGAGTGAGGCTTGGTGGCTAGGTATTTCCCCCTTAGGACCGCCTTTGCAGTATCCCATAGGTTTTGGATCAATGTGTTTTCATTCTCACTGGTTTCCATGAATTGTTTAAGTTCTTTGATTTCTTGGTTGACCCAAACATTATTAAGCAGAGTGGTCTTTAGCTTCCAAGTGTTTGAATTTCTTCCAAATTTTTTCTTGTGATTGCGTTCTAGTTTTAAAGCATTATGGTATGAGAATATGCAGGGAATAATCTCAGTCTTTTGGTGTCAGTTGAGACCTGATTTGTGACCCAGTATATGGTCTATTCTGGAGAAAGTTCTGTGTGTGCTCGAGAAGAATGAGTATTCTGTCGTTTTAGGGTGGAATGTTCTGTATATATCTATGGGGTCCATCTGGTCCAGTGTGTCATTCAAAGCTCTTGTTTTTTTGTTGATTTTCTGCTTAGATGATCTGTCTGTTGTTGAGAGTGGAGTATTGAGGTCTCCTACAATTAATGTATTGTTATCAGTATGACTCTTTATTTTGGTTAACAGTTGGCTTATGTAGATGGCTGCTCCCATGTTGGGGGTGTAGATATTTACAATTGTTAGATCTTCTTGTTGCATAGACCCTTTAAGAATGATATAGAGTCCTTCAGTGTCTCTAACTACAGTCTTTAGCTTAAAATCTAATTTGTCTGATATAAGAATTGTTACTCTAGCTTTCTTTTGAGGTCCGTTGGCATGAAAGATGGATCTTGATCCCTTCACTTTCAATCTGGATGTATCTTTAGGTTCAAAATGAGTCTCTTGTAGACAGCAAATGGATGGGTCCTGTCTTTTTATCCAATATGTAACCCTGTGCCGTTTTATGGGAGCATTTAGGCCGTTCACGTTGAGAGTGATTATTGAAGGATATGAATTTATTGTCATCATGTTGCCTGTGAAGACCTTGTTTCTATAGATTGTCTTTGTATATTTCTGTTCTATATCATTCTTGGGGTCTTTCTCCTTTTATAGAACCCCCCCCTTAATATTTCTTGGAGGGCCAGCTTAGTGGTCACATATTCTTTCAGTTTCTGCTGGTCTTGGAAGCTCTGCATCTCTCCATCCATTCTAAATGACAGCCTTGCTGGATAAAGTATTCTTGGCTGCATGTTCTTCTCGTTTAGTACGCTGAATATGTCTTGCCAGCCCTTTCTGGCTTGCCCGGTCTCTGTGGATAGGTCTGACATTATTCTGATGTTCCTCCCTCTGTATGTAAGGAATCTCTTCCCCCTAACTGCCCTTAAGATGGTTTCCTTGGTTTAAGATTTGTGAGTTTTACTATTACTTGCCAGCGTGTTGGCCTATCTTCCTTGATCTTGGGAGGGGTCCTCTCTGCCTCCAGGACACGAATTTTTGTTTCATTCCCCAGATTAGCGAAGTTCTCAGCTATGATTTGCTCAAATATATCTTCTAGTCCTCTCTCTCTGTCCACCCCCTCAGGGATTCCAGTAATTCTGACATTGGAACATTTCATGGTGTCACTTATTTCTCTGATTCTATTTTCATGGATTTTGAGTTGTTTTTCCCTGGCATCCTCTTTTTCCTCCTTTTCTATCAATTGGTCCTGTATATCACTAATTCATTCTCCTGCCTCGCTTACCCTAGCTGTTAGATTATCTAGATTAGATTGGATCTCATTGATAGCATTTTTAAGTTCTGCCAGTTCAGCTTTCATTTCTGCCCTTTGAGACTCTATGTTGCCATTAATCGATTTCTCCATTCTAGCTATTGTCTTCACAACTGCTACCCTGAATTCCATTTCCGACTTCTTGGTTATATCTGTATCCATTTGTAAATCTATGGCAGAAGTCACAGTCTCTGAGTCTTTCCTATTTTGTGGGTTCCTCCTCCTAGTCATTCTTTTGAGGGGTGGTTGAGGGAATGTACAGAGTCCAAATTATTAACCACAACCCCAGCAAGAGGCATCTGTTTTATAGGGACCTTAGGGTCGTTGCCTCTTGTTCTCCCAGCCTGTCTTCTGGGGGAGGGGCCTGCCACTCTCTTACTCAGGCAACCCTGTTTGGGCAGAGTTGTCCTGGCCCCTGTGGGGGGGATGGGCTCAGTGAAAACTGGTTTTTTGGGGCTTTTGTTCTCTGACGGCTTTCCCTGGTGGCTTTCTGCGTCTCTTCCGAGAGTCAGAGCAGAAGAGACCGTTTCCAACCCTCTGCCTCAGAGCAGAGAGATCGCCATCTGTTCTTCAGTGAGCTCTCCAGGCCACACTATCTCTGTTTCTGTCTGTGCTGCTATAAATTGCAGTGCTTCTAGTCCTCACCTCCGGGGTTGGGGCACATCTCTGCCCTTTGTGCTTCTAAAACCGCCAGCCGCCCCCAGTTCACATGTGCGGCCCACAGCTCCAGGTTTCAGGCTGGGAGTGACTGCCCTAAAGTCCTTTCCCTGTGGCTACCGGTCTGCGAGTCTGTGCCTGGTCCCCCATCATGTGGGAGGTTTTTGCATTCCTGTGTTATTTCACCTTTGCGGCAGCAGTGCTTATGGCAGCTCCCTCCTCCTTCTGTTTATCCACGGATATGTACCTGCGGAATCACAGCTCCCAGCTTCATACCTTGAAACCAACTCCCTTGCACTATTCTGTTTGTAGAGATCCAGATCTATCTTCTTATATCTCAGGCTGATGTCGTAGGTATTCAGAGTGGTCTGGTAGATATCCAGCTCAATTCCGGGGACCGGTTGGAATAGGGTCCCCTACTCCTCCACCATCTTTTCTGATAAGTCAGCTGTTATATTATTATTTAGGCCTATAAACATGTTATGAAGAGTAGAATAACCATACAAATTAAAATGATCATTTGTCAACTGTATATTTGCATAGATGATATAATAATCATAACATTAATGGAAATCTCTTAATGGGAGAAAACACCCAGAATTCCAAATAAGAAAACACTGTCATTTTTTGTATTCCCTTCCAATCCTAGTCCAAATGCATTTGACCTTTTTACGTAACTGTAATCATAATAGAGATAAAATTTAGTATTGTCTTTTGTGATAATATACCGTATTTCCCCATATTTCTTTCTTTTTTCATTTTTTATTAAGTTTTTAAATTTTAATTCCAGTATCATTAACATACAAGGTTATATTAGTTTCAGGTGTACAATCTAGTGATTCAGCAATGCTATACATTACTCAGTGCTCATCATAAGTGTACCCTTTAATCCCCATCACTTATTTCACCCATTTCCCCACCCACCTCACCTTTGGTAACCATCAGTTTGTTCTCTATAGTTAAGAGTATGTTTTTGGATTGTCTCTTTTTTTCTTTGTTTTGTTTCTTAAATTCCAGATATGAGTGAAATCACATGGTATTTGTCTTACTCTGACTTATTTCACTTAGCATTAAACACTTTAGACCTATCCATGTTGTTGCAAATGGCAAGACTTAATTCATTTGTATAGCTGAATAATACTCCATTGTATACATATACCATCTGTTTTTTATCTTTTCATCTGTCAGTGAACACTTGGGCCGCTTCTGTAATTTGACTATTGTAAATAATGTTGCAATAAACATAGGGGTGCATGCATCCCTTTGCATTAGTGTTTTTGTATTTTTTGGATAAATATCCAGTAGTACAATTATTGGATAATAGGGTAGTTCTATTTTTAACTTTTTGAGGAATTTCCTTGCTGTTTTCCACAATGTCTGTACCAGTTTGCATTCCCACCAATAGTGTACAAGGGTTCCATTTTCTCCACATGCTCACCAACACTTTTTGTTTCTTGTGTTTTTAATTTTAGCCATTCTGACAGGTGTGAGATGATATCTCATTGTAGTTTTAATTTGCATTTCCCTGGTGATGAGTGATGTTGAGCTATTTTCCCATATATCTGCATAGTTTTTAAAACTACTATTTTATATGGCTGTGTCATTAAATGCTCCATTAAATATAGATATCATACTTTGTTTAACTATTTTTCTATTGCTGGTCTTCTGGCTTTATTTACTCTTTAAGGGAAGATATCCCAGAAAGGAATAGTAAAAAGTTAAAAGTGTTCCACCTTAACTAGTGGAAAATAGGTTTAATGATGAGGAAGGACTCTAAGGTGTCTGTTGCCTTCCTAAGTCTAGGATCACTTGCATAGCCCAATGGTCTCATACATTAGAGTGCAGCTGAGGTCTGTAGTGAAGATGCAGATTGGGAAGATTTTGGTATATAATGGTCATTCAAGACATGGGACTACAATCAGATGACCCAGGTTTCATGTGTATAGTTAAAGAGAAACTGAGGACATGGCTCTAAAGGACAGTGACATTTAAAGGACAAACAGAGGGAGCAAAATGCAAAGGAGACTAAGAAGAGATGGTTAGAAAGAAATAGTGTCATAGAAACTAAGAGAAACTGTGGTTGGCAGTGATGGTATGACTTGCATGGGGGCAGAGCTGACTCTGGAAGGTAGCTACTGATTTCTCCCCTAGACGTAGTTCTGCTACTCTGGGGGTAGGCACATATATCTTCTTTAACATTTTGTATTTTCTGCCTGGTTTCAGTCAAGGATAGGATGCCTCCATCTTCCTAGATCTGCTTTGATTCCTTTAAACTATGTTAAGTTTCTCAATCTTAACATGTTAAAATCTAAGAACAGAATAGCTTGGTTTAAAGAAAATAATTTTTTGTGTATTTCCACTGCTGTATTATAGCAATCATTCCCAAAAGCTGGTTCAAGGGCACCGAGTTTCTGTTTCAGTAGATTTGAGGGGGCTTTGTGGGTGTGCATTTTTAACAAGCTCCTGGGTGACTCTGATGCACATTCAAGTCTGGGAACCCCTTATTTATTAACCAGAAGAATGTAAAAAGAGATTTTAGAATGGGACATCTAGAGATTTGCCATACCAGAGGTTTAGGTAGATGAAGCATGTAGTCTCAGTTTTCATGACAACTTATTCTCATAGAGTTGGTCCAGAGCACACATATTTGGTGAACTTCTCTTCTGTTCAGAATACTCGGCAGGAATCTGAGGACATTAAAAAGAAGATAGCATGAACAATGAATCATGGAAGACTACATCAAAAACTAATGATGTAATGTATGGTGATTAACATAACAATAAAAAATTAAAAAAAAAAGAAAATAGCATGAGTACAAAATAGAATGTACTCATAATGTCCAGAGAAAATGAGATTTGTTAGATAGATATTTGTGAAGTGGAACATGCTTCAAAGCTAATCACAGCCAGTGGGAAAAGGAGAGTGGTATCACAGGATGCTTCCTGCCAGGGCCCCTCACTTGCATGCCCCTGCATTTCTTGCTCCTCTTCCTGGGAACCATGTGTTCCAGTAGGAATGTACCTTGGACTTGGCATGAGACACCTTTGGAAGCCTGCCTGCTCTGCCCCTTGCCAGCTGAGTGGCCCTCAGAAAGTTCCTTAACCTTTCTGAGCCTGAAATTCTTGTCTGGTTAAACATGATAACACGAGCATGAAGAATATTTTCACAATGTAAACATGAAATGATATTTATAATTAACTCCGAAAGGAGCAGTTTCCAGTATGCTCACTTTCTAATGAATATTGGTGAAATACAAACATTAAAAATGTTTAAAAATGATTGATTTTAAATATTCTTCTATTGTTTGGGTGTGATGTGTATTTAACTTGATGTCTTATAGCAGTGGTTCCTAAAAGCTGCTTTAAGGGTACCAGAAATTCTGGCTTGGTAGACCTGGATTGGGACCTTTTAACTTATGCTTTTTATTAATGAATACAAACATTTCACACTTTTTTAATGTTACATGAAATTTACAAATAAATTAAATTCATGACTAAATATTAGTGATTGGTTCTGGAATATGCATTAAAAATTACACCTCCCATTCTTTTCCCACTGAAAATTGCTGAACTTTAAGTTTGACTTTTTTTTTGCAAAAATATTTACATTTTCAAAGTCTTTAATGAATTATTTCCTTTCATTCACATTTATTCCTTTTAGCTAAGCTAAAAATGTGACCTTTTAATTGCCAATTTAAATACCTATCTTTAATTCTTTTGTTCTAAAAGAGATGGTTTTGATTTTATTATAAAAGCTTGTGTGCTTTTAAAATCTTTCCTTCATTCTTATTATTCCCTTCATCATATGAGCCCTCTTAGAAACAACAGGTGTTTCTTTGTGGTGATATTTGACTTAATTAAAATTGAATGAAATGAGAGGAAGGAACCCTGTTCTGGTAGGTTTGTTGCCCTCAGGAAGCTCTTTAGCAAGCATTGTAATGAACCTCCTTCTAGTTGATGAATGAACAGATCTTATCTTTATTTAGAGACTCTGCTAGATGGGAAGAGTAATATTGAAAGATTTTTCTTTAAACAAGATCTTAGAGCTAAAAAGACTAATTTCCGTGATCTTTTCCTATTGACTTAGGGTTTAAATTTATGAGTACTCTACCACCATTTTTCACGGTCAGTGTTTTCCTGACTGTAGACTTAAGGCTTAGTTCTGTCATCTGTTTGAGGTCTCCATCAACCTGTTAATGTCTTAACAATTTTAAGCTTACATTTAAGTGCATGTCTTAAAATATGAATAATTTCCTAATTTTCCTTTTAAAAGCCCATTTGCAGAGCCTTTAGTGGTCCTTACCTCCCTCAGGTGGCAGGGCAGAGGCTTTCGATTCCATTCTGCCTAAAATTGCTTGCTCCTTTCCCTCTTGATCCCTTGTGTGCTTGGTCATTTCCAATACATTTGCAAGTTGTTTGCTTTCTTGTTTTTTGTCCCTTTCTCTCCACTAGAATGTGAACACCATGAGATCAGAGAGTTTTGTTCACTACTTTATCCCCATGTATAAAACAATGGTTGGTACTCAGAAATAATTTGTTGAATATATGTTTGTTTGTTTATTTATAACTGGGAACACCTGTGTCCTAGGTAGTCTTCTTATTTTTTTACTTGATTTTTTTTTTTGTAATCTGGAAATCTTCCTTATTTTTAAGAGCCTTACCATCTGCTAGGGATTGCTAAATTTCTGATTTTTATCTGCATGTAAAGGTCAGAAGGAAGCCCTACTGGGTGGAGTGTTACCAAGGGCACTTCACTGTGGCTGCAAAAACCTCTGCTCACCCTTACCTTCTCCTCTGCTTAATTGCTCTTTTCTGCTAGGTTTCTCAGCTTTGTTGTTTATGTTGCCCATGAATGCTGACAGAAGACATGTGACTCCTGGGTCAAAGACAAGGGATGGTTTATTACTTATGGAAATAGCAATAACCAGAGTATCATCATATTCTTCTGCCATTTCCTCAAATCTCAGTTCCCACATGACGATATGACAAGTAGTCAGGTGACACCTGCACACATAATGGGTTATATTATAGTAGAGAAATCCTAAGGTTAGGGAATCCAAACCTTCTATAATGGGCTACAAGCATATTTGTTCTTTACCCCAAAGGGAGACAATCTTTGTAATACTGGGCAGTAAACAAATCCACCCTTTGCTGTGGAGGACGACATTATCTCTATCTACCAAGGCTATTCACTACACAAACATCCTTGAAAAGATGTCCAAAACAAGAGCAATCAGTGCTTTTATTCTCAAGAACAAATAAAACAATCAGAACCAATCCTGTAAACTATCAAGGTTTATCTTATAAAGCTAGGTGACTTTCTTTTTAATTTTTTTAAAGATTTTATTTATTTGAAAGAGAGATAGCGAGAGAGAGCATGAGCAGGGAGGAGAGGGAGAAGCAGGCTCCCTGCGAGCAGGGAGCCCAACACAGGCCTCAATCCCAGGACCCTCAGATCATGACCTGAGCCGAAGGTAGATGCTTAACCAGCTGAGCCACCCAGGTATCCCTTTCTTCTTAATTTTCTATATTGTCCTTTCTACTTAGCCTTAATGATTAATGATTGTATTAATTTCACAGACTCTACCTAGGCCTGCGAAGAGGAAGTCTAGGGCAGTTTTACTACCCATAACAACTTTGGCCAGTGAGTTGAAGCTTATCTGAATACAGAGCCAAAAAATAGTATTGTTTACAATTGTTCCTTCAGGTGGCAGAGTGGGGATAGTTTCCTCTAGAAGGATAGCTAGCACTTTTTTCATGCTAGGCCAGCAATAGGCTTGAATATGCCATTTCCATTTGACATGTGAAGGTTGTTAGGCCTTTTGCCCTGTGTTAGTCATTAAGTCTGAGGTGACCCACCTTCAAAATGGGAATATCAGGCTGGTGAGTCAGAGACCTCCATGGGTCAGAAGTTCAGTTTTTACAAAATCCTAATGGCAAGCTAATAGCATTTCAGAAGGAGTACACCTGGTATCTGTGTCAAGGAGGCAAGAAGTCCAAAACTCTAGGAGACACCTATGGGTGTAGGCTGCCTCCCTTTGCTTGAGGCTCCAATAGGCAAAATTAGTCACAGAGTCCCATAGCTCAATAGGTTCATTGGGGTGGTAGAGCTTCAAAGGTAGAGAATATGTCCCAGCTTTTTTATTCCTTAATCTCAGTTTCTGGGTTGGGTGGAAACACAAGGTAAGGATATTTTCCTTTTTCTAGGGCCCCCAGGCTGAGTGAATAAGATACACAGGGCCAAAACCAAGATGGGACCTAGGAGTTTAGGCCACTTCTGGCTTAAGTCTTAAGTTAAAGGTGCAGAATAAATCACTGAGCTTGTTTCAAGCCCATGCCATCAGGGTGAAAGAAAATATGTGCATTGGGGCCTGACACCTCAGCCAGGAAGAAATAAGATGGCTTAATTGCCAGAAATGTCTGCTATCTCTCTTTCATGCAGACACCAGGAAAAGAATCATCTCAGTAAAACTCTTTTGGAGAGTGAATTTATGCAATAATTAAAAAAAATTGTAGAAATATATTAAATATGTATATTGATATTTATTTTCATATTACCAGCAGGGAAATAACATTCCACAAATTGCATTTTGGAAATGGATTAATGAGCCTCTTGCTCATTTTAGACCTTTTAATTTCTCTTAAATGGTATTTCAGTTATAAAAGTGCTTTCATCCTTCTTCCTTTGAATGGGTCAAAAGTTTACTGATGTTTTATTTAAATGGCTTTCTAAAAACATTTTTGGAATTATCAACATTTCACTAGCCAAAAGCGTACTCACAACCAATTTCTGGATAAGCAATGTTATTGTCACACTATTTCCCATGTCATTCATGTCAGAGAGGGTCCAGTTTTGTCATCAGCCTCGCTTCCCCAGCTTCACTTAATTAACTTTTGCTGATGTCTGGTAAATCCCTATCCTTGGCCATGGTTCTCTCATGAGATCTAGACCTTCCTATCCAACTACTTACCAGATATTTACATCAATCAGAGCAAGTATCTCAGAAGTGGCATTAATAAAAAAATAATATATATTTCTCCACCTCTTCCATCCCCAAATCTGCTCCTTCCCCCTTCCCCCTTTTCATAGGCATCCACTCTGTTACCCACATCAGAAGTTGGGTGGTTAAAGCACTTTCCATGTCCAGATTGGTCAGTGATTCTTGCTAGCCCTGCCTCCTGATAATGTCTTACATCTGTCCCTTCCTTGTCATTCCCGTGGCCCTTCCTTAAATTTGCACTCTTATCTGAACTCTCTGATAAACTGTCAGGATTGCTTGTTTCCATTCTATTATCCGTGTATTTTCTATTATAACCAAGGGATCTTTCTAAATATATCGTTGATCATTTTATTCCCTACTTAAAATTCTTTAATGACTTCATATCAGCTGAAGGATTAGACTTCAACTCCTGGCACCGAATGACTGGCCCTTGTTCACCTTTCCAGTTTATGTGCTACTATGGTGCCTAATGTTGAACTTTTTTCCTGTTCATTCAGTATACAATTTGTTTGAAATGGAGTTTGACTTGTGAGACTAGGATACTAATTTATGTCTTTCCATTTTATTTATTTATTTGTTTGTTCATTTATTTATTTTTAAAGACTTTATTTGAGAGAGAGCATGGGGGGGGGCAAAGGAAGAAGGAGAAGCAGACTCCCCGCTGAGCAGGGAGCCTGATGCGGGACTGGATCCCAGGACCCTGGGATCATGACCTGAGCTGAAGGCAGATGCTTAGCTGCTTAACTGACTGAGCCATCCAGGCACCCCTGTTTCTCCATTTTAAATGGAGAAATGAGAGATGATTCAGCAGTAATTTGAAATGATTCTAAAAAAAGAACCTACGATAAAAGTAAGTGCATTTTTTAGAACTTAATACAGGACATATATCCTGAAAAAGAATTTTTTCCTGTTTTTTGTATGCATTTTTATGAAAAATATTGCTAAGGTATAACCTTATTGTTTGAAATGAGTATCTTTGAATAAAATGGCAAAAAATTGGGATTATCCTTCCTAGGAAATTCAAAATCTATGATTATCAACCCTGAGGAAAGTTTAATGATTTAAGGCAGCTTAGTTTTGTTGGAAGTATAAAACATGATTTGATAAGGATTTATAAAAAGGATTTATCAAAAGAAATTTATAAAGTTTAGGTATGTCCTAGGATTTCTTAATTAGGACTTGACTAATTTAGATGTCCCTTATAGTTAGCCTGATAAAAATCTTAATTCCTAAGTTCATGTGGAATTTTATTTGGTTCAAAATCTCAGGGTATAACATAGCTTTCAATTTTAAAAATAACTCAAGTGATTCTTTAAAAATGTATTTGAATGTGTGAAACATTAAAACATGTTTCAAAATAAAAATATATAAAAACTTATACCAGGAAGTCTCCATCTACCCTGAGTTCCATGTGTTCAGCCTTCTTTTCCCAGCCCCATAATCAGGAAACCAGGAATATCAGTTTTTTATGCATCTTTCCAGGGCTCCTTTATGTATATACAAGTAAATACAAATATATATTCTTATTTTTATCCATTTCTAATGCAAATGATAGCATAATATATACATGGTGTTCTACATCTGGTGTTGACATGTTTTTTGTGCAGAAAACTTAGGAACTAAATTATAAATGGAGGATTTCATAGAGGTATTAAAGATTTCTTGGATATGTGTTCTTAATATGAACTTATCTACTTAAGGATTATCTGAAGCAAATGCTGAATCTGAGGTTGGACTTCTCTAGTCCCTGAGCAGGCTTCTATTTCTTGAATAGAGATTAGTTGCTTATATTTCTTGAATAGAGATTAATCTAATATTAGGCTACAGACAAAACTGAAAAGGTAAAACTACAACTAAGAACAGCAATTAATAACAAATTTCTGGTATTAATATGAATGACATTTATATTATCTGTGACAGTGTAATGGTGGAAATAATTAAGAATATTTATTCTAATCATGTCAGGTTAACTTTCTACAAAAGTAGGCCATAATCACTCCTGCCGTTGCCACCCATCTCCATCTCCCCACCGACCCCAAGCCTGTGCTACTGTTGAGGACTTTGATGTAGAGTTCACCCAGAGCTACCCCAGGCACCCTCCTAGTCATCTGCCCTGGGGCAAGGATCCAGTGTAGGTCATAGGAATCAGTACAGGGTGGAGAAGGGGGCTCTGGATTTGTCATCTAAAATGTGGATTCAAGTTCTGGTTCCTGTCTCTTATTAGCTGGTAACTGTGTCAGTTATTTAACTTTAAAAAAAATTGAAGTATAGTTGACACAAAATACATTAGTTTCAGGTGTTCAACATAGTGATTTGGTGAGTTTATACATTATAAAGCTTTTAAAGAATTTTGTAGAGATCCAATATTTTTATGTATAAATGAGGCTGATAATTTCTACACTGGAAGGTAGTGGATAATACCAAACATAGAATGTGAAAATGCCTCATGACCAGCACAATGCTATATGAATGTTTTTGCGACCATGACTTCATTGGGATTTCTGAGGAGGAGCAGGTTTTCCTACTAGCTCTGTAGATGTTTATGTCCAGGAGAATAAGAAATTTTCAGGAAAGTCAACCTGAGGGTTTGCCACATGTTTTGTTTTGAGGTTAGTAATTGTTTTGTTGTCCTTTAGTTTTTATCTTGGGCATGTCTTGCTCACTCTAACAAACTTTTCTTTGTATTTTGGTGGCAGATTTACCTTGTTTAGTGGGTTTTGGCTTAGAATAGCTTTTGATAGTTACTCAAAAATGTTTAGGTTCCTTCCAAAGGCTACTCTTCCTGTAAGGCATGATGCAAAACCCTGGGTGTGCCAGTGGGACCTCTTTAGTTCACTGGGATCCTCTCCTCTCTACTTGACAAACTCAGTCATCTGGGTCACAGATTCTCCCACTTGAGTGTGCAGTAGCATCACCTGGAAGACTGTTAAAACAGTGATTCCTCACTATTTCATTTTGGTATGTCTGGGGTGGAGTACCAAGAGTTTATATTTCTAATGGGTCCGTAGGTGATGCTGATGCTAATGCTAATGGTTTAGAGACCATATTTTAAGAACCACTGATCTAAAACCTAGGGCACAGTTTCTTAAGGTATGTTTCAAAGAACTGCCTTGTTCAGAAACATCTGAGCCTTTGGTTTCCACCCCAATCTCAAGGAGTCAGATTCTCTGGGATTTGGGGGCTACAGGTTCCATCTCAGAGGTGATTCTTATGCATCTTAATGTCTGAGAACCACTGATTTAAATATAACAATTGTCAACTCAGGCTGCACATTAGAATTATGTGAAGAGTTAAAAACCTACTGATACTCCCTTTCCCTTGACCCCCAAATTCTATTTCAAATGGTCTTCAGTGGGACCTTAGCACCTTAGGTGATTCTAATGTGCAACGAGGGCTATGGACTAATGACAGGAAGGGCTGAGTTCATCATTTTATGTCTTGGGGTATTAATCTGTGGTAACTGACCTGGGTCTTCTTGGGTTTCAAGATTGTTGGGAGATGCAGCCCAAAGTGGTGGCAAACTTCATCTAAGGCTAAGACTGGTAGTCAACCAGAGCCACAGGGTAAGTTGAAAAGAACTCTGAAGAGAGTGCTTTATCTATGTTTGTAGCTATGTTTATAATTGATACTGCAAGCTGTGAAACTAATATTACTTTGCTGGTGATATTTTGCTTAGTCTGAGATGTATTTAAGGGCATTTGTCTTATTCTCCATCAACTAGTGATGGGTCTGGTAGCTCTGTGTATCTTAGGCACTCTTACATGAAGACACTTAGATTTATTTTGTACAGTAGCAGACAGAAGATTTAGGTGGTCAGATTTCAGTTTAATATAACAGGAGAGCTATGTGGCAGGAGTTTTAAGCAGAGACTGAAAATTAAGGATGGGCAGAGATGTTGTAGAAGGAAAAGCAAACACAGGAAGTGATCGTGTTTAACCCTTAAGAGGGTAGGATTCTCAGTCCATGAGGGTGTAGGGAGCAGTAAGGGGTCAAGATAGCTCTGACTGGATTCTCCTGAACTTTTCAGGACATTTGGAACCTGCTCTTAAAGACACTCTGAACTTCTAGCTGCTTCCTTAGTCTTGGAGATCTGGAGTACTTCCCGAGGGTCTTAGAACATGAAGCAAGCAGTGCCTAGGTGGGTGCACTGAGTTGCAGCTTCTCTAGACAATATCTTGGAACCACTGAGGCATCCTGTCCCTGCCCAGATTTCACTAGGGCTCCAAGTTTGGAGCTCTGAAGCATATGGCATTAATGAAGTTCTCTGCCTATTTACTTTGTAGGCAGCAGTCATGACCCAATGAGCTGTATGACCCAAAGTTCAAGTTGTGTGATCTGGGAAAGTCATACTGTGAGCTCAGCATGCTGTGAACTCAGCACCTTATCCTGCACCTGTGCCACCAAGTCACAGGCTGTTTGAGGCCCAGTGAGACTGTGGACATAAAGACATGGACATAAATGTAAACATGGGGTGCTCCTCAAGCAAATGCTATTCCAGGTATGCATTTCAAGGTAGGTAGAGTTCAGGGCCGTCCACAGGGGATAGAGGGCTCTGTGTGTCTCTCACATCATTATTGAATCAGTGCAGAAAGTATGTAGTGTTTTTTCTCTTCAGTCTCTGGGGGTTTTTTCCAGCATAGATTTTATACATCTGGTCCTGACAGGAATCCACACTGTTCACCTGGCAACCTTGACTGCAACATATGCAGTGTTTTTGGAATTCCAGCAAATGAAATCAACATTTTTCAATGGCTGTTTCTCCCTGCTTTGTGTGTTTGCTGTAGCTGCACTACCTTCTCACTTGACACATGCTGATTTCTCCATATTAGTGGACTTTTCCAGGCCTCTTCTCTTTACACTGGCCCTTTACACAGTCATTTAAAACAATTATTCAATTTCATTACTCTGCTCTCACAGCTATGGTAATAGCTCGAAAGGGAGCCTGGTTACACTGAATTTTGTGCTTGCTTCCTAATTCCTAGAATGACATCTCCACTCCTTCTCATCTCTGCTCCTACTACTATTTACCTGAGCTTGCTTTCTGTTGCAGGAGAATAAGTGGAACACCAAAGGTCAAATATTCCAGGTAGTCGGTCTGTTCAGTATGATAATTTTTCAATTAATGCCCTACTATTTGTAAATATTATTGCAAAGAAAATTGAGACCATTCATTTTCTCTGAAACATCTTTTGTGTTACAACAAACATTTTCCATTTCTTAGTGCTTTACAATTTTGATTGATTTTGATTATATATTTGTAGATTTTTTTTTTCCTAAAAAGAAATGCAAAGCCCTTAAACATTTTTTTTCTCTTTTGTTCAGGGGTCTCTGAAGTAGTCATACTCACATATAAATGAATGAAATAACTGAGAATGATTGTCCCAGGTGGGAGACCACTGAAATTTCTTGCTCTTCCAACTGCCTCTACTTGCCTTTCCATCTACCACTATACACAAAGGTTACTTGTGGACCTTTCCCACCCTATGGGAGGTCAGCTCCTGCTTTCAGATCTAACTTTAATGCAATCCAGGGTAGGGTTTGGTGAGGGATGGAGGCATGGTCAGTCTGACAGTAGCAAGGAGAAGGGGAAGAGGAGGCACCTGAGCTGTGCTTCTTGAGCACCTGCTGCTATGGTCCTAGCAGTCTTATTCTGAGCCTCTCTTTCCACAAAGCCCTCTTCCTGGAAGCCCCTACTCCAGCACTTGCCAGAACGAGGGACATCTGGGGCTTTCTAGTGTAGAAATTCTTACTTCATTCATTGTATCCCACATGGTCTATCAGTGACACCTAAGTAGGATATATCCTTGTGGATTTAGGTCTCCATGACCTAAATGGAGACATCCATGACCTCCATGGATGGTCTTTGGGAAGTCCAGAGACCCACTGAAACTATATATCAGAATTTTTTTGAATGTGCATACATACATACATTCCTGAGAATGTACATTTTCCTGGGGAGAGAGTCCATAGTTTTATCAGATGCCCAATGAACTAGATGACCCAAAGATATTTTAAAAGGTCAAGAAATAACCACTGATGTGGTAGTGGATAGCCTGGAGGCAGTGTTTAGTACAACAGCAAATATTTATTGATCATCTACAATATGCCAGCTACTGTTCTAGGCTCATGATATATCAGTGAACAAAATACCCTCCAAAATCCTTACCTCATGAGGTTTACATTTCAGCTGGGGTGGTGGTGATGGGGGAGACAGCAAACAGTATAACACATTATATACTATATTAGAGGGTAAGTGGCATGGGAAAATATAGCAGAGTAAGGGAGATCAGGGATGTGGTGGGGGAAGTGGTGCTATGATTTCAGGTGGACCTCATTGAGGAAGTGATACTTAGTGAAATCTTGAAGAGGGAAGGAATCATATGGATATCTGGTGGAGGAGTGTGCCAGGCAGAGGGCATAGCTAGTACAGTAACTTTAAGGTAGGCGTTAACTTCACATGTTTAGAGTGGTGGAATGGATCAAATGAGGGAGAGTGTAGTGAGTCAGAGGGTAATGGGTGTGTGTGTGTGTGTGTGTGTGTGTGTGTGTGTGTGTGTGCATGCACGTATGTGTGTGTATGGACACACATGCAAAAGGCAGGGTCCTATAGGTCTTTCTGGGCATGACTTTGGGGAAACCCTTGAAGAGTTTTGAGCAGAGGAGAGAATAACCTGACTTAGGTTATAAGAGGATCACTTTAGCTGATGTGTTAAAAACAGACTATAGGGGGCAAGGGCAAGAACAGAGAAACCAGGCTTCCCGGTAATCATTTAGGAGAGAGAATGATGGAGTGGATCATGGTGGTTGTAGCAGGATATTGGGAACTGGTTGTATTTTGAATATATTTGGAGGTAGAGCCAACAAGATTTGCTGACAGATCAGAGGTGGTTTGTTAAAGAAAGAGAGGGTCAACGATGACTAGAAGGTGTTTGGTCTGAGCTACTGAAATGGTAAAGTTCATGGGAAAAGCTGGGGATTTTAACTCAGACAGGACTTGGATCACAGCTCTGCTACTTATTGGTTGTGTTGTGACCTGGCTCATGGGCAATTAATTTAGCCTCTCTGAGTCTCAGTGTTTCCATCTGCAGACTGGGGACAATCATTCCTATATTATAGGGGTGGTATGAGGAATTACTCTAATGTGCCTGGTGTATAGTGAATTCAACAGATGCTTATCCCTTTCCCCAATCTTCTTTTAGGAAGGAAAGAAGGAAGAAGGGAGAGACAGAAGATGTGGGTAGATCGTGGTCCCATCTTTGATGTTCTCTCAATAGGATTCTGTCTTTTGGCTCCATTGTTGAAATCTGTCCTATAGTCTTTGAATGTTCATCTTTTCATCAGCCTCCCATTTTCTTCTGTAGGGTGCCTGGGGCTACTAACTTGGGGTTCAATTTAGATATCATTTTTATTTCTTTAATACATTATTTTATTGTTATTTACATTAAAAAACCTGTTCCTTATAGTGAAGAAGGAATTCTTTTCTGATGCTATCCATTATCTATGTATACTATTTTCAAACAAGCCTACCTCATGGGTTTTGTGGGTTTTAATGATTAGGTTATTGGTGTATTAAACATTTTTCTGTTATGCGGAAGTACTTGATGCATTGTTATGTAGGTATTTAAGAATGACTTACTGAGGGATGCCTGGCTAGCTCAGTTGGTATAGCACACAACTCATAATCTCAGGGTTGTGAGTTCAAGCCCCACACTGGACATGGAGCCTTCTTAAAAAAAATGATTTACTGAAATTTGGGGTGATTTGTGAAGGTTTTATGGATGGGTTGGGGATGCATTATTATTTTTTCCATTTAAGGTAACGAAATATAGTCTACTACTACTTATTAGTTATTAAACATGCTTTCTGCCATGGCTAGGTTTCGGATATAAAGGATGCCAGAATTAGGAATTCAAAAATTGAGGGAGGAGTGAGTTTGAACTATTGGGTTATAAGGATATATTTTGTTTCCTTGATTCAAAGACCCTCACTCCATTTAATGTTTCTGAAATTAGCATGTGTTTTGTAATCAATGTATACACTTAATATGATAATATTTCTGGTAGTATTTTTGATATATTTTGATATATTTCAATAAATGGCATCTTTCTTCTTTGTCCCAATTCAAAACCAATTGAAAAATAAGAAACAATATGCAAGTAGAGAGTGAATCTATTAGTTTTATTGGTGGTAGATTGGATGACATAGCTTACTTTGAGTATTGTAAGCAGTAACACTTTGCTAGGTTGATGTCTTCCACTAATCTGGGTAGAGAAAAAAGGAGACTGAGATCCAGTGCTCTATGACTGGGACTATGGCTAAATTAGCTTAAATAAACTGAGAAATATGCTTCAGTGCTTCTGGTCCTCCAGTTGACTAACTCATACCACCACCAGGTGAGAAGTGAAAGGCTGGCCACAAATCAGGGGTGTCACAGTTTTCCTCCCTAGCATTATAGGTGCCACAGAATCACTCTGAGTGTCCTTAAGAGAATATGATAGCAACTCCCCTTTGATGGGGAAATGGTTTAGTGCCTCCTGGAGTCCCTAAGGTTAGCCAGTTTTGGGCAGAGAGGGTATCTTAGTGGTCTTACTGTCTAGGAAAAGGGATGTAAGTCCTAATTTTCATGTTTTGAGTGTCTAAAAGGAGATACTATCGAAAGAGGCTCTGGGAGAGAAGGTGGGGATGGCGAGTATTTGATTGTCCTTTCTGCCCTTTCGAAAATTAGTCTCAGTACTAAAATATATTTATTAGGAAATCTTATAGGCTCTTGTATCTGTATGTGTTTGGGGAGGGGATAGTGGTTAAAGGGGTGATGGGGGAAATACAAAGATATTTTATTATTTTTTAAATTTAAAATGAAGTTGTAAGTAGGTGTGGCCTTAATTATTTTTAATTCTTTTTAAAATAGGAAATAATACTCAAACAGTACAAAAGAGAATAAAAATGAGTCTGCTTCTCCTTCAAAATGCCCCTCTCAGAGGCAACCATCATTACCAGGGTTTTGTGAATCCTTCCAGAGATCCTTATGCATTATAAATATTTTATTTTGCACAAATGACTAATGTCAAAGATGCTTCCAGAGAGATACATTGGATGATCTTTAATAATCTTATAGACATTTATGATATATGAACTCAGTATCAGCTCTACTATTTGGTATTTGAGTATAGGAAAAACCCTTTTTGTTAGGCATATAATTACAAAGCGATGACTTAAAATCTGTTAAAAAGAATCCAAGTATGATGGTTATGGGAGGTGGCATCAAGAAAAAAAAAAAAAGAAGAAAGTGGCATCATTTGTACTGTGTTTCAAAGTATATGTTGCAGGTTTGTTTTTCCTACAGTGTCTCTGCAATATATGCTTCCATGGTTACCAGATAATAGACATAATGGAAATAAAAATGTATAGAGGACTGAAATGGAATTATTATTGCTGATTTCCTCTACAGAGGAACATCCATTGTTACCACTGTTTCCTTAGGGCAATTTGGGAACACAGAGGCCTTGGATATAAAAGGTTGATATGTGCTTATTGGGTAACTGGTACTTTTCTAAGGATGTGTCCTTACCTACTTAGGAATTATGTTATACTATTTTCAAAACCTGAATTTAGAAGGTAAGCAGTGAGTTAATTTCTAAGATAACATTTGCTGCATTTGCAAAGGTATGAATTCTGGCAGAAGTGCTGTGAGAATGGGGAACAAAGGCCGTTACATTAAAACAAAAATGTAGACCCTGTTCTTAAGAGCAAGTCAAGATGAAAGTTGCACAACCCTGTACTTTCAATATTCTTAGGTTTCAGAAAAAAAAATGATTTCCCAACCGTAAGCAGGTCGGGTAGGGAAGCAGCCTGGAGAAATAGAAAATTCTCTGCATTTCGAATAGATGGGAGTTGTTTTCCCAGTTTTCCCTCCACATGTATGACCTTGATCTTGACCACTTACTCAACCTCTGCAGGTGTACAGTTTTTTTGTTTTTTATCTGTCAGACTGAGTAGGTAAATCTCTCATGTTGCTTCCAAATCTGACATTCTATCATGTTAGGAAACGATTTCAGATAGTCCATTCTCTCCTCATCTCATTAAAAACCTGTGAATTCTACACTGAGATTCTTGTCTGGTAATTTAAATTACTTCATCTCTCTCAAAATACTTAACAGCTGGGTAGTCTCACTCGTATTAGGTCTTATGTAGTTATTCCTCAGCAGCACAATCAGATAATCACAACTAATAGCAACTGAAAGCTTTTGGTGACCCATTGAAATCATGGCAATTATACAGATTTCTCATGTAGTATATATATATATATATATATATTTTTTTTAAATCTTTTTTACCTGTTTCTTTTCTCACAAGCCACAGACTGAGATTAAACTGGGATTTTAGGAATTAGTTTAGGAATAATTTATTACCTTTAAAAATGATTTAACTACTTTTAAAAAATTTTTAGTGAAATATAACAAAATATAGAAAAGAGCACAAATAAAGAGTTTAGAGTTCAATGAATTATCATTAGGTGACCATGCTCATGTAATCACTATCCAAGTTAAGAGCTAGAATGTTGCCAGTGCCCCAGAAGCTTTCCTTATGCCCCCTCTGTACCTTTTGCTCTTTTTTTTTTTTTAAGATTTTATTTATTTGTCAGAGAGAGCACAAGCAGAGGGTGCAGCAGGCAGAGGGAGAGGGGGAAGCAGGCTTCCCGCTGAGTGGGGAGCCTGATGTGGGACTCGATCCCAGAACCCTGGAATCATGACCTGAGCTGAAGGCAGCCGCTTAACTGACTGAGCCACCCAGGCATCCCTACCTTTTGTTCTTTTAAGCAAGACTAAACCCCCTTAGGAGAATAAACCCCATAAAATGGTCTTGCCTGTTTTTGAACTTTCTGTGTTAAAGTCATATAGTATGTATTTTGTATCTAACATCCTTCACTCAACATTGTAACATTCATTCATGTTGTTGTTCCATGTACTTGTAGTTCTTTCACTGTAGTAGCTGTCGCTTATTCTGTTGTATGAAACAATTATGCGTGGATTCTACTGTTAATAGACATTAGGGTTGGTTTTAGTTAGGGGCTATTGAGTATACTGCTGTTATGATATGAGCATTTTTGTACATGGATTTGGAATATCAGTTGCTCCAAATTCTGAATTTGGGATTGATAGTTTTAAATTTTAGACATTCCTGTGAATGTATAAATTTTGTGGTTTTAATTTGCATTCTACTGATTACTGGTAAGGTTAATGTATTAGTCAGGGTTCTCCAGAGAAATAGAATCAGTAGGGCAAATATGATGAGATTTATATATATACACACACATATATAAAAGTGTTTATATTTATAACATAATATATTTATATTTAAATATAATGTCTAAATATACATTTGTTATTTATTTTTATTGTATATGAATATATATATTATTTATTTGTATTTATGTATTATGAGGAATTGGCTCATGTAATTGTAGAGGCTAAATCCCACAATCTGCCATCTGTAAGCTAGATACCCAGGAAAGCCAATGGTGTAATTCAATCTGAATCAGAAGGCCTGAGAACCAAGAGTTTGTAGTATAAATCCCAGTCCAAAGGCCAGAGAAGGTGAGATGAGATGTTTAGCTAAAGCAAAGAGGCAGGATAAAAGGGCAGATTCTTCATTCCTTCATCTTTTCTATTCAGGCCCTCAAGGGGTTGGATTATGTCTATCCACATCGGGGAGGGTGATCTAGTGAGCCCACTAATTCAAATATTAATCTCATCCAGCACTCTCACAGTCATGCCCAGAAATAATGTTTAATTTGGAAACCCCATGGCCAGTCAAGTTGATGTGCAAAATTAAGCATCACAGTTGATTTTCAAAGGTGTATGGGCCATTTATTTTGAATTCAACTTCTTTATAAATGATGCCATAAATATCAGGTTCTCTGCTACTTTCATTTAATATACTAATATTGGATCTAAATGATACTTCGCAAATGCTTCAATTGGTAATAGCCATGATCTTTTTAAATTTAAGAGAAATAAGGTCATATGTTAAAAAAAAAAAAAGTTTGTAGGCCAGTTAGATTTTCATCTTTGTGAAGAACCTGGTCAGATTTCTTTCTAGTTTTCAACTTTCTTTCATCAGTTTTATGTTTTGCAGATATCTTTCCCTGTAACTTGACTTTGTACTTTTGTGTGTGTTTCGATGAGTAGAAATTCTTAATTTTAATGTAGTACAATTTTGCAAATTTCCTTTTATTGTTAGTGCTTTTTGTAACATGTTTAAGAAATATTTCTCTACCCAAAAGTCAGGAATATACTACTAATCTATTCCTTTTAGTAGTTTCATTTTTTACTTTTCACATTTAGATCTTCAATACACCCAAAACTGAATTTCTTCTGTAAAGTGTGACAGAGGGATCAAATTGCATTTTTTTTCTTGTATGGATAGTCAGTTGATCTTGCATAATTTTTTGAAAAGTTGGTCATTTCCCCTACTGCTCTAAGTATTCTGTTTGATGCCATTCAAGTGTCCACATCTGTATGGATCTGTTTTTCTATTGTTACTTTGTATTACCTTTTCTATTATATTCTGTTCTATATGTCTATGCTGTACCATTTCTCCCTGTCTTAATTAGTATAATATAACAACAAGTTATTCGTGCCATCTGGTAGATTAAGTTCTCCCATGTCCAGAGTTTCTTGGTTATTTTGGCCATTTTTATTTCTATATGATTTTAAAATCAACTTGTCAGTTTCCACAAAATAAATTGTCAGGATTTGGAATAGGATTTTACTGAATGCATGGAAGAATTTTGAGAGAAATGACATTCTAACAATTTATGAACATAGTATATCAATCAATTTATTTAGAGTTTCTTTAATTTCTCCCAATATAATTTAGTTTGTTTTGTTCATAGGTCTCATATATCTTCTGTTAAATTGATTCCTAGGCATTTGATTTTCTTTGGTATTTTGCAAATTGTGTCTTTAAAAAAATTCATATACTGCTTGTAATTAATATATATATGAACAATTGATTTTTGTATTTTTACTTTGTATTTGGCAATCTTATTTATTCTAACTCTGTAATTCATCTGTAGATTCTTTGTGTTTTCTATGTGTACAACTATATTGTTTGTGAATAATGATTTTTTTCCTTTTGAATACAACGTCTCATTTTTTTTTTAAGATTTTATTTATTTTAGATAGAGTGCAAGTGTAGGAGGAGCAGAGGGGGGAGGAGAGGGACAGGCAGACTCCGTGTAGTAACATTTTTTTGTTTTTCAATTGAATGATTTAGCCCATTTACATTTATTGTAATCACTGATATAATTGGGTTTAAATTTATTATCTTACTATGCATTTTCTACTTGTATCATTTATGCTAAATTCCTTTTAACTTTTTTGTGCCTCCCTTTGTATTAAGTATTTTTTATAATTTTATTTTTTCTTACTATCTTACTAGTTATACACTTTTTTACTTTTCTTTTACTTGGAAATATAGATATTATAACATGAATCTTTGATTTAAAGTCTATTTAAATTTGTGCTTTTACCACTTCCTGGACAATGCAAGGATCTTAGTACAGTTTAATTCCATTGACTCTCTTCTCAATTTATCCATTGTATTTACCTTTTTTATTGTTATTAGTTATGTCTGAACCTTTGCACTTCCCTCTGGGATTTATTTTCCCTAAATAATACCTTTTAGTATTTCTTTTTTAAGTTTGCTGGTGATAACTTAGTTCTTATTTGTCTGTTAATATCTATGTTTCACTTTCTTTCTTAAAGGTTAATTTTGCAGGCTGTAAACTTTTTTGTTGGTAGTTAATATTCTCAATTTTCACAAAGTTTGGGACGAAAGTGGTTGGTTTAAGTTGTATCAGGGAGGTTAAGGAAAGATTCTTGATTAAAAAAATTATTGACCAGAGTGAAGCTACAGTATATTCTTTAGACTGCTAATTCCATGGGCTTCCCTAACAAATAAAGAACTTCATGGCCTCATAATTTTGTGAAAACATGCATCCTCTATTGATTTTATTGAAATTTCCAGTTCATTTGAGACCCTGAAGAAGCTGCTGTGATAAAATCCATTTAACTTTGTTAATTCAACATTCCCCAAAAATATTTGATCAGGAAACTATCACTGTGGGCAATCTCTAATAAACATTTCAAGCACATGATGATATGAAGCATGCATTTTAAAGATTTTTTTTTATTTGAGAGCGAGAATGAGAGAGAGATTGAGCATGAGAGAGTGGAGGTCAGAGGGAGAAGCAGACTCCCTGCTCAGCAGGGAGCCGTATGGATCATGACCTGAGCCAAAGGCAGTCGCTTAACCAGCTGAGCCACCCAGGCGCCCCTGAAGCATGCATTTTAGGAGAGCCTCGTTAAGGGTTACATGGTCTTGGGCTGCAAGTTAAAATTTCTGTATGAGATTTTGTCTTTTTAAGATTAGGCTATTCTCTGTCACCTGAAATACTCTTAAAATCTATTGTTTCAATTTCTGGCTATGGACAGATTCTTCCATGAAACTCAATTTCATAATTACAGTCATAGCATAGTACAATAAATGGAAGCAGTTCTGGTGCACATGGGTAAAGCCTTTATAAAGTGAGATTTGCACTGGGTTAGAAATACCCGTAATCTGTACAGAGAAGAGCATCCTGATAAACCTTCATGTCACACTTTTTGTAAAATAAGGAAACAGGTATTTATTCATTGCACTTTGAGGACATCAGAAATTCAGGAAGGGCATGAAGGAACAGTAAGTCAATCTTATCTAGAGATTTGATGGGATTTATTTATAGAGCAGTAGCTTGTTTCTGATTCTTTTTTCCAGGTACCTATGACTCTTTCATTTAAGTCTCTGTGAGAATAAGACATTTTCCCTATCATCTTCAAGCCCAGTTGGCACTGAGATCTGATATTAGAGATTACTACGAAAAATACCCCAAAGTTGATGTGTCCATCAGACCCCAAAGAGGAAGCAGAGGCTCTCACACTGGGTGTACATGGACAGTTTGCTGGTGACCTTGAGTGATTAGAGGACCAAGGGAATGGCTTCTGGTAACTCAGCCAACAAAAGAACTGTTTTATATGTCATCATGTGCCTGTGTGGCAGCCATCAGCTTCCATTCTCTCTGCTTTCCTTGTGAATTTTCAAGGAACTCAAGAAGCAAACCCTGGTTGCAGGCCCCTTCTTATCTTTGATGCTGCACACATGCAGCTCTGACACGCATTATATTATTAGTTCCTACTTTTGAAATTTTAATTAAAAACAGAAATGAATTATTTTAATCTACCATTTTTGAGAGTCAGCATTATTGCATGTGATTATCCACTGAAATGGGGTTGGCACAGAAAATTAATGATATTTAAAATATTATCTCTACTATTTTCGTTTGTTCACCCAGCAAATCTTAACTTAGCCTAAAAATCTTCTCTTTACACATGATCCTAAGTAAATAGGCATTTATCCAGGGGATTGAGAATCTGAATGTTAACCTTTAAGTGTTATTTGAACTGTTGCTGTCATTAAAAACCTTAAAATTTCCTGGCATATATAACTGTACACTATATAAAAAATTCCAAATACAGATTACATAGTTTAAAAAAATCCAGTAACTCTTCTGTAAGTAGAGTGACCATATGGTCACTATTTTGCCTGTGATGGTCCTGGTTTACCCTTATTGTCCTGGTCCAATCACAGATAGTAACCTCTTTCTCTTTCAAAAGTATCCTGGTTTGGAGAATAAATTCTATGGTTATTCTGTTCATAAGCCAATTTTATCCAATTACAGAAATTATTAAGAAAAATGATTCATTTTGATATTTAAGGAAAATAGATTTTGATTGATTGATAAGTATCCTCTGGTAATTTTCTCAATTAGGTCAGTGGTTCTGGTTGCACATCAGAATCCCATTTAAGTCACTCATAAATTAGTTCAGTAAAATTTTTCAGTATTTTTTAAAGTTTCACAAATAATTTCAACATGTAGTCAAGGTTGAGAACACTGGATGATATAGTTTGGGCATTTTACCTGACTTCCTTTTCATAGTTATTCAAAGGTGTTTTAAATAATTTTGTTAGCATGTCTAGTTAATGTTCTAGTTCATTAAGTTTGAAACTTGTTAAGAATATATTGTAGACTAAATCAATAAATGCTTTTTGAACTGACCACCATAAACAGATAGATCAAATAACTCACTGGCCACTTTATCACAAAGATCACTCTAATTGGGCCAATTTTTGGTTTCTTATTCTTTCTGTTGACTTAATAATTAGATAAACTTTTGAATGGTGAATGTGTAGCTGGGAACTCAAGTTGTAAATAGCTGATGCAGTTGGTTTTTATATAAACATAAATGGTGGGACGTCTAGGTGGCTCAGTCAACCATCTGCTTTCGGCTCAGGTCATGATTTCAGGATCCTGGGATCGAGTTCCACATCAGGCTCCTTGCTGGGTAGGTAGCCTGCTTCTCTCTCTGCCTGCTCTGCCTACCACTCCCCCTGCTTATGCTCTCTCTCTCTCTCTGACAAATAAATAAAATCTTTTAAAAAAACATAAATGGCAATTCTTGAGATGAATATTGTCTTGGGAGTTACTGGAGTCATTCATAGTCATTCAGGGGTACTTGGTGGTTTAAAAGATACCTTAGAGAAATAAACAGGGATATATCCTGGAAATGAACTGGAATATTCATCATAGTGTAAGAAGGGTCATCTTATATAATTGAGATCTACAAAATTACAGAGTCTGGGGTTTCTGACTTTGGGGAACAAAAAATAGCATGGTGACTTTCAGCAAGGTATTTCCTCCTATAAGATAGGTCAGGCCTCTCCTCAGAGGATATCCTGCAGTGCATTGGGACAGGGTAATTCTGTGTTTCTGTTTGGCCTCCATACAAACTTGTTAAATATTTCAGAAGTGAGAGTCTTCAGTATTAACAAAACATTCAAATAAGTTTTGCTGTTTAAAAGTGCTTTTATTAAATGTACGAATACTTCATAGCCCCCATAAATGACTCCTTGTATTCTGGGTCTTTAACATTTTACTGCTTCATATTATTTTGGTTTAAAGATTGAAATCTTCTTCTAAGGAACAGATATATTACATGAAGTTCTCTATAAAGAAGCTAAGGTCAATTTGTTCTACAATTTTTTAGAGTAGTTGATGTTCTAAAATAAAATTTCCTCTGAGTCCTTAAGGTGAAAATGTTTAGCTGTACTGAGATTACATGACTTCAGAAAGACCTAGAGTAAGCATTTGAAAGATCTCAAAACTCAAGATAATGTACCATATGTTAGGAGGAATTTATTTCAATTCAAATATGCTTTAAAAAAGGATAGAAATGAAGTTCTTTGAAGAATTTATTTTAGCAAAAGACACTTGATCCTAAAGCATATATAAATAAGCTGATTTTAGCCTCTTTCACATGTGGCTTGCTATTCATAAAATCAAATACAGAGGCCTAAGGATGACTTACTGGGCTCTGAGATTTTGAAAATGACTGTGTGCTGAGAAATGAATACTCTAGGGCAGAGGTTCTCAAAATGTGGTCCTTGGACCCAGCAGCATCAGGTTTACCTGGGAATTTACTACAAATGCAAATTCTTGATCCCCACCCAAGACATACTGGATCAAATCTCTGGGATGGCACCTGGCAATCTGTGTTTTATCAAATCCTTCAGGTGATTCTGATGTACCCTGAGCTTTGAGATTTCTAGGAATTGAAACTGAGGTTAATGAGATAAGTATGAAATTGATTTGGTGTAGCTAGATGATACGGGAGCTTGACTAATTTTACTGTGTTCCTTTAAGAATTCATTAGTGGAATGCATTTGAAAGATTGTATGTGTCTGTGGGTGATTATAATTGCTTATTGTTATAGAACAATAGGGTAATTTTTGTGAGCAAATTTAAATGTAACTTGTGTGCATCTGCTTCATCTTGCTTAATTTCTTTTTTATTTCAATGAGTAAATGCAGTTCACATTTTAACAATAAATATCTAGCTAATAGCTAATCCTTTGAATATCTCTTTTGCTTCTACTTAAGTTATATAGATATTTGTAATTTTTTAAATATAAAGATTTATTGAATAATCCATGTTTCTTACATGAACCCTCACAAGACTGGGTAGTAGGTTTTCTGTGATTTTTTTCTATCTCTAATACCAACTTTTCTGAGACATAATAATGCTTAGTAAAGGAAAACTATGCAGTGTCTAGCACATAGGAAGCTATCACCAAACAAAATAGACAAGGGGGTGCCTGGGTGGCTCAGTTGGTTAAGCGACTGCCGTTGGCTCAGGTCATGATCCTGGGGTCCCGGGATCAAGTCCCGCATCAGCTTCTCCCTCTGACCTTCCTCCATCTCATGCTCTCTCTCTACCATTCTCTCTCTCTCTCTCAATAAATAAATAAAAATCTTTAAAAAAAAATAGACAAGGATTCCTGCCTTTGTGGATTTACTTTCTAGCAAATATATAGTGTAAATCTAATTTAAAAGTAACAGTCATAAGAAATACTTTAGTTGATGACCTTTATTCTATTGTGATAGTTTCTTTTAGTATGAAAAGGTTTCCATGTAACAGCCTGGGATTATTTATAGAGGTGACAACATTGTCAGTGCTGTCTTTGATTGAGAATCTGAGTCTTTCAACTCAGAGTTCCTATCTTTAGTCCTTGGTTTCATGTATCCAGTAACTGTCTTCTTTGGTCAGTGCTCTTAACCATGAGTTTAGCAGAGGCACACCAAAAGGGAATCAAATGGCTTACGAGAGAAATGGTACCTGGGGCCAGCCATTTTCTGCTTCTCTGGGATACAGATGTCAGGATCAGGGAGGAAGATGCTCAATCAATGTGTAGATGTGCTCCATGCTAGGGAATGAATGGGGGGATCTACAGCTCTTGGTAACTTCATCTTCTCAAGGATGGGTCCTTTGTCCATTCTGGAATTGTGATTTTCATGGTCTTTAAAATTCCTGCTTTTGTATTATGAAAGAGTTCATGTGATTTTACCTTCATAGTATACTTGCTGCCCATCCTGGAATCCCCTGTGATTGTTTATCTTCATACAAAGGGCCCAGTAAGGACTTTATAGTCTTCGTGGGTCCAGGAGGCCTCAGGCCACCTGTGTCTTTTCAAATACCTTGAGTAACCCTCCAGAGGTGGTTTAACATTGATTGCAGGATAAGGAAGAATTCTTCCATTTTTATTGGATTTGAGATCATTGTTTCAGTCAATTCCAGACACTTTGGTTATACTCTACCTCCCCCACAGTCCTACCATTAAGAATATTTATTGTGGGGGCACCTTGGTGGTTCAGTTGGTTAAGCTTCCAACTCTTGATTTCTGCTCAGGTCATGATCTCAGGGTTGGAGATGGAGCCCTGCATTGGACTCCACCCTGGATGTGGAGCCTGCTTTAAATTCTCTCTCTCCCTCTCTCTCTGCCTCTCCTCACCCTCACTTCCTCCCTCTTTTTTTTTTTTTAAAGAATGTTTTTATATTACAAAATTGTCTTTAGAGAAGTTGAACAGAGACCTGTGTGGGTGAGGGCTCTACAGAGAGATTATATAACTGGTGAAGGGCCCTCCTGACAAAGGCAGTGCCTGAGTCATCCTTTGTGGAAGATAGTGGCTGGAAGGAATTTCCTTTAACTGGAGTGTTCCAAAGTAAAGGGAATTGTTTTCTAGCAGTACAGCTCACATGGAAGGGATACTTGGGTTAGCCTGTCCAGGTCAAGCCCTTAGGCAACCTCAAGCTCCTAGGACATGCAGGATACTAATGCTAGATAGTGCCTCAACCAACTGGGTGGGAAAGGCTTTTGCCACAGGTTTCCAATGAGATAACCCAACAAAGTGGAATCAAGAACCACAGAAATTAAGGATTCAATTAATTTTCCAGTGTGGGGAAGGAGACTCTCAATTATTCAAAGTGGTGAGCCCATATTTTCATTTTACATGAACTCTCCTAAATGGTCTTTTGGGTGTTGAATTTAGAGAAACGTCATCTGGCTAATGAGGATGTTGAATTTTCACATGATGGACCTTCCTTTCAGTAGCAGAGTCCCTAAACCCTTAGATACCATGGCAACTGCATTTCAGGGTAGGGAGCCACAGACCCATTTCCCACTCCTGTTCCAGGCTCCTTGTGTATCCTTAAATAAAGGGTGGCTAAGGATGGGTGGTAAGGACAATATAGATTTAATAATTCAGGGGCTCCTAATGTCTGTCTCTAGGGAGGGACAGGAGAAGGGATGCCTCCCTTAGCTACCTGTTTCCTGGATAACAGAGTGTTGGCTATTGGGCTCTTTGCTAGCAGCTTCTTTCTTACCATGTTTGCTTTCTGCTCTCTCTCTTCCAATATTTTCACCTGCCTGCAGGAACCATGACTGGGGATTTTATAATATTTTGTTAAAAGCGGATGGAATCCTTTACATGTCCATCATTTGATTTTCAGAGATTCAACTTTAAAACATTTTCCTAGGAACATATGTACAAACCTATAGGATTGCCTATATAATTCTTACTATGTGGATATTCAAACATCACACAAGATATTTCAAACTTCAAGAAGGACCAAAACTCATTATATGTAAATGCAATTAATAAGAAGACTGTTTTCCAATTACCTGCTAATAGAAAAATCTGTAAATGATGAGTTTGGGAAAATAGTTTTATTTGTGCCCTGAAATTGTAGACAATATTGGATGATAAAGTGGTTTCTGTGAGTTGTGTGCAATTGTGACAGAGATTCCGAGCATTGCAGAATTGTAGGATATTTTTAGAGCTAGATGTAAACTCAGAGATCACTTAAGTCAATCATATTTTTCTTACCAGGAGTGTTAGTTATGATTTATATGTTTTTAACTACTGGTAGGAAAATGATCCCAAGATGAACATGTGGCTTATGAGTTCACCTGTTAGAATAGATTGAACACTTAGTATTTATCAGATATTGTGTTAGCTACTTTAAAATATTTTCTCTAATTCTTCCTGTACAAACCAGGTTTTATTATCCCCATTTTACAGACCAGTCTTTGAGCTATACTTGTTTGAGTATCTTTGGAAACAATTTACTCTTTTTAAAATAATGTACCAAATTGGAATTATAGGAAGTCCCTACATAAAAGGGTCATAATTCAAAACTATTTGAATTCAGAATGTAATTTCTAAAAGAAACAGTGTTAGCAGTGGCAGTTAAATTCTGATTAGCCTAAAAATTCCAAATTCTCCCATCTCTGGACTTAGCTGCATTTGTGCTATTTTATAATGCGAAAGTAAGGTGCTGCCATCCTAGTACTTCATGAAAGTTTTTTTGGTTTTACATTTTGGTACTTGAGTAAATTGAGTAAATTAGGGAATGATGAGATATTATATGGGAATGCCTGGTGAAACTTCTGTTGTTACTATTTCTTCATGTCTTCCATCTCATGGGTTTTCTTTTTTTTCACACTAATATATGACTGATATTCTCTAATGCTTATTTGCCACGATTAGGCAGGTGTGTTTATTTTTCTCACAAATTGAACAGAGATCAGAGAAAGTAGGAAGAGGAAGATAATTTATATGAAATAACAGGGCAAGAATTGGAAAAGAATAGGAAAGGGAAATGTAAAAATGTTGCTGCCTGACATAGAGAACTTGGAGAAATGGCCTTTAGCCGATGTGTAAACTAGCCACCAGATGGCGCCATCATCTAAGGACAGCTTAGTTGCTTTCAGGATGTGCTGAAAGCGTACTCTGGGTGGGAGAGTTACCACAGAGTAGAAAGAAAAAAGTAGCTTTCTTTTCATATGTAAGATGTGAAAATCTTATGAAAAGAAGTGAATATTAATTAGTGAATATTTATTAAATCAATAAGTGATGGCTTATCAATGAGTACCTTTATTTCACCAACTTTGGTCAGTCTATTTTTCTTCCCTTTGAAAAGGGCTTCACTGTTTTAATTAATAATTTTTGAGTAAGATTAAAACTTTGTAGTTTAAATCTCTGTAATTCTTTTCATTGGATTGTTATTTTTATGTGACTGTACACCCAGCTTTTAAAAAGTGAAGTAGCTTCATATCAAAAGAATACTTCTGTGGAAGTCTGGGACACCATGCCAAAAGGTATAGGCAGGAAGAGCAGAAAAGAAAACTAGGTAAAGGGGCACCTGGGTGGCTCAGTCGGTAAAGTGGCTGCCTTTGGCTCAGGTCATGATCCCAGGGTCCCAGGGTTGAGCCTCGAGTCAGGCTCTCTGCTCAGCAGGGAGTCTGCTTCTTTCTCTATGCTCCCCCCCAAAATAAATAAATAAATAAAATCTTAAAAAAAAAAGAAAACTAGGTAAGGATTAGAGCTCACAAGAGGAAGAAGATACAATTCTTGAAACCTGGTTCAATGGGAAAATAGTGGAGAGTTTTAGGGATGAGTGAGATGTAGTTAAAAATGTAATTGTTGCTGGTATCATTTGCACTTCAAGGTACTGAGACTTGGGGAAGACAGGAGAAGATCTTTGCAAAACCATTAACAGGCAGATGGGTTTTCTAACATGACAAAGGAGACTGATAGATCTTGACTCTGGTTTGGAAAGAAAATATCAGTATTTCTTTGTAAGTCTAACTTTTTTGCTTGTCAGAATATTTAAAAATGTGTATTCTTGTTTTCACTATGGTTGATGTGAGACATATGAAAATACTATATATATATGTAAAATAATTTATTTTTATTTATAATTTTGTGCTGCAGAGTTTAAATCTGGGGAATGTTAACTTTCTAGCATTAATCTAACACTGGATCTGTTTTTCAGATCAATGGGTAAATGGCAATTATAGTTAGAAAATAATGACAAAGAACTTTCAACAAAGGAAATAAAAGCCTCTGTTAGCATAAAGAACTAAGTTTGTAGCTACTTGCCCAGACAATGGATGAGCCCTCATTCAGATTTCAACTGATTGCAGAGTAGACCATCAATAAAAGAAGGCCTTCTAAGGTAAGATAATACAACAGCAGGAAAAATATAATTTTGTGCCTCTAACCTCAAACTTCCTCCACATTAGTGGCAATTCTTTAAAATGCCACCAAGTATTCTCACTGAACTAATGTTTTTCTTAAAGAGTATTGTGAGGAAGAAAAATGCTACTGGAGAGATGAGAAAGCTGTGTCTAAACCTGACCTTTCTTCTGGGTCTCAGGGACATATATGTCCCATTCTACTGGATGTCCCCACTTACATGTTGCACATGCATCTCAGACTTATTATGTCTGAGACATTTCTTAACCACCAAGGACTTTCCCACTGAATGTTCTGGTTATATTGGTTTATTCTTCAGTTTCTTCTTTGGACTGTGTTTTCTCTCCTCTTTGTGACTTTGTATACTCCCTCCCTCTTCTCTGAACAATCACTACCCCACCCCAATCCCTACCCCATCCTAGCCTGCCCTGGAGCTTCAATTTTCTACATGCTCCTCTGGTATCCTATATTTCTGCCTTTACAGCTCTTACCACTCCATTCACTGTTAATATTACCCACTAGAATGTAAAATTTGTGACGGGAGACTAATTTATTTTATCTTCTACTATATCATCAGTAACTACCTGTTCCTGGCATATCTTAAATCAATAATACTTGTTGAATGAAAGAGAACTCAAGTTTCCTATTTATGGCAAGGAGTTAGCACAAACAGCATAGCAGATGCAAAAGGTTGGATTAATTTTGCTGAACCACCAGCTCCTCATGGCTGATAGAGAAGCAGGGTGGGGTGAGTGGAGACAGATGAGGAGTGAGAGGTGGGAGGTCGTGTTAGTTGGAGACAAATGAAATAGAAAATCAGCTTCTTCCAGGAGAGTGATGGAGCTCTCCCCAACTGCCCCCACCCCACGGTCTCTCTCCCTATTCTCTCCAGTTTTAATTATCACCAGCTGGAACCACTTAATCCTAACAGTTTACATTTTACTAAAGCATCTGTGAGAATGCAGAGTGTAAGCTTCAGATAGCACAAAACCAAATAATATTTTTTCTGGTTTCACTTGCTATACCTTCTCTTGCCATTTACCTTTTAGAGTAATACTCTGAGGGATGGGAAGAATGACACAGATCAGATTATTTATTGGGGATATAATGATCTATCTTCTTGTGTCTCATCCCAGGAACTGACCACATCTAGGCTCATCCTGAATTGCATCATTACTGTATTTATAAATTTACTTTCCAGAAAGTTAAGGACAAAAGTACACATATGTGTGCATCAAGGTACCTGTTTCTGTAGTCTCCCAGAGGAAACCAAAAAGGGGATTTATGGGGACATAATTCATGCTAAAAAACAGTTTTATGAATTAGAGAGAGTGTGTCCAACATACAGATTTGGACAATGATATTTAAGACTTTAGAAGACATTAGAAATTAGTTGATTTTCCTGTTGTCTTTGAACATATCAGTCTACTTTTGTGTCTGCCTAGCCCATTCTCTTCCTCATACCTGTACCTGGAATCCCTCCCCATGTCCTTCTCATGGGTAACTTCAATGTGGCCTGTGTTTACTGCTGCTCCCCATGCTTGTTTTCATGGTACCATATGTCTCCTCAACCAATTTTCAAAGACTCTTGACTTTTTCAGAAAACATCCTGAGAGTTCCACTCTACTGGGAAAGTTAGGCAATGCTGACCCTTCCACAGAATGTGTCATTTATGTCTGGGAAAGACAAGAGCTTGGTCCACTTTCTTCTGGTCAGTCTGCTCTAGTTACCTTCTAAATGTCACCCCATCCTCATCCTTCTAGTATTAAGATGTCATATATTGAGTACAACCTGTCTTGGAGAGTGAACTTGTGATCTTTCCTCCTGAGAGAAGAACACGCGGCTATTGTAGATTGGATGTTTGTGTCGTTTCTCCACCTCCTCCCCTTAACTTTACATGTTGAAGCCCTAACCCTCAATGTGGTGGTATTTGCAGTTAGATTTAGATGAGATCATGAAGGTGGGTCCTCCATGATAGGGTTAGTGTCCTTATCAGAAGAGGAAGATTTTGGAACTCCTTTTCCTTCTGCCATGTGAAGATACAGCAAGAAGGTGACTATCTGCAAGCCAGGAAGGCGGCTCTTACCACACATGAGATCAGCTGACACTTTGATCTTGTACTTACCTGTCCCTAAATCTGTGAGAAATAAATGTTGTTTAAGCCACCCAGTCTATGTTATTTTGTCATAACAGCTTGAGTTGGCTAACACATAAGCCAAAGCTCATTTTTATAGTGTCATTGGCATGCTGCCTCCAGGGCCAGAATGGCCTAGTTTGGGATGCTATCTCCTTTATTTACTAGCTGTGAGACTTCGGGCAAATTTCCTAACTTTTATGTGTCTCAATCAGCTCATCTATAAAATGGGATTGATGATAATATCTACTTAACAGGGTTGTTATGAGGGATAAATGAATTAATGCATGCAAAACACTGAAAACAGTACCTAACACATATAGTCAACCCATGTTAGCTGTCATTATACATGTCATACCGCTGAACATGGAACATTAATTCTGATGAATGTGACCAGTGCCTCACTCCAGGCCTTCTGTGCTTCTTACAGCCCTGTCTGGCACAAACTTGCCTGTCCTTCCTGCTGAAAGATGGCTGAACTCCCTTGCATAGCTGGCATTCCTCAGTCCTAGGACATGGGACACAGACTCAGCATAAACCTTACAAGCCTAGTGTACTGTGGAGGAGCAACTGAGCAGCACTGCTCTTGAGACAGTCAGATTTCTCTCCCACCCACATCTCTCTGCCCATTTCTTTTCTTAATATCCTCCCTCAGGCCCACAATTTAAAAATTCTTATTTCTCCCAATATAGTAAAAAAAAAAAAAAGGTTTATAGTACAGAGGTCCCAGCCTTGTTCTAAAATACATATTGAGCATGCCATTCACCTTGTTTAAAAAACATCAAATAATTCTTTATCTTCCATGGGATAAAATACAAACATCCTAGAATGACTTTCATAGTTCTTAACAAATGTTCCTGACATCTCGTTCTTTCCTTCCTATTGCCCTTTGTTCTCATACTCACAACTTTGTACCTTCTTTCATACCTCCGTCATCCACATGTTATCCCCTCTATGAAGAAAGTTCTTTTTGGCCTGGTGAAGTCCTACCATCTTTGAAGACTGAGTTCAAATATCCCCTTTTATGCTTTATTGTCTCTCATGGGCAAGGTTATCTATTCTCTTCTCTAATACAGTCTTTACACCTACTTATTCCTGGTTAGAGGGAGCTTCAGTAAGCAAGACCTCCATTTAAAAGTTGCCTGAAACTTTTCTGTGTGGGAGGAGGCAGCATATAATCTTGGAAAGATCATTCTGTTCTCTGAGGAATCACCCAAGAGGCCTTTCTTAATTACATTGGGAGTTGACTTGTTTACCCCTGTGATGAGTGGATCTGAATTTTTTTTTCTCGAGAGAAATATGTTCCCTTTTCTCCCTTTCCATACATTGTGATATGGTTGTATTAGTATTTTTTTTTAATTTAAATTTAGATTAGTTAACATACAGTGCAACAGTGATTTCAGGAGCAGAATCCAATGATTCATCACCCACATACAACACTTAGTGCTCATCCCAAGTGCCCTCTTTAATGCTCATCACCCGTTTAGCCCATCCCCCACCCACCTTCCCTCCATCAACCCTCAGTTTGTTCTCTATATTTAAGAGTCTCTATGGTTTGCCTCCCTCTCTGTTTTTATTTTATTTTATTTTATTTTTCCTTCCCTTCCTCTATGTTTATGTTTTGTTTCTTAAATTCCACATATGAGTGAAATCATATGATATTTGTCATTCTCTGACTTATTTTGCTTAGCATAATACACTTTAGTTCCATTCATGTTGTTGCAGATGGCAAGATTTCATTCTTTTTCATCACCAAGCAATATTCCATTTTATATATATATATATATATATAACATATATATATATCATACTGTTCCATTGATCTATGTGTCTGTTTTATGCCAGTTCCATACTATCTTCATACACACACACACACACACACGTGCACACACACACACATACATACACACACAACAGAATATTACTATATATATATATATATATATATATATATATATATATATATATATATATACATACACACCACATCTTCTTTATCCATCCATCAGTTGATGGACATTTGGGCTCTTTCTATAATTTGACTATTGTTGATAGTGTTGCTATAAACATTGGGTTGCACGTGTCCCTTCGAATCAATATTTCTGTATCCTTTGTATAAATGCCTACTAGTGCAATTGCTGGAACATAGGGTAGTTCTATTTTTAACTTTTTAAGGAACCTCCATACTGTTTTCCAGAGTGGCTGCACCAGTTTGCATTCCCACCAAAAATGCAAAAGGGTTCCCCTTTCCTCCACATCCTCACCAACACCTTTTGTTTCGTGAGTTGTTAATTTTAGCCATTCTGACATGTGTGAGATGGGGTCTCATTGTGGTTTTCATTTGTATTGACCTGATAATGAGTGAAGTTGGGCATCTTTTCATGTGTCTGTTAGCCATCTGGGTGTCTTCTTTGGAAAAGTTTCTATTCATGTGCTCTGCCCATTTCTTAACTATATTATTTGTTCTTTGGGTGTTAAGTTTGATAAGTTCTTTATAGATTTTGGATACTAACTCTTTATTTGATATGTCATTTACATATATTTTGCCCCTTCCATTGGTTGCCTTTCAGTTTTGTTGATTGTTTTCCTCACTGTGCAGAAGCTTTTTATCTTGATGAGGTCCCAATAGTTCATTTTTGCTTTTTTTCCCCTTGTTTCCAGAGATGTGTCTAGTAAGAAGTTGCTGTGGCTGAGATCAAAGAGGTTGCTTCCTGCTTTCTCCTCTGGGATTTTGATGGTTTCCTTTCTTACATTAGATCTTTCATCCATTTTGAATTTATTTTTGTGTATGGTATAAGGAAGTGGTCCAGTTTCATTCCTCATGGCGCTATCCAGTTTTCCCAACACCTGAAAAGACTCTTTTTTCCATTGGATATTCTTTCTTGTTTTGTTGACCATAAAGTTGTGGGTCCATTTCTGGGTTCTCTGTTCTGTTCTATTGATCTATGTGTCTGTTTTTGTGCCAGTACCATACTGGCTTGATGATCACAGCTTTGTAGTGCAGCTTGAAGTCTGGAATTGTAATGCCTCCTGCTTTTCTTTTCTTTTTCAGCATTACTTTGGCTATTTGGGGTCTTTTCTGGTTCCATACAAATTTTAGAATTGTTTGTTCTAGCTCTGTGAAAAATGCTAGTGTTATTTTGATAGGGATTGCATTGAATGTGTAGATTGCTTGGGGTAGTATATACATTTTAACAATATTTGTTCTTCCAATCCATGAGCATGGAATGTTTTTCCATTTCTTTATGTTTTCTTCAACTTCTTTCATAAATGTTCTATAATTTTCAGTGTACAGATCTTTTACCTCTTTGATTAGGTTTATTCCTAGGCACCTTATGGTTTTTGGTGCAATTGTAAAAGGGATCGATTCCTTGATTTCTCTTTCTGCTGCTTCATTTTTGGTGTATAGAAATGCAACAGATTTCTGTAAGTTTATTTTATATCCCATGACTTTGTTGAATTCATGTATGAGTTCTAGAAATTTTTTGGTGGAGTCTTTGGGGTTTTCTACATAGAGTATCATGTCATCTGTCATTAGAGAAAGTTTGACTTCTTCCTTCCCAATTTAGATGCCCTTTATTTCTTTTTGTTGTCTGGTTGCTGAGGCTAGGACTTACACTACTATACTGAACAACAGTGGTGAGAGTAGACATCCCTGTCGTGTTCCTGACCTTAGGAGAAAAGCTCTCTATTTTTCCCCATTGAGGATGGTATTAGCTGTGGGTCTTTTGTATATGGCCTTTATGATGTTGAGGTATGTTCCTTCTATCCCTAATTTCTTGAGGGTTTCTATCAAGAAAGGATCCTGTATTTTGTCAAATGCTTCTCTGCATCTATTGAGAGGATCATATTCTTTTCCTTTCTTTTATGAATATGTGGAGTATCATGTTGATTGATTTATAAATATTGAACCATCCCTACAACCCAGTAATAAATCCCACTTGATCATGGTGAATAATCCTTGTGATGTACAATCGATTCAATTAGCTAATATTTTGTTGAGAATTTTTACATCCATGTTCATCAGGGATATTGGTCTGTAATTCTCCTTTTTACTGGGGCCTTTGTCTGGTTTTGGAATCAAGGTAATGCTGGCCTCATAGAATGAGTTTGGAAGTTTTCCTTCCATTTCTGTTTTATGCAAGGTTTTCAGAAGAATAGGTATTAATTCTTCTTTAAATGGTAGGATTCCCCTGGGAAGCCATCCAGCCCTGAATTCTTTGTTGGAAGATTTTTGATTACTGTTTCAATTTCTTTGCTGGTTATGGATGTCTGTTCAAATTTTCTATTTCTTCTGGTTTCAGTTTCAGTAGTTTATATGTTTCTAGGAATTTATCCATTTCTTCCAGATTGCCCAATTTGTTGGCATATAATTGTTCATAATAGTCTCTTATAATTGTATTCCTGTGGTGTTGGTTGTTATGTCTCCTCTTTCATTCATGATTTTATTTATTTGGGTCCTTTCTCTTTTCTTTTTGATAAGCCTGGCTAGGGGTTTATCACTTTTGTTAATTCTTTCAAAGAACCAGCTAGTTTCATTGATCTCTTCTACTGTTTTTTTTCTTTATTTTTATATCATTTATTTCTGCTTTAATATTAATTATTTCCCTTTTTCTGCTGTTTTAGGCTTTATTTGCTGTTCTTTTTCCAGTTTCTTTAGGTGTAAGATTAGGTTGTGTATATGAGACTTTCCTTGCCTCTTGAGGTAGGTCTTTATTGCTATATATTTCCCTCTTATAACTGCCTTTGCTCTCTCCCAAAGTTTTGGACTATTGTGTTTTCATTTTTATTTGCTTCTATGTATTTTTTTAATTTCTTTTTTCATTTCCTGGTTGACCCATTCATTCTTTAGTAGGATATTCTTTAATCTCTGTGCATTTGTGTTCTTTCCAATTCTTTTCTTGTGGTTGACTTCAAGTTTCATAGCATTGTGGTCTGAAAATATGTAGGGAATAACTCCAGTCTTTTGGTACCAGTTGAGACCTGATTTGTGACCCAAGATGTGATCTATTCTGGAGAAAGTTCCATGTGCCATCAAAAAAAATAAAATTTGCTGCTTTAGGATGAAATGTTCTGAACATATCTGTTAAGTCCATCTGGTTCAGTGTGTCATTCAAGCCCTTGTTTCCTTGTTGATTTTCTGCTTAGATGATCTGTCTTTTGCTGTGAGTGGGGTGTTAAAGTCCTCTACTATTATTGTATTATTATCCATGAGTTTCTTTAAGTTTATTATTAATTGATTTATATATTTGGCTGCTTCCAGGTTGGGGGCATAAATATTTGCAGTTATCTTCTTGTTGGATAAACCCCTTCATTAGAACATAGTGTCCTTCATCTCTTGTTAGTCTTTGGTTTCAAATCCAGTTTGTCTGATAAAAGTCTGGCTACCCCAGCTTTCTTTTGATATCCATTAACATGTTGGATGGTTCTCTACCCCCTCACTTTCAATCTGGAGGTGTCTTTGGGTCTAAAATGAGTTTCTTGTAAGCAGCATATCGACAGGTTTGGTTTTTTTTAAATCCATTCTGCTACCCCATGTCTTTTGATTGAAGCATTTAGTCCATTTACATTCAGAGTAATTATCGATAGATATGAATTTAATGCCATTGTATTACCCGTAAATTTGCTCTTCCTATATATTGTCTCTGTTCCTTTCTAGTCTTTGTTGCTTTTGGTCTCTTTTCCCCACTCAAAGCATCCCCTTTAGTAGTTCTTGCAGAGCTGGTTTAGTGTTCATGAACTCCTTTAGGTTTTGCTTGTCTTGGAAACTTTTTATCTCTCCTTATATTCTGAATGACAGCCTTGCTGGAAAAGGATTCTTGGCTGCATATTTTTCCCATTTAGCATGTTGAATATATCATGCCACTTCTTTCTGGACTGCCATGTCTCTGTGGACAAGGTCTCTAACCTTGTGTCTACCCTTGTAGGTTAAGGACCTTCTGTCCCTAGCTGCTTTCAGGATTCTCTTTATCTTTGTATTTTGCAAGTTTCACTATGATATGTCTTGGTATTGACCTGTTTTTGTTGATTTTGAGGGGAGTTCTCTGTGCCTCTTGGACTTGAATGCCTGTTTCCTTCCCCAGATTAGGGAAGTTCTCAGCTATAATTTGTTCAAATAAACCTTCTGACCCCTTTCCCCTCTCTTCTTCTTCTTCCTGTGATACAGATATTATTGTGCTTTGTGGAATCTCTGAGTTCCCTAAGTCTATATTCATGATCTAATAGTTTCCTTTCCCTCTTCTTTTCAGCTTCATTATTTTCCATAATTTTATCTTCTGTATCACCTATTTGATCCTCTGCTTCTTCCATCCTTGTTGTGATTACATCTAGTTGGTTTTGCATCTCAGTTGTAGCATTTTTTATTTCAGCCAGACTAGATTTTAGGTCTTTTATCTCTGTAGTCAGGGTTTCTCTGATGTCTTCTATGTTTCTTTCAAGCCCAGCTGGTATTCTTACGACTGTCATCCTAAATTCTTATTCAGATATATTGCTGATACCTGTCTTGACTAAATCCATGGTTGTGATTTCTTCTTGATCTTTATTTTGGGGAGAATTCCTCTATCTTGTCATTATGTCTAGTTTCTATCTTTTGTGTACTATGAAAGCTTATTATGTTTCCTGCTCCTGAGAGTAACACTATACTAAGAAGGGGTTGTACACTGTCCAGGGCCTGATGCTTCAGGAAGTGTTTCTAGTGTATGCTGTGCACTGTTGTGTTTTGGCTGCTCTTTCCCACAGGTCAGTCCTCTATAGAGTTACTCCTTGCTTGCAGGTGGAGAGGGTGGGGAGAGGGTTTGGACTTTTAACTAGGTGTGCTTTGATTTGTTTGTTAAGAAAAGCCTGATTTAAGGGGAAAAAAAAAAGCCTGACCAAGGAAAGAGAAAAGGAAAAGAAACAAAAAAGAAAACAATCAAACAAAAAACTATAAGCCTAACTCCAAAGTATAAGAAAGAAAGAAAGAAAAAAGAAAAGGAAAAGAAAAAAAGAAGACTGATTCAAAAAATGAGAAATGGAAAAAAAACAACAAACGAACAAAAAACTATAAGCCTATATCAAAGGAAAAAAATAAGAAGAAAAAAATAAAAAATAAAAGCAAGCAAGCTAGCCAGGCCCTATTTCCACCAGAACTGAAGCTGATGCTTTAAAGCACTCATGATAGCAGGCATGGTACTTGTAGGAGGGCCTTTGTTGGTCTTTTGAGTGAGAGGCCCAGGCCTGCTGCACTGGCTTACAGTCAGACCTGCCCTTGCAAAGATGCCCCTGCTGGATGTAAGGGGGGTGGGGTTTGGTATAAGCAACTCCAGCCTCTACTAGAAGTGCTGTTTGTCTCTGAAGTCCCACTATGCTGGTTGGTGGGGTGTGGAAGATGGCATCACCCCACCCTCTTGTCCTTGGGGAAGGGAACTCATGGCCACCACTATTCGGGAGGCCCTCACAGAAATGCAAACAATCTCTTCGCCTGTGTCTTAGGCTTTTGTAAGATTGCTGCCCTCAACCTGTCTGTACCTGGCCATTGGCTGGCCTGGCGCCACAGTTCTCTTGTGTTTTATCTCTGGCCAGTGGCTAGGATTCAAAACTCCAAATTTTAAAGGGTCCAACAAGCATGGGCATACTCCCTTCCTCCCGAAGACAGCATCTGGGGCGCACCTGGCACCATTCTGTCCCAGAAAAGCAGTCTCACTGCACATGTGCAGGGTGGCTGAGGTCTGTTGTGACAGCAGTGAGAAGCTGTGACAGGTTATCTGCCCTCTGTTCACGGCTTTGTCCCCTGCTGCTGAATGGCACTCAGTGGCTCCCAGCAGCCCTTTGTCCTTGGAGAGGCAAAATATCCTCTTCTAAATGTACTCCAGGAAGGGGAGCCATTTCTCCCAATGGGACCCAGGGGCATCCTCTCACCCCAACATATTGTGTGAATCCTTCATTCTGCTCTCTCTCCTGCTCTTCTCTCTCCATGACTTCACTCTGCTTCTCTCCCTGACTTCCCTCCCCTCCTGGCACCTCTGCTTTTCTCTTCCCCAATTCACGTCTCTGAACCTTGCATCTGCCATGTTCTCTCCCTCCAGTTTTGCAGATTGTTTTCTTATTTCTCAGATCCATTTCCTAGTTGTTCAGAATGATTTTATGTTGATCTAGCTGTGGTTTGAGGGATGAGGCAAGCTCAAGGTCCCCCTGCTATTCTGTCATCTTCAGTGTGACTATTATTAAATGAGTTATATTTTGTCTAATTGGTACATAAATTTTAGGAGTGAAATGATTCCCCTCTGTGTTAAGCTGGCAAAATACCATTGAAAAGTACTGCTGTGTGAAGACTTTTTCCAAGTGCAAAGCCATGATATTAGCTTGTCATCCTATTGTATAGTTCCCTCCTATAATTGTGGGTGTGCAGTTTGCATTTAACTGTCGTGTTTTATTTACTTTATTAACTGTGGAGATGCCCTTGGCCACACATTTCTGGATTCCTCAGGCTTTATACTTTATGGCTTTTTGTCAACCAATTTGGGGATTGTAATCTATGTTATATAATTTATAACAAGATTGAGTATATATTGCTTTTTATTTTCCATTTGAATTATAGTTATTCAGAACCATAAAAAGCACATTGATAAAGTAATACACAGATTTTTTTTTTATTACAAAATCTGGAAACTCAAATAGGAGTTATGAGACATTGTGTTATAAATGGTGGCACGACTTTTTGAAAAATGAAAGCAAGCTCTTTTAATGCTATAATTTCCTAGACCACCCCACACTCCCAGCAAAAAAGGAGGGAAGAGCTAGGGAGGTGAAAGAAAAATTTTTAGTTCTGAGAACTGTTAATAAAAATGGAGACTCTCTAGATAGAGGATAAGAAAGACAAAGGGATAAATTTATTTTAGGAGGAACTCTAATTCCCATTTCACTTTTGGCTTAATGTTTACAACAGTGTCTACTACCCTTTTTATATCTAGCTGCTAAGGAATGTTGTATTTACCAGATATGTTCAAATTAAATTATTGGGAGGACTTCTCATTGAAAATACATTTGTGAATTTTATGGTGGAGGAAATTAAGTCATCTTCACACTCAACTAACTCTTGGAAGGATCTGGTGAAGAAGAAGAACTGAAACTGACCCACCTCCTCAAGGATTTTCCATAGGTACAAGGAAGAAAGGAAGGCATCCTGTGTTGGAAAGTAGAGGAAGGAGAGAGTATTTTATGGGCAAAGTGTTGTAGAGGCAGGAACTCATCATTCTAGCTAGGAGGAGAGCAGGTAGACAGGTTTGACTGGCTTGGAAAATTTGGGAACTTGAGAGTCTACCCATAAAAGGGGCAGTGTAATTTGGGGACAGACTGTGAAGTAACCTGAATATTACCAATATAAAATATTTGGACTTTACTCTGTAGGATATAGGGAGACATTGCTCTTGGAAGAAGGAGCTGGTGTCTTATTACCTTTTTCTGTCCACTGTCTTTAATACAGTACCTGGCACACTGCAGACATTCAATAATGTCTGAATTGAATGAATGAGAGAAGAGAAGTAGCTTCAATGACTCAGGAGTTTCTCCAGCCTAGATTTCTCCTTTGATCTACAGAGTCATGTATTCGGGTATCTTAACTTAGTTGATTCAAAGATACTTCACTTAGTTGATTCAAAGATACTTCAAAGTCACTATGTTCCTCACTGATATCATAATTTCCAACCCAAATCTGGTCCTCTTTAGTTTTCTCTATTTCACTGAATGATGCCACTATCCATGTGCTTATATAAATCGGAAATTCAAGAGTCAGACTTAACCTGTCTTTTTATCCACCATAGCCAACATGTCACCAAATTCAATCAATTTCTATATTTACCAATTTCTATATTTCACCAATTTCTATTGATTTCATCTTCTTAATATTCCTCATATAAACTCACTTTGTCTGTGCTGCAAACAACCCACCCAGGAATGCTGCAGTCACTTTTGAACTGGTCTTTTTGCAAAACCACTCTGAATTTTTCCCGGAATAATTTCTCTTCAGCAAACAAAGAGATTTTTTTCTGTATGCAAATAAGATCATGTTATTCTAAACTTAAAATGCCTAAATAAATTTGTATTCTTACATAAGACTAAATCCTTAACATGGCCTACAAGGCCCTCTACACTGTGGCCCCACTACCCTCCCAGGTGTTTTCAGCTCTTACTCCTCTAACTCCTACTCTTTCTTTGAATTTCCACTGGGTCCCCATGTCTTCAGGCAAGTCTCTTTTGCCCTCCTTCCAATTCCTCTCCTAAAGTACCATAGGCTTGGTCTTGTAGCTTATATCAGATTTGAAACTGTTCATTTATTCATTTTACTCGGTGATTAACACTTTTCCACAGATCATGAGCTCTATGAAGGTAGAGTCTGTTTTGATTAGCTTGGGCTGCTAAAATAAGAATGCCATAGATTGAGTGGCTTCAGCAACAGACATTTATTTCTGACAGTTCTAAAAGCTGAGGAGTCCAGGATCAAGGTGTGGGTGGATTTGGTGTCTGCTGAAGACTTGCTTCTTGGGTTGTAAATGTCCACTTTCTTGCTATATCCTCAGATGGCCTTTTCTTGGTGTGCATGCATGGAGAGAGCTCTTATTCCTCTTCTTCTTGTAAGGGCACTCATCTCTTCATGAGGGACCACTCTCATTAACTCATCTAAAACTAATTATCTCCCAAAGGCCCCCTTTCCTCAGAGATATCACATTGGGAATTAGGGCTTCAACATATGAATTTTGGAGGCATACAAACATTTAGCCCATACAGAGTCTATTCAAAAGTGCATTTCCAGTAACTAGCACAGCAACCAATGGTCATTCAAGGAATTCTCATTAATTAAATATATGTGTATGTATGTGTATATATATATATATACACACACATATGTATACACACACACACACATGTGTGTGTGTGTAGTGGTGATGACATGGAGCCTGAGCATGTGAACAGGTGTATGAGGCACTGGAGACTATTAGAATGTTCCAATCCTGAAATAACAAGAGCCTGAACTGCCTCTGTGGCAATGACAAGAATAAGTTTAGATGCACGAAGTATTGTGAGGACAGAGTTGATGAGAGAGGCAAAAGCAGCACAGTGAACCCAATCTTTTGAATCCAAAGGTATCCTCTGGAGGTCTGCAAGAGAGTTCATGTGGTATAGGTGGTGGCCACCATCTGTGTCCTACACAGCCTCAGAGGGGCCTCCAGTGTGTGGGTGTTGAGGTGGGACTGGGGAGACAGGCACTTGTACGCTGCTTATATTGAAGCTGCCCTTTGATTTGCTGCTGTGGCATCTATTTGCAGAGTTTGACTAGTTTTTCATTTTAGATTCATGTTTTTTTGTATTGTTTTAGCTCAGAAATAAATAGCATGCTCTGAGTCATCAATGAGAAAAGAGTACTGAACTATACTTTTGAACTGACTGTAGTCAGGGTTCATCCTCAAGGATTTACTGCTGCAGGATATCAATCTCAAAAATGTAAAGTGCATGGTGATTGCTCTGTGGTACAGAGGCCATGATTTAGTTCTTCTAAAGGACACAAGAAATGAATTAAGCAGATTTTTTCCTCTATTTAAAATCATAAAAACAAAAACATCATACAAGTCGTGTCTTTTTATTTAACATATTTTCTTTTAGTCCCTGAGCATTTATATAAATGTCTCACAGTTATACTCATGTTTCCAATTGTATTTATTACTTTTCATTTGATGTAGAAAATATTTTCCCATGCTTCACATATTCTTCCTAAATACCCTTTTTCATAAATCCATATTTCACAGATTTAGATACCTTGATTTATTTTATTTTTCTACTTGAATATTTTAGATTTATTTCCAAATATTTATTCTTGGATTATGTTGCAGTACATATGACTTTTTTCCTCCTGTTAATTTATTTGCTTGACATACATTCCTCAAAATGGGAATAAGTTAAATAGTAAAAGCCTCTGGAAGTCTTGATATAGATAGCTAAGTTGCTTTACTAATGGGTTACAGCAGTTATATATATCAAAAGTATATGAATGTCAAACAAACATAGCTGCACAGTTACCATATAAAGTGTCCTGTTTTAGGTATTGTAAAGCAAGTGTTATCTTTGGGAGAGAAAGGAATAGCATTAAAAGGTTATGACTTGGAATTACACTATGTTTGGAAAAACACAAACTCAAATAAGAAACAAGTCTTTGGAGGATACAGAATTGTAGTATAAGAAATGTAGGCAGTTCATGAGATGTTGAGAATATCAGGCATATGAAGAATGGAGAACAGGGGGAAAAGAAAGAATGGAGAATGGGAGTTCTTTTTTTTTTTCCCCTCAAATTTTTACTTGAATTCTAGTTAGTTAACATATAGTGTAATTTTGTTTTCAGGAGTAGAATTTAGTGACTCATCACTTACATATAGCACCCAGTGCTCAACACAACAAGTGCCCTCCTTAATACCATCACCCATTTAGCCCATCCCTGACCCACCTCCCTCCATCAACCCTCAGTTTGTGGAGAATGGGAGTTATTAAACATATGGTTGAGATGAGTGAGAGAGCTGCAGGAGGAGAATGAGCCCTGGATTAGTTTCCTGGGGCTGCAGTAACAAAGTTCCGCACACCAGGTAGTTTATACAACACAAATATGTTGTGTCACAGTTTTGGAGGCCAGAAGTCCAAGGTGAAGATGTTGGCAGGTTGGTTTCGTTTTAAACCCGAGGGCTGTGAGGGTAAAACTGTTCCGTTTCTCTCCTAGCTCCTTGTAGCCTCTCTCTGGCATTCCTTGGCTTGTACAAGACATTCTCTGTGTCTTGCTTCACATTCTCTTCTCTCTATCTCTGTGCCCCAAATTCCCCTTTTTATTAGGACATAGTCATATTGGATTAGGACCTACTCTAATAACCTCATCTTAATTTGCTCATCTGCAAAGACTCTATTTCCCAGTAAGATCACATTCACAAGGGGGGCTGTGGACTCCAGCATCCTTCTGAGAGACTCAGTTCGACCCATAACAAACTCAAAATGCAAATCTGTGAACAGATAAGGATGGATTAAGTGCAGTACAAAGCATGAGCTTTGAAGTCAGGCAGTGATACTTTGAGTCCCAATTTGGCTATTTATTGCTTCTGTGATTTTTTTTTTTTACATTTACATTTCTTTTTAAAAGATTTTATTCATCTGAGAGAAAGAAAGCATGAGCAGGGGGAGGGGCAGCAGAAGGGGAGGGAGAGGGATGAGCGGACTCCCCGCAGAGTGGAGAGCCCTACATGGGGCCTGATCCCAGGATCCTGAGATCATGACCTGAGCTGAAGTCAGATACTCAATTGATAAGGCACCCAGGCACTTCTGCTTTTGTGATCTTGACTAAGTTATTTAATGTCTCTGAGCTTTTACTTGCCTCATCTTAAAATGGAATTAATTGTGCTTATTTTGCAGTGTTATTATGAGTGGAGCTAATGAAAGCATCTTAGCACAGTACCTGACACTTCCTAATTGTTTGATAAATGGTAGCTTAAAAAATGTTACTCTTTAGAGCTGGTGAGGTTTCCCTGAGGCTGATGGGCCAGGGGATTCTTTCTCAATGGGGATCTGAACATCATAGTTAATTTCTCTTAAGGAAATATTTCTCCCAATGAAGTTTTAGGATCCAAGTAGTGGCCAAAGGTCAACTTTTCCTTTGTACAAATCAGCAAAATCATAACAGTGTTCTTTAGAAAGTTCTGCCATATTATTGTGCTAGTATTATTTAATGAGTGACCTGTCATTTCCTCACAGATTTGAAATACCACTTTTATTATATTATGTTCACATATATGCCTGGTTTTATTTCTGGGCTCTCTCCCTTCCACTGACCTATTTTTAATTCCTGTACCAGGACCACATTGTATTTTAATGTAACTTTAAGTTACATGAACTTTTCAGTTGTTTTCTAATAAACATATTTTAATTTATACATTTTCTTCTAAATACACTGGTTGCACCACAGAGGTTTTAATATACAGTATTCTCATAATTGTTTATTTGTAAGTAGATTAATTTTGGCGGCTTTTAAGATACTTTGTTGTAAACTTAGAGTATTGAATTGTGACTGAGTAATGTGGCCTGTAAATTTAAACTTTGAGGAATTCATTGAGAGTTGTTTTGTGACTTCACACATGACTATGTTTTGGGTAGTATTTCCAGAGTTGTTTGAAAGGAAAGATAGTCTCTGTATGTTTGGTATTCATTCTCTATACATTAATAAAATCATTGCAGTGATAGTGTTATTAAAATTCTCTGAAAACTTCTTTATTTTTTTTGCCTACTTATCCTATCCTTTTCTGAGAGAGATGAATTAAGGTTTTCTATTTAAATTGAGACTTAAATACAATCCCCATTTTTTTCTAACAGCTTTTGCTTTCTATTTTGATGGTATGCTATTTAGTCATGATGGTTCATGACTATAGTTATCTTCTTAGGGGAATTACAGCTTATATCACTATAAATCCCTCCTGTTCCATTTCATGCTTTTTGACTTGAATTCTATTTTTCATGCTAATAATGCCACACATGCTTTCTTTTATTGTGATTTGCCTGGCATATATTTATCTATGCTTTATTTTTAACCTTTCTCCATTAATTGTAAGTAGCATATAGCTAGAAATGAAATCTTTAACTTTAATTTACTTTTATGGGTATATTTGGTCTTATTCTCACCACTTTATTTTATGTTTTCATTTTATCATACTTTATTATGTGTATATATATTTTTTCTAATGATTTTCCCCATAGATTACATTATTTTTCCTGTTGCTTTTTCCCTTTAGTGGCTTGAAGAAAAATTTCTGTTTTTGTTTTTTTTTTTAAATTGAAGTATAGTTGACATACAATATTATATTAGTTTCAGCGACTTGTGACATTTATATACATTACAAAATGATAACCATAGTAAGTCTAGTTACCATCTGTCACCATACGAAGTTATTACAGTATTATTGATTATATTCCCTATGCAATACTTTCACATACTCGTGATTTATTTTATAACTTGGAATTTTGTATCTTTTAATCCCCTTCACCTGTTTTGCCCATCTCCTCATCCCCCTCTATGTTCTTTATCTTAAAATTTTTAATGAACATACTGAAACATTTTTCTATGTAAAAAAAATTAATAGTTAAGTGTATTGTAGTCCCACACCATCTCTATCTTTCATTCCTTATAACCAAGATGTATTGTAATCATCTAGATTTTGTTTCTCAGGTGTTATTTATTTATCAGTGTTTTCATTTTAAATAGACTTTATTTTTTTGGGACAGTTTTATATTTACAGAAAAAATTTAAAAGATAATACAGAGAGTTTTTATATACCTTAGACTCATTTTTCCCTATTAGTAACATTTTACATTATTACTATATACATTTGTTATAATTAATGAACCAATATTGATATAGTATTATTTAATAAAGCCCAAAGTTTATTCAGATTTCCCCCTTTTTTTAATCATTTAGTATACTTTTTCCATTCCGGGATCCCATCCAGGATATCACATCACACCTTGTTGTCATGTTGCCTTAGACTTCTCTTGGCTATGACAGTTTCCCAGACTTTTCTTTTTTATGACTGTATTAATTTCTTGCACCTGCGATAACAAATTACCACAAAACTTGATGGCTTACAACAATGGAAATGTGTTCTTTCACAGTTCTGGAGGTTAGATGTCAAAATCTAGCAGGGCTACCCTCTCTCTGGGGCTCTAGGGGAGAACCTGTAATTTGCCTCTTCCAGTGTCTGGTGGCTGCCCTGGCATTCCTGGGCTTGTGGCTGCATCACTCCAGTCTCTGCCTCTGTCTTCCCATGGCCTTCTCTGTGTGTCTCTGTTAGATTTCCCTTTGCTTCTGTCTTCAAGGACACTTGTGATGGCATTTAGAACTAACTCAGCTAATCCAAGGTAATCTCTTCATTTCAAAATCATTAATTTAATCACATCTGCAAAGATTCCTTTTGCAAATAAGGTAACATTTACAAGTTCCAGAGATGAGGACCTGGCCTCTTTGGGTGGTCACTATTTAACTTACAAAATTGAGGAGTACTGATCAGATATTTTATAGGATGGCCTCTATTAGACATGTCTGATGTTTTTCTCATAATTAGACTGGGTTTATGGGGGTTTGGGGGCATAAGCCACAGAGGTAAAATGCCATTTTCATCTCATCACATCAAGAGTACATACTATTAACATGATTTATTACCGTTGATGTTGCCCTCAGTCACTTGGTTGGGATGGTGTTTGTCAGATTTTTTCACTGTAAAGTTAACTTTTTGTTTCCCACTTTCCATACTGAGCTGTTCAGAATGAAGTCACTATGGACAGGCCACACTTAAGGAGTGGAGAGTTATGCTCCCTTTCCTTGAGGGTGGAGTATCTACACAAATTATTTGAAAATCTCTTGCACCAGAGATTTGTCTTACCGCCCCTGTTTGTTTACTTATTCAATAATTTATATCAGTATGGACTCAAAGGTATTTATTTTATACTTTGGGTTATGATTTAATACTGCTTTATTTCTTTTTTTGCTAAAATTATTCCATCTTTGGCCATGGGAAGCTCTTTCAGTTAGCTCTTGTGCCCCTTTGACATATGTCTCCATCAGTGTAAGTTTTTTTTGTTTTTTTCCTGAGCACTTCCTAACTTTCTGGCACATAAACTGCTCTAGGCTCACCTTGTATATTTTCTTTTCTTTAAGATTTTATTTATTTATTTGAGAGAGAGAGAGAACATGAGAGAGAGAGAGAGTGCATGAACAGGGGGGAGGGGCAGAGGAAGAGGGAGAAGCAGACTCCCCACTGAGCAGGGAGCCCGATGCAGGACTCCATCCCAGGACACTGAGATCATGACCTGCTCCAAAGGCAGACGCTTAACCTACTGAGCCACCCATCACCTTGTATATTTTCTACACAAGTCCAAGAATCAGCCATTTCTCCAAGAAGCCCTGGGTCCTTTTACTGAAGATGGTATTAGAAACAAGATCTGGGTGGTAGGTGTACTCATGCTACTGGAGTGTCATTTATTTTTTTTAGGTTCTCTCAGCTGACAGAGCAAGGACATATATGTGTATATTTTCACCCAGTGTAGGCACATATCTGTAAACATTTCTCAAATATTATTTTTTAAAAGATTTTATTTATTTATTTATTTGCGAAAGAGAGCACGAGAGAGAGCAAGCACAAGCAGCGGGGAGGGGTAGAGGGAGAAGCAGACTCCCCACCGAGCAGGGAGCCCAATGTGGGACTCGATCCCCCTTTCAGTGAGGTTTTTTCCCATACATTTATAATACAGTTAGGTCCTTTTGTCACAGCTTGCATTTCTTTGTAGAATCCCTTGATATCTTTCTCTGCCCTCAAAATCCCCCGTGCTAAAAATCATCTATCCAACTTTTCCACTCCCTCTAAGCCTCTGGCAACCATTGATCTTTTTACTATCTCTATAATTTTGCCTTTTTAAGATTATAATGTAAGTGGAATCATACAGCATGCAGCCTTTTCAGACTGGCTTCTTTCGCATAGCAACAAGCATTTAAGGTTTATCAGTGTCTTTTTTTATTTCTAGCATTTTCTTTGATTCTTTCTTCGTTTTTATCTCTCTGCTTATATTACCCATATGTTCTTGCATTTTGTCTACTTTTTCCATTAGAACTCTTTACATAGTAATCATAGTTATTTAAAGTTCTCCATGTGATAATTCCAAAATCTATGTAATATCGAGGTTTTGTCTCTTTAGACAGTTTTTTTTAACTTCCCTTTTAGCATGCCTTGTCATTTTTTGTTGAAAACTGGACACTATGGGGTGCCTGGGTAGCTCAGTTGGTTAAGTGTCCGACTGCATTTTGGCTCAGGTCATGAGCTCCAGTCTGTGAGCTCAAGCCCCACATTGGCTTTGTGCTCAGCAAGGAGTCTGCTTGAGATGCTCTCCCTCTGCCCCTCCCCCACCTCATGCTCCCTTGCTCTCTTTCTCTCTATAATAAATAAATAAAATAACTTTTTTAAAAAAATTAAAAAGGAAAACTGGATTACCATGTATTGGCTAATAGGAACTGAGATAAATAGGTCTTTAGTATGAGGTTTTATGTTAATCTGGCTAGGACTCAGGCTGTGTTTAATATTGCCTATAGCTATAGATGCCAAAGGCCTCAGTTTCACTTAGTGTCCTTGTTTTTGATTCCCCTGTTGTGTTTGGGTTTCCCTAAGAACTTTTTCTTAAATAAAATCTGTACCTTGCAGCTCCTTCCACTCCAAGTCACTATTATATTGAAGCCCTATTGATGTGGTGCTAAGATATGGGAGAGAGGAACATTTTATAATCTTATAGTGAAATCTCAGTTTTTAATGGGCTGTTGTCCTTGTGTTGTGACCTTCACAAATGTTTCCTAGCCTTTTTTCTCCTCCTTTAGGTGAGACAAGAAGGTTAGAGGGGCTGGAGTTGGGTAATTGCCCTTTCCCCAGATCAGATGAGGCTCTGGTAAAATGTTTTTTCTTGGAGAGTAGACCTTATTATGGAGAAGGCTCTTGGTTCTTTCATAGCATTTACATCTCCACTCCCTTTGCCACCGATACAAGGGAATTTTTCTTGGATCTTTACCTTGACAACCTGGCAGTGATCTTGGGGGTAAAACCCATGAAAGTGTAGGCGCCTTCCTAAGTTTGGGCTCCCAGCAATTTCTCACTAGTGAGCTAGTCCACATTTGGCTTCCAGTAATTTATAAAATTACCATTTAAGTGGTTCTACATTTTTGGCTCTAGTGCTTCTGTTGCAAAGTAACCCGATCACATCTGTGATTGAGTATCATGTTGATATTGTAAACTATTGTGAGCTGTGACTGACTATGATTTCAGGGTGGTGATTTGCCCTGTGACCTGAATTTTCTGATGGATCCAAGCAATATGATTGATTTTTAGTTTGTTTAGCTTTTTTCTTATTGTAAGGATGGGAGTGACTACTTGTAAGCTATTTACGTGTTGGAGCTGAAACCAGAGGTCATGTTATTTATTTTTAATTTAGTATTTTACTCCCCTTCCATTTTAAGAAACATAGCAAAAACTTACCTAATGTTTACTATGTACGAGGCACTATACAAAATATTTATGTATTAACCAACTTAATTTTCACAACCTTGTGATGTAGGTATTATAAATCATCCTCTTTTGCAGATGAAGAAACTGAAGTGCAGTTGCCCAAGGTCACATAGCTGGTAAATGGGTATCCAGGATTCAAAATTCAGGCAATCTGGCTCCAGAATCTATACTCTTAACCATGACACACTACGGAATCCTTTCTCAGTAATTGAATTGTTTGATGGCGACTATATCACCAAGGAAAGTTTTTGTGGAAAGAGAATTTATTGGTAGTATTGAAATTTTTACATGAATAATGTCTATTTTCCCCTCCTGCCTGGTTAATATATGGATGAATGAATTGCAGATGCAAAATCCTTTCCTCTTAGAATTTTGTAGACAATGCTTCATTATCTCATTGTTTTTGAAATTTTTGAAGATGAAAAGTCTGATGCCAATCTGATTTTTATTCTTTTGCAGAATATTTTCTTTTCTCTCTGGGAGCTTGTGTATTTTTCTCATTATCTTTAAAGTTTAGAAATTGCATGATGTGTCTCTTACTTCCCTCATTTTTTCTGCCTTATGTTTGGTGAGTCTTTTTTGATCTGAAGAATCAAAGCTTTCCTCAGTTCAAAGAAATTCTCCTTTTTATTTCCTTGATTATCTACCATCTACTCCATTTTATTCTATTGCACTTTGAATTAGATAGATATTGTATCTTTAGATCTACATTCAGTCTCTTAATTGTTGTCATATAACTTCTTTGTCTTTTAATTCTCTGGAGAAAGGAACAAATTTCTCAGCTCTCTTTTTTTCTGTTATTCTGATCTGAGATCATCTTTGTCTTTAAGCAGTTTCTCAGAGTTTCTTGTCCCTTCTTTGTTTCCATTGTTTAATTGCTTTGCTCTTTTTTTCTCCTTTGTATTCTCGTTTTTGTTGAATTTTGGAAGTGAAAAATTATTCTGTCATCTTTGTCTAGAGATCTCAAGAGGGGAGTTAAAATGTTGTAAACACTTTGGAATGTACTCTTGACAGGTTAATATTATAAACTGTTGTGGTCATTTTAGTGATGTTCTAATGATATTGTTTGATTGTTGGTTGGTGAATTTTATTTGCATTGCCAAGTTAAGAATAAAAGATGGGCTAGAGAGAATTCTTGGTTTGCTGAAATAATTCTAAGCCTGTGTTCTGGTACCATCATATATCCACATCAGTAACAGTGGCTCACTAGTGTACTATACTTGGCATTCTTGCTGCCCTTCCCCACTCTCTCCTGGAATTGAGATCACTTATCAGTACTTGAGGTGATCTAGAGGGAAACTTCTGTTAAATTCATGTTGCATTTCAGTTCTTGAAGATTTCTTGTTTACTAATAGACTTCCTTATTGGTCTTGGATAAATATTTTGAAAGGATTGTGGAAGACATTCTCTCAGATAGAGCAGGATATCTCTTACCCTCCAGTTATATGCATCAAAAGAGTTCTCACCCCCATACAACTGGATAACAACAGATCAGGATATTAGAAGGAGGAAAAATACATCAGGAGTGGGATGGAGATGTCACACACTGTTATACTAATCTCTGTAGTGAAAAATTCAATAAACAATAAAGGACATAAAAGGTTTCAAGAGTGTATTAAGTGTTGCCACAACCAAAAAGAGGATAGCATAAATCAGAAACAATTGTGAGAAGAAAAGACATAAATACAGGGGCATTTGATAGCAGAAGTTAAATGATCCTAGAATTATGACAATGGCAGATGTTGGGATGCTTTTTTTTTTTTCCCTGTGGGGTTTTAGGGAGTGGATGGCAAGTGTTTTGAATGATTTTTGAGTTTTCTCAGGCCTCTGAAGTACTTCTAGCTCTAGAGAACCAAAGGAACAGGGTAAGGCCAAGAAGAGAATTTGTAGGTGACTGTATACTTCAGCCCTATTGATAAGAACAAAAGAATGATGACCTGCTTTCCTTCCCTCTCCGCTAGATCACTAAGATAGGAAAGGAGGCAGAAAGTCCAGAAACGAAGGCAAGCATTTGACAGGAGCTTCTGTAGTATATTAGAAGGCATTAAAGTTTTTCTGATCAGGAAATAGCATGATTGGCACACAGGTGTGGGATGGATCATAGTGAAGGGAAATATAATATGGGGGAGACCAATTGATGACTATTACATGTATTTAGGTGATTAGGTGATGACAGTCTGATTTAGGGTGGTGAGAGTACAAATAGAAAGGTGGGGACAGATTCAAGAGGTAATGTTTAGGTAGACTCTAAAGGACTTGAAAAATGGTTGGCATAGAATATGTGAAAGAAGAGCATAGAATACTAACAACACAACAATAACAAGAATAAACTTCTTTTGGGTGTTTTCTATGTCTCAGGAACTGTTATGGCTTCATTAAATGTCATAATTCATTTAATCCTCTCAACAACCTTATTATATAGGTACTATTATTAGCTCTATTGTACTATGACTAAAAGAGGGCACAAAAAGGTTATGTGATTTACTGTAGGTGACACAACAGATATTGTCAGTATTCAAAAGTTGAATCTTGGCTTTATCTCTCTCAGAATGTGTTTTGGTTAATTCCCCATCCATTTACTTGGGCAGCCAAAATACTTGGAGTCATTCTAGACTTTTCCCTGACCCACATCTACTACATTATTTAGGAACAGTTGATACTTTTTGTTAAATGTCTCCCACATTCATTCGTTGCTTCTCCATCCCCATCACCCTCTTTCTAGATCAGGTATTCATCTCTTGGCCTGCTGTGATAACTTCCTGGCTGTTTTACCTGATCTTAGTCTAACCACAGCTCCAAATCATTTTTTTCCCTGATTTTAAAGCAACGCTGCCTAATAGAATTAGAATGCATTCACATATGTAATTTTATATTTTCTAGTAGAACGTTAAAAATCAGAAATAAAAAATTAAAAAGAAATAAGTAAAATTAATTTTGATAAAATATTTTATTTAATCAGATACATCCAAAATTTTATTGTTATTATTTTAACATGTATTCAATGTAAAATCATTTTTTTTTTAGATTTCATTTATTTGAGAGAAAGAGAGCATGAGTAGGGGGAGGGGCAGAAGGAGAAGGAGAACCAGGCTCCACGCTGAGCAGGGAGCTTCATATGGGGCTCAATCCCAGGACCCTGAGATCATGACCTGAGCTGAAGGCAGAAGCTTAACCGACTGAGCCACCTAGGTGCCCCCAGTATAAAATCTTGATGGAGTATTTTATATCCCATTATTTCATATTGAAATATGGTACATATTTTATACTTACAAGACATTTCAATTTGGACTACCATATTTCAAGTGCTCAGTAATCTTATGTGGTGACCTCTGTAGTGGACAGTACAGCTCTGGAATGATCCTTCTAAGTTACAAACCTGGTTATGTCACTTCCCCAGTCAAATGCTTCCATTACCTCCCTATCACCTATTAGATAATCTCTGAAGTCCATGGGAGAATATAAGAGGATCCTCATGATCTGTCTCTTGGCTAGCAGTGTGGCCTCATCTCCCTGCTCTCAGTTTACACTCCAGCTACACTGAATACCTTGCCACTGCAGAGAACATTCCACTTAATGCCTCTAATGCCTTTAAGTGAGCTTCTTCCCTGCTGGACTGGTCTTCCTTGATTGTCTAGCAAGAAACTACTGATCTTCCTGGTGCCAACTTAGCACAACTCCTCTGTGAAGTCTTCCCTGACCCCTCAGGTGGAAATAGAACTTTAAGTCTGAACTTTGTACCTGCCTTAGTGATCATATTTGTACTGAAATTGGTTCATGTCTGCCTTCACCAAACTAAAGCTCTCAAAAGCAGAGGTGTCTTTTCATGTTTGTATTATTAGCATCCACCCAGGTGGCACCTAGAAGGTGTTAAATAAATGCTGGTTGAATGAATGAAAGAAAACAGAAGTGAAAATCCCCAAGGTTTTGAGTTTGGGTAGATAGGAAGAGGGGTTGTACCATCAAAAAAAAAAAAAAAAAAAAAAAGCATGTGACTATTAGGAAGATAAGCTTATGTGAGAAGGAAGCTTTGCTTTGGTACGAAGCTTGAGGAACAGTGAATTGAGGAACAATATTAAGCCTCACCAAAATACTTTTAGCTTTGAAAATGTACTTCCCATATTTAGTCTTGAATGAAGATCAGAATTGTTTTAGTTGAGATGTAACCTGATCCTAAGAGACTCTGTGGTAATATGAAAATTATACTAGGCTTCACAGTGCTCCATTTGACTGATGCCTCATCATTAATACAGAGAGGCATGCTTGCAGAATAAATAGATTGATTTTAAAAAAATACAAATGGCTCTTTTTGAAAAGCATAACAGATACAAGGAAGTATAGGTAAGAATAAAAGTCATACTCAATCCCACTACCAGAGATAACCACTGTTAATAAATAATTTATTGCATTTGTCTGTTGAAGTGTGTTTTGTTTTATTTTTTAAAGATTTATTTATTTATTTGAGAGAGAGAGCAGAGTGAGTGAGAACATGAGTGGGAGGGAGGGGCAATGGGAGAGGGAGAAGCAGACTCCCTGCTGAGCAGAGAGCCCAACTCAGGGCTCGATCCTGGATGCTGGGATCATGACCCTGAGCCAAAGGCAGACACTTAACTGAGCCACCCAAGCCCCCTTAACTGTTTTATTGTAGTCAATTTTGCAACTCCATTTCTTTTTCTTTTTAAAATTGTTTCATAAGTGCCTTCTCATGTCATTATCACTATGAACATTTTAATGGCTGTATATTATTGCATCTTATGGGTATACTATAACAGATCATTTTTCATGTAAATTATACAACCTCATTAAAAAATATAGACAAAAGGATCTAGTAGCTATTGTGAGAGTACTTTCTAGAGAGGAAATTACATGTCAAGTTTATTGTGCACAAATGCAATGATGCCCCAGTTTTGTAGGATGGGATTACTAAATCGTGCTGTGTGGGTATGACATATACAGCATCTGCCACGTATACATCAATGCCCCAAAGTGAAAGAGGTAAATATTAATGTGTGCAAAAGGCATCAGGGATACTATGAGTAACTTTGAGGCCTGGTTGTTCCAGGTGGTTTTAGAAGAGTGTCATAGACTGAATATTTGAGTCTCCCCAAAATTCTTAGGTTGAAACCTAATCCCCAATGTGATGGTATTTGGAGATGGGGCCTTTGAGAGGTGATAAGGTCATGAGGGTAGAGCCCTCATAAGTGGGATTAGAGCCCTTATGGAAGAGGCCCTGGCCCCAAAGAGCTCCCTAGCCCTTCTTCTATTTGAGGATACAGTGAAGAAAAGACAACTGTTTATAAATCAGGAAGTGGGCTCTAAGCAACTGGTGGCACCATAATCTTGGACTTTTAGTCTCCAGTACTATGAGAAATAAATCTCTGTTGTTTATAAGCCACCCAGTCTATGGTGTTTTGTTATAGGAGCCCAAATGCACTAACATAGGCAGTTTGTATGTTTGGTGGGAATAAAGTTGTCCGATCCATTAAGTAATTCATTAAAGAGCTCTTCCTTGATGAGATATGTGGTATCCCCCATGCACTTCCTTGAGGCAGTATGGACATAGGGAACTGCAGTCTGGCATCAGGAAGGGTCTGTGAAGTTAGATGCATGGCACTTGATTTTGGTTGTTATTTCTTTACATAGGAAATATTGGGGAAGCCCTGTTTGCATCTCACTCCATTCATTTAAAATACGTATACACACATGCACAAGGACTGTAATATGAAGGTCAATAATATGCCAAGGGCTGTGAATTAAATGAAACATAGAGTAGTGTTCCAGCCTTTGAGAGCCTAAGAATTTGGGGAGAAAAGATAAGCATACAAACTGCAAAGAAATATTATAAATATTATAAATGACATATATTATATATGTGTGTGTGTGTATATATATATGGAAAAAAATAGAGTAACTCTCCCTGGCAAGGGAACTTTTGAACTGGATCTTATAGGTTTAGTGGGCATCTGGAAGATGAAGAAAGAGTAGGGTTGTGCAGGTTATGCTCCATATGCCTCCATTTGCCCCCCCTAAATTTATTCTCTGCCCTGTTATGTACCTTAGGGGGCTGTCCCTTAGCATCTATATCGTCCAGGATCTGCTCTGGCTTCCATTTGGATTCAGCCAATTGGAGATAATAGTAGGAGGTCAGAGGATAAGAGGAAAGAGAGGTTGGAGTGTTTCTTCTTCTGCTCCCTCCCAGCTTTTCTGCATTGTGCTGCTGGTGGTTGGTCTCTCTACATCTTTGTTTCAGGAAGATAGCAGGTGGCAGATGGCAGTGCCAAGCACAGAGTGAACTGGGAAGAAACAGGATCAGGGAGAATAAAGAGTAACAACTATTATGGTAGTTCCCACAGAAGATGAGGAAGGTCTGTGTTAAGGCAGTGGAGGTGGGCTGGAGATAAGAGGGTACATTTGAGAGACATTTCTGAGGTAGATACTATGAGATTATGAGATTTAGTGATCAGTTAATACAGGGAGTGTATTAGAGGAGGTGAGAGAGGAGGTGACTGTGACAGGTTTTACCATCTGGCTATACCAAGGTGGCTGATGACAGGAATATGAGGATGAAGTATAGAGGAGAAAGGGGAGAAAATATGGTCAGATTGACTCAATTTAGATTTTTGTTGCCATTAGGACATTGGGTTATGCCTACATACTTTCTTGTATTTATAAAGGAATTTTAAATTATTATAATGAGTATTTAAAAGACCCTCTGTGCGTCACACACTTACTACCATGTGGGGGGTTTTGAGATGGGAGCTTTTAGCCATGGAAGAGTTCATCTGTGACTCAAATAATTTATTGATAATAGGATGAAGGAAACTTGGAGCCAATGCTTTAAAAATGTTAAGTAGGGGGAGATATTTTTGGTGAACACAAAAGAGTGGAGAATATTCCAGACCTTAAGAATGAGTGTAAAAATAAGGGGGTTCTGTTGTCTATTAAGTTTTTCTTTTTAAATTTGGTATTATTCCTGCTAAAATTTATTTTTGAAAGAGTAACATTATCAGCCATTATTGAAGTCAATTTCCAAGGCTAAACTGAGAGGGATGATTTTTCTGTCATTTGTTACCCGGGAGCCTGTACTTCCAGGGCTGTGATTATTTCAAGGTGAAAGGTGAGAAGAAATGCTCCTTACCGTTTATTCAGCGGGGATGTCAGTATTGGTAATCTCACTCGCTATGGTATTTGAGCCTGTTGGCTCCGAAAGGATTTACTTTTTTGCACAAAGAGCGAGCAGAATGGTGGTGTCAAAGATAAAAAGAAATGAGATTTAGAAAAAGTGGATTTCTGTGTCCACAAAATAGCTTCTTATTCAGGGAAGCTTTAATGGGAATTAGTAGTATTGTTTCACATAAAGGGCTCGATTAACACAGTGCGATGAAAAGTAGATGTATTTATAGTTGAAAATTTATACTTCTCTGTGACATCATTTGGTGCATTAAAAAATCAGGGATTAGTATAAGGCTATTTCTTGTGTTATTAAAACATTTCCATTTTACATTTATAAACACACACATAGATTTTGTTTAAATATTGTATCTAGAAGGACCCTTTTATGTACCTGAGGTAGTGGAAGACACCAGGTCAGTCCAGGCACTGGGAAGTAGTAGGAAGTACCTTCCTTTCTGTAATTTTAGGCAAGGGCCAGATCTGCTTGTTTGACTACAACTTCTGAAAATAATGGTATTAGACAAGCTGTGGGGGATCATTTCACATGTGCTAGAAAAGTTACAATGGACAAGAAGATACAATATCACCTGTCTGGGAGTTTACTGAATTAGAGAAAAGCAGTGTCCTTAGAAATAAATAGATCTTGGGCACCTGGGTGGCTCAGTTGGTTAAGCGACTGCCTTCGGCTCAGGTCATGATCCTGGAGTCCCGGGATCGAGTCCTGCATCGGGCTCCCTGCTCGGCAGGGAGTCTCCTTCTCCCTCTGACGCTCCCCCCCATGCTCTCTCTCTCTCATTCTCTCTCTCTCAAATAAATAGATAAAATCTTAAAAAAAAAGAAAGAAATAGGTCTTATTTTAATTTTAGTTTGCTGTTAAAGATGGGATTTTAGAGATTCTATCCAACCCGTTTATTTTACAAATGAAAAAACAGGCCTGGAGATGTTAAATAACCTGTCCAAGGTCTCATAGCTAGTCCATGGCAAAGCTGAGACAATTTACGTAAAGCCCAATGCATTTTCTGGGGTCCCCTCATATCTCACCTTGAGCACAACGGAGCAAAAGTGAGGAATATGGGGAGAGGAAGTATGCTAGTGGGGTTACTTTTTTGCCACTAGAGCCTTTGGGCTTTTAAAAGTTAGTGCTCATAGCTACTATTTTTTCAGTGTGGAGTTCACTATTTCAGCATGGAAGTTAGAGTCAGAATATCAGATGAGTGGGGTGAAAAGGGAAGAGGAGTGATGTGCTAGTCAGAAGCTTGGGTTTACTTTGTGGGATTTTGGGCAGTCATAGCTTCTCTGGGCTTGTGATCCTCAGCTAACACTTGCTGTTTAGCATCACTGGTATTATTGTGATGGACATGTCTTGGCCACCCAACATCCATTTCTATTAAATTATTTTTGAGATAGGTGCTTGATTTCCTTTTTGGGATTTACTCTTCCCCCTTAGTGAGACTATTGTTCAAGGTATCTTGCCTTTCTCAAGCCAAAGGGTAGACACGTTGTTCAAGCTTGTCAATCAGAGTCTCTCTGGGACTTTATTTCCTGAGAGGACCACAAAAAGGTGAAAGAACACATCGTATTTCTGGCTCATGTTGGTAGTGATTTTCGGAAGACACATCCATCAGTTCCTGCTAGTTGGGTCCCTGGGGTTGCCCTTGTTCTCATATCTTCCCAGATGAATGGATATTTCTTCTCCAGCCTTCCCTTCATGTCATTGAATTACTCAGAATCTTTCTATTTCAGTTTTCTTCCTAAGTGAGCTAGATTTAGTTTCTATTGCTTAGAACCTAGATTGGTATACCCATAGACTTATCATAAGGCTAAAATAAAAAGTAAAGATATTATTATTACATATGTATATTAATCCTTTTTTCTTCAGTGTTTTCTAAATTACATATTTAGAGGTCCTGACATGCAGTTTGTTTGGTGTTACATGTCTTAGTCAACTGGGTATAGCACATGTATTTGCAGCCTGGGAATTTTTGGCCAGAAAGTAAGTATCCTCCATCCTAATATTTAAGGTTCAAGAGCAGATAGAATCTTAGTTCTTGAGGGAGGGAAGAAATGTAAAAAGAAAATGCGCAGCTAATGAATCATTGAACACTACAACAAAAACTTATGATGTATATAGGCTGGCTCACTGAAACATAATTAAAAAAATAAAAGAAAATGTGCAGAAGGTCTCACAGACTGCCACAAATAAGCTAGCAAAACCTTGAAAGGCAAAGGCTAGATGTGCCTTTAAGTAAGGGCTCCTTTTTCTCATTTCAGTTGATGTCAAGCCAGGGACCTGGAGCCCAAATAGAGATTTAGGATTTGTTACACTCTCCAGGTGCTTCACATTTGTGCTCCTCACTTCCAGAGAAGACTATCTCTTGTATTCCTCCCAAATTCCCATGTCATTATCTCTCTGAGAGAATGAAGCATTAAATAAGAAGTATTATTTAGCTCTGGGGCTGAGAGTGACCCTTCTAAAATGGTACTGTGACCTCTTTAAGTTGGTGTATATAATGTGTTTCTCATGATCATTTTGAAGGAGGGTCTTTTGTATAAATAACACATAAGGCAATGGTTCTCAAACTTTAGCTGGCATTAGAATCCCTAAGGTGCTTGTTAAAAATACAGATTTTGGGGCCCCATCCCTGGAATTTCAGATTCCCATTTGGTCTGGGGTAAAGTCCAAGAATCTGTATTTCTAATAATGCTGCTAGTCTGAGCATCATGCATTGAGAATGTTGATCTAGGGTAATAATTTAAAAACTCAATATGCTTATCACTTACATTTTGGATTACATGACCTTGAGGCTAGGGAGGGGATTAAATTAGGGTTATAACTGCAGGAGTGCAGAGAAAAAGGAAGGATTAATCATCAGTTATTACCAACACAGAATTTTCAAGCAGGCAAGATAACAGACTAGAAAGTAAGACCTGGTTGATAAAGAAAAGGATTTTGTACTCCTTTATCTCCTCCTTTAATATATGAAGAAGCAAATCAATGAATTTGATCAAGGAGTTGTTTTGTTTTGCTTTTTTGAGCATATAATTTTAAATATGGAAGGTCTTAGTGAAGAGGTAAGACAAAAGGGAAAAACTGGTCTTTTTCACCCTCCTGGACTAAGGGTTGAAAAGCCAACTATGAGATCTGTGTCTCTAAGCTGAAGTCTCTTGAGGGGAGATAGTGGATATAGGGACTCCTGCCTTTGTTCCCACTGCAGTCTGGAAGGAGATAACTTCAGCAACCTGTGTGTAGCCGTGTCAAAGTCACCTTGATGGCTCAGCGTGGTTGCATGGAGAGAGGATCTGAGTTTAGGTGCCTTGAGTCTCCCTTAGATTCCATGTAGTGTGGGAAGAATCCAGAAGTTCACTTGTTCCCTATGGAGGGGGAAGGTAGCTGATGGTGCTAATGGTGGGCTTATCTAAAGGGTCTTTTCTTGTGATGGGACAAAGTCCATAGCCAATGGCTTAAGTGTGGATACCTGGATAAGAGGCAAACTGGAAGTCCCAGTCTACCTTAGGGAAGACCATACCCCTAGTGAGAGCTGGGGTGGGACCCAGTTCAGCAAGGGATGACCAGTGCCCACTGAGAACACTGCCCCAGCCAAGAGAACAGCTGTAGCCTTTAGCAGCAGCAGATGCTGACAGAATAATAAGGGATGAGATTGGTCCTATCTAAGCAGTCAGCAATCCATGGAGCAGCAGGACCAGGTATTCTGCTGGAGAGATTAACACGGGCCCAAAGAATAACTTGTGCATGAGAGAACCTCATTTCCTTTCCAATGCTCCCAGGCCACCTTCCTCTCTCACACACCTATGTGCTTTCTTAAATAGAAATGGGAAGGCTCAGAACTTGGAAACCCTGAGATTTACTTGAGTCTTTTAAGCAGAGACTGAGTTAAATTATTGGTTTTAACTGAGGTTATCAGATAGCACTAGTGTTTTCTCCACCCTGCCTCCCCCCATCTGCTACTCTACAGTTACAGAGAAATAAAGATGCTTTCTTTGTACAACTGAGAGTGTAATTGTTAGCCTGTGTAAAATCCAAGAGTATTAGGCATTGTTGCATATAGAAATTCAAAGCACATCTGCAGGATTTTCTTTCTCTTAGGTCTATTTTATCCTGTGTTGACTATATTTTTAGGCAGGATTTAACAACTGGTGGTAAAGAAAGTCACCAGCAGCTCATGCTTAGTGATATCCTAGAATTCTGATCAACCCTCCCAAAAGGACTGTGGCCCTGCTGGGTCACCTGCCGTCTCTTATGGTGGGAGGGGTGTGGCTGTGTAACTGACATCCTCACCTGGTGAGAGAGGAGACTCTTCTAGAAGGAAAAAAATGCTGGACTAACACATGTAAAAGATGTTGTTTAGAACTTAGTTGTGTGTGGCAATAGGCCCTGTTGTGATCATGATTCCTCCTGATTCCTAGGAGGAAGTAGACTATGAGAAATTATGAAGTTCCCCAGTGTCACTTGCAAATATGCTCTTAGAATTTGGAATCTGTGAGAGGCTTATTAAAGGAGTTTGAGGAACCAGGATACTGCTCCCCACACATGTGACATTACATGATTTTGAGTACAAAGGAAAAATCTCCTGTGTTAGGATAATAGTTGAGACAGGATGCCATTAGCTCAATTTGAGAGTCTGTTAGGTCCTCTATCCCTTCTTTATTTGGTTAACTAATTTATCCTTTATGACTTACCTAAGGCAACACTTCCTCCAAAAAGTCTTCTCAGTGATAGAGTAAGTGCCTTTCCATGGTTCCCATAATATTCTTGTATCACCACATAATTCATTGTATAAATTGGGACATATTTGAGATTGAAATTATTATTACTAATTTTAAAAACTATGCTAACATAACAGTCATAAACTGGAATTGTCCCAGGGATAGGACAGGAATAAATTAGAATTGTCTCAGGCAGCGGGATGTGTGGCACTCCTATCTATGGATGCCCTGATATGGCGATTGTTTACTTGTCTGTGTTCCCAACTAGCTGGTGAGCCATTTGATGATGGAGATCATTCTTATCCCAGATGCTCAACATAGTGCTTGATAAATGCTTTTTAATGTTGAATAAAGAAGCTCCCCTGTCCTTGAGAGCTGGAGATTTTTTTAGTCTTCCTAGTTCTGGAGGGTTAATACATGCTTTAGGTACATTTGATTGTTTTCTTTCCCCTGTTTATTCTTGAATGTTGGAACAGATACTTATATTTTAAAGATCTTCCCTTCATATCTCTCCAGTGCAGATGAGGCTAATTTCATGATTCTGCTTTGTGAGATCTGAACCACCAGCAAAAGAGAATCAGGCTGTTTCTACTAGTGTTTAGATCTAGTAACTAACTCCTTCCTTTAGCTTTACTTGAAAATTCTTGTTTCAAATATATCACACTATAAACCAACAGCCTAAACATAGTAATAGCTTAATTTATTTTGCTTTTTTTAATAGTAGGTTTGTATATAAATGCATTTCAAAATATAATCTTCTAAACTTGCAGATATTCATAATCATTTAGAAATGATAAAAAAGTTGTCAAATACTTGTAATTATAGAAATTGTCACTCAAATTACAGGAAGCTTAGAAAAGCTTTATTGCTGTTTAGTTTTGTTTGAATGCTCCTGAGTGTGCTATTGAGAGCTTTGATAAATCAAGAGACTGAAAATGGAAATGGTCATAGTGTTTAAGTTATGTTACACTTAAATCCATTTAATTAACTATTTTCACAAACATGGTGTTCTTTTGTAAGAAACATTTAAAAAATCATTTTCTTTTGTGTTTTCCTTTACAGAACCAAAAAAAAAAATTATCCCTGCATGCTTTTATATTTCTTATTCTTTGGTTTTCTTCCAATGCATGTATATAATTATATGTTCATGTTGTCATGGTGATACGGGGCTAGAATTGTGAGACTGTTGTAATCACTTCCCTAAGCCTGAAACCTGCTGTCCAGCCCAGCTAAGTCAGCAATGTAATGGTAGATGGTCAATGTATTTTTTGCTGTGAATTAATCTGTTGTTAGTATATTCTTTTTCTTTATGAGGTATAATTGACATATAACATTGTATTAGTTTTAGGTGTGTAACATATGATTTACTATTTGTATATACTGTGAAGTGATCACCACAATAAGTCTAGTTACCATTCATCACCATAGAGAGTTACAATTTTTTTCTTGCGATGAGAGTTTTTAAAATTTGCTCCTATAGCAAGTTTCAAATATGCAATATAATATTATTGACTATAGTCACCAGATTGTACATTAAATCCTCATGATTTATTTATTTTATAACTGGAAGTTTATATCTCTTGACTTCCTTCACCCATTTTGCCCACCTTCCCTCTGGCAACCAATAATCTCTTTTTTGTATCTATGAGTTTTTTTTTTATATTCCACATATTAATGAAATCATAGGATATTTGTCTGTCTGACTTATTTCACTTAGCATAATACCATCACCATCCATCCATGTTGTCATAAATGGCATGATTTCATTCTTTTTTTAATGGTTGAGTAGTATTCCCTTATATATGAATACTTTTTCTTTATCCATTTATCCATTGGGACACTTAGGTTGTTTCCTTGAATATTGTAAATAATGTTGCATTGCATGTTGGGGGTGCATATACCTTTTTGAATTAGTGTTTCCATTTTCTTCGGATAAATACCCAGTGGTGGAATCGCTGGGTCATAGGGAAGTTCTATTTTTAATTTTTTGAGGGAACTCCATACTGTTTTCCATTGTGGCCATACCAATTTACATCCCCACTAACTGCATGTGGATTCTCTTTTCTCCACATCCTCACCAACATTTTTTATTTCTTCTTTTTGATACTAGTCATTCTGACAGGTATGAGGTGATATGGCACTGTGGTTTTTATTTGTACTTCTCTGATGATTAGTGGTGTTGAGCACGTTTTCATATGCATGTTGGTTATATGTGTATCTTCTCTAGGAAACTATCTATTCAGATCTTCTGCCCACTTTTAAATTAGATTTTTTTCCTGTTATTGAGTTGTAGGAGATTTTTAATATTTTGGATATTAACCCCTTATTAGATATATGATTTGCAAATGTTTTCTCCCATTTAGTAGGTTGCCTTTTCATTTTGTTGATTGTTTCCTTTGCTGTGCAGAAGCTTTTAAGTTTGATGTAGTATCAGTTACCTATTTTTGCTTTTGTTGCCTTTGCTTTTGGAGTCAGATCCAAAAAGTCATCACCAAGACCAATGTCAAGGAACTTACTGCAAGTTTTATGGTTTTAGGCCTTACATTTAAATCTTTAACATATTTTGAGTTAATTTTTTGTGTGTGTAGTGTAAGATCATAGTCTAGTTTCATTCTTTTGCATGTGGTTGTCTAGTTTTCCCAGCACCATTTATTGAAGAACCTGTCATTTCCCCGCTGTGTACTCTTGAATCCTTTGTTGTAAATCAATTGGTGTATATGCTTGGGTTTATTTCTGGGCTCTCTATTCTATTCCATTGATCTATGTGTCTGTTTTTATGTTAGTACTATACTATTTTGATTCCTATAGCTTTGTAATATAGTTTGAAATCAGGGAGCATGTTGCTTCCAACTTTTTCTTCTTTCTGAAGATGGCTTTGGCTATTTAGGGTCTTTTATGGTTCCATACACATTTTAGAATTTTTTTGTTCTATTCCTGTGAAAAATGTCATTGGAATTTTGATAAAGGGTGTATTGAATCTGTGGATTGCTTTGGGTAATGTGGACATTTTAACAATATTAATTCTTCCAATCCATGAACATGGAATATCTTTCCATTTATTTGTGTCTTCTTCAGTTTCTTTCATCAGTGTCTTATAATTTTCATGTGTAGGTCTTTTACCTCCTTGGTTAAATTTATGCCTAGGTATTTTATTCTTTTTTAATGCAATTGTAAATGAGATTGTTTTCTTAATTCCTCTTTCTCATAGTTCATATTAGTGTGTAAAAATGCAACCAATTTTGATTTTGTACCCTGCAAATTTACTGAATTTATTTGTTCTAAGAGTTTTTTGGTGGAGTCCTTAGGGTTTTCTATATACAATCACGTCATCTGCAAATAGTGACAGTTTCACTTCTTACTTTCCAATTTGGATGTCTTTTATTTCTTTTTCTTGTCTAATTGCTCTTCTAGGATTATGTTGAATAAAAGTGATGAGAATGGTCATACTTTTTTTGTCCCTGATCTTAGAGGAAAAACTTTCAGCTTTTCATTGTTCAGTGGGATATGAGCTGTGTGCTTTCATATATGGCCTTTCTTATGTTGAGGTATATTCCTTCTATACCCACTTTGTTGAGTTTTTTATCATAAGGGGGTGTTGAATTTTGTCAAATGCTTTTTCTTCATCCATTGAAGTGATCATATGATTTTTATCATTTTGTTGATGTGGTGTATCGCATTGATTAATTTGCAGGTGTTGCCTTGTATCTCTGGAATGAATCCCACTTGACTGTGGTGTATAAACCTTTTAATGTATTGTTGAAATTGGTTTGCTAATATTTTGCTGAGGCTTTTGAGGGTTGCTGGATAGGAGGTGGGTGGAGGGATGGGGTAATTGGGTGATGGGCATTAAGAAGGGACACTTGATGTAATGAGCACTGGGTGTTATATGCAACTGATGAATCACTAAATTCTACCGCTGAAACTAATAATACACTGTATGTTAACTAAATTGAATTTAAATTAAAAATTTATAAAAAAGTGTGGTATTAAACTGCCCTACTATCATTGTATTAGTATCGATTAGTTCCTTTATGTTTGTTATTGACTGTTTTACGTATTTGGGTGCTCCCTTGTGGGGTGCATAAATATTTACAATTATTCTATCTTCTTGTTGAATTATCCCCTTATTATTATTATTATTTTTAAAGATTTTATTTATTTGACAGAGAGAGACACAGAGGGAGACACAGAGAACACAAGCAGAGGGAGTGGGAGAGGGAGAAGCAGGCCTCCCACGGAGCAGGGAGCCCAAGGCGGGGCTCGATCCCAGGACCCTGGGATCGTGACCTGAGTCAAAGGCAGATGCTTAACGACTGAGCCACCCAGGTGCCCCAAATTGTTCCCTTATTATTATATAATGTCCCTCTTTGTCTCCTGCTATAGTCTTTGTTTCAAACTCTATTTTGTTTGATATAACTATTGCTACCCTGGCTTTCTTTCCACATCCATTTGCATGATAAATATTTTTCTATCCTCTCATTTTCAATCTGCATGAGTCTTTAGGTCTGAAATGAGTCTTTTGTAGATGGCATATAGATGGGTCTTGTTTTTTTATCTTATCTTATTTTTTATCTTATCCACTCTGTCACCCTGTGTCTTTTGATTGGAGCATTTAGTGCATTTACATTCAATGTAATTATTTATAGGTATGTATTTATTGCCATTTTTTTAAACTTGTTTTGTGGTTGTTTTTGTAATTTTTCTCTGTTCCTTTCTGCTCTTGCTCTCTTCTCTCATGGTTTGCTGGCTTTTAGTGACATAGTTGGATTCCTTCCTCTATTTTTTGCATATCTATTACTAGTTTTTGATTTGTGGTTATCACTAGGTTTGTATATAACTATTTGGTTTGTATATAACATCTGCATATAGCAGTCTATATTAAGTTGATGATCACTTATGTTTGAACCCATTCTTTTTTTTTTTTAAAGATTTTATTTATTTTTTGACAGAGAGAGAGACAGCGAGAGAGGGAACACAAGCAGGGGGAGTGGGAGAGGGAGAAGCAGGCTTCTTGCGGATCAGGGAGCCGGATGCAGGGCTCGATCCAAGGCAGCTGGGATCACGACCTGAGCCAAAGGCAGATGCTTAATGACTGAGCCTCTCAGGAGCCCCTGAACCCATTCTTGACTCCTCTCCATTGCCCTCTTCCACGTTTTAGGTTTATGATGTCATACTTTACATCCTTTTATTTGGTGAATCCCTTGACTGATTTTTCCGGATATATTTTACTGCTCTTGTGCTTTCTACTTTTCTTACTTTTTTTTTATTAGAGAGAGAGAAAGAGCACAAGCAAGGGGAGCAGTAGGCAGAGGGAGAAGCAGGCTCCCCACTGAGCAAGGAGCCCGATGTGGGACTTGATCCCAGGACCACGGGATCAGGACCAGAGCTGAAGGCAGCAGCTTAACCGACTGAGTCACCCAGGTGTCCCTACTTTTCTTACTCTTATGATCTTTCCTTTCCACTCAAAGAGTCTCCTTTTAGTATAGTCATCTGCATTGTCTCTCTTTGCCTGTCTTTTGTGGGCTGTGTTTGGCCCCTGTGGTGTTAGCAGACCAGTTTGGGGTTGCCTTGGGGTTGAGTTTAGTCAGACCAGGCATTTGCCAGAGATGGAGTTGCACCAAACTGCAGGGTGCTTTCCCTATGTTGTCTCCTGAGAAGCTTCATTGGTGGTGGTTGCAGCCTGAAATCAGACCAGCTGTTTGCCCTTAGCCCACTGCAGGGATTGCCCTCTGACTGGTGTGTCTGGTTATCTTCCCCTCAACCCCAGGACAGGAGTCACTTTGGAGTGGTACTGGCCTATTGGGGCTGTTTGCCCATTGCCAGACTTGTGGCCCCAGTTTGAATGGGCTCTGGTCAAGAGCATATTGGAGGGGGTGGGGCACATAGTGCTTATAGGGTTTGCACACTGGGGGAGAGAGGCCCCACAAAGTATGTGGTTCAGGAGGTGCAGTATTGGCAAGGTGTGTCTTCTGGGGGAGAGGCAAGCAGGACAGAAAGGGTGGATCCCCCAGAGCCCAGGGGGTGGGGCTTGGTGTAAGCAAGTCAGCCACCACCGCCTCCCCCCCCGCCCGCCCCCTGCTGGTTTCTGCATGGCTATGTGTTTATGTTGGGGTTGGGGGAGGGAAATGACACCTGCCAGCTCCTTTATTTTTGGAGGAGTCTCCCAGCGATCACTGCCCCTTGGGACATCCTCTGAGATTAGTAAATAAATCTCCCTCATGTATGTCCCAGGTGTTTTTCAAACAACTGCTTCTGTGATGTACTCTGTAGGCTTGTTGTTGTGCTGTGTCTTTAAGGGTGGGGACTCAGCTTCTTCTTGCCCTAAGCCTGCTGATTTTGAAAATTCTAGACTTTAAGTACTGCTGGTTGTAAGAACTCACAAAATTTGGCCCCTCTAGTTTTCAAAGCAAGATATTAGGGGAGTCATCTTCCCTGCATAGGCTCCCCAGTGGGATAATCTATTTCCCTTCCCTTTCTGTACCTACTGCTCCCTCGCTCCTGCCACAGTCTGTGGGTGTCTGTAGTAACCTACCATGTCTCCACCCTTCCTACCCTCTTGATGTGGCCTCTTCTGTACCTTTAGTTGTGGAGTTTGTTCTGCCAGTCTTCTGGGTTGTTTTTCTGCTTATTTACACTAATGTGTTATCTAGTTGTATCCATAGGACAGTAGGACAAGGTGAGCTTGTGGTCCTCCTCCTCTGCCATCTTTCCTCTAGCTAACTCTCTGTCTACTCTGATCTTTATTTTATTTTAATTTTATTTCATATTTTTTCCTTTCTTCTACTAACTTTGGGCTTTGTTTGTTCTTCTGTTTCTACTTCCTTTAAATGTAAAATTACATTGTTTATTTAGAGATTTTTCTTTCCTCCTTCCTTCCTTTTTTATTTTTTGTGGTAGGCCTTTATCACTATGAACTTCCCTCTGAGAATGGCTTTTGCTGCATCCCATTGCTTTTGATATGTTGTATTTCGATTTTCATTTGTCTCAAGGTATTTCTTATTTCTCCTTTGATTTCTGTGTTGACTCATTGGTGTTCAGTAGCATGTTGTTTAGTCTTCACATATTTGTGATTTTTCTAGTTTTCCTCCTGTAATTGATTTCTGGCTTCATACCATTGTGGTTGGAAAAGATGCTTGATATGATTTCAGTTTTCTTGAATTTATTAAGACTTGCTTTATGGCCTAATAAGTGATTTATCCTGGAGAATATTTCACATGCACTTGAGAATATTGTATATTCTGCTGCTTTTGGATGGAATTTTCTGTATATATCTATTAAGTCCATCTGGTCTAATGTGTCATTTAAGGCCAATGCTTCCTTATTGATTTTCTGTCTGGATGATGTATCCATTGATATAAGTGTGATATTAAAGTCCCCTGGTATTATATTGCTGTCAGTGTCTCTCTTTACATCTGTTAGTATTTGCTTTATATAATTAGGTGCTCCTATGTTGGGTGTGTAAATACTTACAAATATTGTATCTTCTGATAATATCTCTCTTCCTCATTATATAATCCCATTTTTGTCTTTTATCATAGATTTTGCTTTAATGTTTATTTTGTTTAAGTATAGCTACCCCAGCTATATTTTCTTTTCCATTTGCATGAAACATCTTTTGCCATCCTTTCGCTTTCAGTCTGTGTGTGGCCTTACATGATTTTCATGTAGGCAGCACATAGGTGGGGCTTGTTTTCTTCTTTTTTTTAAGAATTTATTTATTTATTTGTCAGAGAGAGAGAGGGAGTGAGAACACAAACAGGGTGAGCAGCAGGCAGAGGGAGAAGGAGAAGCAGACTCCCCACTGAGCAAGGAGCCTGACTTGGGGCTCCATCCCAGAACCCTGGGATCATGACCTGAGCTGAAGGCAGACCCTTAAGCAACTGAACCACCCAGGTGCCCCCCTCATTTTTTTTTTTTTTTAAGATTCTTCGTTGATTTTGGGTAACTCTTTACCATAGTTTTGGCTAGCTCTTATTCTCCTAGGATATTTCTAGTATTGGACTTTGCATATAGTAGGTGCTCAGTAAATGTTTGCTAAAGGAATAGTTTTGAATATAAACTGAAACATAATGGAGGAAGTGGCTTTTGTCATTTCTTTTTTTTGTATGTATTTTTTTAAAATTATTGACATATATTATTTGTTTCAGGGGTACAAATCTGTGATTCATCAGTCTTACACAATACACAGCACTCATCACAACACATACCCTCCCTAATGTCCATCACCTAATCACCCCATCCCCTGGGCACCGCTCCCCTCCAGCAACCCTCAGTTTGTTTCCTGAGATTAAGAGTCTCTTATGGTATGTCTCCCTCTCTGGTTTCGTCTTGTTTCATTTTTTCCTCTCTTCCCCTATGATCCTCTGTTTTGTTTCCTAATTTCCACATATCAGTGAGATCATATGATAATTGTCTTTCTCTGATTGACTTATTTCGCTTAGCATAATACCCTCTAGTTCCATCCATGTCTTTGCAAATGGCAAGATTTCATTTTTTGATGGCTGTGTAATATTCTATTATATATATATGCCACATCTTCTTTATCCATTCATCTGTTGATGGACATTGGGTTCTTTCCATATTTTGGCTATTGTGGACATTGCTGCTATGAACATTGGGGTGCAGGTGTCCCTTAGGATCACTACATTTGTATCTTTGGGGTAGATATCCAGTAGTGCAATTGCTGGTAGCTCTGTTTCATACAGTAGCTCTGTTTTCAACTTTTTGAGGAACCTCTATACTGTTTTCCAGAGTGGCTGCACCAGTTTGCATTCCCACCAACAGTGTAGGAGGGTTCCCCTTTCTCCGCATCCTCGCTAACATCTGTCATTTCCTGACTTGTTAATTTTAGCCATTCTGACTGGTGTGAGGTGGTATCTCATTGTGGTTTTGATTTGTATTTGCCTGTATTTACCTGATACTGAGCGATGTTGAGCACTTTTTCATGTGTCTGTTGGCCATTTGGATGTCTTCTTTGCAGAAATGTCTGTTCATGTTTTCTGCCCATTTCTTGATTGGATTATTTGTTCTTTGGGTGTTGAGTTTGATAAGTTCTTTATAGATCTTGAATATTAGCCCTTTATCTGATATGTCATTTGCAAATATATTCTCCCATTCTATCAGTTGTCTTTTGGTTGTTGACTGTTTCCTTTGCTGTGCAAAACTTTTTATCTTGATGAAGTCCCAATAGTTAATTTTGCCTTTGTTTCCCTTGCTTTGGCAATGTGTCTAGGAAGAAGTTGCTGCATCCGAGGTTGAAGAGGTGGCTGCCTGTATGTTCCTCAAGAATTTTGATGGATTCCTGTCTCACATTTAGGTCTTTCATCCATTTTGAGCCTACTTTTGTGTATGATGTAAGGAGGTGGTCCAGTTTCATTCTTCTGCCTGTGGCTGTCCAATTTTCCCAACACCATTTGTTGAAGAAACTGTCTTTTATCCATTGCATATTTTTTCCTTCTTTTTCAAAGATTAATTGACAATAGAGTTGAGGGTCCATTTCTGGGCTCTCTATTCTGTTCTGTTGATCTCTGTGTCTGTTTTTGTGCCAGTACCATACTGTCTTGATGATTACAGCTTTGTAATAGATATTAAAGTCCGGAATTGTGATGCCACCAGCTTTGCTTTTCTTTTTAAACATTCCTCTGGCTATTCAGGGTCTTTTCTGATTCCATACAAATTTTAGGATGATTTGTTCCAGTTCTTTGAAAAAAGTTCATGGTATTTTGATAGGGATTGCATTGAATGTATAGATTGCTCTAGGTAGCATAGACATTTTAACAATATTTGTTCTTCCAATCCATGAGCATGGATTTCTTTGTGTCTTCCTCAGTTTCTTTCATGAGTATTCTATAGTTTTCTGAGTACAGCTCCTTTGCCTCTTTGGTTAGATTTATTCCTAGGTATCTTATGGTTTTAGGTGCAATTGTAAATGGGATCGATTCCTTAATTTCTCTTTCTTCTGTCTTGTTGGTGTATAGAAATGCCACTGATTTCTGTGCATTGATTTTATATGCTGCCACTTTACTGAATTCCTTTATGAGTTCTAGCAGTTTTGGGGTGGAGTCTTTTGGGTTTTCCACATAAAGTATCATATCATCTGCAAAGAGTGAGAGTTTGATTTCTTCTTTGCTGATTTGGATGCCTTTTACTTCTTTATGTTGTCTGATTGCTGAGGCTAGGTCTTCTAGAACTATGTTGAACAGCAGTGGTGATAGTGGACATCCCTGTCGTGTTCCTGACCTTAGGGGAAAAGCTTTCAGTTTTCCCCCATTGAGAATGATATTCGCTGTGGGTTTTTCATAGATGGCTTTTATGATAGTGTGGTATGTACCCTCTATCCCTACACTGTGAAGATTTTTTAATCAAGAAAGGATGCTGTACTTCGTCAAATGCCTTTTCTGCATCTATTGAGAGGATCATATGGTTCTTGTCCTTTATTTTATTAATGTAGTACATCACATCGATTGATTTGCAGATGTTGAACCAACCTTGCAGCCCAGGAATAAATCCCACTTGGTCATGGTGAATAATCCTTTTAATGTACTGTTGGATCCTATTGGCTAGTATTTTGGTGAGAATTTTTGCATCCATGTTCATCAGGGATATTGGTCTGTATTCTCATTTTTGATGGAGTCTTTGTCTGATTTTGGGATCAAGGTAATGCTGGCCTCATAAAAGGAGTTTGGGAATTTTCCTTCCATTTCTGTTTTTTGAAACAGTTTCGGAAGAATAGGTGTTAATTCTTCTTTAAATGTTTGGTAGAATTCCCCTGGGAAGCCATCTGGCCCTGGGCTCTTGTTTATTGGGAAGTTTTTGATTACTGCTTTAATTTCCTTGTTAGTTATGGGTCTGTTCAGGTTTTCTATTTCTTCCTGGTTCAGTTTTGGTAGTTTATACATCTCTAGGAATGCATCCATTTCTTCCAGATTGTCTAATTTGTTGGCATATAGTTGCTCATAATATGTTCTTATAATTGTATTTCTTCAGTGTTGGCTGTGATCTCTCCTCTTTCATTCATGGTTTTATTTATTTGGGTCCTTTCTCTTTCCTTTTTGATAAGTCTGGCCAGGGGTTTATCAATATTATTAATTCTTTCAAAGAACCAGCTCCTAGTTTCGTTGATCTGTTCTGCTGTTCTTTGGTTTCTATTTCATTGATTTCTGCTCTAATCTTTATTATATCTCTTCTCCTGCTGGGTTTAGGCTTTATTTGCTGTTCTTTCTCCAGCTCCTTTTGGTGTAAGGTTAGGTTGTGTATTTGAGACCTTTTTTGTTTCTTGAGAAAGGCCTGTATTGCTATATACTTTCCTCTTAGGACCACCTTTGCTGCATCCCAAAGATTTTTTGAACAGTTGTGTTTTCATTTTCATTTGTTTCCCTGAAATTTTTTAGTTCTTCTTTAATTTCCTGGTTGACCCATTCATTCTTTAGTAGGATGCTCTTTAACCTCCATGTATTTGAGTTCTTTCCAACTTTCCTCTTGTGATTGAGTTCCAGTTTCAAAGCATTGTGGTCCAAAAATATGCATGGAATGATCCCAGTCTTTTGGTACCGGTTGAGCCCTGATTTGTGACCTATTCTGGAGAATGTTCCATGTGCACTAGAGAAGAATGTGTATTCTGTTGCTTTGGGATGGGATGTTCTGAATATATCTGTGAAGTCCATTTGGTCCAGTGTGTCATTCAAAGCCTTTATTTCCTTGTTAATCTTTTGCTTAGATGATCTGTCCATTGCAGTGTGGAGTGGTGTTAAAGTCCCCACTAATATTGTATTATTGTTAATGTGTTTCTTTGATTTTGTTATTAATTGGCTTATATAATTGCTCCCATATTAGGGGCATAAATATTTATAATTGTTCTATCTTCTTGTTGGATAGACACTTTAATTATGATATAGTGTCCTTCCTCATCTCTTATTATAGTCTTTAGTTTAAAATCTAATTTGTCTGATATAAGGTTTGCCACCCCAGCTTTCTTTTGATGTCCATTAGCATGATGACTGGTTTTCCACTCCCGTCTTTGGGTCTAAAATGAGTCTCTTGCAGACAGCATATTGATGGGTCTTGCTTTTTTATCCAATCTGATACCCTGTACCTTTTGATAGGGTCATTTAGCCCATTTACATTCAGGGTAACTATTGAAAGATATTAATTTAGTGCCATTGTATTGCCTGTAAGGTGACTGTTACTGTATATTGTCTCTGTTCCTTTCTGGTATATGTTACTTTTGGGCTCTTTCTTTGCTTGGAGGACCTCTTTCAATATTTCTTGCAGGGCTGGTTTGGTGATTGCAAATTCTTTTAGTTTTTGTTTGTCCTGGAAGCTTTTTACCTCTCCTTTATTTTCAATGACAGCCTAGCTGGATAAAGTACTCTTGGTTGCATATTTTTCTCATTTAGTACCCTGAATATATCATGCCAGTCCTTTCTGGCCTGACAGGTCTCTGTGGAAATGTTTCTACCATTGTAGGTTACAGGCCTCTTGTCCCGAGCTGCTTTCAGGATTTTCTCTATGTCTCTGAGATTTGTAAGTTTTACTATTAGATGTCGGGGTTTTGACCTATTTTTATTGATTTTGAGGGGGGTTTTCTGTGCCTCCTGGATTTTGATGAGTGTTTCCTTCCCCAAATTAGGGAAGTTCTCCATTATAATTTGCTTCAATATATCTTCTGCCCCTCTCTCTCTTTCTTCTTCTTCTGGGATCCCAATTATTTTAATATTTTTCCACTTAATGATATCACTTATCTCTTGAATTCTCCCCTCGTGATTCAGTAGTTGATTATCTCGCTTTTTCTCAGCTTCTTTATTCTCCATCATTTGGTCTTCTATATCACCAATTCTGTCTTCTGCCTTATTTATCCTAGCAGTTAGAGCCTCCTATCTTGTTCTTTTATTTGTAACATATTTCTGTTTCCTTAGTTTGTTTGACTCTGTGTTTGTTTCTATGTATTAGGTGAAAGAGCTATTTCTACCAGTTTTGAAGGAGTGTCCTTGTATAGGAGATGAACTTTATCATTCAACTTTGCCACAGTTCACCTTTGTGATTGTCCACCTGCCTGATTTATTCTTTATAGGTCCCAGTAGTCAAGGGTATGTCAAGAATTTTCAGTGTCCCAAAGGGAGGGATTTCAGTCAGCACATTAAAGTATGCAAATGTATGGAGCCCTGGGGGACTGCAGTTGTCAACCCTGCCGGCCTCTTGTCCAGGTGACCTGAAGGTGTTTACCCATGACAGTTGTAAAAATTGGAGCTCCATAAATGTGTACCTCCCCTATCTGGGAGGTACTGACAACCTGTAGTGAGGCCAAGGAAGATCATAAAAGTGGCTTCTCCCAACCTATGTTTCATGAGAGCACCTCTGTATCTTCTAGATGTGTGGCAAACCTGACCTGCCATCACACTTCAGGCTGAAGCTCCACAACTAGTAAATAGTTCTTTTTCACAGGAAGACTGGGAGTTTGTTTCAGTGTGCTGTTTGCAGTGCCTTAGGGGTGGTAGCCTATTGGAGAATGGTCTCTTCAATTATTTTAGTCCTGTGTTGCTTAGCAGTGTAAGCTCCCCCCTCTCTGGGCCATTAGGTGATCAGGAGGTGTCTCCTGTGTGGACTGTGTATACTTACCAGTGTTAGTGGTTAGACAGGGAGCACAGAGCTGGGGTACACCTGCCAACTATAGCAGGATAGTGGAAGAGTGCAAGGCTGGGGCATGCCTTCTGGCTGTAGCTTGCATGAGGCAGCATGAAAATGCAGGGGTGGGCATGCCCATCAGATTTATCAAGGTATTGTTAGAATATTCTTTTTTTTAATACTTCCATAATTTGATATATTTGATATATCAAATTATATATTTGATATATTTGACTTATAGTTGATATATTTGATATAATTTCTATTTGATATATTTCTATTTGATATATTTGATATATTTCTATTTGATATATTTGATATAATTTGATATATTTTTTATTTTCTCTTCACTATTTTAAAATTTTAATTCTGGTATAATTAACATACAGTTTTATATTGTTTCAGGTGTATATATAGTGTTTCAACAATTCTGTACATTATGCAGTGCTCATCATGATAAATGTACACTTAATCCTACCTTTGCCTATTTTACTCATTTCCCCCATTCACCTCCCTTCTGGTAATCATCAGTTTGTTCTTTATAATTAAGAGTCTGTTTTTTGGTTTTTCTCTTTCTTTTTTTCATTGTTCATTTGTTTTGTTTCTTAAGTTCTACATATGAGTGAAATAAAATGGTATTTGTCTTTCTCTGACTGACATATTTCACTTAACATTATACCATCTAAATCCATCCATGCTGTTGCAAATGGTAAGATTTCAATCTTTTTTAATGGCTGAATAATACTGCATTGTATAAATATTCCACATCTTTATCCATTCATCTGTCAGTGACACTTGGGCTGCTTCCATAATTTGGTTACTGTAAATAATACTGCAGTAAATGTGGGGGTGTATATGTCTTTTCAAATTAGTGTTTTCATATTCTTTGGGTAAATCCCAGTAGTGGAATTATTAGATCATATGGTAGTTCTATTTTTAATTTTTTGAGGAAACTCCATATTGTTTTCCACAGTGATTGCACCAGTTTACATTCCCACCTTGTTAGGATATTCTTTTTTTTTATTAAGATTTTTTTTTATTTACTTGTCAGACTGAGAGAGAAAGAGCACAAGCAGAGAGAGTGGCAGGCAGAGGGAGTAGCAGCCTCCGCGCCGAGCAGGGAGCCAACCCAGTTGCCTGTTGTTAGGATATTCTTAAAAGTATTTCTTTAGGGCACCTGGGTGGCTCAGTCAGTTAAGCCTCTGCCTTCGGCTCAGGTCATGACCTCCGAGTCCTGGGATGGAGTCCCACATGACGCTCCGTGCACAGCAGGGAGCCAGTCTCTCCCTCTGCCTCTGCCTCTCTCTCTCTTTTTCTCATGAATAAATAAATAAAAATATTAAAAAAAAATTTCTCTAACTGCCAGAATTCAATCTACAATGCCAATTTGTAGTACAGAATTTAAAAATTTAGTCCTTTAGGCTTTATGTTTCAATTTCATGGTGATCATCATTTTTTTTCAAAATCATATTGTCAGATTATACCTTTTTTCCCAGCTAACCTGTTTATTTCTCTCCTTCCTAAGCATATAGTTTCTTCTAAAAAGGAATATTTTTTAAATTTATAAAGGTAAAACATTGAACTTTAAATATTTACAAAATATATAAATTCATAAAACATAAGCTTTGTATATTTTAGCCCTCCTAGACTTAATACCAGATGATAGACATCATTAATAGCTGTGAATTTCCTTTCAGCTTTTTTCTTTTTACCATATACAGGATCATATTTACACAGTTTGTAACTTGAAGTTTTTCACTCAATACTTTACTGACATCTTATGTCAGTGCATATTGATCTACTTTGTCATTTTTAACATTTGTATAGTATTCTAGTAGATAGGTGCAATATATCTTTGATAAGCCCTTAGTGCCTGATGTTTTTATAATTTCCTACTTTTCCAATAACAAATTATAATATCATAGATGAACATTAGGGATAATGTCTTTTTGGACTTTCATGTGTGTTTTTGTGGGAAACATTTTTGCTCATCCTTACCTCCCAGCTCAATCATACGAATCTATAAATACGCCTTAGTGGGCTAAAGAGACATGTTCACCTAGAACCTCAGAATGTGACCTTATTTTGAATAAGAATATTTACAGAAGTAATTAAGTTAAGGATTTCAAGATGAGATCATCCTAGATTTAGGGTGGACCAATTACTAGTGTCCTTATAAGAGAAAGGAAAGGGAGATTTGATACAAAAAGAGACACAGAGGAGAAAAGACCACGTAAAGACAGAGGGAGAGATTGGAGTGATGTGTTTACAATCCAAGGACTACAAGAATTGCTGACAATTACCAGAAGCTAGGAAAGATACAGGGAACAGATTTGCCCTCAGAGCTTTCAGAAAGAACCAACCTCATTGACACCAGACTCCTAGGTTCCAGAACTGTGAGAGAATAAATATCTATTGTTTAAGCTACCAAGTTTGTAGTAATTTGTTACAGCAACTCTAGGAAACTACTACAGTACACCCATCACTTATTTAAAATTTTTAGTAGTTCCCCTGGCTTTGGAAAAAGTCTGATCTTCCTTACCGAGTCCCAAGGCCAGTGTGTGCTACTGCCCTCACCAGCCTCTTTTGTGCCCTTTTCTTACTTGGTTTGTGTACTGCTGCTTCCTCAAGCTATTCCAGGAATCTTGCCTGTGTGAAAATTATTTGTATTTTTTCAATGTCTTCACTCTTGCAGACCACTCCCAGTCAGCTATAAGCCCTCCATGACTCCGACCCTTGAAGTAATCTTTATGTTAACTGAACTTTGTGTCTTTCTTGGAGCCCTTATGCCTTTCTACTATCTATAAGTGTATGTATACTTAGCATTCTTACTAGATGTGTACTTAGCATTCTTACTAGATGAACTTTTCCAGGACTCAATCTGTGTCTTATCCATTTCTCTATCCTATGGGAGACCTGTTGTAGGCTGAATGTGTCATCCCAGAATTTATATGTTGAAGCCCCAACCCCCAATGTGATGTCATTTGGAGGTGAGGCTTTTAGGAGGTAATTAGGCTTAGATGAGTTCATGAAGGTGGGGTCTCCATGATAAGCTTAGTGCCCTGTTAAGAAGAGGGACAATCATGAGAGTTCTCTCTCTCTCTCCATGTACACACAGTGAAGAAAAGGCATTTGAACATACACCCAAGAAGGAGGCTGTGTACAAGACAGGAAGAGAGCCCTCACCAACAACTGAATTTGCCAGCAGCTTGATCTCAGACTTCCCAGTCTCCAAACTGTGAGAGATAAATGTCTATTGTTTAAGCCATCCAGTTAGAGTATTTTGTTATAGCAGCTTGAGCATACTTAGACAGGGCCTGATTTAGTGTCTGGAACATTGAAGATGGTTAATACATAATTGTTTTTGTTGAATATATATGCCTGACTAACTATCTGACTAACTGAATGAATGATTCTGATCCTTCCAAGTAGTGTCAATAGTCTCTGAAAATGTCTCTCATTAGTAATATCAGTAGTATTTGAATGTCTTTGAGATGTTTTTTAATATAAAAATTCTATTTATATATTAAAACTGAGTTGCTTGCTAATTATAGCTCTTTCATTACCACAGAAGTAACCACTACCCTGATTTTTGTGAAAATTATTTTTGTGTTTTCATTAGAATTTTTTGATTATGTGTGTCTCTCATTTTGCATGTTATTGAACTTATATAAATGAAATCATTCTGTATTCTTTTCTACCTGACTTCTTTTGTCCAACATAGTGTTTGTGAGATTCACCAATGTGGTTGGATGTAGGTACACTGTCATCTCTTATATGAATATACCATAGCTTATTTTTCCATTCTACTATCAGTGGAAATTTGGGTTATTTCTTTGTTTCTAGTTTGAGGCTACCATGAACAAAATTGCTGTGAACATCCTTGTGCATATGTCCTGGTGTACATATTTTTCTTCAGGGTATATTCCCAAAGTAAAAACATTGAATAACATCTTCATCCTAAGTTGATAAAGCTAAACTATCTTCTGAAATTTTAATAGTTTATAATCCCATGAGAAGTATATGAGAATTCCTTTTGCTCCATATTCTCACCAAGATTTGATATTATCATACTTAAAAAAATTTTTTTTTTATTTTTTTGGCAGACAGATAGCATGAGTAGGCAGAGCAACAGGCAGAGGGTGAGGGAGAAGCAGACTCTCCCCTGAGCTGGAGGCCCAACGTGGGGCACGATCCCAGGACCCTGGGATCATGACCTAAGCTGAAGGCAGCTGCTTAACTGACTGAGCCAGCCAGGCTCCCCGATAATATCATACTTTTAAATTGTAGTCAATTTGGTAGATGTTGCATAAGGTATATCGTGGTTTAAATTTGTATTTCTCTGATCACTAATGAGATTGAGTACTTTTTCATATATTTATTGAACATTTGGAAACCTTCTTTTTATAAATTGATGTATATTTCTTCATTATGTATTTGTATGTCTTATTGACTTATAGTATTCCTTATATATATAGTAATCATTTATCAGTCATGTGTTGTTCTTTGACATATTTATTTTTAAAAAAAGTTGAAACCCTTTTCAATCATTTTTGATATCCTAATTTTCAAAATACAAGTTTCAAGCAAAACTATAAAAGAAACCTAAGTTTAAAAAATACAAAAAAAAAATAGTGCTATAAAAATGGTGAAGTGAGGAGCTTAGCAAATTCCTTCTCCAAAAAGCATCAATGAATTTTGAAAAAATGTCAAAAACAACCATATAAAAAAATGGAAACTCACCAAAGACATACACAAAAGTTGAGAAGAGTTTATTCCAGAAAAACTACTGACCACTGCAAGAAAAGTGGGAGTTTTTGACACTTTGACCTGAGGCTTCTCTTGGCTCTGCTCCTCTCCCCAGCTCCATCAGCATGGTAGCTCTACCACGATGGGACAAACTGAGAATCAGCAGCTTTGCTGGTGGAAGAGGCTGACTTGATTTTTGGTATAGTGTGCACAGAAACCTCATGATACTAGGCATTATCAGAAATAGTAGTGATCTCAGTGGCAAATGAAAAGGGAAGGCCAACATTACATATAACCTGAGGTTGTGATCCTGGTTTGAGCAAGCAGTAGTTGAGCAGCCTAGCCAGAAATTTATCAGTGACATTCAGGGAATGAGGCAGCTATGGCTGGCTTTAATAAGAAAGAAACCCTATATTCTTGGTATAATAGAAGTCTATGGGTATGCACAAGCCTGTGTACACCCTCAAGAAAGACTAGAGATGACCTTATCCATATGTCTCTACCTGAATATGATGTCTTATGCATGTACAGAGGAAAAATAGATGGCTCTGTGGAAAGTAAAAGCCGGGAAGACTTATAAACTGTGAACTTGAATGCAATCCCTAAATAAAAACACAGATCCACTGGCAAAAGGTAGAAGCCTTATTGGTTCAAGGTGTTTGAACAACCTTTGACCAATCATTGGCTGATCACTAAATTATGTTATGTAGGGCAACTCCTAGGATGTCAGCCTTAAATATGGAAACAAAACTTAAAAAAAAAATGAGTAGAGACATAAGTGGCCCTACACTATAGAAAAGACAAAAGTAGTCCAGGTGAGTCACAAAACAAAGAAACAAAACCCAAAAGAACAACAACAACTCCTAGCAGGGTAAGAATCCAGAGTTGCTATAATGTATTGTCTAAAATATTTAATGCTTCCAAAAAATATTATGAGGTATGCAAAGAAACAGAAGAGTGTGATCCACTTTTACTTATTTTTTATTGTATTTATTTTTAATTTAATTATTTTTAAAAATTTATTTATTTATTTGCGAGAGAGAGCACCAGCAGGAAGGGCAGAGGGAGAGGGAGAGAGAATCTCAAGCAGACTCCACACTGAGCTCAGAGACTGACAAGGGCTCGATCTCAGGACCCTGAGATTGTGACCTGAGGTGAAGAGTTGGATGCTTAACCAACTGTGCCACCCAGGCACCCCTTTTTTATTATTTTTTAAAGATTTATTTATTTATTTGAAAGACAGAGTGAAGGGAGGGGCAGAGGGAGAGGGAGAGAGAATCTTAAGCTGACTCCATGCTGAGCACAGAGCCTGACATGGGGCTTGATCTCAAGACCCTGAGATCATGACCTGAGCCAAAACTAAGAGTTGCATGCTTAACTGAGCCAGCCAAGGACCCCAAGTGTGATCCCTTTTTAAAAGGAAGGTATAATAATACGCATGCTTTTAATATTCACACTTTCAATAACTCATCAAATAGAGGATCTCACTAAAAACAAAGATATGACAAAAAAGAACTAAGTGGGAATTATGTCATTGAAAAGTAAAGTAATGAATGAAAAATTCACTAGAGGGGAATGAACATAATGTCTGAGCTTGCAGAATAAAGGTTTAACAAACTTGTAGATAGATCAATGAAAATTATCCAATATGTAGAACAGAAAGAAAGGAATCAAGAAGAATGAGCAGAATCTCAGAGATCTGTGGGCTCAAGCATACAAATATATGTGTAATGAAAGACCCAGAAAGAGAGGAGAGAGTAAAGGAGAAAAAAAATTTGAAGAAATAATGGACAGATTCTTTCCAAATTTGAAAACAATATGAATTTATGTATCTGAGAAGTTCAGTGAAACCTCCAAGTAGGATAAACAGAATGATAATCACACCTAGACATCATAGCCAAGCTGTTCAAAGTAAGTGACAAAGAAAAAAATCTTGAAATCAGTAAGAGAAAAATCATGTACAGAGAAACAACAATGTGATTAAAAACTGACTTCTCAGAAACAGTGGAGGCCAGAAGAGGGTGGGATGATAAATTTAAAGCGCTGGAAAAAAAATTGTCAACTAAGAATTCTATATTCAGCCAAAAATTCCTTCAAAAATAAAGTGGAAATAAAAACATTCCCAGATAAAGACAGAGAATTCACTACTAGAAGACCTGCCTTATTGGAAATACTAAAGGAAGTTCTTCGGGATGAAAGAAAATGACACCTGCTAGTAATTTTTAAAACCTATGACTAAGATGCTAAGGGCTTTAATGGAAAAAGTAGACAGTATGCAAGAACAGATGGATAATGCAAGCAGAGATGTGGAAATTCTAAGAAAGAACTAAAAAAGATACTCTGGAGGTCAAAAACACTGTAACAGAATTGAAGAATGCCTTTAAAGTGTTCATTAGTAAATTGGACATGGTTGAAGAAAGAATTTGTGAGCTTGAGGATATGACAGTGACTCTTCCACAATTGAAAAGCAAAGAGAAAAAAGGCTAAAAACAAAAAACAAAAAAACAAAACCCAACAAAATATTCAAGAACTGTGGACAACAATAAGAGGTGTAACATATATGTAATGGGAATACCAGAATGAGAAAAAAGAGAGAAAGGAAGACAAGCAGTATTTGAAGTGATAATGACTGAGAATTTTCCCAAATTAATGTAGGACACCAAATCATAGATCCAGGAAGCTCAGAGAACAGTGGGCAGGATAAATGTCAAAAGAAAATTATACCTAGAAATATATTCAAACTACAGGCTTTCAAAGGCTGAAAGATACCAAAGATATCAAGATAAAGACTCCTGAAAGAAATCAGAGGGAAAAAAAATCTTACCAATATAAGAATTACATCAGATTTCTCCTCAGAAACCATGACAAGAAGAAGAGAGTGGAGTGAATATTTAAAGTGTTGATAGAAAAAAAAATGCACAGCTAGAATTTTGACCCTGCAAAATTATCCTCAAAAGTGAAGGAGGAATAGACTTTCTCAGACAAACAAAGATTGAGGGTATTTTGTTGCTGGTAGTACTGCCTTGCAAGAAATTTAAAAGAAGGTCTTCAGAGAGAAGGAAAATGATATAGATCAGAAACATGGATCTACATAAAGAAGGAACTTCAGAGAATGAAAAACTGAGGATAAAATAAAAATTTTAGTTTTTCTTACTCTAAATTGATATAACTGGTAACAATTTGTTCAAAAAATAATAGCAACGTTTCTGTAGTGTATTTGTTGTCATATTTGCCTGAAAAATAATAATAGCAACAATGGATTTGATTATGTATGTTTAAATATATATATGTTTATATATATGTGTGTGTTTATGAATGTTTATGTATAAGTGAAATAAATGACAGCAATGATTCAAAGCACAGGAGGGAAGAATTAGGAATATTTTGTTATTATAAGGTGATTATTAACACTACTTGTGAAGTGGCATAGTGTTATTTGAAACTAGACTTGGATTAGTTGTAAATTTACACAGCAAGCTCTAAGGCAACCACTAAAACAGTTAAAAAAATGTAGTTGATATGCTAAGAAAGTAGATAAATGGAATAAGTAAAATATTCAGTTAATATCAGAAAAGGCAGAAAAAGTATGGAAGACAAAAATAGGAAGAAAGAACAAAGGCAACAAAAAACTTTGACAAATATGGTAGTTCGAATCCAACCATATTGATCTACTTTAAACAGCAAAGATCTCAATACACCATTTAAAAAACAGAGATTCCCATTTGCAATGATGTGGATGGAACTAGAGGGTATTATGCTAAGCAAAATAAGTCAGTCAGAGAAAGACAAATACCATATGATTTCACTCATATGTGGAATTTAAGAAATAAAGCAGATGAACATAGAGGAAGGGAAGGAAAAATAAAGTGAGTTGAAAATAGAGAGGGAGGCAAACCATAAGAGACGCTGAACTCTAGGAAACAGATTGCTGGAGGGATGGGGGGTGGAGGGAAGGGATAATTGGGTGATGGCCATCAAGAAGGGCACTTGATGTAATGAGCACTGGGTGTTATATACAACTGATGAATCACTAAATTCTACACCTGAAAGTAATAATACACTATATGTTAACTAAATTGAGTTTAAATAAAGAATAAGAAAACCCCAGAGATTGTCAGCATCAGTCTAAAAACAAGAGCCACAATATTGCCCCTTTAAATATAAAGACACGTATAAATGAAAAGGGATAGAAGTACAGATCTGTGATTCAACAGTCTTGCACAATTCACAGTGCTCACCGTAGCATTCTGAAACAAATAACGCAACATATTTTAAGAAAAAAGAAAAAGAAGAAGATAACAGGAGAGGAAGAAAAGGGGAGTATGTCAGAGGGAGAGACGAACCATGAGAGATGATGGACTCTGAAAAACAAACTGAGGGTTCTGGAGGGGAGGGGGGTGGGGGGGATGGGTTAGCCTGGTGATGGGTATTGAGGAGGGCACGTTCTGCATGGAGCACTGGTGTTATGAACAAACAATGAATCATGGAACACTGCACCAAAAACTAATGATGTAATATATGGTGATTAACATAACAATAAAAAAATTTAAAAAAAAAAGAAAAGGGATAGAAAATGATATACACCATGCTAACAGTAATCAAAAGAGCAGGAGTAGGTATATTCAGAATCCAAAACAAGGAATGTTAAGGGAAAAGGAATGGCATTGCATAATGATAGAGGAGTCAATACTCCAAGAAGACATAACAAAGTGGTGAAGACATAACAGTCTATATACCCAACAACAGTGTCTAAATATATGAGGGAAAACCTGATAGAAATGCAAGTAGAAAGAGATGACTCTGCTATCACTGTGGGAGATTTTTTTTTTAAGTAGGCTCCACACCCAGCATGGAACCAATGTGGAGCTTGAACTCACGACCCTAAGGTCAATACCTGAGCTGAGAACGAGTCAGATGCTCAACCAACTGAGCCACCCAGGCACTGCTTGATGTTGGAGATTTTAACATTCCTCTCTCAGAAATGGACAGATGACAGAAGGCAGAAAATCAGTAGGGAAGTAGTTGAACTCAACAACACCGTCATTCAACTGGATATAATGGACATCTATAGATTATCTCATCCAAGAACTGCAGAATACACATACTTCTGAAGCTTACAGGGAACTTTCATCAATATAGACCACTTTCTGCGCTATAAAACATATTGAAACAAATTTAAAAGTATAGAAATCATACAGTGTTTCCTCTCAGATCACAATAGAATTAAACTGGAAATCCATAACAGAGAGATAGCTGGAAAATACCAAAATAATAGAGGCTAAACAACACACTTCTAAATAACATTTGGGTCAAGAAAAAAAATCTCAAGAAAAATGAAAAAAATATTTGAAAACACAGTTTATTAGAACTTGTGGGATGTAGCAAAAACAGTGCTTAGAGGGAAGTTTATAGCATTGGATGCATATATTAGAAAAGAAGAAATTGTAAAATCAATCATCCAACTTTCTTAGGAAACTAGAAAAAGAAGAGCAAATTAAATACAAAATAAGCAGAAGAACTAAGGTATTAGGGAGGATATCAATGGCATTGAAAACAGGAAATTAATAGAGAAAATCAAGGAAAATAAGAGCAGGGTCTTTGAAAAGATCAGTAAAATTGATAAGCCTCTAGCCAGAGAGACTAAAAAAGAAAAAAAGGACAGAAAATACTAATATCAGAAATGAAAGAGGGGTCATCACTACAGATCCCATAGACATTAAAAGGATTATAAAGGAATTCTATGAACAACTCTGTACCCACAAATTTGATAAATTAATAGACCAATTCCTTGAAAGACACATTTGCCAAAACTCACACAGAAATAAATAGATAATCTGACTAGGCTTGTAGCTATTAAAGAAATTGAACCAATTATTAATAACCTTCAAAACAGAAAGCACCAGGCCATGGTGTGTTCACTGATGAAATCTACCAACATTTAAGCAGAAATTATGCCAATTCTTTCCATTCTCTTTCAGGAGATAGGAGCATAGAGAATAGTTCCTAACTTATTCTGTGAGGTCAGCATTGCCCCAATACCAAAAGCAGACAGAGATATTGAGAGAAAATAAAATTATAAGACAATATCTCTTAAGAACATAGATGCAAAAATCCTCAACAAAATATCAGACATCTAATTTAACAATGTGTAGATAGAATTATATACTGCAACCAAGTGGATTATCCCAGGTATGCAAGGCTACTTCAACAGTTGAAAGTCAATTAATGTACTCCCTCACATCAATAAGCAAAAAATGAAAAAAATCACAAGATCATGTCAATAAATGCAGGAAAAGCATTTGACAAAATCCAATACCCATTAGTGATAGAAACTTTCAGCAAACTAGGAACAAAAGAAGAGTTTTCAAATTGATAAAAGACCTCTACAAAATACCTATAGATAACATCATACTTAATAATGAAAAACTTGAAACTTTCACTTAGATTGGGAAAAAGGCAAGGATGTCCCCTCTCACCATTGCATTTCAACTCATACTTAAAGTCCTAGCTAATAGGACAAGGAAAGTAAGCAAAGGGTATTTTGATTTGGAAGGAAGAGATAGCGCTGTCTTTGTTTGTAAACAACATTATCATCTATGTAGAAAATCTGAAAGTCAACAGCAACAAAAAATTCCTGGAACTAGTAAGAATGTAGTAAGGTTGTAGGATACAAGGTTAATATAAAAAGAAGTCAGTTGCAAGATTTCATTCTTTTCTATGGCTGAGTAATATTCTATTATACCATATCTTTACCATACCATAGATATACCATATCTTTCTTATCCTTTCATCAGTTAATGGATACTTGGACTGTTTCCGTGATTTGGCTATTATAGATAATGCTGCTATAAATATCAGGGTGCATGTTTCCTTTGAATTAAATTTTTTTAAAAAAAGATTTATTTATCTGAGGGGCACCTGCGTGGCTCAGTCGGTTAAGTGTCTGTCTTCGGCTCAGGTCATGATCTCATGGTCCTGCAATTGAGTCCTGCATCTGTCTGCTCCTTGCTCGGTGGGAGCCTGCTTCTCCCTCTACCTGCTGCTCCCCCTACTTATGCTCTCTCTCTGACAAATAAATAAATAAAATCCTAAAAACAAGATTTATTTATTTGAGAGAAATAGAGAGTGGGGGTGGATTGGACAGGGGTAGATGGAGAAGGAGAGAGAGTCTTAAGCAGACTCTGCACTGAGTGGGGAGCCAAACTTAGGGCTCAGTCTCATAACCCTGAGATCGCAACTTGAGCCAAAACTGAGTCCAACACTTAACTGATGGCACCACCCAGGTAGGTGTGCCTGAATTAGTATTTTTGTATTCTTTGGGTAAATACCGAGTAGTGCAATTGCTGAATCATAGGATATTTCTATTTGTTACTTTTTGAGGAAACCTCATACTGTTTTCCAGAGTGGCTGCACCAGTTTGCATTCCCATCAGTGGTGCAAGAGCGTTCTCCTTTCTCTTCATCCTAACCAGCACCTGTTGTTTCTTGTAATGTTGACTTTATCCATTCTGACAGTTGTGAGGTGATATCTCATTGTAGTTTTGATTTGTATTTCCCTGATGATGAGTGATGTTGAGCATGTTTTCATGTGTCTGTTGGCCATCTTTATATCTTCTTTAGGAAAATATCCCTGTCTTCTGATCATTTTTAAATCGGATTATTCATTTTTTGGGTGTTGAGTTTTGCAATGACATGGATAAACCAATGACATGGGTGTTGAGTTTTCAATGACATGGAAAGAGTATTATGCTAAAAAAGAGTATTATGCTAAGTGAAATAAGTCAGTCAGAAAAAGACAAATACCATATGATTTCACTCATATGTGGAATTTAAGAAACAAAACAAACAAGCAAAGGGGGAAAAGAGAGAGAGGCAAACTAAAACAGAGTCTTAACTATAGAGAACAAACTGATGGTTACCAGAGGGGAGGTGAGTGAGGTGAATGGGCTAAATAGGCGATAGGGAAAAGGAGTGCACTTGTGTGGTGAGCACTGAGTGTTGTATGGAGGTGTTGAATCACTATATTGTACACCTGGCACTAATATTACACTGTATGTTAACTAACTGGAATTTGAAAAAAAAAATAAAAAAAATAAAAAAGTCAGTTGCTTTCCTATATACCAGTAATGATCAAGTGAAATTTGAAATTGAAAACACATAATCATTTACATTAGCACCCAAAGAAATGAAATACTTAGGTATAAATCTTACAAAATATATACAAGGTCTATCTGAGCAAAAGAATAAAATTCTGATGAAAGAAATCAAAGAGAAATAAATGGAGAGACATTCCATGTTCATGCATAGGGAGACTCAATATTTTCAAGATTAGTTTTTCTCCACTTGATCTATAAATTCAGTGCAATCCCAATCAAATTCCCAGCAACTTATTTTGTGGATATCAACAAACTGATTTCATAGTTTATATGGAGAAGCAAGTCTCAGAACAGCCTACTAATTATTGAAGTAAAAGAACAGAGTCAGAGGACTGACATTACTTGACTTCAAGACTTACAAAAAAGTTATAGTAATCAAGGCAATATCCATAGTTTTGGTGAAAAAACAGAAAAATAGATCAGTGGAACAGAGGGAAAGTCCACAAATAGTCCTACATAAATATAGTCAATTGATCTTTGACAGAGGAACAAAGGCAGTATAATGGAGTAAGGATAGTCTTTCCAACAAGGTGCTGGAAAAACTGACAATCACATGCAAAAAAGAAAAAAAATGCATCTAGGAACATTTGAGAAAGAGAGAGAGTGCACAAGCAGGGGGAGGGGTAGAAGAGAACCAGACTCCCCACTGAGCAAAGAGCCCGATGTGGGACTCGATCCTAAGACCCTGAGATCATGACTGAGCTGAAGGCAGCCACTCAACTGACTGAGCCATCCAGTCACCCCAAAGTTTATACATTTCTAAAAAAGCAACGCAGACATTCAAGTGGCACACCAGTAAAGAACTTTCAACATAAGAGAAGGCAGTAAAAAAAAAGTAACAGAGGAACAAAATAGACATGAAATATATAGAAAACACATAGCAAAACAGATGAAAATTCAAGCATATCAGTGATTACACTAAAAAAATAATAAAAATACAGAGATTATTAGCCTGGATTTTAAAAAATTCAAGATCCATCTATATACTATTTATAAGAGACATACTTTAGATTTAGATACTTTAGATTCAAAGTTACAAGTTGAAATTAAATGCATGGAAAAATATATTACACAAACAGTAATTATAAGAGTGTTGGAGTGACTATATTAATATCAGACAAAATAGGCTTTAAAATAAAAAAAATTTATTAGAAACTAGAAGGGCATTTCACTATAATAAAGGGTCAATTCATTAGAGATATAACTATATATATATATATATATATATATACATATATGAATCTTAAAATAAATGAAGCAAAACCTGACAGATTGTAGGTGAATAGTGCAACAATAATAGCTGGAGCTACAATGTGTTGCTCTCAACAATTTACAGAAAAACTACAATGAAAATCAACAAGGAAATAGAGGACTTTAACTAACAATATCAACCAGCTTGACCAGACTGACATCTATAGAGTACTCCATCCAACAAAGCAAAATATACATTCTTTGGAAGCTATATGGAACATTCTTCAAGACAGACCTTATACCAGGCTATAATACAAGTCTCAATATACCTTAAAAGGATTAAAATTATACAAGATGTGTTCTTCAATCATAACAGAATTGAATTAAAAACCATCAGTTTAAAGAAACTTGGAAGATCCCTCAAGTTTTGAAATTTAAAATGCTTAAACTGTTTTAAAATAAAATTTAAAATGTTTCTAAATAACCCATGGGTCAATAAAAAAATCACAAGAGAAATCAGAAAATATTTTGAATTGAACTGAATTAGAAAAATGCAACATATGAAAATTTATGGGATATATCTAAAGCAGTGCTTAGAGGGCAATTTATGCCAGTAAAAGGCCTTATTAGCAAAGAAGAAAAACTTTTAAATAATAACATGAGATTCTACCTTAAGAAACTAGAAAAAGAGAGTAGCTAAAACTGAGAGGAGAAGGAAAGAAATAATAAAGATGAGAGTAGAAATCAATAATATTGAAAACAGGAAGACAATAGAGAAAAATCAATGAAAGCAAAAATTGCTTTTTTGTTGCTTTTGTGAGCAACAAAATTGATAAACCTTTAGCTGGCATGACCCTCTTCTCCCCTTGCAAAAAATTGAGAAGACCTAAATTACTGAAATCAGGAATGTAAGAGACACCAGTATTGACCCTGCAGATATTAAAAACCAATTTTATGCCAACAAATTAGACAATATAGATTAAATGGAGAAATGCCTTGAAAGAAACAAATTACTAAAACTGACTAGAGGTCTCAGAGAAAAGATGGTGCAGGAGTAGGGGACCGTATTTCAACCGGTCCCCTGAATTGAGCTGGATATCTACCAGACCATTCTGAACACCCATGAAATCAGCCTGAGATATAAGATATATCTGGGTCTTTACAAACAGAATATCTCCGGCGGTTGGTCTCTAGGTATGAAGCAAGGAGCTGTGATTCAAGGGCAGATATCGGAAGATAAACAGAAGAGGGAGGGAGCCTCTGTGATCTTGCACCAGGAAGGCAAAAGCCTCCCGTGCTGGGGACCAGGCACAGACTCACAGACAGCGGTGGAGAAGGGACTTTAGGGCAGCCCCCATACTGAAACCTGGAGCTACAGTGGGAACCAGGGGCAGCTTGTGGTTTTAGAAACACAAAAGGCAGAGAGACGTGTCCAGTCCTGGGAGTGAGGGCTGGGAGTGCTGCTGTGGGGTGCACAACCCAGGATGCTGTGGTTTTAGCAGCACAGACAGAAACAGTGTGGCCTGGAGAGCTCAATGAAGAGCAGACTGTGATCTCTGTTCTCAGAGGTTTGGATACACTCACTTCTGCTCTGACTCTCGAAAGAGTCATGGAAATCCACCAGAGAACAAAAGCCCCAAAAAACTGGTTTTCACTGAGCCCATCCTCCCCACAGGGGGCAGGGCAACTCTGCCCAAATAGGGTTGCCTGAGTAACAGCGCAGCAGGCCCCTCCCCCAGAAGATAGGCTGAAAGAACAAGAGGCTGACAACCCTGAGGTCCCTATAAAACAGGTGCATCTTGCTTGGGTTGTGGTCAATAATTTGGACTCTGTATATTCCCTCAACCACCCCTCAACAGAATGACTAAGGAGGAATTCCCAACAAAGGAAAGATTCAGAGACTGTGGCCTTTGCCACAGAATTAATGGATATGGATATAACCAAGATGTCAGAAATAGACTTCAGAGTAACAATTATCAAGGTGATATCTAAGCTTGAGAAAAATATTAATGACAGTATAGAATCTCAAAGGTCAGAAATGGGATCTAATCAGGGCAAACTTAAAAATGCTATGAATGAAATGCAGTCTAAACTGGATACTCTGACTGCCAGGGTAAACGAGGCAGAAGAACAAATTAGTGAGATAGAGGATAAGATGATAGAAAAGAAAGAAACTGAGGTGGCATGGGAAAAACAAAATAAAACCCAACGAATCAAATGGAGAGAGATTAATGACTCAGTGAAATGTTCCAATATCAGAATTATTGGGATCCCTGAGGGGATGAGAGAGGCAGAGGTCTAGAAGATATATTTGAGCAAATTATAGCAGAGAACTTTTCTACTCTGGGGAAGGAAACAAGCATTCATGTCCAAGAGGCAGAGAGGACCCCTCCCAAGCAGACTGATGCCACTATTATATAATAGTACAATTTGCAAATCTTAGATCCAAGGAAACAATCTTGAAAGTGGCGAGGGGGAAGAGATTTCTTATGTACAGAGGGAGGAACATCAGAATAATGTCGGACCTGTCCACAGAGACCTGGCAAGCCAGAAAGGGCTGGCAAGACATATTCAGGGTACTAAATGAGAAGAACATGCAGCCAAGGATATTTTATCCAGGAAAGCAATCATTCAGAATGGATGGAGAGACAAGGAGCTTCCAAGACCGGCATAAACTGAAAGAATATGTGACTACCAAGCTGGCTCTGCAAGAAATATTAAAGGGGGTTCTATAAAAGGAGAAAGACCCCAAGAGTGATATAGAACAGAAATTTACAGAGACAGTCTGTAGAAACAAGGACTTCACAGGCAACATGATGACAATAAAATCATATCCTTCAGTAATCACTCTCAGTGTGAATGGCCTAAATGCTCCGATGAAATGGCACAGGGTTGCAGATTGGATAAAAAGACATGACCCATCCAAATGCTGTCTACGAAAGACTCATTTTGAACCTAAAGATACATCCAGACTAAAAGTGAGGTGATGACATGACAATGACAATGTCATGACGTTTTTCATGACAATGGACCTCAAAAGAAAGCTGGGGTAGTAATTCTCATATCAGATAAATTAGATTTTAAGCTAAAGACTGTAGTTGGAGATACAGAAGGATATGATATCATTCTTAAGGGTCTATCCAACAAGAGTATCTAACAATTGAAAATATCTATGCCCCTAACATGGGAGCAGCCAACTGCATAAGCCAACTGTTAACCAAAATAAAGAGACATATTGATAATAATACATTAATAATGGGAGACCTCAACATTCCACTCTCAGCAATAGATAGATCATCTAAGCAGAAAATCAACAAACAAGAGCTTTGAATGACACACTGGACCAGATGGACCTCATAGGTATATACAGAACATCCCACCCTGAAACAACAGAATACTCATTCTTCTCGAATGCACACGGAACTTTCTCCAGAATAGACCACATACTGGGTCACAAATCAGGTCTCAACTGACACCAAAAGATTGAGATTATTCCCTGCATATTCTCAGACCATAATGCTTTGAAACTGGAACTCAATCACAAGAAAAAATTTGGAAGAAATTCAAACACTTGGAAGCTAAAGACCATCCTGCTTAAGAATGTTTGGGTCAACCAGGAAATCAAAGAAGAACTTAAACAATTAATGGAAACCAATGAGAAGGAAAACACATTGGTCCAAAACTTATGGGATACTGCAAAGGCGGTCCTAAGTGGAAAGTACATAGCCATCCAAGCCGCACTCAAAAAAATAGAAAAATCCCGAATATACAAATTAACTTTACACCTTAAAGAACTGGAGAAAGAACAACAAATAAAGCCTGAAACACACATTAGAAGAGAAATAATTAAGATTAGAGCAGAGATCAATGAATTAGAAACCAGAAATACAGTAGAGCAGATCAATGAAACTAGAAGCTGGTTCTTTAAAAGAATTCATAAGATTGATAAACCATTGGTCAGACTTATCCAAAAGAAAAGAGAAGGGACCAAAATTAATAAAATTATAAATGAAAGGGGAGAGATCACAACTAACACCAAGGAAATAGAAACAGTTATTAGAAATTATTATCAACAACTATATGCCAATAAATTAAGCAACCTGGAAGAAATGGATGCCTTCCCAAAAACCTATAAACTATCAAGACTGAAACAGAAAAAAATTGACAACCTGAATAGACCAATAACCAGTAACGAGATTGAAGCAGTGATTAAAAACCTCCCAAAAAACAAGAGTCCAGAGCCTGATGGATTCCCTGGGGAATTCTACCAAACATTCAAAGAAGAAATAATACCTGTTCTCCTGAAGTTGTTTCAAAAGATAGGAACAGAAGGAAAACTTCCAAGCTCTTTCTGCGAGGCCAGCATTACCTTGATTCCCCAAACCAGGCAAAGACCCCATCAAAAAGGAGAATTACAGACCCATATCCCTGATGCATATGGATGCCAAAATTCTCAAGAAGATCTTAGGTAATAGGATCCAACACTATATTAAAAGGATTATCCATCACGACCAGGTGGGATTTATCCCTGGGATGCAAAGGTGGTTCAACATTTGCAAATCAATCAATGTGATAGAACACATTAAAAAGAGAAGAGACAAGAACCACATGTTCCTCTCAATGATGCAGAAAAAGCATTTGAGAAAGTACAGCATCTTTTCCTAATTAAAAGTCTTCAGTATAGGGATAAAGGGAACATTCCTCAATTTCATAAAAACCATCTATAAAAAACTCACAGTGAATATCATTATCAATGGGGAAAAGCTGAGAGTCTTGGTGATCACAGCTTTTTAATATATCTTGAAATCAGGCAACATGATGCCCCCAGCTTTGACCAGGAACATGACAAGGATGCCCACTCTTGCCACTGTTGTTCATCATGGTACTGGAAGTCCTAACAACAGCAATGAGACAACAAAAAGAAATAAAAGGTATTCAAATTGGCAAGAAGCCAAACTCTCTCTCTTCACAGATGACATTGATACTTTATGTGGAAAACCCAAAAGACTCCATCCCCAAATTACTAGAACTCATGCAGCAATTCAGTAATGTGGCAGGTTACAAAATCCATGTACAGAAATCAGTTGCTTTCCTATACACTAACAATGTAACTGTAGAAAGAGAAATTAGGGAATAGATTTCATTTACAATAGCACCAAAAACCGTAAGATACCTTAGAATAAACCTAATCAAAGACGTAAAGGATCTATACTCTAGAAACTACAGAACACTTATGAAAGAACTTGAAGAAGACATAAAAAGATGGAAAAACATTCCATGCTCATAGATTGAAAGAATAAACATTGTTAAAATGTCTGTGCTGCCCAGAGCAATCTATACTTTCAACGCCATCCTGATCAAAATACCAATGGCATTTTTCAAAGTGCTGAAACAAACCATCCTAAAATTTGTATGGAACCAGAAAAGTCCCCAAATCGCCAAGGAAATGTTGAAAAAGAAAAACAAAGCTAGGGGCATCATGTTGCCTGATTTCAAGCTGTATTACAAAGCTGTGATCACCAAGACAGCACAATCACCAAGACAGCATGGCACAAAAACAGACACATATATCAATGGAACAGAATAGACAAACCAAGATATGGACCCTCAACTCCATGGTCAACTAATCTTTGACAAAGCAGATAAAAATATCCAATGGAGGGGCACCTGGGTGGCTCATTTGGTTAAGTGGCTGCCTTCGGCTCAGGTCATGATCCCAGGATCCTGGGATTGAGTCTGGCATCAGGCTCCCTGCTCAGCACAGAGCCTGCTTCTCCCTCTCCCTCTGCCTGCCTCTCTGCCTACTTGTGCTCTCCATCTCTCTGTCAAACAAACAAACAAACAAACAAATAAATAAATAAAATCTTTAAAAATATATCCAATGGAAAAAAGACAGTCTCTTTAATAAATGGTGCTGGGAAAATTAGACAGCTACATACAGAAGAATGAAACTCGACCATTCTCTTATACCATACACAAAGATAAACTCAAAATGGATGAAAGACCTCAATGTGAGACAGGAATCCATCAAAATCCTAGAAGAGAACATAGGCAGTAACCTCTTTGACATTGGCTACAGCAACTTCAAGACACGTCTCCAAAGGCAAGGGAAACAAAACAAAATGAAGTTTTGGGAGTTTATCAAGATAAAAAGCTTCTGCACAGCAAAGGAAATAGTCAACAAAACAAAGAGGAAACCCATGGAATGGGAGAAAATATTTGCAAATGACACTACAGATAAAGGGCTGGTATCCAAGATCTATAAAGAACTTCTCAAACTCGATACCCAAAAAACAAATAAGTCAAAAATGGGCAGAAAACATGAACAGCCACTTCTTCAAAGAAGACATAACAAATGGCTAACAGACACATGAAAAAATATTCAACACCATTAGCCATTAGGAAATTCAAATCAAAACCACATTAAAATACCACCTTACAGCAGTTAGAATGGCAAAAATTGACAAGGCAAGAAACAACAAATGTTGGAGAAGGTTGTGGAGAAAGGGGAACCCTCTTACACTGTTGGTGGGAATGCAAGTTGGTACAGCCAGTGTGAAGGTTCCTCAGAAAGTTAAAATTAGCACTCCCCTATGACCCAGCAATTGCACTGCTAGGTATTTACCCCAAAGATACAGATGTAGTGAAAAGAAGGGCCACATGCACCTCAGTGTTCATGGCAGCAATGTCCACAATAGCCAAACTGTGGAAGGAGCCAAGATGCCCTTCAACAGACAAATGGATAAAGATGTGGTCCATATATACAATGGAATATTGCTTAGCCATCAGAAAGGATGAATACCCACCATTTGCATCAACATGGATGGAACTGGAGGAGATTATGTTAAGTGAAATTAGTCAAACAGAGAAAGACAATTCTATGGTTTTACTTATTTGTGCAACATAAGCAATAAAATGGAGGACATTAGGAGAAGGAAGGGAAAGAGGAAGGGGGGGAAGTCAGAGGGTGAGATGAACCATGAGAGACTATGGACTCTGGAAAACAAACTGAGGGTTTTAAAGGGGAGAGAAGTAGAGGGATGGGTGAGCCTGGTGATGGGTATTAAGGAGGGCACCTATTGCATGGAGCGCTGGGTGTTATACACAAACAATGAATCATGGAACACTGCATCAAAAACTAATGATGTGTTATGTGAGTCACCATACAGTACAATAAAAAAAATTATAAAAAAATAAAACTGACTAGAAAAGAAAAGAAAATGTAAATAGGCCTATAACAAATATAGAAATTAAATTGGTAATTTGAAATCTATCTGCAGAGAAAATCCCAGACCTACATATCTTCATTGGTATATTCTATTAAATATTTAAGGAAGAAATTAAATGAATCTTTCAGAAACTCTTACAGAAAAAAAAGAAAGAGGTAACATTTCCCAGCTTATTCTACAAAGTCAATATTACTCTGATTCCAAATCCAAAGATGTTACAAGGAAACTATAAACTGATATCCTTCATAAATATGGATTAAACAATCCCCAATAAAATACTAGCAAACCTTATCCAGAGACCTATAAAAAGAGATTATACCCATGATCAAGTGGAATTTATCCCAAGAATGCAAGATTTGCTTAACATGTGAAAATGAATAAATGTAACACACCATCATAATAGAATAAAGGAAAAGAAGCATATGTTCATCCTGATAGTTGTAAAACATGGCATTTGACAAATCAAAGACTTCTTTATAATTAACACCCTTAAACTAGGAATAAAAGGACAGGTCCTCAACCTGATAAACTGCATCTGTATAAAGAAACCTCAGAGCCAAAATCATACTTGATGGTAAAAGATGAAGTGCTTTCTTCCATAACTCTGGGAATAAGGCAGGGATGCTTACCTTTACCACACCTACTCAACATTGTACTGGATGTTTTAGCCCAAGCAATAAAGGGGTGGGGGGAGAGAGAGAGAGAAAGAAAGAAAAAGAAAAAGAAAAGAAGATAAAGAAAAAGGGAGGGAGGAAGGAAGGAAAGAAGGAAGGAAGCAAGGAGGAAGAGGGAAGGAAGAAGGAATGGAAGGGAAGGAAAGAAAAAGAAAAAAGAAAAAGGAAAGAATGGAGAGAGGGAGGAAGGGAGGTAGGGAAGGAAAGGAAGGAAGAATGGAAGGAAGGGAGGGAGAAAAGAAAAAGGGGAGGAAGAAAGAGAAGAAAGAGTGGAGAGATGGAGGGAGGGAGAGAGTGAGAGAGAAGAGAGGAGAAAGGGAAGAAAGGAATGATAAAAGACAACCAAACTAAAAGGAAGAAATAAGAAATAAATTTTCTGTATTTGCAAAAGGCATGAAATCTTAAGGAATTCACACACTCAAAAGCACTAGAACTAATAAATGTTCGGTGTTTTGGAATACAAGACCAATATACAAGGAACTATTGTATTTCCTTATTGTATTGCCTTAAATTAATCTGTAGATTCAAAATGACCCTTATCAAAATCTCAAGAGGCATTTTTTTTGCAGAAATTTGACATGCTGATCTTAAAATTTATATGGAAATGCAAAGTATGTAAAATAGCCACAACAATTTTGAAACTAAAGAACAAAGTAAATGTAGGACTTACACCTCTTGCTTTCAAAATTTGTTATAAGGGTACAATAATCAAGACAGTGTGGCACTGGCGTAAGTATAGACATATAGATCAGCAGGACAGAATTGAGAGTCAAAAAACAAACCCTTATATTTATGGTCAATTGATTTTGGATAAAGGTACCAAGCCAACTCAATGGGGGAGAAGACTGTCTTTTTAACAAAGGTTGGTAAGACCATTGGATATCCATATACACAAAAATTAATTTAAAGAGGACTTTGGTCCTAAATGTAAAAGCCAAAATTATAAAACTTTTAGGAGAAAACATTTGTGACCTTCTGTCAAGCAAATAGCATAGGTACAATACCAAAATGACTAATAAAACAATAAGTTGATAAATTAGACTTTACAGGGGCGCCTGGGTGGTTCAGTTGTTAAGTGTCTGCCTTCGGCTCAGGTCATGATTCCAGGGTCCTGGGATCGAGCCCCGCATGGGGCTCCCTGCTCGGCGGGAGGCCTGCTTCTCTCTTTCCCACTCCCCCTGCTTGTGTTCCCTCTCTCACGGTCTCTCTCTCTCTGTCAAATAAATAAATAAAATATTTTTAAAAAATTAGACTTTACAAACATTAAAAAATTTTGCACTTCAGAAGGCAGTAAGAAAATAAAGACAAACCACAAATTGGAGAAATATTTTCAAATCACATATCTTATAAAGCATTTGTACCCAGAATATATAAGAAATCTTAAAACTCAGTAATAAAATACAGCAACTCAATTAAAACAGAAGAGTAGAATAACTCATTAAAGAAGATACACAAATGTCTAATAAACATGAAAAAGACACTCAACATTATTAGCCATTAGGGAAATGCAAACTGTAACCAAAATGAGATATTTCTTTACCCTGGCAAACATTAATTCTTTTACTATCTCCATAGTTTGCCTTTTCCAGAATGCCATATAATTGGAATCACACACAATGTTGCCTTTTCAGATTGCATTCATTCCCTACATAATATACATTTAAGGTTTCTCCATATCTTTTCATGGCTTGATAGCTCATTTTTTTTAGCAATGAGTAATTTTCCATTGTCTGGATGTGCCACTGTTTATTTGCTCACCTGCTAAATTACATCTCTGTTGCCTTCTAGTTTGGGTAATTATGAATAAAGCTGCTACAAAGATTTGTGTGCAGGTTTTTGTGTAGACCTCAGTTTTCAGCTCATTTGGGTGAATGCCAAAGAGCCAATTGTTGGCTTGTATGAACAATTTTTTTAAAAAATTCTAATTCCAGTAAACATACAGTATTATATTAGTTTCAGGTGTATAATAGTGATTCAGCATTTCTATACATTATGCAGTGCTCATCGTGATAAATGTACTCTTAATTCCCTTCACCTATTTCACCCATCCCCCCCACCTCCCCTCTGGTAACCATCAGTTTGTTCTCTCTAGTTAAGAGTTATTTTTGGTTTGTCTCTTTTCTTCTTTGTTCATTTGTTTTGTTTCTTAAATTCCACATGGCTGAAATCACATGGTATTTGTCTTTCTCTGACTGACTTATTTCACTTAACATTATATCCTCTAGATCCATCTATGTTGTTGCAAATGGCAAGATGTATTGGTATGTGTAATGTATATGTGTATTTAATATAATCAGGGCTTATACAGTGTATGCTGTTCTGCCTCATCTTTTTACTTAATTTATCTCACACCACTTTTACATCACTACAAAGAGCTCCCCTTCATTTTTAAGTGTTCAACAATAGTGGAAGAGTGCAAAAAGAGATAATGGCTTCATTTGAAGCTTGAATAGCCAAAGTCAGAAATTGTTAAGGGGGTCTTATTTATTTGTTTTTTGTTTGTTTGTTTGTTTAATTGTCTAGTTTTTCTATTTCCCCTGCTAGAATTGGAGTTCCAGGAGGCTGCCGGGAGCTTTGCTATTTCGTTTAATGTTCTATCTCTAGCATCTAAAATAATAAAAACCACAGCACCTAACACTTATTGAATGGTTACATTTTGTGTTTCATTCATTTTCTCTCATTAAATGCATAAAACAACTCTATAAAGTAGTTACTATCAGCATCACCATTTTATAGATTAGTAGGCTGAGACACAGAAAAGTTGGGTTACTTGTCCCAAACCACACACTGTTAAGAGGTAGAGCCATGATTTGAACCCAGACAGTCTGATTAGTCCTCTTTTAACCACTGGGCTAGACACTGAGCTAAAGGGTGCAAGGTCAGGAAGAGACATGCCTGGATCCAAAGAAGAAAAGTCTATATCACCTTCAGATCTTGAACTTTTGGCTAGATGCAGAAACAGGACACAGCTTTGGATTGTTGCCCTTGTGGGAGGAATGAGTGCTTTTCTTTTCTGTGTGTATGTATAGGTGCATGTGGGATGATTGTATTATAATAGGTGTGTGTGGTCTGGCATAGAGTGCAGTCAACTTCTGTGGTTTTTACCTGCACAGCACACCTTCCTCTCTTCTTTTGGTAGAGACCTCCCTTTTGCTTTGAAGATTCTTCCTCCCCACTCCCACTAAAGTAAGCTGTCCTTCTCGCTTATGTGGGCCCATCAGAGCACTTCCCTGGGATTCTAATATACTAGAGTAGAAAAGACAAGCCCTCTCTTTCTTCTCCTGCCTAAGTGTATTGGGATTGGACATCAAGCTAGAATTCCATAAAGACAGCAAAGATTTTTTCAAGATTGACTGAACTCAGGTTATGGAATAAAATTAGATATAATTCACAATAGAATTGATTTAAGCAAAACTTTTATGCATTACACTACAGTAATTATGCTGGCTTTAATTTCCAGCATAATTTAGAGCACTAGGAAAAACACTTAATGAAGTATGATTAGTCTTCTAGTTCTGGAAGGATTCCTTTTCTTGCACTAACTTCCACTGGTCTGTGAGTTCTACAGTGTTTTTATGTCTCACTAGTCTATGATGAGGCCAGCTATTTCCTTTCATTAGAGCACTTCATCCTTGTAGTAGGCTGAAATCTGGCTCCCAAAGATAGCAGGTTCTAATCTCTGGAACCTGTTAAATATTACCTTATCTGGAAAAAAGGCCTTTGCAGATGTAATTAAGAATCAAGATAGAGAGATTATCCAGGTTTTATCCATGTGGGGCCTATATGCCATCATAGGTATCTTTATAAGAGGGAGGGAGAGGAAGTTTTATACACACAGAGAAGGAAGACAATGTGAAGACAGCAGAGCAAGATTCACAACACTGGCCTTAGAAGATCAGAGTGATGTAGTCACAGGTCAAGAAATGCTGGCAGCCACAAGAAGCTGGAAGAAGTAAGGAATGGATTCTTCACCAGAATCTCTGGAGGGAATGCTGCCATGCCAATGCCTTGTTTTTGGTCCAGTGATAGTGATTTCAGACTTCTGACCTCCAGAATTGCAGGGAATAAATTGCTATTGTTAAGCCACCAAGTTTGTGGTAATTTATGACAGCAGCCACAGGAAACTAATAGAATACTATTTCCTATTTATCTCAAATTCCTTTGAATTCAAAATCTTTATCAGTAGTATTACCAAGGTGGCTTTCATTTTCTCTAAAAATGTTTTGCAAAATGTTGGCTGCCTGCTCTATTTGTTGACTCACAGGGTAGTGCATGTCTTTCCTTCTTTCTCACCTTCTCTCTTTCCTTCTTTCCCTCTCTCTTATCCAAGTACTCTTTGTTTTGGACACCTGATGTTTTATTTTGGTTTATTTCTGTGTTGTCTGTCCTTCTGAGACAATCAGAAGAGTGCTTTTTTGTCCTTCTGGTAAAAAAAAAAAATAACCTTGTTATTGGGTCCAAACCAATATGGATTTCCCCAGTAAGAAAAGTGAGCATCCCCCATTGTTGCAAAGTCCTGACAGGTCCTGTTTCATCACTTTATGCTTATTACCATATAAGGTACACTTTCTTCTTGGAATGTCTTAAAATATTTTTATATAGTTAGAAATGTCAAAAGAAAATTCAGAGAGCTTTACTTGATATGAATATTTTATAGAGTGAGAAGCTAACCGCGAACAGGGAGATTTCAAACAGAAAGTGATTAGAGCAGAGCTTTTAGTAGTTACTGTTCAGTTTATGAAGCAGGAAGAAGTAAGTACATTGTTTTCTCTTATGATTGGTTACTAGAAACTCACTCCGTTTCATTGCATAATGCAAATGCTTATAGCTGATTATCTAGGAAGCTGTAAGGTCGTGCTGTAAGGACATAAAGAAGGCTGAAGTTTTGTTGCAGGTCAGAGTCAGCATTTCAGGTAAGTCAGGACAGTTTTAAGTTTTGGTTATGTGACTATGAGTGTTTGGCCTAGTGGTATATTCAAACAGAATATTTTGGTTTTTCTTTAATAGAAATAAATGTCAGCATCTAGAATCACAGTACCTAGGATTAAATCTCAGCTTTTACTTTTCTTAATTGTGTGACATTTGTAAATTCAAATGCTTACTCTAATTGTTTAAGCCTTGGAATTTCTCATCTGTAAAGTGGGGATAGCAGTAAGGTTGTTACAAGGATTAAAGGAGTTAGTATATGGCAAGCACTTAGAACAGTGTCTGGCACATTAGCAAATGCTTGACAAATGCTGCTCTTGTCATCATTGTCATCATCACCATTACCATCATCGAGATCATTGTCAGTGTTAGTGTGAGGACTGTGCCGCCTCACCTGTGTATCAGAGCAGGGTCACTTTCCATTTTCTGGCTTGCCATCTCTTTAACCTGGTTTTCCTATTGTAAGTGGCAAGCCCTAGGCAGGACATTTGTTTTTCTATTTATACTTGACCAGGAGGAATTAATAAAAGGCTTTCAGTTTGAGGTGTGACTCATTTTTATGAGCTATATTGTCTGCCAAAAGCAATAACTTGGTTGATTACTTTAAATAATATTTAATTTCTCAGTTTTGTTTTGCAGTATAGATGTTCAGATAAGATTTTCATATATATATATATATATATATATATACAAAATTTTCAACCACTTTTGAAATTGAGGAAAGACTACAGTTTTGTTATATTCATTCACTCATTCATTCATTCAGTGTGTGTGTGTGTGTGTGTGTGTGTGTGTGTGTGTATAAAAGGACAGGCTCCTTTTTAAAATACATAATACAAATAACGAAATTACTCCAGTTTGTTATTAATGGAGTACCAGTAATGGAGCTTTATATTTTTCTAACATCTTAGTCAATATTTAAATGTGTTCAAAGTATACAACATTAAATAGGTTTGCTTAAGAACTGAAGTTGAGCAGAACTTCAGAGCATCTGTGAGCTTGCTTATTTTTCTGTATTATTACCATTAGTAGGCATTTCTTTTTTATTTAAAAAATTTTTATTGAAGTATAGTTGACATAGATGTTATATTAGTTTCAGGTGTACAGCATAGATTTGACAATTCTACATCACCAAGTATACATAAGTGTAGTTAACCATCTGTCACCATACATGTTACTACAATCTTACTGAATATATATATACATCTATATATGTATACACACACACACATACACACACACACACACATACACATACACACATACTGAACTTCTACTGAATGCTCAGCTGTGTTGAGTTTTGGGGCATAGCAGTGAATGAGACAGACATGGTTCCTTCATGGAGTTTATAATCTAGTGAAGACAGAATAAAAAATAAGCTATGGTAAATAGTAAGTTGAGACAGGCCCTGTGAAGGCTACAAACAAGATTCTGAGATGGAGATGGAGAACAGCAAGGTTACCTGGGGCAGAATAGGTGCTGGGATAGCCAGGAAAGCCTTTTTGAGGAGTGGACATCAAAGAGAAATCGGTAGAATAAGAATGAGTTTGACATGAGAAAAGTTGCAGGAAGGACGTTCTAGGCAGATACTGTAGCATAAATTTATGTTGTAAGAAGACAAAAATTACCGGGGGTCAAGAGGCAAGTGGGTAAAGAAAGGAGCTTTGGGAGATGGTTTTGTAGGGATGGGCAGGTGCTAGATCATGCAGGCAATGACAAGTCCTGGAAAGAAGTTTGGATTTCATTCTAAAGACGGGGAGGCCTTTGAAGGGTTTTAAGCAGTAGAGTTTTAAGAGGATTACTCTATGGCTGTGAGAAGAGTAAGGAGGGAGGTGGGTATTAGTGAAGGGAGGAGGAGGATGAAAAAGGTCAGTTCAGTGACCATTGAACCAGTTCGGGCGTGGATAATGATGTATGGACTAGGTCCCCAGCAGCCTGTGAGAGACAGAGTACCTATGTATTTGGAAGTTAAAGCCCAAAAAGTCTTGTTGATTGATTGGCTCTGGGGTCTGAGGGAAAGGGAGGGATCAGGAATTATGGCAATGTTTAAAATAGTAATAAAAGAAATGTTATAACTCATGACATCAGTCATGATTCTTATTAGCAAATAATTTTTATCTAGGATATGTGCTGGTAGGATTAGTATATGCACCTATAATATCATATCTGTGTTTCCGAATCAATTTGATTCTGCTCTAATACCAAGGTTGTTTCATTGCTTAAATAACTCTGCCTTGATTGGTATCAGTAATAGTCATTAATGTAAATAGAAGTGCTTTAAATTTTGATTGGGACAGTCTGCTAAATCAGACTGATTGCAAAATTAAATGGTTTAAGTTATGTAACATTTTCAAACAAATCAGTTTTATTACTTTGAAATTCATAAAGCATCCCAAACTAGACTAAGAAAACACTACAAAGTAGAAATCCTATAGGACCTACTTTAATGGTTGATAATATGATTTTAATTAGCATAGCAAATATTTATAATTTAATGTTTCTCTAATTGTTGAAATTTTTATTCTCTGGTAGATTGAACACATCCATTTCAATTTTATTTATATTATTTCCTTGACAGGATCCTTTTTAAAATATATAATACAAATAGTGAAATCACTCCAATTTGTTATTAATGGAGTACCAGTAATGGAGCTTTATATTTTTCTAACATCTTAGTCAATATTTAAATGTGTTCAGGATATACAACATTAAATAGGTTTGCTTAAGAACTGAAGTTGAGCATAACTTCAGAGCATCTGTGGGCTTTCTTATTTTTCTCTATTATTACCATTAGTAGGCATTTCTTTTTTATTTAAAAAATGTTTTATTGAAGTATAGTTGACATAGATGTTATATTAGTTTCAGGTGTACAGCATAATGATTTGACAATTCTACATCACCAAGTATACATAAGTGTAGTTAACCATCTGTCACCACACATGTTATTACAATCTTACTGACTATATTCCCAATGCTATATTTTTCATCCTTATGACTTATTTATTTTATAAGTTTGTACTTCTTAATCACCTTCACCTATTTCACCCAACCCCATCTGTCATCCCCTTAGGTAGCCACCAGTTTGTTCTCTGTATTTATGAGTCTTGCTTCTGTTTTGATTTGTTGGTTGTTTGTTCATTTGTTTTGCTTTTTATTTTATTTTATTTTTTAAAGATTTTATTTATTTATTTGACAGAGAGAGACAGCGAGACAGGGAACACAAGCAGGGGGAGCTGCAGAGGGAGAAGCAGGCTTCCCGCCAAACAGGGAGCCTGATGTGGGGCTCCATCCACCCAGGATCAATCACCCAGGCACCCCTTGTTTTGCTTTTTAGATTACACATATAAGTGAAATAATATGGTATTTTTCTTTTTCTGTCTGACTTATTTCACTTAGCATAATGCTCTCTAGGTCCATCCATATTGTTGCAAATGGTGAGATCTCATTCCTTTTTACAGCTGAGTAATATTTCATTCCACATCTTTATCCATTCATCTATCGATGGGACACTTAAGCTGCTTATATATCTTGGCTATTGTAAATAATACTGTAATAAACATAAGGGTGCATATATATTTTCAAATTAGTGTTTTTGTTTTCCTTGGGTAAATACTCAGTAGTAGAATTACTGGGTCATATGGTATTTCTATTTTTAAGTTTTTTAAGGAATCTTCATCTTAATAGGCATTTTTTAAGCTTTTTTTTTTTTAAGATTTTATCTATTTATCTGACAGAGAGAGAGCACAAGCAGGGAGAGCAGCAGGCAGAGGGAGAAGCAAACTCCCTGCTGAGCTCAGAGCCCAATGTGGGGCTCAATCCCAAGATCCTGGGATCTGACTGAGCCGAAGACAAATGCTTAACGGACTGAGCCACCCAGGCACCCCCTTTTTTTTTAAAGTTTTTATTTACATTCCAGTTAGTTAACATACAGTGTAACATTAGTTTCAGGTGTACAATCTAGTGATTCAGCACTTCCATACAGCCAGAGATCTAAGCAAAACAGATGGAAGTAACATGACTGATGGAGAATTGAAAGCACCAATCATAAGGATACTCACTGGGCTTGAGAAGAGAATAGAAGACATCAGTGAGACCCTTACCACAGAGATAAAAGAGCTTAAAAAGACATTTCTTATTTAATATCCATCCATGAAACTGTGGCAGGCTAACTTTTCTTGCATGTAGGCCCTTTACATTTCTTGACAGATATCTAGATAAACTGAAATAATGCTCATGTTCTCTTTATAACCTTCAATCTAAACAGTAGTTCAGTTTCTATCTGAACACTTTTAAGTATTAGAGATTAACCCCTAAATGACCTCATTCCATTTCTGGGCCATATTAATATTAGAAACTTTTTTATAATGTTGATATAATTTTCTCTGTAGTTTTTATTCATTAATTTCAGTTTGACCTAAGGAGGGACATAGGCCAAATCTATTGCCCTTCTCCATGAGAGAATGTATACATCTGCATCCACACCCACATCTAGATCAGCATCTAGCTCCACATTTGTCTCCATGCCTGCCTCACAGTCTATGTCTGTGTCTGTGTAGCTACATCTCTGTTTGTAGAGTTCTCTGGGAGTTCCTCTAGACCAAGTTAAATATCTCTACTTCCTTTACTGGTTCCTAGTTTAAATAGTTTGGGCCTCTTTTCTTTTTCTTTTTTCTTAAGATTTTATTTATTTATTTGAGAGAAAAAGAGAAAGAGTGTGCACAAGCAGGGGGAGGGGCAGGTAGAGGGAGAGGGAGAAGCAGATTCCCTGCTGAGCAAATAGCCCAACTCGGGGCTTGATCCCAGAACCCTGAGATCATTACCTGAGCCGAAGGTAGATGCTTAACCGACAGCCACCCAGGCTCCCCTGCACCTCTTTTCTTAAGACATTTCATTTTGTCTGTCTTCTCTGTGTGGCATTAAATTAAATGTAAAGCAAAATTTTCCTTTTCTGAAAGGAAAGCCTTTTTTCCTCATGCTAACAAGCCTCAGGGGAGACAGTTCATTTTTGGATGTCCTCTGCTGGACAGACAGCATTGCCTTTAGTAAATTCTGGGGCTATTAGCTTCCGAAGTCCTACCACCTCAGGTGCATTAGGTTCATGACTGCCATTCTTTGAACTTAGAACTCCATCTCTGCTCTCAATTTAGGGAATCAGACCTTATGTAAATGAGGCCACTTTTCCTCCTCAACCATGGAATTCCACAGCCTTTGTGTTTTCCCTTCTGAAACACTCTAGCATGATACCTATAGGCGTAGGATTTTTATTTTTTATTTATTTTTAAATTTTATTATGTTAGTCACCATTCATTACATCATTAGTTTTTGATGTAGTGTTCCATGCTTCATTGTTTGCATATAACATCCAGTGCTCCATTCAATACGTGCCCTCCTTAATACCCACCACCGGGCTAACACATCCCCCTACTCCCCTCCCCTCTAAAACCCTCAGTTTGTTTCTCAGCGTCCATAGTCTCTCATGGTTCGTCTCCCCCTCCGATCCCCCCTTCATTTCTCCCTTCCTACTATCTTCTTCTTTTTTTTTTTTAACATATAATGTATTATTTGTTTCAGAGGTACAGGTCTGTGATTCATCAGTCTTACACAATTCATAGCGCTCACCATAGCACATACCCTCCCCAATGTGTATCACCCAGCCACCCCATCCCTTCCACCCTCCACCACTCCAGCAACCCTCAGTTTGTTTCCTGAGATTAAGAATTCCTCATATCAGGTTGTTCAGTGCAAGGGCTGACTGAGGAGGCTCTGTGTCTGCGGCTAGTGGGTCAGCTGCAGGTCCTTGCTGTCATCCCGGTTTTCAGGAAGAACTAAAGATGGCTGAATTTCTAGATGACCAGGACACTCAACTGTGTGACAGTTGCAAAAAAGGAATTCCTGTGTTTAATTTTACCATCTGTGAGATCCACTGTCAAAGGAACATTGGTATGTGTTCTATCTGCAAGGAACCATTTCCCAAATCTGACATGGAGAGTCACATGGCTACAGAACATTGTCAGGTGACCTGCAAATGTAATAAGAAGTTGGAGAAGAGGCAGTTAAAGAAGCATGAGAAGACTGAGTGTCCTCTACGGCTTGCCCTTTGCCAGCACTGTGATTTGGAACTTTCTGTTCTCAAACTGAAGGACCATGAAGATTACTGTGGTGCCCGATGGAGTTATGTGGCAATTGTGCGCGCTACTGGTGAAAGATCTAAGACTCATCCTGAAGTTTGTGGAAGAGATGGGGAGGAAAAGAGAGATGAGGTTGCCATGCCTCCTAATGCATATGATGAGTCCTGGGGTCAAGATGGCATCTGGATTGCATCCCAACTCCTCAGGCAAATTGAGGCTCTGGACCCACCTATGAGGCTACCCCAAAGACCCCTGAGAGCCTTTGAATCAGATCTTTTCCATAGTAGAACTACCAACCAAAGGAACATGACAGCCCAGTTTCCAATTCAGAATAATCTATTGGAAGTACAAGAAAGGCAGGAAAGGAATAGAAACTGGCAGCCCCCCAAAAAAGAGGGTGGTGAAGACAGTGTAAACTTGGACTTCATGTTGGCCCTAAGTCTGCAAAATGAAGGGCAGGCCTGCAGTGTGGCAGAGCAGGACTTCTGAGGGCTGTATGTGGTACAGACCAGTCCCTTGAAGGTTCCAGTGCTCTGAATGACATGAAGGGTGCAGCTGACTGGACCATGTTGCCTTGTGAATTTTGTGAGGAGCTCTACCCAGAGGAACTTCTGATAGACCATCAGACAAGCTGTAATCCTTCCTGTGCCTTACCTTCACTTAGTATGGGCAGTACTTCCCTCAAAGGGGTGGAGGGCCCTGATGTCATCTTCCAAAAGTTTTTGCAGCAGGCTGTGAGTAACCAGTTAGACTCTTTGATGGGCCTGAGCAATTCACCCCCCATGGAGGATAGCATCATCATCCCATGTGAATTCTTTGGGGTACAGCTGGAGGAGGAGGTGCTGTTCCATTACCAGGACCAGTGTGACCAACGCCCAGCCACAGCAAACAACCATGTGACAGAGGGGATTCCTAGACAGGATTTCCAGCCTCCAGAGACCTCACCAGAGCTGCCCAAGAGGCGTGTCAGACACCAGGCCGGGCATGCAATTGAAACAGCCGTAATGCAGCCATGGCCACTGGACACGTTCCAGTGATTCACCCAGTGCGAAATCTCTACCCAGAAAACCTTGTACCCACCTTCCCCCGTGGGCCCTCAGGGAGGTACAGAGTAAGTGGTAGGAGTGAAGGTGGCAGGAACTCGCGGGTCACCTCCACAGCTGCCAACTAACGAAACAGAACTGCAAAGGCAAAAACCCCCAAGCAACAGGGAGCTGGGAATGCAGAGGAGGAAGATGAGGAGGAGTAATGGTGTCACAGAACACCTGCACAGTGGTTCTATCTTTTCTGCACAGCAGCACTTGCCGTGGCTCAGGCCCCATCTCTTGGGCTCTGTGGGCAGGGGAGATTTTACAGATTTTAACTTTTTGTAGGTTGTGGCCGTTTTGTGTCTTTTGAGATTGTGCTGTGGGTGTTTGAGGGTTTGGGGGAGGGTTAGCGGGGAGGCTGTTGAGAAATGTTTCATCTTTAGCTACTGCCTTTTGGCTGCACAGAAATACAAGTTATGGCCTCTCAGCCCACCAGGGCTCCATCTTTTGACATACTATTGCCACTGCTTCTTGGTGCTGTGTAGTCCTGGTGGAAAGAGGAGAGAGGGTTCTGGAAACCTGGTACTCACCAGTGAAGTGATTCTCTTCTCTGCTGGGGCCTCACTTTGGGAACTTTTAGGTACCCTCTCCTGTGTACTGTCCCTTCCCACTCTAGAATTTGGGCCTCTGGTGTGTATGGAGGCATTCTGGTAAAGTGTTAAGGCCATTTGCAATATATGTTAGGAACAAGGCTTTGGAGATGAGTTGAGCTAGAGGTGAGTGCACTAGAGGCTTTGTTTAAATATGCTTCTTTGGCATTTGGTGTAACTGCCTTCTGTTTCTGGTGGGGAGCATGGATCCTTTGTCTTTACTGTCTTCTGATGGAGAAGGCTGGGGGCTCCCTGTTGCCACGCCATGCTGGGCTCTGCCTGGATCAGGACTGAGGCCTAAGCTCCATGGCTTGCCGTGAAAACCAAGTATCAGAGCTGCCATCCCCTCTTTATTTTACTACTACTACTACTACTATTATTATTAACATACTTGTAATAGAAATAAAGTTTGTACTTGGAGTTCAAAAAAAAAAAGAATTCCTCATATCAGTGAGATCATATGATACTTGTTTTTCTTGGAATGACTTATTTCGCTTAGCATAATACCCTCTAGTTCCATCCACATCATTGCAAATGGCGAGATTTCGTTGTTGTTGTTTTTGATGGCTGCATAATATTCCATTGTGTATATATACCACATCTTCTTTATCCATTCATCTGTCGATGGACATCTCGGCTCTTTCCACAGTTTGGCTATTGTGGACATTGCTGCTATAACATTGGGGTGCACGTACCCCTTCGGATCCCTACATTTGTATCTTTGGGGTAAATACCCAGTAGTGTAATTGCTGGGTCATAGTGTAGCTCTATTTTCAACTTTTTGAGGACCTTCATACTGTTTTCCAGAGTGGTTGCACCAGCTTGCATTCCCACTAACAGTGTAGTGTTTTCTCTGCATCCTCGCCAACATCTGTCATTTCCTGACTTGTTAATTTTATAGGCCTAGGATTTTTTAAACAAAGGCCTGTTTAGGGTTGGCTTGGGGGTGGCCAGTCCCATCTGTCTCTTTTCTTTTTCCACCAGAGAAGGCTCTTAACTCCCCCTCAGACCAAGGCAAATCCATATTTGAAAGACATAAAGGCTTAGCTGATAATCCATTTATTCAGCAAATACTTTTTTAGTGCTTACTCTCCCTACCCTCTGTCAGGTACTAATGTAGGTGCTTGGTAACCAAAGCAGACAGTATTTCTGCCTTTATGCAGCCTACATTCTGGTTGAGGAAACAGATGCTAAATAATAAACATACAATTAAGGATTATATAATAGTTAATAGTGCTATGTGCTATAGAAAAAGGAAATAAAGTAAGATACTCTTCTGTGGGGAATGGGGAGTCCCATTTTTAATTCCAAATTAAAATAAGAAATTGTTTTAATTCTTTGTATAAATATTTCTATAAATTTATATAAACACATATTCATATAATTATTTATAGTTATTATGTAAATGAGATTATTTGTTTATTTTTCACATTTTTAATTTTATTATGTTATGTTAATCACCATACATTACATCATTAGTTTTTGATATAGTGTTCCATGATTCATTGTTTGCGTATAACACCCAGTGCTCCATTTAGTACGTGCCCTCTTTAATACCCATCACCAGGCTAACCCATCCCTTCACCCCCTCCCCTCTAGAACCCTCAGTTTGTTTCTCAGAGTCCATAGTCTCTCATGGTTCGTCTCCCCCTCCGATTTCTCCCCCTTCATTTTTCCCTTCCTGCTATCTTCTTCTTTTTTTTTTTTTCAACATATAATGTATTATTTGTTCCAGAGGTACAGGTCTGTGATTCAACAGTCTCACATAATTCACTGTGCTCATCATAGCACATACCCTCCCAAGTGTCTTTCACCCAGCCACCCCATCCCTCCCACCCCCCACCACTCCAGCAACCCTCAGTTTGTTTCCTGAGATTAAGAATTCCTCATATCAGTGAGATCATATGATACATGTCTTTCTCTGATTGACTTATTTTGCTCAGCATAATACCCTCCAGTTCCATCCACGTTTTTGCAAATGGCAAGATTTCATTCCTTTTGAGGGCTGCATAATATTCCATTGTATATATCTATATCTATATACAATGTGTGTGTATATATATATATATATATATATATATATATACACACACATACCACATCTTCTTTATCCATTCATCTGTTGATGGACATCTTGGCTCTTTCTGTAGTTTGGCTATTGTGGACATTGCTGCTATAAACATCGGGGTGCACGTATCTTTTCGGATCCCTACATTTGTATCTTTGGGGTAAATACCTAGTAGTGCAATTGCTGGGTCGTATGGTAGCTCTATTTTCAACTGTTTGAGGAACCTCCATACTGTTTTCCAGAGTAGCTGCACCAGCTTGCATTCCCACCAACAGTGTAGGGGGGTTCCCCTTTCTCTGCATCCCTGCCAACATCTGTCATTTCCTGACTTGTTAATTTTAGCCATTCTGACTGGTGTGAGGTGGTATCTCATTGAGGTGTTGATTTGGATTTCCCTGATGCCGAGCGATGTTGAGCACTTTTTCATGTGTCTGTTGGCCATGTGGATGTCTTCTTTGCAGAGATGTCTGTTCCTGTCTTCTGCCTACTTCTTAATTGGATCACTTGTTCTTTGGGTGTTGAGTTTGAGAAGATCTTTATAGATTTTGGATACTAGCCCTTTATCTGATATGTCATTTGCAAATATCTTCTCCCATTCTGTCAGTTGTCTTTTGGTTTTGTTGACTGTTTCTTTTGCTGTGAAAAACCTTTTTATCTTGATGAAGTCCCAATAGTTCATTTTTGCCCTTGCTTCCCTTGCCTTTGGCGATGTTTCTAGGAAGAATTTGCTGTGGCTGAGGTCAAAGAGGTGGCTGCCTGTGTTCCCCTTTAGGATTTTGATGGACTCCTGTCTCACATTGAGGTCTTTCAACCATTTTGAGTCTATTTTTGCGTGTGGTGTAAGGAAATGGTCCAGTTTCATTCTTCTGCATGTGGCTGTCCAAGTTTCCCAACACCATTTGTTGAAGAGACTGTCTGTTTTCCACTGGACATTCTTTCCTGCTTTGTCAAAGATTAGTTGACCATAGAGTTGAGGGTCCATTTCTGGGCTCTCTTTTCTGTTCCATTGATCTCTGTGTCTGTTTTTCTGACATTATTGTGAGATTATTTTATTAATTATTTTTTGGTAGGTTATTCTGTCATATTAAAAATCCCAATAAATTGCCCAGCTACAATAATTACTGTTCATGAATGCCTACAATGTCACAGATCTGTGGTAAATATTATTATATTTAATTCTTATACCAATACAGAATTACAGGGCACTTACTATGTTCTGGAGAATGTGTTAGGTACTTCATGCAACGTTATCTCACTTATCTTAGCACTTGGAAAATTAAATATATAACATACCCTTTTTTCAGAGGAATAAGTTGAGACTCTGTGAGGTTCGGTAAGTTGTTCAAGGTGATACAGTCATAAGGCACAAAGTAGGGATTCAAAATTGAAGTCAATTTAGCTGGAGCCCACAGCCTTTTCTTGGACCCTGGACCAGCTCCCGAAGGTGTGACTCTTGTCCCTCTGTTACTCCCTGCCTCAACACCAGAAACTATTGATCTCCTCCTGAACAATAGTGGACTTTATTCATTAATGCTGTTATTCATTCATTCATTCAATAAACATTGATTGTATTAGGATTTGGATTTTCAAAAATGGAAAAGTTATAGCTCCCACCCTGAAGGAACTCATGGTTTTATGGAGAAACAGACATGCAAAAATTTACTTTTATAAAATTCAGTCAGTTTTATAAAGAGGTATGCACATATGGCAAAACTCTGAGGCTGTTCTGACAAAACCTCTGAACTTAGCGAAGACTTTTTTTTTGCTTTTTATTTGTAGTAAGAAATGCATTGTAGACCATGATCAGAATGCATCTTTACACATAAAATTGAAAAAAAATTTCATGAAAAATACTTCTGTCTAGCATGGATACTGTATTCTAACATTGCTTACTCTTTTGTATTCTCTTGAAATAAAACTTCTGGTCTTGACAGGTGGTAAGAAGATGTGACATTTAGGCTAACTCTTAAGAGATGAGTCAGATATTGCCAGATAAAGTAGGAAAGGGTATTCTGGGCAAAGAATGGCTTGTACAGAGGTCCTGAGGCGGGAAAAGTGGTGTGGAGGGGAGGGGGCTCAAGTTGAAATCGGGAAGATAGATGAGCACCAGTTTGTGAAGGTTGTGAAGAACCTATAGGTGAAGATATAATAATAGTACTTTGTTCTTTAGACCAGTGTTTCTCAAACTTGAATTAATATATGAATCACCTGGAGATCTTATTAAGATGCAGATCTGATTTGTTAGACTTGGAGTAAGGTCCCAGTTTCTGCATTTCTAACAAGGTTCCAGGTGGTGCATTTTGGCTAGTAAGGCTCTACAGCGTTGGATAGCCTTGAAAGGTTCAATTAGAGCAGTGACATGGGTAGATTTTTCCTTTGAAAACATCATTGTAATGGCCAGGTGGAGGATGAATTTTGAGGATTAGGAAGGAAGCTCAGTTTGGAGATTACTATAGTTGCTTAAGTCATCGCTGCTTCAGATCCTAATTAGAGTAATAGGAGTTTGAAAAGAAGAGGAGAAACCATAGAGAAATTTGTAAGATGTAATTCCAGGGTTTGGGTGATTAATTAGAGGTTGAGACAGAAAAACCAACAAGGATGGGCATTTGTTGCTTGAGAAACTAAGAGTTGCTTTTTACCAATCTAGAAAGGGGGGGTGTGCACCTGGGTGGCTCAGTCAGTTGAGAGTTAGGCTCTTGATTTCAGCCCAGGTCATGATCTCAGGGTCATGAAATGGAGTCCCACATCAGTCTCTGTGCTCAGTGGGTAGTCTGCTTGAGATTCTCTCTCTTTCCCTCTGCCCTTCCACCTGCTTGCACGTGCTCTCTCTCTCTTTCTTTCTCTGAAGTAAATCTTTAAAAAAATGTAGAACGGGAAGAATGCATGTTTGGGCTCTATTTCTTTCTCTCTTTATACCTACCTCTCTCTCTCTCCCTTTGTCCCCCCCTCTCACTTGCTCCCTCATTCCCTGCAGAGTTGTGGAAGACAGTGGGGGTTAGGTTTTAGCATACTGAACTTGAACTTGAGCTGGCTTTAGGACTGGTGCTGGAGGGTGGATTTGGGAGTCATTAGCATATAGATCATGGTGATCCTGAAGAGGGAGAGATGGCCAGGAATGTGTAGTATGAAGAAGATCAAGTCAAAGAGCTTTTTGGGGATGAAGGAGAGTCCCTCACTGAAGTTGGTGGAGTCAGAAACAGGGAATTGGAGGGATTAGAGAATCAGGGAAGTGGTTGGAGTCCAAGAAGCCACAGAGGGAGAGTTTCAAGAAAGATGAGTGAGCAAGTTGATAGAGTAAATCAAGGGAATTACCACTCTTCCTGAATGAGGCCATAGAGAAGACAAGAGGATCAATTAAAGAACACTGAGAAACTATTATATTTTCAGGACCGTATATGACCTTAGGAAAGGTCTGGAAGGTCTGGATATAACATATCAAGGGGAAAAATGGACCCATATTTATTGACCGTAAGGCACAAGGAAAAGGGAGGATTCAAATATATTACCAGTATTATGGGTCTGGGCGCTTAGGGTCACACATGAACAGAATCAGAGAAGTTAGGAAAGGGAGCTGTTTTTTGGTGGGATGGGGCAAATAGATATTTTGGATATATTTAGAAATGTCCTGTAGCTTACCTTAAGTATGGCATTAATTTGGGTGGAAAGTCAGGGTTAGAAATGTAAATTTTAAATACCATCCACAGACAAGTGGTATAAGAACGGGGTTCCCTGTAGTTCTGAAAAGTGAAGACCATGTGTTTTAGACCTGGAGTCAGTTTATCTTGTTTCATTTAAAGAAGCCAAGTTAAATATTACATATTATTTTACTCATATCATATCATATGCCTTGGTGCGTGAGATACCACTGGTTGTATTGATGGCAGGGAAGAGCTTGTGAAGAAGACAATGATGAAACTCCCAGGCAGAAGGTTATCCCAGAGAATTGGTGGCCAGTTCACTGATAAAGAGCACATAACCAACTCTGCCACTCAATCTAAATCATCATTCTTAATCTGTCTGCATACCAGTCTGGCTCCCTTCCAAGGCCTGTTGACACATGCAGTGCCATTCTGCAGATTAATAAAAGATGTTCCTTCTGGGTGGATGAGTTACAAAATAGCACCCTTCCTCCCAGCTATTGAAGTCCAGCCCTAGGACATACCACTTTGTCAGCATAAATCCTGGCTGGATTTTACCCCCATTTTACCCCCGTGGTCTCTGGGTGAACTGTACAGATTGCACAACGAACTGCACATAGCAGCCCTTCTCTCTCTTTCTCTTTCTCTCTCACTCTTTCTCACTGTCTCCCTTCCTCTTCCCCTACCTTTCCCTTTCTGTCCTCTCCTTGCCATTGGATGATAATAAGATGAAAGAGTTGGAGTTCAGGAAGCAATATTTTCATATTTTTTTATTTTATTGTATTTTTTCATATTCTTTTAAAAAATTGTGGTAAAATATACATAACATAAAATTCACTATTTTAATAATTTTAAAGTGTACAGTTCAGTGGCCTTAAGTACATTCACTTCGTTGTGCAACTATGACCACCATCCATCTCCAAAACTTCTTATCTTGAAAAACTGAAACTCTGTATCCATTAAGCAATAATTCCAAATTTTCCTTTTCCCCCAGCCTCCAGCAACCACCATTCTACTCTCTGTCTATTTGAGTTTGACTACTCTAAGTACCTCATACAAGTGGAATCATACAGTATTTGTCCTTTTGCATTGGCTTATTTCACTTAGCATAATATCTTCAATATTCAACCATGTTGTAGCATGTATTAGAATTTCCTTTTTAAGACTGGATAATATTCCATTGAATATACAATAATATTCCATTGAAAATACTACATTTTGTTTATCCATTCATCTCTCTATGGACACTTGAGTTGCTTCTACCTTTTAGCTATTGTGAATAATGCTGCATGTACAAATATCTGTTTGAGTTCCTGCTTTCAATTCTTTTGGATATATATCCAGAAGTGGAATTGTTGGATCATATGGCATTTTCATATTCTTGAATGTTGTTTCTTATTAACTGAAGTCTCTTCAAAAGTCTAGCACTTAGCTTTGACACTTTTTCTTGCAATAAAGGCATAATACACATGTAAGTCATGTATTGAGTAATTCAGTTCTGCTTTCTTCGCCTTTGACTATGCTCTGTCACATTCCTGATTCTTCATAGTAATTTGGGAGATTCTGGTAACTTTCCAGTCACTGTTAGTTACTAAAGACTAGCACAGCCCAATTACTAGGCTCACCCCTTTCACTGCCCTTACCGCCCCCCCCCCCACATCCTTCCCCTACCCCCTAGTTCAGGCTTGACAAAAGGCCCAGCAGGGTTTGGGGGAAGGGTTCTGCTCTTCCATACACCTCCCTTTCTGTCTTCAGGTTCTAGCTCCCCATGGGTAGGAAGAGGGAAAGCAACTGCCTACCTCTTGGTCTTTACTCCCTTTTCTAGACATTCCATAGAGAGACCTTTCCTTGGTTGCACCCTACAGTCCTATATTTAGCTGCCACTGCAATTGATTAGGTCACTACTCTGGCCCTGTTGTTGAAACTTCTTATGTGTATGATTCCTTGGCTTTGTCTTTTGCCCCTAACTGAATCAAAGCTGTTTGTGTTACATACATCCTGTATATGTTGGCATTGTGTATATCTCTCCAGGTTCATCCCTGAGTCATTGTGCTGGATTTTCCTGTTGTCAGATACCTTTGGTAACCCAGATATTTACAACTTCTTCGGGTGGGAATTTTGTGGATCTATTATGCTTGAATTTTACTTTTTTGCATTTTAGGGATTAAGCTTAGTTCCCAGTTATTGAAGCACATCTCGTCTCCAGATCTTAGGGCTAAGAACTAAGAACTAGATTCTGACTTTCCCCATAGCCTGGCCTACCTCTATTAGATAAACACTGCATGGTCTTTGGGGCTCCTCCTAGTTCTACTTCTTCATAAACTAACTCTTATAAAAATAAGAATTTTGGGGAGATGCCTGGGTGGCTCAGTTAGTTAAGCGTCTGCCTTCGGCTCAGGTCATGATCCTGGGGTCCTGGGATCGAGCCCCACATTGGGCTCCCTGCTCAGTGGGGAGTCTGCTTCTCCCACTCCCTCTGCTCCTTCCCCTCCCCCTGCTCCTGCTCTCTCTCTCTCTCTCTCAAATAAAATCTTTTTAAAAAGGATTTTTTTAAATTAAAATTTTTCACTCAAAATTTAAAAATTAAAAGTTATAACAAGAAATAAATATCACTTGAAATTACATTGTTCAGGAATAAGTACTATTGCCACATAATGCACATAAAGATGATATAGATATAGATATAGATATAGTTGAGGTTACATAATATAGAGATTTTTGAATACTGAGTTTTTCACTTAAGTATGAATATTTTTCCATGTCACTAAGAAACAAGATCTCGAATGGGCATATTGCATTCTATTGTATTTATCACAAGTGAGCTGATAATTTTCCAGATTTTGAGCATTTATAGTAATAATAACAATAGCTAATACTTATTCAGTACTTACTGTATTAGTCACTTTTTAAGTGCTTTATATGTGTTAACTCATTTAATTCTCATAACACTTTTTTTTTAAAGATTTTATTTATTTATTTGAGATAGAGAGCACGAGAGGGAAGAGGGTCAAAGGGAGAAGCAGACTCCCTGCTGAGCAGGGAGCCCGATGCGGGACTCGATCCCGGACTCCAGGATCATGACCTGAGCCGAAGGCAGTCGCTTAACCAACTGAGCCACCCAGGCGCCCTCTCATAACACACTTTAAAGATTCCCATTTTACAGGTAATAAAACTGACACATAGGTTAATTATCAAAGTTATAAGGTTGTAATTGGAAGTTGATCAAGTTGTAATTGGAACTCAGCTAGTCTGGCTCTAGAATTTATAATCCTAACCACTATCCCGTCTGACTCACTGTATAAGTATCTTTGTGGAAAACAAAATCTTTATCTGCATTTTTGATGGTTTCTACTCGGAAGATTCCTAGAGGTGGAATAACTAGGTCAAGAGTTATGAAGGCTTTCAAACCTTTAAAGAATGCTGGCCAGTTACCCTCTGGAAGACTTATACCCATCCACATTTACACCAATAGTAGGAAGAGCTTTCCTGCACACTGGCTTCGATCAATGTTGTTTAATTCCTCCTTAATAACTTTGTGGTCTCTCTGAATAGTTTAAATATTGAGGGATCCAGGGTTCTTCTAAAAAAACAAAGGATTTGGGGGCACCTGGGTGGCTCAGTTGGTTAAGCGTCTGCCTTCAGCTCAGGTCATGGTCCCAGGGTCCTGGGATCGAGCCCCGCATTGGGCTCCCTGCTCAGCAGGAAGCCTGCTTCTCCCTCTCCTGCTCCCCCTGCTTGTGTTTCCTCTCTCCTGTCTCTCTGTCAAATAAATAAATAAAATCTTTAAAAAAATAAAAATAAAAAAAAACAAAGGACAATTTATACAAATGCAGATTCATTTGTATATATGCCTCAGATTATACTATATCCTGTTTTATTGAACTACATATAAATGACCTTCCTTATGTCATCACTACTATATGTGTGAGTGTGAACTGAGACTGCTTGTGACCAAGATTTGGGGGGTCATTACACCTGTCGAGAGTGCCCTTTCAAATATAGTCTTATTTTGACAGCTGCTGTCATGGGTGATATTTATGGTATTTTCTCAAGCTTTTAGGCAGTTGGAAGTCCTTCGACATTGATAATCTTATACTACTCTTTGGGTTTAAAAAATACTCAGCACAGTGAGAATATATCCTGCTCATATGTATTTTTTAAAAGATTTTATTTATTTACTTGAGACAGAGAGAGAAAGCACAAGCCAGGGGAAGGGGCAAAGGAAGAAGGAGAAGTGGACTCCCTGCTGAGCAGGAAGCCCAACTCGGGGCTCAATCCCAGGACCCTGGGATCATGACCTGAGCTGAAGGCAGACACTTAATGGACGGAGCCAGGCAGGTGCCCAGCTCACATGTATTTTTACTCTGCATTAGCTTTATGTAGTATGCAGAGTCTTACAGAGTATCTGCATCTCCAGGTAACCGTAACCTTTGGTAACCTGGGTTTTATCTCTGGAACATAAATTCTCTATTACCATCCTGAATTCAAGGAATACTGAGACTAGAGGGCAGAAATGCCAATTTTTTTTTTTTTTAAGAAAGGTTGATGAAAATTCCATGGAAATGTAACAGGAAAGACAATTTTAGCAATTTCTACAGTGATTTGGACAACTTCAATTTGGAATCTAAAGTAGTCCTTGTGATTGGATAAAAATTAATCACCTGTCCTGCACTAGTTCTTTGGATTAGTATTTTATCTTCACTCTCTTCCAAGAGAGTCTTCATGGAATCACACGTTTCATTCTGCTTCGTTAAGATTCTGTGTCTTTTAGTCTCAGGTACAGCTTAGTCTTTGAAAAGCTTTAGATTCCAAGTCAGTGCGCAAGAGGAAGGCGAAAGGCTGGAAACCTGAAGCAAATAACAAACGCACAGTCTACTGTGTAATATCTGGAAACCTGTGTTGCTTGTGACTCTTTTTAGTTTTTATTTTTTAAGTGTGACTCTTGGTAGAAGCTTTGTCTTGAACACAATGCTGTTGTTAAGAGCGAGTGAAATGACTGGAGCTGTGCTGAGGAAAAAAAGTGGGCTGAAGGATTTAGAGCCGACCACTATAACCCAAATGCTGCAATTATCTGCAGCTGAAAACAAGTAGCTTTTAATGTGTCCATTTGGCCAAGGAGAGGAGAATTATAGACTATTGCTCTCTCCTTTTCCTGCTCTCAGACTCTGTCTTCTTCTTCTTTATATAGTTTATCATCCATAATTTCAGGATGTATTTTGCTTCTTTAAGCTGTTTTATCTGTAGGCTTATGAGGTCACTCGTGTGAATTCCTTTGTTAGTCATCTCACCTTTTGCCTTGATGATAGAAAATTGATCAGGCCTAAAGTACAAGTTCAATAGACAACCCCCTTGGTTCTTTGTCTAGGAGAATAGCTACCATTGAAGGCCATGAGCAGGTTGCTATTAATATGACAGCCTGCTCTATCTCCCACTGTAATTTATAATGAAATACCTAATCTCCATTATTTTGATCCAAGCAGGCGATCCCATGAAAAAGTCTTTTCATCCAGTTCCCAATGGCTGTTACATGAGAAATGGCAAACCAATAATTTTTGTCAAGTTTTTTAAGCCAACAGAAATGCTTTTCCACTGCTACAGTTTCAAAAGGCACAGATAAAGCTCATTCACTGAGATGAATGAAAAAGCCATCTGGGGTTTTTCTTTTTGACTTCCTTTCCTTTTCTCCATCCTTGTAATCAAATTTGAGCAAAATCAAATGGGGCTTTCTATGAAAGTACCTTTTGTTGATCTGAACGAGCTGGTAATTTACAAAATACCCTTCCTTTGTGAGGAAGGCTAAAGAAAAAAAGAATCAGTAGCTTTTAAAGCTGGGCCTTAGTGGGACTCTAAATGCAATGAAAGCAGTCTGTGTTGAGAGATTGAAATGCATTTCAAAGCCAGGCCTGACTCAGGGTACAAGGAAGAACAGACCTATGTGCATTTTGTAGGAAGAAAAATGTGAATGGAAAAGGGAGAAAGGGAGAGAAACAGGGGGAAAATCTGGATAATACATTAAAGTAACCGTAATTTTGGAGATGCATTCGTCTTACTGAAATTGTGTACGTAACCAGTGATACCGAAGTCGGATATTTGCTCAATCAGGATGCTCAACAATTTGAGCCTTTACTTTAAAGTTTGGAGCTGCATGGGTTTGTGGAGAAAGTCGGCTTGGGATGTGTGTGATGTTTTTCTCCAACTTTTCCTTTTTCTTCTTTCCTTTGGGATCTTGTGGGAAGTACCTCAAGAAAACCTGAAGATGTTAATATTTCAGACAACTAATTCTTGCTGTTTTCCCTCTTTTTGCCTGCTAGACTTCCTCGTGGCAGTAATTCTTCTCCACCCCCTTTGAATTCAGAAAGATGGCATAGAAATCTCAGAAACAGTAAGTAATGTGTGATATTTTCTTCAATTACTTTTAATAGTCAGTTGTAATAAAGCTGAAATTTGGTTATTGGAGGAGTTTGGAATCATCATGCATGCCTAGACAGAAAATAGGTTTTGTGGAGCATTTGCATTTTTAGATAGCAATTACTTTTGGTTTGGTATAATTGTTTATCACAATATTACTATCGTAATACTGAATGTGTTTTTCATTACTGCTCTATCCTGTATATTCTGATAGCTAAGTATTGTGTGGCACATAATGTATGCATTCTTAGCACAACAGTTTAAGAAACAATGCAAAAATTGTAGGGAACTATCTTTGGAGATGTTTTCTTGTTTCAAGCTCCACACAGTCTTCCTCACACATTTATAGTTTTGATTCCTAGTAGTCATATTTTTTAAGGACTTTTCTATTTGTGCTTGAAATAAAATTCTTCTATAAATTATATGAGTTTATTTTTTCCAAAGTAAATACCCAGAGAAAGGCAAGAGTTGTTTTGATATTACAAACCAATCAAACAATTTTTAAGGTGGCTTCAGCTACATGTCTTATAATTCAGTCAAGCATTATAACTAAAATAAAAATGCTTCATTTAGAGGTATTTTTCTCCCTTTAGGAAAGTGAAAAGTCTGTTTTCATCTTCCCCAAAATAAGACACATGTGTTATCTGAAGACATAATTCCTTGAATTAGAGTACGTGTCACAAGTATTTTTTTTAACGTAGATGCCGCATTGGCATTTCTCAGTAACTATGGTCATGCCTTAAATATATAAATGCCTTAGTCAGAATGAAGTGATATGGGGCCGAATCAGTTCTAATGTCTCCGTGATAGCTTGAACAGAATATGCATTAGCATGGGCATTGCCAAAGCAAGTGCGACCTGAGAATTCCACATAGGCAACCAAGAGACCTTTGTTTCTGGAGCCAAGAAACAAAACAAGATTAAAGGAAACCAAGACCTATGTTGTTTAACCCTTCAGGTGACCATCAGCCTTTCTTAGAGCTGCAGAAATGGGGAATGGAATCCAGATAGTTTTACAACTCTATGAGGGCCAAACCCTTTTCCCTTCTAGCTGTTCCTCATAACAAATCTAAATTCCTGGAAGTCTGTGTTTAAGAGGTCTGTTTTCACTGCCTTTGCAGCTTTAGGTCTCTTTTCCAACTTCCTACAATATTTATCTTTGCCTGTGGTTTTGAGCCATTTGCTGCCTCCTAATGCCTAACTTTAAAATAGCACATGTGGCAAACTGCCAAGAAGGTGGCAGTGGGGTATTGGTTTATATTGGTATTGAAGTTCCAAGGTGGTTGTTACCCATAATTTACAACAGTTGCTATACAACAGATGATTAAAACCTGAGGGGTGGGTGGGAGGGAGAAGAGTAAAACTAATTGGTGCCCTTCTTGATGGATCTAAGTGTGGTTTCTTCCTGTGAAAACAAGTTGGATTGTTGTGTTGTCTGCATGGACACGATGTTCTAGATAATCTGTACGGTGCCATTGTAATCATTGCCTACAATCTTAGATTGATAGAGAAGCACAATATAAAGATCTTTTGTTTGAGAGATGTAATTAATTATACCAATTATGTAGATTTTTTCTCATAATATTGATTTTGTTCCCTTTTATATAAATTAAGCTTGTTGTTAAATTAAAATTATTGGGGTTTTTTTAGCTCTTAAAAGAAAAAGTTTATTATTCAGGAATGTCATTGTTGTTTTTTGCTAATCCATATTAGTACCTGGGCAGTAATACTTTGTCTTTTGCTTACTAGTTTCATGTCTAGTCAATCTTATAAGCATTTTGCCAAATTTCTCCTTGTGTTATTATTAAGTACTTTTGGTAAAAGCTAGAGATATTTTGTCTTGATATAGTTGTAAAAACTATGTGTAAAGACATGTTAAGGAATAGATAATCAGGCCTGAAAATCAGCTAAGATTCCTGTATGCTCAGTTTATTGAGGATTAACTGTTTCAAAGCTTTTGCTAGTGGAGAATGAATGTTTCCTTTTCCCCTCAGCGTAGGTATAAGCATTATCCTGTAAGCACCTGGCATTTTTGGGCACTGGAGAGCTAGATATTTCCTACCTAACCACTGGGGCAAGAGGAACCTTCCCAAATCTTTTGTTTGTAGGTCTTGTATTCCTAGATATAGGAATCTGATAATATTGCACACTTTGCTCTTTGCTAAGCCAAAACAAAAACAAACAAACAAAAAACCACTCCTAGAAAGTTTAGAAATCCAAATCTTTGTGGTGTCTTCAAAAGTTATCAGAGGAAAGGAAAAATGAACACACTTGTTAAGTGTCTGAAGCATCTGATACTGATTTTAAAGTTTTATTTTCCTTTATGTAAAATTAAAAGTTCCTTGGGCTTTGTGTTAGGAACTAGTTGCTACCTTTTTATTACACTAGTGGTATTGAGGTTTCAGTGCTTTCATGGATGAGCAATAGAATCCAAAGGTGGAGATGAGGCTCATGCAGCCCCAGTCCTTCTAGGATAGGATAGGAGCCCTGCCCCCTGCATAAGCTCTGCCAGTAGAAGCTATTATCTGCAGATTGTTCTTTTTATAATCTTCAGCAGGATCAAGTAAATCTGCCCATGCTTTGATGTGCTGACAAGCTATAGATTGCTTGACTAATCAGTGTGTGTTAAGAGGTCACATATTCTAGTGTTCAGGATGCAGGAAAGTGGTTGGCTTGGTTTTAATTCCAGGTTTGTGTTGATGAAAGCTCTGTGCTGCTCACTGACGTCTTTGGGCCTCGCTTCCCTCAGGTGTCGAATGGGAACATTATCTGTCCCTTGTTTGTTTTTTCTTGCCTCCTATGGATGGGCAGACATTTTGCCATGAATATGATGGTTGGGTCTGGTCAGCTAAGATGGTGATGACATAATGACAAAGAAGATAAGACCAGGTTTCCACAGACATGCTCCCCTGCTAATCCCAGATTGGACTCACCTTTTTATGACAAAAGGGACAAGGCAAGAGAGTACAGGGCAGGTTTTGATCAATGCCAAGGTCATTCCAATTATTGGTCAGACAGCTCCATGAAACCATAAACATGGCAGCAGCATCTGAAGTGGAAGAAGATTCACAGACTCCCATCATGCCCTAAAATTCAGTATGGGGAAACTGGGAACATAAGAGGCAGAAAAACTCTATCACATACACACAAACCACTTTTTACAAGGTTTTGGTGTAGGTTGTAATGTAATACGATAGATATAAATAATAACTAAACAATTAGGAAGAGAAAATATAAATTAGTTTAAGACTTTGGAAAAAAAATAACACACATATGAAGGCCATACATTTCAAAGGTTTTTTGTTTTTGTTTTGTGGGTTTTTTTGAGTCATAGACTTGGCCAGAGTTTTTAGCAGCTACAACAAAAATAGCAAAAAAAAAAAAAAAAAATCATCATCAAAAGGGTAACTTCCATATAGTGGGTATCTTATACATATTAGCCATAATTCTCACAACCACCCCAAAGTCTGTTATCATAACCTTCATTTTACAATGGTGAAAACGCAGAATCAGAGAGATTCAGTGACTGGCCTCTAGTTACACAGGAAGCATGTGGCTATGTAGATTAAATCTGGGCATCATATCCTGGGCCTTCCTTGCACAACATAAATGTCAGCTGTCCCTCAGTCTCTTATATATACAAAACATCTTTCTGTTTTTGTCCAAGGACAACCCACAGCCACAGACCTCAGCTTTCATTGAGGTTCTCTAATAGAGTACCCTTTCACAAAGAGTGAGTGAGCAATAAATCTTAGTAAAATTTTACAGTATTTTTTACTGAAGGAGAGATGAGGTGGGGTGGGTTGGGAGTTTACTTTGCATATCCCACACCAAACCACTTGACCATCCCTATTGAACATTCTCCTCTGTGAAATACCTTCTTAGTTTGCCAACACTGGAGATTTCTCTCTTTGACCCTTCTTCCCTCATGCTCCATCCAGCTTCCCTACATGTTTTCTTCTATTCTTGGGAACCCCCCTCTTTCTCTATCTTTAAATTATTTATGCCTCTATTTTGCAGAAGCAATATGGTTTTGCCCTAGCTCCTAAAACTAAACTTGCATATCTCAGCCTAATGTTGTGCTTAACACATCCCCAAAAGCCTTCCTGATAACTTAATAGTAGTGAGGATTATGTAGCAATTGAAAAAATCCCCCTATACATTTTTTGTTAGGGAAAGACATTTCATTAAGCTTTTGGTTGTAGCTACCCCTGCTGATGAGTCCAGGGTGCCATAGCAAAACATAAATCCTCCTTTCTGTGGGGCTTTAAATAGAAAAGATAGAGGGAAAGGTGAAATTAAGAATGAGAAAAGCAAAAAAGGAGAAACAATTTACCTCGTAATATAATGTTAAAAGTAAATTTGAGTCTCCTTTTTTTCAGTTGTGTCCCATAAATTCCTTTTTACATGGAATAGGAAACTCTATTCTTAATTTACATATTAGACAAACAATGCCATGTTTACTTAAAGGATAATAGAATGCTAATGCCTAGAAAGAGGCCATAGACACTGAAAAATGGAAAACAAGTCCTCAGCTTTAACATCACAAAGGTTTAGACTTGTGATACATTGAATCATGATTAGGTAGTAGGGCTTTTATCAGTTCAGCTTCTGTGTACTCCTTTTAGAAAATTTGAAGAGAAGCACATGAATCAACTATAATGGTTCAACATATATAATTTGTTTGGACTTCGGGGCATGGAGTAAAAATTGAGAAACATTTTACAAAACTTTTTGGAACCCCAGGCTCAGAAAGTTTTTGGTGAGTCATTGACCTGCACACTGGTATATTTTCTGCGTGGGTTTTTGGTTAAGTTATTCAGGTCTTTGCTTCTGCTTTTTGGCTTAAACGGTTGATGTTACAAGGTTCTTGGAGCTTTGAACTTGATTGTCAGCCAGTGTAGCTCTTTTAGGAAAGGGTGTCCAATCTGTCAGCCTTTCAAAATTGTCTATATTGTCATAGCTCTAATGAGTGTGTCCTTAAAGAGCGAACTGAAGGCTAAAAATAAATCCCTTTTAATATTCACAGACTCCTTGTAGAATGCTCTGAAAATGAAGATGGTAATATTTTTCTTCCCCTGAGACATTTATAAGAACAGATTTAATAATGTGTGATTTCTTTTGTTGGAAGGGCAAACTCTCTTAAATATGTGCTAGATCATTGGGGGTGAAAAGACAGGGTTATAGTAACAAAAATGTGCTATGAAAAAATACCCCATAGCTGTTTTCAAGGTTTTTTTGTTTTGTTTTGTTTTTTTTTAATAAACTGAAGGAAGAGCAAAGTACTTCATTCAGCAGAGTAGTTTAGCTTCCTAACAGTTCAAGGGTAGGATCTGTCAGGATACAGGAAAATGAAGATGTGAGCACAGGGAAAGTTAAGACTTCTCCTCCAGCTTCTGCTGGGGAAGCCAGATCTGGAAGTAAGTCCCTCTAAGCACATAGCAGACCTCTGTTTTCGGCCTTGCTCGGATGACTTCCCCAGAGCAACTTGAAAAATTTTCTCTTTTTTGGACTACTAGGCATGGCCAAGAAGATGGTCACTTGTATTTCCTCATAAAAATTCCAAAATGGACAAGTTACTTTTCTGGCCTCCAGAAAAAAATAAATTTCAGGTGCTTGTAGGGATAGCACCCTCTGTGATCAATACAGTGAAAATGAGGAAAGAAAATGGAAGGAATTGGGGTTAGAAGTGTGAAAGGAGGGGGGCACCTGGGTGGCACAGTTGGTTAAGTGACTGACTCTTGGTTTCGGCTTGAGTCGTGATCTCAGGGTTGTGAGATTGAGTCCCGTGTTGCGCTTGCACTCAATGTGCAGTCTGCTTGAGATTCTCTCTCCTCCTTCTGCCCCTCCCTCTTGTGCTCACTTGCACTCTTTTTCTCTCTCTCTAAAATAAATAAATAAATCATAAAAAAAAAGTGTGAAGGGAGAGTAGAGGAGAGAAGATGAGGGAGAGGAAGGGGAAATTCCAGGTATAAACTAAGTTTTAAAATAATTTACTTGTGTTTTAATGCTTTTCTATAATTTGCTCAAGGTGTTTATTTCTTTAGTGCCCACTATGCCAAGGGGTCAAAAACATTTAAATACTTTATAACCTAAAGTCACACAATTTTAGAGCTGTACTCTGTCTTAGAGAGCTCCTATCTCTGGGATTTTCAGGTTGGAGGATGAGCAGTAGAAGAAGGGTGACTCCCCAAAGGGCTTGTCAGGATCTCCAGGTTGCTGTATATTGTTTAAAAAAGCCTATCAAACACATTTAATATTATAATTTTATATTTGGAAAATTAAGCAAATACTGTTTTAATAATTTAAACATCAGAAACCAATGCTCCATAGAACCATCTTGGTCTGATGTCTGATGGAGACATGCAGAGGGTTGGTCATTTTCATCATCCAAAAAGTCTCTGGGTGAAGGGTGGGCAGCTATGTCAGAATGTATTTGATAGTGGGGGAGCATAAGATTTTACATATTTATTAAATAGGGGGCATAGGATAAAATAGAGTAAGAAACACTGATCTAAACCAAGAAGAGCAAGTTGGGAGGTATTCTTTATTCAACAAATATTTATTGGGTACTCTGCTGGGTTTGATACTCAGCTGAAGATGTCTAGTACAGAACTGGATGTGTAAATATGAAGCTCAGGTGAATTCTGGGCTCAAGACAAGAACTTGGGATCATCTTTCAACAGGAATGTGAAGTAGGTTAAAGACTAAAAAGGGCACACTCTATTTCACAACAAAGAGATTGTGATTAATTTTGCAAGACTGTTTTGGGTGGAGGGATGACAGGAAGCTAGATTGCCATGGGCTAAGGAGAGAATGGGAGGTATGAGAGAAGAGACTGCATCTGTGACAATCCTTTCAAGGGAGTTTCACTGGGAAAAGGAAGGACGGGCTAGGATTGAAGATGGAGAAGAACTTGGGAATTAAGGGACAGTATTTTTTAGATGGGAAATAATTGAATGCAAAGTATTTTAATACATATGACACAGTTAAGTATTAATTCACTGGATGTTTGTTGAAAATGCATTATGAAGTGGAATATGAGATAAAGAATACATAGCTCTTGCTCTCAGGGAGTTTGCAAAGTAGGTCACTCAAAAGGCCAATCACTATTGATAACAATAGGCTAGAAATCTTATGGCTCATCAAAGTAGTATTTACAGTGCTGTATGGATTAGAATAATGAAGATCAAAAGTTATTAATACATACAGGATCAGGAATTATGAAGAATCAGGCATTATGGAGAAAGCAGACCTTAAAGGATAAAAAAATTGCAATAGAAAGAGTTTGGGAACCAAAGCATAGGGAACTTGAAAGGCCATGTTGGGTGTTGGGTTATTATTATACAATAGTCTTAGAAAACCATGCAGGAAACATTGGATTTTTATTTTAGTGGCTTTGAATTCCAAATTCATAAGTTTAGTTGAATTTTGTGAGCAATTGAATGGTTTTTGACATGTGATCCAGAGATCTACATTAGGAAAATGTACTCGGCAACTATACCTGGAAATGTTTGGAGCAGACTGAAAGGGAGGAAGCTGGTTAGGAAACTTATAATAGGCCAGGTGAGAGGGAACCAGAGGCTCAATCAGAGTGGTGACAGTAGGAATAGAATTAGCAGAAACAGAATTAATTCACTCATTAATTTAATAGATATTTACTTTGTGCTTATTATGTATTAGCAGACATAGGGCCTCTAATTTCAAGGAGCTCCTAGCCAAGTGTGTGATGTAAATAAGTTGTATAATAGAAGGAAATACCAATGATAAGAGGTCACATAGGTGGCATGTGTATGAAGGAAACTAGAAATCAAGGGAGTAAACTTTTAAGAAGGAGGGAATGATAGTTTCAAATATTACCAAAGGAATAGTGTTAAAGGAGACCTGAAATGCGTCTGTGGGGTTTTGCAACATAAAGGATATCAGTGATGTTAGCAGGACCAATTTCACTGCAGCAGTGAGGGAAGAATTAGAACTGTAAGGATCAAAGATGGATTGTGAAGTGAGGACTTGAGGATAAGGAGACAGGAGAAACATTTTTAGAGATAAACATGAGGCAGCTGCTGGGGTCAAGGTACTGAAGAGCAAGAAAGAAACGATGATTCTATGAGTTTAACTCTCAATGATGGCATCATTTAGCAAAGTAGAGAATTCAGGAGAAAGACTTAATTTTAAGGGAGCTTTGGTTTTGCCCTTGATTGAGTTTGAAATATGAATAGACATTTCGCCCATGGTTTGGAAAAAGGATAAAAAATTTAAAGAAAAAGTTTAAAGAATTTTAGGGCTAGACACAGCTAATTTAGATTTGCATAGTACTGCTGGTTGAAGCCAAGGTCCTAGGAAGTAAACTGAAGAGGGAAGAGAAGAGTAGAGAGGACAAGAGAGAGGGATGGGGAAGAGGGTAGAGGCCAATGAAGATGACCGAAAAGAAGTTCTCAGAAAAGCAAAGGAAACCACCAGAGTGAGTTGTTATGGCAGCCAAGGAGAGTTTTGTTTTGTGTCTGTTTAATCTTTGGTGATTAGAATAGTATTTGCTATAAAACAGAATAAGTACCAACACAAAACCATCTATTTTTGGCAGCTAATAATTATTGGTAATCTTGGGAACCATTTGTTCCTAAATGGGAATAGCTGTTTTCATAGATTGAACCAAACAAAAGAAACCAAGTTGTGAGCAATTGAGGGATTTTTTTTTATTGTTTCAGGAAAGGAGATAAAACACCTTAATATGAGATTGTGGCAGGGCTGAGAGGAGAATGGAGCATGTTTCTGTGTATGACTGTATGTGGACAGGAGTAAAGTCATCAGAGGTGAGAACTGAGAGTGAAAGGTGGATAATTGATGAAACATGTTTGGGTAGACAGTATGGTTTAGCTTCAATCTGGGTATTTCTTTTTTTTTTAAAGATTTTATTTATTTATTTGAGAGAGAGAGAGCACGAGCAGGGGGAGGGGCAGAGGGAGAAGAAGACTCCCCGCTGAGCAGGGAGCCTGATGTGGGGCTAGATCCCAGGACCCTGAGATCATGACCTGAGCCAGAGGCAGACGCTTAACTAACTGAGCCACCCAGGAACCCCTATCTGGGTATTTCTCTCAAAATTTAATGAGATAATATAAGGTATCTGACACACAATATGCTTTCAATAAATGTGACCTTTTAGTGTTTTGGTGTCAGATGGAATGAAGAAAGCATTTATCAAGTGCCTGCTGTATGCCAAGTACATGTTGTTTCACTTCATCTTGACAGCGGTCCTCTGAGCTAGGCTTGTCAGCCAGATTTATATATGATAAGACCAAGAGGTTGAGGCCTTGCCTGGGATCACAGCCAGTAAGTGCAGAGCTGGGACTTGAACAAAGGTCTGCCAGACACTGAAGATACTGCTAGGCCTTACAGGTTTTGTTCGTTTGTTTGTTTGTTTTTTGAGTAGTTTTTGTTTCACATAGGAGTAAAGGAAGTGAAATAAGTAACTTATAAATAGGCTCTGTGTTCTTAATAAGGTGAGAAGTGAGGTACCTGCTGAGAGTGAGGAGGTCCAGGCAGAGAAGGGATTGAGGAAAGGGAAGAAGACTTGGAACACTAACTACAGGGTGTTAGGGTGTCATTAAGACACGAAGAAAAGAAGTAAAGTTTAGGCAGCATGGAGTTTCAGTGAATCTTATTAAGGATACCTCAAACTGAGGTCTCTGATACTGCAACAGGGTCTTTTAATTCAGGGTTCAGCAAACTTTTTCTGAAGTGCCAGATTATAAATATTTTAGACTTTGTGGGTCATGTGGTCTCTGTTGCAGCTACTCAGATTAGCTGTTGTATCATGAAAGCAACCATAGGTAAGATGTAAACAAATGAATATGGTTGTGTTCCAATAAAACTGTATGCATGTTAGGCAGTGAAAATATTCTGTATGATATTGAATTATGGATACATGTCATTATACGTTTGTCCAAACCCATATAATATACAAAATCAAGAGTGAATCCTAATGTAAACTATGGACTTTGGGTGATAATGACATGTCAATGTAGAGTCATCTGTTGTAACAAATGTATTCTGCAGGGGGTGTTGAAAATGGGGGAAGCTATGCATATGTGCAGGCAAGGAATATATGGGAATTTTTGTACCTTCCTCTTAATTTTGCTGTGAACCTGAAGCTGCTCTAAAAAATAAAGTCCTTTAAAAAATAACTTTTATTAGTGGACACTGAAATTTGAATATACTCATACTATGAAATATTTTTCTTTGACATTTTTGTGTCGGGAAAGATTCTGAAGTAGAGACTAAGGTCTGAAAGAGAGAGTTATGATTAATTAGTAAATTTGCCATGGGCACAGGAGGGGAGAGCTGTAGTTTCCATTCCTGTATTTGCCATTCCTTATGCATCTTACCTGCCTACCCCAAAGGGGAAGAGGGTGAATGAGGAGAGAAAAGAAGTTGAGAAGAAGCATGGTATGTTTAATTGACTATGGCAAGACCAGCCTGGTTGGATGGAGGACTCAGCTAGAGCCATGGAAGGAATAAGGCTGGTGAAAAGGATGATACATCCCAGGTTTTCAATTTGACTTGATCCTGGGAACAGAAGGTGTTTTGGTTTTGTTCTGTTTTCTTTTTAAACAAGAGAACCATGTGGGTAATGAAAATGATGGTTGAGGAGGTTTAGACAGGTGGATGAGATAAGAGGAGAAAAGGAATTAACAGAAAGGCTGTTATCCAGGTGTGAAATGTTGGAAGCCTAAATCAGGGGAGTTAAAATAGTGTATGAATAGCAGGAATGGAAAAAGAGATATTTTAAAAGAATTATTAGAATTTGGTAACTACTTAGATATAGAGAAGGAAGAGTCAAGGATGACTAGGATAAGATCTTGTTATAAGTGGTTCACTGAAGCTTGTCCTTCCTGAGAAGAGCTTCCAGAAAGAGTCCCATAATCAAATATATTTGTAAGCAATATATACTCTATTTCTATTTTGGAGACTCCCCAAACACATCAGCGTATAAAAGGTTCTGAGAAGTCCTACAGAAAAGAAGCCATTTTAATTGTATTTAACCCAACTTACCTCCCATTTAACTGAACACGTATCTCTTTCTTACACAACAGTATGGGAATATAGCACATCCTCTGGAAAATGCTGGAGAGAATTGTGTTGTCATTGTCAAAAAATAAGGAAACTTTCTTGAAGAGAACATAATGAGTTTTGTTTGGGGCTATATTGAATTTGAGAGCAGCTATCTTAGAGTGGAGACATTCTAGAGCTTGGTTAGAGGGTTAGGGCTAGAGGTGTGGACTGGAGACTAATAAGCATAGAGGGGAGTATTGCAGTTGAGATGGTCTAATAGAAGTTCTTTCCTGGAACAGAGGGGGTATAAATGTCAAGTCTCTAAGCTAGGGACTGGGAGATGGTAGAGGAGGCAGCTAAAGGGGACACAGGATTAATGGCCAGACAAGTATAAGGAGAACCTGAATAGGGCAGCGACACAAAAAGTAAGGGAGAAAATAATTTCAGAGGGAGTCTATGGTGTCAAATGTTGTAGAGTATGAGGAAAGGCCACTGCATTCTGCAAGAAGGAGGTTACCGGTTACCCAGGATTCAGTTCATGTTGGTGCTGAGTATTCATTCCACAAAGGGTATTGAACATCTCCAAGAAAATAATGTGGTTCTTGCCCTTCAGGAGCTCCAACAGTTTCCTGGGGAGACAGTTGCCACACATAAGTGACGAATGTGCTAGCAGAGGTGTCAAGTGCTACTGAAGCATGGGAGAGGGAGAGACTATTCCTGCTTATCAAAAGCAATAAATGCATTGTGAACAGTGGTGGTTCTTGGTGAAATTGTGAAGTTGGGGATGTGTATCTGGGTGATTCCTGAGTCCAAAGTGTCTGGCCTCCTTGTTGGTACCTCTTCTTCACTTGCTTGAGCTTGCCTAGTGTCCTCTTGTTCTTAAGTAAGGATCTAAATTATTCATCCCCTTGAAGCCATCAGTGATGGGACATTTGATATGCTGCTTCTTTCTAGGTATTGTCACATTTTAAAAGTGAACAAAGCCAGAGATAAAATGTCTACACTTCTGAGAAAATGTTTTTTTCCTAAACACAAAATTGTTTGAAGTATAAAGTGAAAATGCTTAAATGACGTTTTAGCATACTAATAGTATGTGAGAAAGTGGTTAAAATATTATGTATACTATATGTACATAACATATATCACATATATATGTATATGTAATATATTTTGCAAATAAGCATTAAATTATACTCACCAGATGATTGGATAGGTGGTCCAATATGTTCAGTACTTAATTGTTTTTAATACACTCAAGGCCTAACATATGGAAATACAATAATTGATGGGATTTTATAGTTAATTATTATAAAAGTGTGGTGAGAACAGAGAAAGAAATGAAATGAATCGCCTAAATTTGACGTAAATGAAACCTATTTTATGCTATCAGTAATATTAATATTAAACTTTGGAGGCACCTGGGTGGCTTAGTCAGTTAAAGTGTCTGATTCCTGATTTTGGCTCAGGTCATGATCTCAGGGTTGCGAGATTGAGCCCCATGTTGGGCTCTGTGCTCAGCAGGGAGTCTGCTTAAGGTTCTCTTGCTCTGTCACACTCCACCACCCCCAGCCCCATTGCATGCATACCTGTGTGCTCTCTCAATAAATAAATGAATAAACAAATAAATAAATAAACTTTGAAAAGTGAAGTGTATTCCAAGAAACAAGCCATATCTGTTTCTACAAAAGACTCTAATATATTATGTTGGCTTCAGAAAAGATTAACAGTTTCATGGAGTGAGAATAAGACCTGCAGCTAGGTGAGATTCTCATGCCTCAAAAATGTGAGTAACAGAGTAATTGTCATTTATGAGTAACTACTATGTGCCAAGCAATTATTAAACTATGCTTTGTACATTATCTCATTTACAACAACTTTGGCGGTAAATATTATTATCCCAAATTTATAAATGATGAAACTGAGGCTCAGGGAGGACAGGAAAGTTGCCCAGCATCATGGAGCTGGGATTTGAATTCCGTCTCTACAAAGACTATGTTCTTTTTACCTCTCCACCTGTGAAATTCTAGTACTGTGATGACTTGTCTTTTAGGTTGGTGTCATCATTCTCTCAAAATGACAAAAGGAAGTGGTAGGACTGTTAAAAGTTTCTGATAAAACTAGACTGGGCTGTCTGGGTGTTATGGAAGAGCTCCAAGACATTCCTTCATCACTTTGCCCTCAGGTGTCCCAATTGTGGGACATTTTGAAATTCCTTGAAGGTAGTCTTAAATTTGAAACAGGTATAAAGTCAGAAAGGTTAGTAGATGCTTAAGGCACTGGGGAAGAAAATTGCCTGTCAACTTTGCTCATGCTGGAGTATATGGTGGGTGAAACACAAGATGAAATTACACATCATCATGGGAAGTAGTACACAGGAATATTGGCCAACTGTGTCCTATGTCTCAGGCTATTTTATTTTTTAATTTAAAATTTTTTTAATTTAAATCCCAGTTAGTTAATATACGTGTAATATTAGTGTAGGTGACAATATAGTGATTGAATGCTTCAGTACAACACCCGGTGCTCATCACAAGTGCACTCCTTAATCTCCATCCCACCACTCTCTTCCCCTCTGGTAGCCATTTGTTCGTTCTCTATAGGTAAGAGTCTGTTTCTTGGTTTGCCTCTCTCTCTTTTTAAATTTTTATTTATTTTTATTTTTTTAATCAGGATATTTTAACTTATAGGAAAGAAAAGTCTCATAAGGTCATGGTTAAATCCCCTCTTGTTTTGAAATGATTTTACCCTGGGCAAATTGAACTCAATGTTGTGTGTTTCAGGGCAACTTAATCCTCACTTTTCTCAACTCAGAAGGTACCCTCCCATTCCCTTGATCCCTTACCTCTGTTCCCCACATAAAGAGCTCCACTTTTCTTGCCTGAATGCCCTTGTTCTTTTGTCTTCATGTTTGCTTTACCCACTCCTATCTTTGGACTGTTATTATTGCATCCTCCTGTTACAGTTTAGCTTTGCGCTATGTGAGGAGGATACATCTTCTGGGCAAATACCTTCAAAAAAAGTTTGCTCTTGGAACTTTTGTTGTAATCTTGTACAAGGGCACATCCCTATTCAGGTGTGTGTGTGTGTGTTTGTGTGTGTGTATGTGTGCGTGTTTGTGTAACTTTAGCCCAAGGGCTTTTACTGCTTGTTCCAACTCTCTCTTGAAACTTTATAGTTTTTCTTCTTACTTTTTTTTTTCAGGTGCTCATTTAAGACATTATTTTCCAAGTTCTCCCAGAATGGTCTCTCTTTATCCTTCTTATCTCTGTTTTTCTTTATTCTCTCATGCTGTCATCTTTTTCTGTCTTCTTGCTTTCCTATCTTTCCTCTTGTTTGTGTATGCATATCCCCCCCCCTTTTATTCTCTTCTAGAACTCTGGGCTGAATAAAGTTCTCCTTATAGGATTCTTTATCCTTAACTTTCCTCCAAAACTCTCCTTTTTCTTTTAACGTTAATTTTCTTTTACTCTTATTAAATCTCCCCTCCCCAAAAATCCATTAACTTTTTTTCATTCCTCAACTAAAAACCTTTCCTTCAATCTATTCCAAACCCATCAGATGTTTGAATCACTTCCTCACCTCCGACTTTCTTCTTGACCTTCTCCCAACTGCTTTTTTGCCATCTTCTACACTGAAATTGTACTTACCAAAGAAGTTCTAATGACTTCCTCCTGGAAAAATTGAATGTTCTTTCATCTGTGATCCTCATCTTTCCTGCAATAATTCTATCCATAGGCTGATAGATCATCTTTGAAATTCTTTTGAAACAAGGTGGGCCTTTTCTTCTTTTTCTTCTTTTTTTTAAACTAACACAATGTCTTCTACAGTGTGCATCATTTTATTTCTTTTGCATGATAACGTGCTGTTTGCATTTCTAATAGCTTTTTTTTTTAAGATTTTATTTATTTATTTGACAGAGAGAGACACAGTGAGAGAGGGAACACAAGCAGGGGGAGCGAGAGAGGGAGAAGCAGGCTTCCTGCTGAGCAGGGAGCCCGATGCAGGGTGCAATCCCAGAACCCTGGGATCATGACCTGAGCCGAAGGCAGATGCTTAACGACTGAGCCACCCAAGCGCCCCTCTAATAGCTGTTTTTAAATAGACATTTCAGTTGGTTTTGATTGGTCACTAAATGGCTTTGTGAATTTGGGCAGGGTCCTCTTCCCTGAAGAACAGATTTCTGAGTCAGTATTATACCCACATGCACATACTAAATTTGCATAAATCTAATTTGCAAGTTATTACCACAATCAGGAAATCTAAGTAAATGACTTATTGGAAATAATTTCCTGAGTCATCTTCGTTTTTACAAACACATTTGAAACCTCCCCAAACTCAAATTCTGGTGAAAATTAGAATTTTAAATATTTCTGAATTAAACTTGAAAGAATAAAAATGCCCTTCCACAAATCTAATTAATAATGAAAATCATATTAGCCTTTATGGCTCTATAAATGTATTTTTTTACTTTTGTGATTCTTTTGGTTCTTGGCAAATTTTGTTATCATTATGAACAACAAGGGTAAAAAAAGTTCCATTGATAAAGGAAAAAATGGTTTAGAAAGTATAAAAATTGTGGCTCTGTAACAAAGGCCTTAGAATTCCAAGTTCAGGCTGCCACTGTCTATTTTTGCCTGCTAAGTGCAAGGGGGTATAGCCTTAGACTTCTCTGATTCCTTCATGCAGGTTTATGTCACTCTTATTAACATTATTTAAATATAGCTTTCTTAATTCCTGAGAAGGGTGCTGAAAATAGTGTTTTGACTAGTAAAATGTAGAATACAAAGAATCCACAGACAAAGGTGAGATATGCACTGACTGATGTATGTCATTTTAATAACATAATTACTTGATAAGCACTTACATGATTTAGTTACTGATCTTCAACCTTTCAGAGCAGAGGAGTGAATTGCTGATGTATTGTACTCAGGTACTGTCAAAAATTTTGGAGCAATGCTGTATTCTGTGGTATTTTAGGAGGCATATTCCTGAGTTGTATCATTTAAATTTTTTTTTCATTTTTTAGAAGATTTTATTTATTTATTTGACAGAGAGAGACACAGCAAGAGAAGGAACACAAGCAGGGGGAGTGGGAGAGGGAGAAGCAGGCTTTCCGCTGAGCAGGGAGCTGGATGTGGGGCTCAATCCCAGGACGCTGGGATCATGATATAGAACTTAACAACTGAGCCACCCAGGCGCCCCCCCCCCTTAGTTGTATCATTAAGTAGCTCATCATGTAAATTAGGGCAGTTTAGTGAAAATATTTCATAGTAAAACCAGATTGTTTCCTGAATTGGTGCTCTCCTTATTTTCTCCAGTTTGGATACATTGTAAAGTAGAGAAGGGAATAATGTACAATCTTTTTTTCTGATTTATGAATAACTGGGAAAAATGCAGAAGTGTAATCTATTCAACATTCTACCAGGATTATGCAACTGACAACATACTTTAGAACATCAAGTTTAGGCATTGTTTCTGTCTTGAACTTAGAGTTATCCTAAAGAAGAGTGTGGGGGCGCCTGGGTGGCTCAGATGGTTAAGCGTCTGCCTTCGGCTCAGGTCATGATCCCAGGGTCCTGGGATCGAGCCCCGTATCAGGCTCCCTGCTCAGCAGGGAGCCTGCTTCTCCCCCTCCCTCTGCTTCTCTCCCTGCTCATGTTCTCTTTCTCTCTCTGTATCTCTGTATCTCGAATGAATAAATAAAAAAATCTTTTTAAAAAAATAAGAGTGTGTCTTCCGTGGACAGGAAGAGGAAATACTGATGATGTTTCTTAGCAGTAAGCATACTAGTTAGTCTACCTGCAGTGAAATGCTGTGCTATGCTGTGCTTGGAGCAAATCACTCAATATGATCATGTCCAAGTTCTCTTACAAAGGTGAAGGCAGATTAAAATGATCATTTATGGGCATTCTCTCTAGGAGGTAAATGTCAACATCCATTTATTCATTAACTTGTTTTTATGGAGCACTTATTTGATGCAGATACTCTTCCAGCTGCTGAAGATGAAGCAGTGAGTAAGAAATTGTCCTTAACTCACTAGGGGAGAGAGGTAATTAAAATTGCAATTCTTAATTTTATGGACAATTACAATATGTAGGATAATTGCTACAATAGTCTTTAGCCCATGGTGCAGTAGGAACACAAAGGAGGAATGTTCAGCCAGGTCTGGAGGTACATGGATATGCTGCAGGAAAAAGTAGGGGTCATGCTGATATTTGAATAATGAACAGTGATAGGCAGGTGAAGAGATGGCAGGGCAGGAAGAATAATTCAGGAAGTAGAAACAGCAGGTGCAAAGTCCCTACGGTGTGAGAGTGTGACTCACTCAGGGGATGTTATACAGTGGGAGGAGAGGAGTTTGGAGAAATGAAGATGGAGAGAAAAGTAAAGCCCAGATCATGACCAGCTTGTATGTCCTCCTAAGGAGTATATTTATTCTAAGCATAATAGGGAGCTGTGGAACTATTCTGAATAGAGGAGTGACATAGACAGATTTGCATTTTAGAAAGATTAACATAATTATATAATGATCAGGTGAAGTGGGAGCAGGGATGGAAATGGAAAACAGTGCCTGGTCAGGAGGCTCTATAGTTATCTAGGAAAGAGATGATGGGGCCTGAGATGAGGAAAGTGGATAAATTTGGGGGGAGATATAGGAGATAGAATTGATAAAATATGGTGATTAGGTATTGGGAATGAGAGAGGGAAGACAGTAGAAGAATTTAAGAGTCTATTTAGGTAATTTGAAAAATGGTGGTGCAATTTATTGAGAGAGAACAGGAAAGGAGTGGTATGTTTGGGGATAGGGAGTTGAGTTCAACTTCAGATGTGTTGACTGAGTATGGAAAAGAGGATGGGGCAATCCTACTCTTGTTTTGGGAGTTATTAGAGAAAGTTTCTCATGGGTCAATTTTAGAAATAGTATCAAAAAGTCTTTTCAGCATTAATTTTATATTTTAGAACTATTTCCCAAAGAAAAGCTGATTATTTGCAAAAATATTCTTGAAGTTTGGGGCAGCAACTGGGTCTTAGCTCTTCTCTCAAGATTGGGAATGAGAGAGTGTATGGGTAACCAGACTCAGTTGAAAATGGAGTTTCATTGCTGTGAATTGCCCATGAGCCACCTGATCCATCTCCTTGAAGGAATAAGCAGGTTGGGTATTATAGACACCAGGCAGGCTAAAGGAATATCTATTGTTAGAGCAATAGTCAGAAATGTAATCAAGGTAAAAATTGAAGTGGAAATGTAATCAAGGTAAAAATTGAAGTTAAGGGTGGGTTGTGGGGGTGGGGAGAAAGATAATCTAGAGAGGAGAGTACAATGCGTCAAAAAATGAAAGAAGTGAAGTAAATAATATGCGCTGGATTACCAAGCAAGAGAACTGGAGATTCACAGGCCTAAGGCAGAGAGTAATGGATTAGGGTTGTAAGCAAATGAGCGGCTGTGGGTCTGTCCCAGAGACTGATGCTGATGCTGGTAGCTGCCTTTTGGATATTTTTAGGGATGTGATGCTGGTTGTATTCGTCGGGTCAGCAATAGAGCAGATAACTAATATTTTCCTACTTGGGTCCCCTTTTCCTGAAGGCTTGGAACCTCTTCCATTTTGGCAGTTTCTGTGTTAGGACTTCAGGTCTGAATGCTACTCCTGTGGGTGAGTAACTTGCTTAGGATTTTGAGATGGGGAAGGATGGGTGTGGTGGGGTACCTACGGGATGTGCAGGAAAAGCTGGTGGCCAAACCCTGAGGAGGCCTGTAGGTGTAGATCTTCTAGGAAATTTTGAGGTTGAAAGTAAAGGGTTGATTTGGGCAATAGGTGATAGCAGCTTCTTGGTGGGGCCTCTGTATGCAGTTCCAAGGAGAGGTCTCTTTGGTTACTGGTCCTAGCAGGGGAGCTCATGAGCATTTCATTTGTTGGGAACCTGGTTAGATAGCAAAGTAAGCTTTTGGGATGGGGCTTTGTAATGGTTAATTTTATGTGTCAACTTAACTGGGGCATAGAGTACCTAGATTAAACATAATTTCTATGTGTGTCTGTGATTGTTCTGGATGAAATTGGCATTTGAATTGGTAGACTGGGTAAAGCAGATTACCCTGTGGGTGGGCATTGTCTAATCTGTTGATGGCCTGAATGAAACAAAAAAGTGGAGGAAGGAGGAATTCATTCTCTTTGTTGGACTGCTTAAGCTCAGACATTGGTCTTCTCCTGCCTTTGACTAGGGTTTACATGATTGACTCTCTGGTTTTCAGAATTACATCATTGGATTACCTGGGTCTCCAGTATTCAGACTGTAGATTGTAGGACTTCTCAGCCTCCATAATCCTGCAAACCAGATCTTTATAATAAATTACACACACACACACACACACACACACACACACATATCCTGTTAGTTCTGTTTCTCTGGAAAACCCTGACTAATACAGACTTAGAATGAAAAGCTCACCTTTGCCTCTGATTTGGTCATGGAAGCAGGTACCTGTTACCAGCAAAGGGACACAGGATGCCTCTGCTGATGTCAGAAAGCTGCATTGCTGTGGAGACAAAGGGCAAATCTCAATGTGATAAATGTGGAGCCTTGTGAACTGGGACCATGCTGACTGGTCAGACCATTAGAACAAAAGCAAATCTGGCTTTCAGCCCACACATTACTTGTATAGATGCCATCAGAGGGCAGGTTTGGATGAACATACACATAAATTCTTATTTCTCCTTGCTGCCTTGGTCCAGGTTACTCATAGTTGAGAAGAGGTACACAGAAGGCCCAGTTTTGCTGCTAGTATTGCATACAGGTTGTTGCATTCCGAGAGGTCACAGTGACTCATCACTCAGTAAGTCATTGTGCAGAATCTCCCTTGTTAGAATTGAGACCATGGCTCTAAGTTAGTTAACTCTGTTGGTTGTGAAATCCGATGATGTACTGTCCCTATTTAAGTCTGTAAATCATGGCTCTGGATACATTTTGGTTTATGGGCCTGTCAAACATCTATCTCAGGGCAGTAAGAAAACTAGAGGATTTCCTATGCAGGGGACAGAAGATTCACACATTTTGCCAATGAGCATTCCTAGATAAATATGAGATAAGAAATGCCTCTTGCTTGAATTTCCTGACACCTATTAACTGCATTTCTCAAAGACTGGCACCTGCAGCAAGAAGCAGCATACATTGGTATAATTCACTCCAAGACACTGAGAAGAAATGACTGTGGGTGACATATAAAGGGCTCTGGCCACGAACATTGGTGAACATGAGTTCTACCCGCTTAAAGCTGACATCAGTTAGTGTAACCCATTCCTTTCCTCCTGGGAGTCACTTACCTGAACTAGTGCCCAGCCATCTGGTCACCTTAGCAGACCAGCTTGGGGCATTCACTCTAATGGGTCCTAAGGGACACTCATTCTGCTTAAGCTGGTCTTGATCACGTTTAGGCAGAAATTCTCAAAGATACTTAATGGACTTCCTTTCCTGTCTAGGAACTTGTTGGTTTGGCTTTCTACTTGGGAGACAATTCTGAATTTGCTGTTAGCTGATGATCATGGTTTCTTCTTGTAGTGATTTGGGAGCTTTGACAGAAGGTAGGAGTGATTAATTATGGCAGAGATGGCCTAGATATATTTGGATGGTGTCAGTGCACATTTAACAGGCCAAATAGATTTTTGGCTTTTTTTTTTTTTAATCTTCATATGCAAGGCCGTATGCTTATTCTGAAAAAGTTCCAAAGGGATAAAATCCCGTCCAACCATTATTCATCCATTTCAGTGTCTAACAGCTTTTGAATATCCTCAGATGTCTTTTGTTAGATAGACAGGGAGCCATGTTTAGAGCATAGGATTATTTAGGATTACAAGGGATGATAAAAATTATAGTTCATTAGTTTCAAACTGTTCTGGGGGAGGTGAATGGAGGTCTGAGTAGGGGGAGCAGCGGGCCTTGATTCTCATCCTCATCACCCAGATGTAGTAGTTTTCATCTGGCCTGTCAAGTAAGATTCCTTTGTATAGTGTATTTCTTGGCTAAAAAATATCTGAAAACTATTGGTACAATTTATTTTCTTATTTATAGATATAGAAACTGGTCCTCAGAGTGGTAATGCGACCTGCTCAAGAACCCATAGGCATTGAATCAAGGCAGAATTTTGGCCTCCTTAATCTTGTCTGGTTTCTTTCTTCCTTGTCTCCTAAATTCTCGGTATGTTCCAGGGCAACCAATGGCCTGAGTGATCTAGTCTCAAAGGGTGCGTTAGAGATATACTAGTTTCATGTGAATTTATTAGGGGTTGTAAAGAGGAAAATATACTGATGTTAAATAAATTTGGGAAATAGAGAACTAACTGAAGTTATACAGTTTTGTCTAATTTAGTTCTCCCCACAATTTAAAATATACTAAGTGAATATCAAACCTTTAACAAGGAGAAACAATATGTGCCAAACTTATTTGACTATGGAATCTTCTTTTCATGGAGCACCTTAAGGGGCCAGTTTCCATGGAACACACTTTGGGAAGCACTCTATTAAAATACAGTTGTCAATGAAGATCTTGACTCACTAAAATATTTTGGATGTAGAGTGTCTTAAGCAAAATGTGTTCATGTTGAATTACATATATGATATTACCACCTGACCAATTGGAAGTTGAGAGGGAAGTTACCTAAGTAACTCAATAACTACAGTTGTTGAAAATATCCTTTAGGGAAATAGTATTGGACAATGCAAACCTCCTCATGATACTAATTGTATAGATATTGTAGGTAGTACTTGTGGGGTGGACACAAATGCCTTTTCTAATTCCAAGTGGGTGATAGATGGGCGTCCTCATGGTTAGAAAAGCTTCCACCATTATAGTCATTCTTCTGGGTTATTATTATTCTAGGTAAAAATATAATTACCAATACCAAAGTACTAATGAATATGCCACTCTAAAATATTCTGTCATTTTACAAGCTTGCTTAGTAGTCAGAAGAGACAGTACTGCACATAATAGTATAGGCCACAACAGCAGACTTCCTGGATTCGTGTCCCTGCTCTGCCATTTACTGGCTCTGTGATCTAAGTCACCTAACTCCTCTGTGCTTCATCTCTCTCATCTGTAAAATGGGGATACTGTTTTTGGAATGCAGTTATGAATTTTATCATGAAGATTTTCCATTCTTTGAAAGGACATAATACCAAAGGTTAGAAATACTTTTTCAAAAATGGAAACTATGGTATGTTGCATTTTTTCCTAGTGTTCCTCTTTTTTTTTTTTTTAAAGATTTTTATTTATTTATTTGACAGAGAGAGAGACAGTGAGACAGGGAACACAAGCAGGGAGAGTGTGAGAGGGAGAAGCAGGCTTCCCGCTGAGTAGTGAGCCCTATGTAGGGCTCGATCCCAGGATCCTGGGATCATGACCTGAGCCAAAGGCAGATGCTTAATGACTGAGCCACCCAGACGCCCCTCTAGTGTTCCTCTTATTTGCTTTGAAGACTTTCTAGCCTTTATCTTACATGTACTGCTTAAAAATAAAATGTCTTTTGAAATTCTTATTTATTCCTCAGAATTCTTTATTAGCATTCTTGACATTTACTTACACAGCATTCTTTTCATCTCGGAGATTACTTTTTCTTTGGAGCAGGAGAAACAGTGTGATATGAGAACCAAACATTCCCACTACCAGGATAGAGGATGACTATTTCATAAAAATCTAAAATACTTAGCATTGGTCAGTTGGGATAATTCAGCGTGCATGGCCAGGACTAAGGACAAGACAAATAGTTCTTCCCCTTGACCTCCTCTGAGCCCTTTGAGTTTCTTCAGGAAAAGAAGGATAAGGTTAAGAAATAGTAAAAATATATGAAGTTATGTTATGGAATTGGACTAGACCTTTCCATAGCTGAGACTGTTAATACGTAAAGATGATTGGAGAAATTACAGTTACTGCCTGAGATATTTCCAAAGGAGAGGGTAGATTTGACTAAGCAGGGATGGAAAGCCATGCAGTGGGGTATAATAAAGTTGGTATCTACTCTCACTCTTAGGAGTCAGCTCATCTAATGAACTGGTTACATCTATTTACTTATCTGTGTTCCCATTGGAGATGGACTTCTGAATTGCAGTACTATCCTTGTCTTCTTAACAATTGGAATACTGTGGCTAATCTTATGTTTTTACTGGGTATTAAAAATAAATACTAGGTTTGCATCATAGGATGAATTTTCTCAAGAAAATGATGTAATCCTTGTCTTAAAAGAGCATGAAAGAAAGTGAAAGCAGTGGTTTCTAGATTAAATCTACTTGTTCAAGTTCAGAGCCGAGATTATTTTCTGGTTTAAAAGTTGTAAAATCTACCAAATAGAATGATAAAGTAGTTGTTCACAGATGCAAAGTAAAATCTATCCTAACTCTTGGAAACTCTTGAAGTGATTTTGTAGTCTAATCATTGTCTTATCCAAAATAATCCCACATGATAATCTTATAAAGAGCTTATTTTTAAATGTCTCAATAAGTGTACTTCTATAAACTCCCTGGAAATGTTAGTTTTTATTCATAGTTTTTATCTTTTTTATTTCCCAAAGTAGTTTGACGCTTCTCTTAGTAGCTGTTTTCACTTTTAATTAATAAAGTTCATCTTCATTTGGGACCTGAATCATTCTTCATTTCCTCCCAAATACCTGCACAGTGATGTTTTTATGGTCCCAATTTATTTTGGCATTTTACAAAAGAATAGAGTCCTAACCCTTTTCCTTATAATCCAGATTAGATTTGTGTATTCTATTAAGGATTTGATTGCTATTGAGTAAAGTAGTAGTATAATTTTCCAGTTATTTTATTTAATATCGTGTATTAGAATGGGACCTCAAATATAGAGGCATCTGGTTTTCTTTTTGAGCCAGATTCACATGCTGCTTTGACTATCAGTGGCTGGGATGAAGCATGGTCAACCATGCTTGGACAGCAGTTCCAAGACCTCCTGGTATTGTCTGCAGATCAGTTAACAGTAAGCACATGGTGGAATAATTTAGTAATACTGACAGTTAATTGAATCCAAGAAGAAAATTCTTCTATTCCCCAACTGCTGAATAGTTATAATAATGGTTAAAGTATTTTTTATTGTATTTTGTTTCACAAGTACTTTACAATTAGAGTATTTAATTAGCTCAAATCTAGCTAATTTAATTAGCTCTTCATTGCAAGAAACATTTCCAGATGTTTACCATTGTTATTCTCATTTTGTAGATGAGGAAACCTGTAAGGACTTGGTTCATGACTTTTGTGAGTTCAAGGAATCATTTTTACATTTCATTAATCCATTCTATTAATTTAAGATATTTGTAGAATTTGAAAGGGAAATAAAAAGGAGTATTTTACTTAAGCATGAATATATCTGGTAGTAATTAACTCCTACTATATTTAGAAAAATGTTCATGTAAAATTTCTGAGGATATCTGGCTTTAGACCCTTAATATTTAGGCATGTTCAGTGGGCTGGCAGGGAGTAAAATTAGGGTAGCATTCATATATTCGCTTGTTCATCATTTCATTTGAGGTTTGTTATTTGTTAAACAGGGGTTCGAATGCATAGTTAACATACATCCCAACTTTTTAAAAATCTGAAAACCACAATTATCTGAGCCATTCCCTGAGTCATTGACTGTAATTAAACAAATATGAGGAAAAACAAAGTTCTGAGTCTGCCATTAAACATTCAAAATACGGAAATGTTAGAGATTCTGATTTTTTTGCAATACTCCAGAGGTTTTGTCCATATCTTTTATTCTGTTGTTTGATGTAGCTGTGTTTTACTTCCTCTAATATTTATTGATTTAATTATTATTATTTTGGGGGAGGCAGAGGGAGGGGGGAGAGAGAATCCCAAGCAGGCTCCATGCCCAGCATGGAGCTCGACATAGAGCTCAACCTCACAACCCAGAGATCATGATCTGAGCTGAAATCATGAGTCAGAAGGCCAACCAATGGAACCACCTAGGTGCCCCAAATTCCTCTAATATTTCTTAAATGGAAAGTAAGAGCAAAAGAAACAGAACTCAGTCAGTTGCCAATATTTATGCAGAGACTATGGGCCCAGAACACGGTCCCTGATGTTCTGGGGAATTGTGAAAAAAGCCAGGTCCTAGGTCCTTAGAAAAAACAATTCACTATCTTATGGGGAGTAGGGATAGATAAACAAATGTTAATCCTTATTACTTCTATCTCTCTAGAAGGCCTGGGGTAAAATTATTCCATAAGGCAAGGACAGAGAAGGTTCAAGAAGGGGAGAGGTAGCAGATTTAAACCAAGAAAGTAGAAGCACACAAACTGTAAGTCAAGAATGTGTGTTAGTCTCATAAAAACAAACAAACAAACAAACAAAACCACCAAAAAACAAACAAAAAAAACCTCTTCTAATTTCAGAAATGAAACTAGTATCAAAGTCTGGGCTCTTTTAATGAGTGAGTGTTTATGAAGCGACATAAGCTCATAGAGTATGTTTAAGCTTTGCTGCTAACTCCATATTTCCAAGATAAAGGGAGATTCTCTAATTAAAGAAGGCCAGTGGGTTTTAGTTTCTCACCATTCCAGATGCATTCTGTGTTCACCAGATGGGAAGATGGTGGGTGGGATTGTTCAATAGTTGAAAGATTCTCGAGGAAACTGGGTCTTTTCTTGCCTTGTCAGAGGAGGGATAGCACTTTTGTCAGCTGATCATTGAGTAGATAAACAGTGGTATAGACTGGCCGTGAGTTCTTCTGAAAGCTGGTTTGTAGAGGAGGCCCTTGGGTGTCTTCCCTAAAAGGCCAATGGATACAGTCCTGATACTTATCTAAGTGACCTGTTAGTCAGTGGTTGGACTGCCCAGATGAAAATGATAGAAAGGAGACAGATGACACTTTGCTCATTTTTCAGATGAGAAAGCTAAAGCTCAGAGAGATTAATTATATTACCCGAGGTTATATGGAATAATTGGGATAGGCCTGGAGTGTGAATAAAAGTGTTTCTGACTCCAAAACACATGCTTTTGTTTTAAAGATAGTAAGGTAGATATGATAAATATAATAGATGAAATAATTATAGAACCTAACAATGGATTCAGAGATAGAGAAACTAACATTTGCTTGAGGAAATGGGAAGATAGTGTTATCATACACAGCACAGGGAAGCATTTCTCTGTGGTTCCTCACTATTGTTGCTAGATGTTGACTTAGTTTGCATCAAGATGCTTTAATGCATCAAGAATGTTTCTCAAAGTTGAATAATGTATAGACTCCTTATTTTAATTATATAATAATTCTTATACTTTATTATTATTAACCTTTTTATTATAAGAAATCTCAAACACAAAGAAGTGTATAGTATAATTAACTGCCATATACTCATTACCCAGCTTCAACAAATTTCAACATTTTGCCAATTTTATTTCACTTATTTTCTCAACTTTATCAACAATACTCATTGTTTGCATGAATATTTTAAAGGATCAGTCTATTGTTTCACCTGTAAATATTTCAATATGTATCTCTAACAATAAGGGCTTTACAAGATATAACAATGAGGATATTATCACCCTTAATACAATTAGTAGTATCTTCTTAGAATTATCTAGTATTCAGTCCAATTTCAAATTTTCCTGATTGCTTCAAAAATATCTTATAGTTTATTCAAATCAGGATCCAAACAGTGTCCACACATTGCGTTTGGCTGTGCATGTCTTAAGTCTTAGTACTTTATAGCATTTTTCCCCTGCTCCCTGCCCACCCCCATTCTTGCATGCCATGAAATTGCTGGAGATATGGATCTATTTGCTCCCCAGAATTTCCCACGTTCTGCATTTGGCTGATTGCATCTTTATGTTGTTATGTTTTTTGTATTGCTCCTAATATAAACTGGTGATTAAATTTGGAGGCTTAAATTTCAGGTTCAATATTTTTTTTGAAGAAAAATATTTTTTTTTACTTCCTATTGTCTCACATCATGAATCCCATTATAATTGGTTGTTCTACTTTTAGTTTGTGTGGTGGTTGTGGTATGTTAGCCTGATCTCTTCATTATAAATGTTCCTGTCAACATTTTGTTAATGGCTTAGCAGGCATTAATATTCATTGCCTAGGTCAGTTATTCCATTAGGAGTTAGAAAATGGTGATTTTGTAGTATTATTATTACTTTTGCATTAGCTGTAATCCTTCTGTAAATAATTTCCCATCGCCTGCTTTTTGTTACCCTGAAATACAGTTTATACAGGTAGGGCAAAATACATGTTTTATTCCTTCATTTAATTTATCAGTTTTCCAGTACCCTACCAACCTCCAATGGTGACCAGTGAAGCTTGTTAGTATTATGAACTTGTGTGTGTGTGTGCGTATATAATTTGATATATTTAACTCAAGTACAGTTACTATTCTTTTTTGATGCTCAAATTGACCCATTTAAGACCACTGAGAACCCTTTAAGTTGGTTTTTATTTTCTTTCAACACGAGCATGTTAGTTTTCGATAAATTTCTAGCTTTTTGTCACAACAGATACTGGAGGCTCATCTTACATATTTCCTGATTCACTTGGAATCAGCCATTTTTCCAAATATCTCTGGTTCCTTTTATTGGGAAATAGTATTTAGAGGTAACAATCTGAGAACTAGAGAAAAAACTTATGTATTCATGTGAACATTACAATTCAAATGGAAAACTATGGATTTTTTGGCTGAACTTTTATATTTTATGCTTATATGTTTTCTCTTCCATTGATGCTTAACAATATTAGAATAATTACTTATTTGCTTTATGCTACAAGGTACCTATAATAGGTACACTAATAACACCAACATTAATGCTAAGAGTAAGAACACAAGTTAAGATTTCTTTGATGTTCTGTTGTTCTTATATCTCATGAGAGATATACAGTCAATATTCTGTTTTTAAGTTATTTCAAGTATTTCTATTCTGTGTGTGGTTATGCTACCAACTTGATGTACAGTTCAGTTCGCTTGTTTTAAGAAATGCTTTTTCCTGTTCTGATTGATTTTTAATTATGGGAAACACTTACATGTTCCCAAATTCAAAACTATGTAAAAAGATACATTAAATCAAATGTTTTCATCCATGCTCCCTGCACATTTCCCTCACCTCCCCCATAGAAACCAATTTTTATTAGTTTTGGTTTATTCTTCCATTATTTATTCTTGAAAATGTAAGCAAAACTGTATATTTACATTAATATCCCCCTTCACCATTCTTACAAAAAAAAAAAAAGAACACACTACAAACATTGCTCTGTACCTTGATGTTTTTAAACTTAACAATATATCTTAGAGATTATTCCTTATTTGTATATACATAGAGATCTTGCTCATTCCTTTTTACAGTTGCATCATACTCCACTATATGGTGTATTAAACCAGTCCCCTATTCATGGATATTTGGTTTCTTCCCAATCTTTTACTGTTAAAATAGTACTGCAATAAATACTTTTCTGCACAGAAAATTCATATTTTGCTTGTTTATCTTTGGAGTAGATTCCAAAAAGTAGATTTGGATAGATCCCAAAGGTTAAAGGCACAGAGAATTCCCCTCCATATGTGATTGTACCATTTTGCATCCCTGTGAGGAATATAAGAAGTGCTTGTTTCTTCTAGACTTGCCAATAGAATATGTTCTCAAGCTTGATTTCAGGACAGATCCCTTTTAAAGGGAGAAAATTATTGCAGACTCCCAGTGTTGATTACAATGATTTTTATTATTTTATTACTTAAATTTGAGAAAACATAAAACTGTGTATAAATTCTTTATGACTATAGTTGTTATAAAACAATAAAACAAAAACAAATATACATATTAAATATAAACAAATTACAAACCCAGTACAGTTTATATTAAATTTAATACAATGACTGATGTTATTTTTCTGAAATGAAATGGCCATATAAGAGTGTAAGTATGCTATTGACTCTTGCAACACTCAGATTTGCATATGGAAATTCTGTTGTCAGGTATAGGTCAAGATCCTTTTGGTTACAGGGACAGAAACTCAGTTAAAACTAGCTTAAGCAAGATAATAACAACAAAAAAACAACTTCTGGGAATATATGGGATCACATACACATAATTGGGAAGATGAAACCCATATTTAGGAAATGGGTGGACCCAGCAGTTACAATTCTTTCATTTAAATTCTGTCTCTACTTCTGCCCCTGGTTTCTTCCATGATAGCTTTTTTTTTTTTAAGATTTTTTATTTATTTATTTGACAGAGAGAGAGACAGCTAGAGAGGGAACACAAGCAGGGGGAGTGGGAGAGGGAGAAGCAGGCTTCCCGTGGAGCAGGGAGTCGGATGCAGGGCTCAATCCCAGGACCCTGGGATCATGACCTGAGCCGAAGGCAGATGCTTAACAACTGAGCCACCCAGGTGTCCCCATGATAGCTTTATTCTCAGACAGACTGATCTTTCTCCATCCATTTGATGGCAAAGATGACCCATGGGCAGCTCCAACCCGAAAACATCTTTATAGATCAAGATCATCTGAGAAAAAAAAAATTCCCTGGCTCCCTCCCAGTATCCATAGCTACTCAGCAAAAAGGACGCTGATTGGCTTATTTGGATCACATATTCTCCTTTGAACCAATCCCTGAATCTTCTGATTAGTCGGCCTGTCATATGCCCAGCTCCAAAGAGAAAGGTAGCTCTCTTGATTTTCAGCCTTACCAAAAATCTCAAAAGGAAGGCCTGCAAGACAGATAAAAACTTAAGAGATACCCTCACCATTGTGGAATGACTCAATTTTGCCACTACTTTTCTTTATAGGAACTATTGAAAAATCTTAGTTTGAATATAGTATACCATTATGTGACTTCTTCACATGATAAAAGTTCATCATTTACACATTAGGTCTGTCTTTGCTCGTTTTTTTTGGTCAGATGATAACACTGAAAGTAGAGTTACTTGAAAGAAACAGAGTCACTGAAATGACTACAGTTCTCAGTTCTAAGAGGTCATCAGAAGATAGTTACATGATTTTAATTTGAACTCTCCTAACAATGAGAACCCAAGATTAAAATATTCCAAGAGAAAACATCCAGACACCCCCCTAAATCTATGCAGATGCCATTTGAAGATTAACTTTTAAAGCATGGGTAAACATGGAATAGTTAATTTCATTAATGGTTTTCTAATGATGGTCTAATGATTTGAGTGTTTTAAAATATAGTAAGTTAAATATCAAATTTGGTAGCCAATCTACAATTTACAAAAGCAAATATAAACATGAATATAAAATAAATGTAAATAAAAACCTACGTGCCAAGTATAAAACTTGTGACCACAAGAGCTCCAGCTTTTTAAAAAATTTAAATTGAATTGAATTGAATTTAAAAAACTTAAATTCAATTCAGTCAACATATAGTTAATTGAGTTAATATTATTAGTTTCAGAGGTAGAATTTAGTGATTCATCAGTTGCATATAACACCCAGTGCTCATTCCATCAAATGCCCTCCTTAATGTCCATCACCCAGTTACACCATCCCCTCACCCACCTCCAGCAACCCTCGGTTTGTTTCCAGATAAACCCATTTTTCTGAAATCTCTCTTTTGTGTGGCAAGAAATCCAATGTCTCTCTGAATATCTCTTGTGATTCTGGAGATTGAAGGGGTTCTGCTTACCTTACCTCAATCTCCCTGCTCCTGTAGAGTGTAATTACACTTTATTGGGAGTGGAGTTTAAAGACTAGAAAAATCTGTACTGCCTAGAAAGCTCAATCCTCAGAACTGAGAAAGAGACTTTGAGAGACTCTTAACTATTTTGAAGGTGAGTAGATGTAACTTAGTGGGCACCTGGAAAAATTTATCTTCTAAAAACCTATCTCTTTTTAAAGTTAGTTGTACCTACATCAGGTTACAATGGACAGAGATAAAAAGAAGGTTACTGGCTTTGCTTAGCTACAGAAATCATAATACAGGACAGAATATCTAGCTAATTCAGCAAGTGCTTCTTGAGTACCTGCCATTTGTCTTTCTCTACTGGCCAAGGTTTTCTCATATATAGAATGATGGGTGGGCTATATCATCACAAATCATTGCATCTTTACTAGTTTATAAAGACATGGTCTTTAGTGCTTAAGGAATGAGGGAATGGGTTAATAGGGAGGTTAATGTAAGGTATTGAGAAAATTTGTTTCTCTATGTATTTTGACTTTTAAGCAAAGATACCATTTCTTCCCATAAGAACAGATATGGTAAAATATGGAGAACCAGTCATGTGGCTGGCGTGAAGACATTAGAATCTTTGTTTTGAAGTACCATATCTTTTCTACATAATGCTACTAGAGGGAGTTCTTGTAGAAATTGAGGTACAGTTAAAAATGAACTTGGAGTCAATCTTTACAAAAGTTGACTTTAAAAAACTAACATAGTTGCATTAAAAAAGGAACACTGACTTTAATGACAGCTTTTATATTTTGAAAAAAAGTTTTTTAAATGGGAGAAATGGCCACCAACTGTAGAGACCATACTGAAATGATTATGAAAAGGCTGAAATGATTGAACTCCAGAATAGTGATGTTGCTTTGCACATGTATTTCCTGGTAGTGAAAAGTATAAGGTACGCAATCCTGAGGTAAGGTTGACTTCGTAAATTGTCCATTTCCATGTAAATGTTTCCAACTTCTTAATGTGCCAGAATTTTTGTGGGTGAATTTTATTAATGGTAATGGGATGTAAGTGCACAAACCCTTCTCTGTGTCATTGGGAGATGGGAACCCTTAGTATGCAAAATCTCTGTTGAGAGAGTTGCTGGAGTGGTGGGGGGTTGGAAGGGATGGGGTGGCTGGGTGATAGACATTGGGGAGGGTATGTACTATGGTGAGCGCTGTGAATTGTGCAAGACTGTTGAATCACAGATCTGTACCTCTGAAACAAATAATGCAATATATGTTAAGAAAAAAAAAAAAGAAGAAGATGTCAGGAGGGGAAGAATGAAGGGGAGTAAATCGGAGGGGGAGACGAACCATGAGAGATGATGGACTCTGAAAAACAAACTGAGGGTTCTAGAGGGGAGGGGGTGGGGGGATGGATTAGCCTGGTGATGGGTATTAAAGAGGGCACGTTCTGCGTGGAGCACTGGGTGTTATGCACAAACAACGAATCATGGAACACTACATCAAAAACTAATGATGTAATGTATGGTGGTAAACATAACAATAAAAAATTTAAAAATAAATAAAAAATAAAAATAAAAAAAGAAGCCTTTAAAAAAAATCTCTGTTGAAATAAAAGGTAATTTGCATAAGATCCACATTGGTTGCTTAATGCATAGTGTGGGCTGGCAACTGGTGCACACTAAAAAGCAACCTGAAAACCCCAAACACAAAATGGCTTCATGCATGAATGCCGCTCAGGAAAGTGCTAGCTATTAAATATTTTCACAGTATTAAATATCTTGATATTTAATCTTAAGCAAGATTTTAAAAATCACTTATCATCACATTGCCGTTGATATGTAAATTTTAAAGCAATATTTCAAAAGGAAGCAAAATAATGCAACTAAACTATAAATGCTTCCATTTTAAAATAGTTTGCATCATATAAGAGTTAATTTGAACTCTCTCCTATCAGTAAAATAATTATTTCATCAAGTGGAATTGAATTTTAGTTTCTCAGTTTGCACAAAAAAAAAAACCCTCAAAAGCGGAATCAGAAATTAAATTGAAGTATAAGCAGTGTGTTTTTAGTCAAAAATAATAATAATAACATATGGCTGATGTTTTGAAAGCTTAGTTTTTATTTTATTTTTTTAAAAATTTATTTTCATTTCAAAGCTTAAACAGGGTTTTCCAGCAGGTGTCACTGTAGGCAAATATAAAATGATAAATAGTTCCTACAGCTTGCTGCCAATGATTCCTTGAGAAAAGAGCAGGTTTCTTTTCAGACTTCTCAACTATTAGTTTGGTGGTGTTAGTATCTGTTTCCTAGCATTATTTTCTGTCCCTGTTGACGCATTCACAACTTAGAAACACTACTCAGTTGGATGAACAGAAGCGGCAGTTGCTCTGTGAAATGAGGATGCAGCAGCCAGCACCCGTTAGGGGGTAGAACCTTCACTATCTTATAGGTGAGAATCCTGAAATCTTGAGACGTCTACTTAAAGCATAATATTTTAATTCTGAAGCCTCTAAGGATCTGTCCTAACAGTTTAATTAGCAATTTCCTATTTTTGTGGTTTTTGTATAAGCTTTGTTCAAAAACTAAAGTTTCATCAGGAAGGAAAAGTTTTAAAAATATTCAGCAAAACACTTATCATTAGTCTGAGATAAGTATGAGAAAGGGAAGGATAGCAATAACAACAATAATATTACTGGTTCCTTGAAATTATGCTTCAATAGTTGGGTTAGAATTAAATTCATATTCAACTTGCAGAGAACATGTCATTAGACTGCACAGAAACCATTTCTGAGCATATTATCACAAGGAAATCCAGACAATCCATTCTTTCTCTTTTCCCCCTTCTTTTTAGTATGCATAGCACAGGGAAAGGGAAACAGGGTAGTAATAAGGTACTGGCAGGAGAATTTTTCAGGAGTTATTTTTGCTGATTTCACAGTTTTCCTGTTTCCTGGTAGCTGCATCTCGATGTAGCTTTCATAGTTTCTAAAGCAGTGTTTGGTCTGCATCTGTAGACTAGATTTGCCTGTTGACGATATGACATGTGCAGATAGAATTTAAAGAGAAATGCACACAACAGAAAGTGGGTATGGAGTATTTTCCTCACCCAACGCCAATGAAAAGGACCCAATGATTGAAAAATTATGTTTTATACAGTTCATTCTTAGGAGGACAGAGTTGTAGTCCATGCATCCAAGCAGGTAAGTAAAAATATTACTTTCTCCACTTTATAATCAACTCACAAACTCTTGGGGAAATTGCTGCTTCCTGTGACTACAGTTCTCAAGCCCAAAATAGGATCCACATCTCCTGACTCACTTCTTTCCTCTAGAACATGTCACCTAAAATAGAGTTGTTTTTTGGCATCCGAAGACATGCTTTCTTTTTAATAATACTGACAGAATTGATTGAGGCCTGACTATACCTAGACTGTGATAAGTACTTCACACGCGTTCTCTCAAGTAGTTTCCTCCTTACTCCCCTTTCTTAGGACATAGGTACTATTGTCCCCATTACTTTGACACAGGAACAGATAAAAAGAGCTCCACATGCACAGGATCCTGCAGCCAGGAAGGACAGAGAAGGAGCCTAGATTTGGCTCTTGTCAAATCCAAAAACCCTAGTTCTTAACCACTGCATGCCCACGGCAAAAGTGCTGTTATTTATGAGAATAACAAAATCATCATTGAGAAGTCACACAACAAATAACAATTCACTTTTTCCTGTATTTTGTGGGCTTTGGGTTAGAGCCAGCTTCACCCTGTTAAGGTGTTCAGCTATAGTCCTGTAGAGTAATTGGCTGAATTTAGAATAATGATTTCGTGATCTCTAATGATATTTCTCTGATTTTGCTTATGAAGCAGAACCATATATCTGTACACTTAAGGCAAGATTCTTAACAAAATCAAAGGCTCTTCTGGGAAAAGCGAAAACTCAGTAACTACAAACTCTGAGCATTATAACCTCATAGTAGGTCACATTTAAAGAAAGTTGTAGTAAAAATAGTAAAAGAACCACAAACAACTGAGAATTAGTCACAGTTCGATTTGTAATATGTTAAAACATTTCCATTTGAGGCTGCAAAGCATTTGGGCTATAACTTCTGTAGCTGAAATGTGATTGAAAGTTTACAGTGGATTCAAAGTCAGAGAATCTTGGATGAAATCCTGACTCATTTCCCTGTTTCCTTGTCTCTAAAATAGTGTAATAGCAAGTAACAGCAAAAGTGTATCCAGTGGTTATTATGTGCTAAGCACTCTTCTAAATGCTTTATAGACATATCTCACTCTATCTTTTAACAACCCAGTGGTATAGACACTATCATTTTATCTCCATTTTACAGAGGAAAGAACTGAGGCTGAGAGGTTAAGTCCTTTGCCTGAGAAGACGTAGCTAGTAAGTAGTAGAAGTGGGATTTCGGTGAAGCTTTTGATTCTTCGTGGCTCTTACCTACTGTGGGAAAATGCCTTCTTATATTGTTTCTATGAATATTAAAAGAAAAATTTAAGTGAGGTAATGTATGTAAGGCACTTTATACAATGCTTGGCATATAGTAGAAAACCAATTTGTGTATTTGTTTTTGAAACTAGAAAAGGGAGTATGACAAACTTATCCCTATAATATAAGGGAAACTAAGAATCTTAAGGAAACTTGGAATCTGTTTTAAGGAATCATTGCATATTTTGGATTTTATTTTCTCATTTTCCTATTAGGTCATTCTCACTTACTTGGTATGCCTCTGTGTCCCAGCTCACCACTATTTCTGGAATCTGTTTTCCTGTTTACCTTCTTGTTTTTCAATGAAGCTACTGTCCTTCAAAATCTTATGGCCTTTGTTCCCATAACTCCTGGTGGGTGATGCTTGCTGCCTTTAGTTGCTACCTGGACCTAGTACTTATGCATCAAGGTTGAGAGTTAATGCTTATGATAGAAATAAGGCTATATTCAAGCATGCATATGCGCATATGCACACACACACAGTTTACAGTTAAAGATTATACAAGTTATATTAGAAATTGTAAAATTAAATTTAAAAGTTTATATAAATTATCAAATTTACTTTTTAAAAGGTAACTATAGGGTCAAAAGTAAAATATGCTTATTATATAAAACTTGGAAAATATTGAATGTACAGAGAAATCATAATCCCATCAAAGAGAAATGACTACCGTTAACATTGTATTCCTTCTTTCTGAATATATTCTCTTACTTAATTAACCCATGTGATTTTGTAACATTTTAAAATATGCTTTTTCTTTACATTAAAAATTTATCATAGATTTACATTTTTAAAAAAACATCTGGAGTCTCTTCCGATTCATGGTGAACTATGGCACATTTGGCAATGGAGAAATTACTGATGAAAGTGATTTCAGTCCAACAGGGTGTTTCCGTTTTGAATATAACAGTTACCCACTTGCCTCTCCCAGAGCATATTAGACATGTCAGGAGGCTCTTGTAGCACCAACAAAGAAGGATGCTGAGGGTTGGAGCAAATTGGAGGCCATGTGGGCTGAGTGGAGGTAATGTGCTGGGCAGTGTGGACTGGCAGGGTGGGAGGAGGGGGCTGTATGGTTATAGCTTGCCTGTTAGAGAATAAGAAACATGAAGCAACAAAGCTCTGTAAAAGCAATGTCTTAGTCTGTTCAAACTACTATAACAGAATATTTTAGACCAGGTGGTTTATAAACAACAGGAATCTATTTCTCACAGGTCTAAAGGCTGGGAAGTCCAAGATCAAGGTGCTGACCGATTCTGTGTCTGGTGAGAGCCCACTTCTTGGTTCATAGACAGCCCTCTTGCGTCTCCTTACCTGGCACAAGATGACAGGAGCTCTTTGGGATCTCTTTCTAAGGCACTAATCCCATTCATGTGGGCTCCAGCCTTATGATATAATCACTTTCCAAAGACTCCATGGCCTAATATAACCACATTGGGGTTAGGATTTTAACATATGAATTTTTAGGAGAACGCAAACATTCAGTCTATGGCAAGTACTTGCCCTTTAAAATAGGAAGAGACAATGAACTCAAACTCAGTAGAAGAGCAAAGGTAACAAACTGATGTTTTCTCTTTGGTAAGTATTAGGAGGTTTTAAAAGGCTATAGATGTTAAGACTGTCTGAGGTCCTGAAATACTTGGACAAAAACAACAGAAAGATGTGAATATGCTTGGTTCTGTGGTTATTGGATGCTGGGGTACAAGGTATGAAAAGGTAAGGGCTTTCTCCTTAAAGTAAAATGAAAACTGGAATGAGATTAAAATGGATTAATAATGGTTGAAGTTTCGTGGGAACAGATAATGAATTTAAATTTCTTTCAGGTTCGCTGTATAATAGTCTCCTGCTTTTTGTGCACTCCAATCCCCATTACATATAGTGCATGAAATGATCTTGTAAAGAATTAAGTTGAATTCCATCACTTGCCTGCTTAACAGGTTTTCTGAATGGCTTCCAGAATGTGACTCAATGGAGATCTGAATGAAAGCCCTGCACTCATAATTCCCAGCCCCAGTGATCTTTTTGAACTTCTACTGAGCCACTTCAACTCCAAGCCTGCCTCTCTTCCCCTATTCACTTGGTGGATGTCAGTTCTCAGCTTGGTGTCCCTCCATCCTGGACAAAGACAGACCTAAGTCCTAAAGAGAATAGATGCATTGTGTTCATGGAAAAGTGAACAAGATGTCCCAGATCTTCAGGTAGTTGGAGTGATCTATGGCCAGGAAATTATTTATAATAATTTATAAAAAAATATATATAGGTATGCACACACACATAAGTGATATCATTTCTAGGAACACAAAGACATGTGATCTTTAGGATGACTTGAAACAAAAATTAAATGAGAATATCTGTGAGGTTGAAGTAGTTTTTGTGATTTGATGTGGGTGGCTAACCAAGGTTAAATCAGGAGCAAATTTCCATAGTTCTAAAATTAGTAAAGGAGATGCTGGTAAAGAAGAAAAAGCAGTTACACATTTGGGGGGACATTTGCTGCAAGACTTTAATGTCAATCTAGGCAATCATGACTCCTGTGAGGAGAATGCCTGAGGCGGTATTTTATTCATCCATTCATTCTGTTCACTTATCTGTGTATCTTCCTTCATATTCCAAAAAATATTTTAAGTAGCTTTCCACATTTCCTGGAAGAACTGGCTTTAAAGCATAATTTTTTCTTATCTGAAGAACAAAATTGGGGAAGATTCAAATTGAGAAATACTCATTAACCATTCTGAGAGCCCTGTGCTTTGAAATGGATCCATCTACGCATCCTTAATCTATCCATCCATCCATTCCATAAATCACTCACCCAGTATTTATTAAACACCAGCTACATTTCAGATGCTATGCTAGGAATTGGGCATTCAAGTACAAATATCCTTCACCATTGATGGGGGTGGTGAGCTTAAACCATGAAACAGTCTTAATTTATAGAATAATCATTGGATTGAGAATCAGAAGGACTGAGTTTGACTTTGTATCTCCCCTTCATTTTCCTGTTTTCTTTTCTTCTCTGAGCCCTAGGTACCCATTTCTTACTTTGTCTGTGAAAGAAAAGTGGACCTCTGACACTTGAGAGGCATCTGCTTGGCTCTAAGTGTAGTGCCCAATATATAGTCAGATCTCTGTAACATTTTATTAAATTATGAATGAATAAAGAAATTATTATATCCTGAGGCCTTCAGGAATCCTAATTTGGAGATAGGATAATAGCCTACTTTCCCAGTAAAATCAATCAAAATATAACCAATGAAATAACCTCCTCAGATGGGCGCAGATGGTAAATGTCAAGTTGAGAAGCCCAGTCATGATGACCTTTCTCCCTAATTCAGACTATTTAACCCTTTCTTACTAAGAGTCACCCAAGGCCACCTCTGGGTGCCTTCTTCTCAACTTACTCCGTCCCCCCTACTTATCATACTTTATCTCAACCCTCAATCCTTAGCCAGTTTTATCTGTTCTGAGCTCCAGAACAGTCACCCTCCTCATGGGCCTTCTCTCATTTACCTCTCTCCACATTCACTCACTGGCTAAAAACTCATACCCATACAGGCAAGCTTTCTATAGGGCAGACTTCAAATTGAGCTCTCCACAAAATGAGGAATGACAACCTGACAGGCTGGTTAGGGGACTCTGTACATCAGGGTACAGGCTGACTTCTTGCTCTGGACATTCCTTTCTTTCTGTCTGTATTCACTTACTCCTTTCCAGCAGTGTGTGTCTATAGGAAACAATCTACAAACCTAATTTATTCTGAGGTGTGACTGATTAATAATGACTTAACCTTGCCCTGGAAAATTAACCTTTTCAAATGGACTCATATACAAACAATGCCCCCAGTGCACTCTGTGGTAGAATTTTGGATTCTGTAATAGGCTAATGGAAGAGATCTAGTTGAGCTGTGGCTTTTCCTGGTAATCTCCAATCAAGAATAAACTAAAGACTGCTTATATCTGGAATTCCATTTGTGCATTCATTCATTTATCACACTCATATAGATATCCTACTATGCATCAATAATACTGCATGAGGTTTATAAAGAGGAAGAAGAAAAGCCCTGCCTTGAAGAGTTCAGAGTCTACTAAGTATTTAAATGTACAAACCGATCACTATGACAGAGCATGTTAAATGGAATGATAGAGATACAGCAAAGAGTATTGGAAGAGCATCTGACCCATGGGTAGGGAGCTTAGGGTTGGTTAGAGTAGACAATGGGCAAAAAGGTAGGTAAGATCCTGAACCTACCCACACTTAACTTATGGAAGGACCAGAGAGCTCAAAGATCTGTCAGTGATTTTTAACAGGGTCCAGTTAGAAGAACAAAGCCTGTGGCAGGTAGTTCAGCATAGGGAATTTGACATGGGGAGGTAGTTCTAAAGGTGTTGGAAGAGCTGAAAGACCAAATGGGACAGGAAGGCAGTCCGGAAGTTAGCAACAGCAGGAAGCTGCCAACATCCTTAGGGCTGGAGGGACAAAAGATGGAGGTTTGACAAAGCCAGGAAGCCAGGACTTCCTGGGGCCTGTGGGAGCTGGGACAAGAAGGGATACAGAGCTACTGCCAAGGATATTATAAAATCAGAAAGATGGGGAGAAATTCCCTAGTCTGTTTCCTCTGGGCTCTTGAATCACTTGTCACTGCCTCCCTTTGGCCAAGCTAGCTGTAAGCCGGTTAACAAGTGCCTGAGAATGGAATTTACAAGGGTCCTCAGTGATAGGGAGCAGAGCAGGGGATATGTAGGAATGGGTCTAAGAGCAAGTAGACAAATGACCAGCACAGTCATCGTGGCTGTTCTTATCTCACCTACTAATTTACAGAGGACACCAGGTCTCAGAGTCGTCATTTGCCAAGGCTGTCCTATTCATTATTAGTAGAGCCAAGTCCGGAAGCTGGGTGGGAGAAAAGTAATGATTTAAGTAGGATTTATGGAGGCATTATTACATTCCAGGCCACTTGCGAGGGTTCTCACACATGTTACATCATTAATTCTTCCAACATGCCTATTTAGAGACCTTCTGACTCCCAGTCCAGTTGGTTCCCAAAGACAAATAACCTTAACATTTAAAAAAATTAATGTCATCTTTGAGCCACAAGAGATCTATAAGAAAATCTTCAGGTAAAGGCTAACAAATCTTGTAGTATTGTTTAGTATCTATTCCATGCATTAGCTTGGAGCAGGCTTCATTCTGCACATTAGCTTTCTAACAGGGGTGCTAAGTGACTGGATCCCAGTGTGTGGGCTGGGAGCCCATGAGGCCGGTACATGCAGATTCATGCCTTCTTAACTGTAGACTTAGGGCTGTGTTCTGTCTTCCATGGCTATATTCTGCTACCCCTCAAATGCATGTCAGTGCAAACAAAACATTTGTTTAAAATTGTGACTTAATTCAGAGTTGTTTTTTTTGTGATTTTGCACACTCTCTAATAGATAAAAAATACACAACTGTCATCAGTGATGGTTTGAGAAATGTTTATAGAGTCGGGAAAGGGCTTCTCTTGTTTGGAAAGGTGGAGAAATTACCCTGTGAAATATTGCCATGGGGAAGGAGAGTGTTACAGCTAGGCCAAATTAATGATAGCTAGCATTTGCTGAGAATTTTGGTGCTTTATATAAATCACCAATTCTCACAACAACCCCACAACTGAGCCCTATTATTAAGACCCCCATTTTACACATGAGGAAAGAAAGGCACAGACGAACTAAGTAAGGCCCAAGGTCTTTGAACTGATAAGTGGTAGAGCCAGGATTTGAACCCAGCCAGTCTGATTTCAAGGTTCACATTTTAAATCATTGCTTACTCTGTTTTGGAAGTATGTTTTTTCTTGCCTGCCCTATTTTTGTGGCATCACATCGAACTAAAAGTTAAATAGAGGTGTATAAGGAAGGTGGTAATAGACCTATAAAACCCATTGGCAGCAAACAATTAATAGGCATTTTGGGGAATTTTACTTATATTTACCAGTGCCATTTTCATTTCGATATTCTTTATAGGTAATGATAAAATGTGCATATATATTTCTCCTCATTTTCAGACTCACAATAATTATGTAATTTCCTTCACTTAAGATAGAACAAACTGTTAATAAATTGAGTGGTTAGTGCTTAAAGACTGTTAAAAACCACTTCAAGTAACATGACAATCTCATCTTTACAGTAATACCAGGTTGTTAATTAGCTGAACTACCCAAATACAGAGATTATAGTTAAAATGGTTTTGAGTGGGAGGTGATAATGATGCACTGCCTGTTTTACAACATGCTCTATGCTGTGCACTTCAACTCCCATTTTTAAAATAAAAATTTCCAACCACTATTTTAAAAGCTCCTTTTCTTAAGAGCAAGTTTCCTCTGAAAAATAAAGGTCTTGTTAATTAAATAGTTCTATAGACAAAGCATCTTATATCAATGGGGAACTATATCTGAATGAAATGTTCAAGGCAGGGAATTTTTCTCTACCCTAGGTGTAGAAGAGGAAAATGTCTTCATCTTGAACCTTTTGGAAATGCCAGTTTTTGAAAACTTAAAAATATCTTAATGGTTGCATTTATAAAAAATATTTTTATTTGAAAAAGTCATTTCTACTTCTCAGTAGTAGCCACCGTTATATAATTTGAAGCATAGTAAACATTTGTCCAGTCTTAATGGTACTGCCCATTTCCAGAGAAGGACCCATGATCTTTTTTGCTGGGGAAGAAGGACCCATGGTCTTTTATTGTTTCTACGTTCCCAGTGACAGTGTCTCTATTAGGGCTGTGTCTTGAGCAGCCACATCACATCCATTTCATTCAATAGCCAAACAGCATTTGTTGAACAAACAGTTTTTGAGTGTTTTCAATGTTCCAGGCCTTGGGCAAGATTTGAGGAAGGGAAATAGTGGATATTGTTGGCCAGGAAAATCTTTGCAACGGGAAAGATAGTTGAGCTACCGGAATGGTGAGGAAGAATCTGTTGGAGAGTGTCAGGGAGAGAATCTCAGCCAGAAGGTTTAAAGGCATAAAGTCTAAAGTGGCGGGGTAGGGAGCCAAGGCTGAAGAATTGGAGAGGCTTGAATTTGAATTCTGTGTTGTGTAATCTGAACAAACAACTTATCCTCTCAGAATAAAATGGGAAGATCAATGATAATGTATGTAATATCCCTAGGACAATACCAACCACAGATCTCATGAAGCGCTGCTTCTCTTTATTCAGGTCATTCATGTGTAACTCTAATGTCACTTCCTGACTGCCCTTTCTAAAGTTACCCCTCACCACAGCCAGATTCTTTATTTGGTTACGTAATGATTGCCAATTTTCCCCCACTGGAATGTAAGCTCTATGAGGACAGGGATTTGTCTTGTTCACTGCTATATTGCCGGCCCGTAACTAGTGCCTGGCACATAGGAGATACCATTATCACTAATGTTATGAAGTCAGGAAAGTATGTGGTGATTCATAGACATTCTATGGTTGTAGATCCAGGCTCACTGATGGGGCAGAGAACATGAAGCTAGAGCCACACTCAAGGTTTGAACTGTAAGTTGCTAAAGGGTCTGGCAGGTGTTTCAGTAGCTCTTTGGACAGGAATCAAAGTTCACCTTGTCAGTAGGCACCAGGAGCAGAAAGTCAGTAGATTCATGGTGTAGTGATGTAAAAAATGCTAAAGCCTCACCTACTCTGACTTGGAGGAAATTCTTAGTTTGTCTTCTCGGTTCCTTTGTCTTAAGGCACTGAAGTCCTATGTATTTGAGAGGAGTCACACAGACTTTCCATTCCAGGCAAATATTATTCCCCTGCTCCATCAAGAAAGTAGAATCTTATTATTTAGGTAAGTCAATTGTGACAAAGTTAATTATTTCATGTAGGATCAGAAAAATATTGGAGCTGGATCCACTCTTCATTTTGTTAGAGAGGAACAAATTTCTTCATTCTGTGTTCCCTCCACTGTGCTCCACTGTCTTTCATGTTTTATATGCCTGTCTCCCCTACTCTGGCCTTCTGGTGAGGCTGTCATTCACAAGCCTATTGCCCTGGACACAGTGATTGGTTCAGAGATGGAACCTGACCCAAACAGGGCCAGTTAGAATCATCCCTGAGGTGGATTTATGGATGCCTAAAGAATTACTTAGGTATTTCAATTAAATGTCATTTATTAAATGAGTGGATTGAATAGACCATATTTATGTTTTGTCAAGTGGAATTGCCATATGGCAACTCACAAAATAGGAATTCCCAACTTTATGATATAATATCTTCCTAAAAACCTGTGGTATTATAGAAGAGATTAACCATGAGCTGTTTAGTTATTTGCTGGATGGATATTAAGTAGTAAATAGGATAGTGAAGTCATAAATATAGTAAAATATGTTTGTTTGGCAATACCAAATAAATAAAGCCAAGAAATGACACCCTGCCTATCAAGTTTATTTCAACCGGATTTATGCTCAGTGTTTGCGATAGCTGCCAAAAAGTTTTATGATTATATTAATTTGTCAAAACAATTTTGTTGAAATTGTGACTCAGTGTGCTTTGACAGCATGGGTCTTTAACCATAGTAAATATTTTTGTGTATTTCACTGTGAGCAGATAGTAAACCTTGCACCTTAACAACATAAATTTCACAAACATTTTCTGCCATATTTCTCTCTGCCATTAGCAACTGTAGTGCACACTACGCTCAGAGAGTTTCATTCCTCCCTTTGGGCTGAATGGTTCATTTGTTGTATGTGATGTAGTAGGAATCATTTACACCTATATTGTAGAAGCATAGTCTCCAGTGCCTTGCCAGAAGACTCTGTGCCTCCGTGCTGTATCTATAAAGATGATTAAGACATGATTAACCATGTCTGCCCTCAAGAAAGTCACAGTCCAGTGATCAGGTTATTAGTACAAAGACTTTCTTTCTGTAGAGATAGACACTATATAGATTCAAGAGATACTTGTCCATGTTAATTACAATGAATTGTTATTTAGAGCACCTACTGATGACTAGGAAAGTATTAAGGGATTTGGAGTGCCATTAACTTTTTCTCCCTTTTGATCCTCTGATCAGTGGAGTACATATACAAAGACCCATGACCACAAGAGAAATGAGCTTTGTTTTGTTATTTGATGCAGATGCTTCTGGTTATACTGTCATAGAACTGGCCTAGGCTTGAGACTGCAATGGGATTTCTCACCTACCAAATTGGAAATTGTCAGGCTCATAAAAGTCCTGATTCACCGGAGAGTGGAAAGGGGCTTGAAATAAAGCTGGAGAGGCAAGCTTAGGATGGATTATAAAGAATTCTGCTATCTCTACATCCCAAATTTAGCCCTTTGTCCTGGAGGCTGTGACTTATCCTTGAAAATATGGAAACATGGGAATGACAGGATCAGATTTGAGTTTTAGCAAAAACTCTTTGGTGGAATTGGAGCGATTAGAAGGAACCTGTTATGAGTTGAACTGTATTCTTTTTTAAAAAAGATAGTTGAATTTCTAACCCCTTTACCATAGAATATGACCTTGTTTGAAAATAGGTTAATTGCAGGTGTAATTAGTTATGATGGGGTCATACTGGAGTCGAGTGGTTCCCTAATCCAAAAGGCCTGGTATTCTTTTAATAAAGAGAAATATGGACACAGAAACAGACATGCACAGAGGGAAGATAATGTGAATTGACACAGGGAGAAAATGACCATGATCAAGTCAAGGAAAAAGCTCTGAAACAGTTTGTCCCCTCACAGCCCTCAGGAGGAACCATCCTTGCCAACACATTGATTTTAAACTTCTTGCCTCCAGAACTGTGATGCAATAAATTTCTGTTGTTTAAGCCACCTAATTTGTGGCATTTTGTTATGGCAGCCCTAAGAAATGAATACAGAACCCAAAATTGTAGACCAGTTAAAAGGAGGACCAATGAGGGACTGAACTAAGGTGTGGGATGGAGTAAAGAGAAAGTATTTGAAAGTATTCAGGAAGTAGAATTGACAGAACTTGGTAACTAATTGGACGTGTGGAGTTAACATAGTGATTAAGATAAACAGATTTTAGTCCTGGTTCTCTCCCTGCTTAGCTGTGTGACCTTGACTTAAGTTGTTCATCTTTACGCTTCACTTTCTTCATCTGTAGAGCAAGTCACTAGAGTTCATATCTTGTTGGGTTGTTGTGACAAGAGAGAATGCTGTTAAAATTCTATTACAGTGGCTTGGTAAATAATACGGTAATATTGATAAATACAGCAAACGCTCAATAAATTTTTGTCATTGTTCTTTAATATGTGGATTATGTGGAAAGGAATTGAGAATGACTCCTATTTCTGACTTGGCCATCAGATAGGGCTGTGATATTGCTCAGGAAGAGGAAAAATATTGGAGAAAAATAGGTTTGGGAGGCAGGATAATAAATTCCGTTTCAATTACATTTTAAACATACAAGCAAATTATCTATTATTGAAAATATACTCTCTTTTGTCAATTATACCTCAATTTAAAAAATAAAATAAAAAATACACTGCCTTACCTTTTAAATTAGCTTTCATGAAGTTTGATATTTTTAACTTAACAGAAAGTCTGTGTTGTCCATTAAAGATAATCTCATGTGGAAGATGAAGTGAGCACCATTGTGTTTAGAGAAAATTAGAGAAAAAGAATTACAAAAATAATATTTGTTTAAAACCCTTTAAAAAAATCTATATTGATTGATTTGACTGTTACATTGGAGATAGACGTATTGACTTTTGGCAACTTGACCAACAATTAGTTTGTAATTAACCTGGGGTTGTCAACTTATGATCATCCTTTCTCTTGGATGAATGATCTCAGAGATCAATCTAGCAGAGAAATCGAGTCATCTGATAGAAATTATCCTTGGTTAGGTTTTGGTTCTAGGGTTGCCAGATAAAATACAGGATACCCACCTAAATTTGAATTTCAGATAAACAGTCAATACTTTTTAAGCATAAATATGTCCCAAATATTATGCAGGACATAATTATACTAAAAAAATATTTGTTATCTGAAATTCAAACTTAAATGGTGTCCTGCATTTTTAAGTGCTAAATCTGGCAACCCTATCTCAGTTTTCTTTGATGGAATGTGCTTCTGTGGAAATACTTAAAAACAGGCTAAGTTCATAATCATCCTGACTTGAGGTATAGTTTGCCTAAAACTTGGTGTTGATTTCTTAAGAGCATTTCTTAAGCTCAGGGATATGCAGTTAATGATTAAATGTAGAACATATAAACAAGTACATTGGGGGGTAAATACTGCCCAAGGGAATGCAATATTTAACTGTATATAGAGGTCTAAAAGTCAACCACATATACTTTTTCAGAGTGATATTTTTTATGACTTTATTTAACAGATTAATTTTCATGGGCAGCTATTTTGTTTTCTCTCTACTGATGAGTAGATTAGAATATAATGAGTATATCTGCTTGTTTGATGAAGATGACAAACCTCATGTTGTGCTTATCTTTGTATAATGTGCTTTCATGTATGATTTATATGATTATACTCTAAGAAATAAAAGCACAAGCTATTTTTAAAATAATTAGAATCAGGGTGACATTTTAAGTAAATAGGGGAGGAGATGAGATGAGACTGTGTGATTTTAATTTGGGCTTTAAGTCTATCTATGAGGGTGCCTGGGTGGCTCAGTCAGTTAAGCGTCTGCCTTCGGCTCAGGTCATGATCCCGGGGTCCTGGGATCGAGCCCTGTATTGGACTCCTTGCTCAGCATGGAGTCTGCTTCTCCCTCTCCCTCTGCCTGCTGTTCCCCCTGCTTGTGCTCTCTCTCTCTGTGTCAAATAAATGAATAAAATCTTTAAAAATAAATCTATCTATGGGGGTCTCTTTGTTTTCTTTCAGCTCATTTATTCCTATGCCTTTTGAATTTGACAAGAAGCCATCATGGGACTATCCTCCCTCAGTGTTGAATACTCACAACCAAAGAATGGCACATATGAGAAAACTGGAAAGTTTTGCTTTATAAATCTGAGCATGTGATTGGGTTTGCTGTGGCCATTGCAGGGAGTTTGTGCTTGTTCACTTAAAATTAATCAAATATTTTACTATAAGCCATGCTACTTTGACTTTTCAGAACAATTTATCTTCTTACTCTCTGTGACTTACCATAATGCTCGTGAAGTAATCATGCAGAGTTGAAAATTACACTTTTCACTTTCCCCAAATATTTACCTAAGTATTTCAAAATGGGTATTAGTTATTTAAAGAGCCTGAGGTGAATTAGACACACAAATACATTGAGCTTCACTTTTAAGGAGAACAAAGTAACATCAGTAATTCTAGACCACAGATTCTGAGAAATTTATAAAATTCTAAATTATATTTGAGAAGAGAAAAATGCCATAAAAGGGGTTTCCTCACCAGTTTCTCATGGCCCATGATCACAGAGCTGCTCAGACCAATTTTGCCACCTCCAGAGGACACCAGTGAGAAACACTTTCTTTTTTCCTCAGCAAATGAACTCCCCTTTATCCTCCTATTTTTTTGTTGTTTAGATTTAAGGGGCTGGGGGAGAAGGATGGAGGGATAAATTCACCATAAGAACCCTTAGCTTTATTTGTTTTACTGTATGGATTTGGGATACCTTAATTGTTACTATCTGGATTTGGGGTAAAACAATGCTATAAAGGAAGGTTATAGAACCCCAATATGCACAGGGGACTTTTAGGAAGAGTACCCAACCAATGCCATGAATCAGGGAAGAGTTCTTAAGGAAGTGACTGCTAGGTTGAGAAGGAAAGTGTAAGTACGAGTTGATGGTGAAGAGAGTTATTTATTCCGGGTAGAGAAAGGAGCACGTGCCAAGACCCAAGAGCTAAATGAGAGCCATTAATTAGAGAATTGAAATTAGTTTAATTTGTGAACCAGAGTTCTAGGCCAGATTAAGAAAAATGTCATAAACCATTTTTAAAAAAGGATTTTTTTCCCTGAGGGCTTTGTTAAAGTATCAATGGGTGGTTTAAAGTTGTGGAGGACATAATAAGATTTACGCTTTTTGAACAATGTGGAGAATGGACTTGAGGGGGATAAAATGAGAGCCAAGAGAGCTATTACAATGCTTTTCCAGTAATCCAGGTGAGGTGATGGTGACCTGAACCAGGAAATTGGCTGCTGGAATGGAGAACGGTGAATAGATCCAAGAAATACTTAAATGGCAGAGTTGACTGAATTTGATGATTGACAGGTCATGGAGAGTGAAATGAGGGAGGTTGTATGATGACTTCCAAGTTTCTGGACTGGAAAATTGATTGGATAAACTATGATAGGATAAAAACTAGAGGAATAGGTTTATACATGAAGGGGTTAAATGAGAGATAATGAAAAAGAGATAATGAATTTAATTTTAAGCATATTTTAGGTACTTGTATATACTGAGTTAATTTATTCAGTCAACAAATATTTATGGAGTACCAATTACATGCCAGGCAATGTGAGTGAGGGTCCCTGGAGAAGAACAGTGGATATAATATTTTAAAGATTCTAGCCTTTTTAGGAAGATGTACAATAAATAATAAATATAATGTATACAGCAAATCTGAGCACTGGTAGTGGAAGAAAACACATTTATGTATTTATTGGTCTCTACTTACAAGTAAGATCACAGACATCAAGTAGATACTTGGCACTACCTGGTCCAACTTCTCTTTCTTCAGACCTCCAGCAGCCTCTCTTTTCTTCTCACTTTCAACACAGTTCACAAAAGACAACTCATCTTTCCAGCACTGGATCTGCCAGCCTAACTGCATCTGTAGCCATGTACTCTCTCTTCCCACTGTGGACAGGGATGGGCTGTCCTTGTCCTCCCCAAGGTCAGGTCCTGTTTGTACATGGGAGCCAGTCCCCTCTTACCCATTCAAGGTCATCATGTAATAATCCCACCATAAAAACAAAACTCTTTTGATTTCATGTCTTTCTCTACCCACTGCCTTATTTTATAACAAAACTCTCAAAAGGAGTATTCTTTTTTTAAAATTTTAGCTTTTTTGAGGTATAATTTACATATAAAATTGTAAGATATTTAAAGTATACATTGTGAGGATTTGATATATGTATAATGATAAAAGGGCCCCTCCCCCCATCTAGTTAATTAACACATCCTCCTCCCCCTCTTTCTTCCTTCCTGTCTTTCTTCTTCCTGCTTTCTTTTCTTCCTTCCTTCCTTCCTTCCTTCCTTCCTTCCTTCCTTCCTTCCTTCCTTCCTTCCTTCCTTCCTTCCTTCCTTTCTTTCTTTCTTTCTTTCTTTCTTTCTTTCTTTCTTTCTTTCTTTCTTTCTTTCTTTCTTTCTTTTCTTTCTTTCTTTCTTTCTTTCTTTCCTTCTTTCCTTCTTTCTTTCTTTCTGTCTTGCTTGCTTGCTTGCTTTCAGTGAGGACATTTAAGTTCTATTTTCTGAGCAAAATTCAATGATACAAGTTCCAATGCTAAATTAGTTTTATGACAGTATATCCAAGATTATACAATGGGGAAAGGATAGTCTCTTCAATAAACGGTATTAGGAAAACTGGACAGCCGCATGAGAAATTGTTGTCTATTCTTGATGCTCCACTTGCCCATCTCCCATTCTTTTTGCAACTCGTGCCAAGCAGGTTTGTTCCCTCCACTCCACTGTAATTTCCTTTCCCAGGGTCACCAACAGTTTCCATCTTGCCGAACCAGTGGTCAGTTCTGACTTTATTTTACTTTTGCCCTTGGTTATCATTGAATCCCTCTCTTTCTGAAATAGTTTCGTTATGTAGCTTCTTTGACACCACACTTCCATAAATTTCCACCTGTTGTCCTTGGTCTCCTTTGCCAACTCTTTTCTTCAGCTTTCTTTTATGTAATTCTAAATATAAATTGTATCTTGTTGATCTTACCTAGTCGTATGGCTTTATATACCATATATATCCTGATGATTTCTAAATTTGTATCTATAGTCCCAATTTTTTTTATTAACATATAATGTATTATTTGCTTCAGGGGTACAGGTCTGTGATTCATCAGTCTTACAGAATTCACAGCGCTCACCATAGCACATACCCTCCCCAGTGTCCATCACCCAGCCACCCCATCCCTCCCACCCCCACCACTCCAGCAACCCTCAAGTTTGTTTCCTGAGATTAAGAGTCTCTTATGGTTTGTCTCCCTCTCTGGTTTCGTCTTGTTTCATTTTTCCCTCCCTTCCCCTATGGTCCTCTGCCTTGTTTCTCAAATTCCTCATATCAGTGAGATCATATGATACATGTCTTTCTCTGATTGACTTATTTCGCTTAGCATAATACCCTCTTGTTCCATCTATGTCATTGCAAATGGCAAGATTTCATTTTTTGATGGCTGCATAATATTCCATTATGTATATATACCACATCTTTATCCATCCATCTGTTGATGGACATCTAGGCTCTTTCCATAGTTTGGTTATTGTGGACATTGTTGTATAGCCCCAATTTTTAAAACTACAAACTCATATCCAATTGCTTATTTTTAATCTCCAGCTGGCAACAGAATTCTTGATTCTACATGTTCCTATCCTTGCTTCTCCAGCTACACCACCAAACTTGCTCTTCTACCCACTCTTCATTTTCATTAAATGGTCCCTCTATTCAACCAGGTATGAGGCTTTAGGCTGCAAAACAAACAAACAGAAACTTGGGCTACATGCATACTCCCCATGATCAGTGGGTTCTGTTGACTCACTCTTTAGAATATATGCCAGATTTAATCAATTTTTACTAACTTTACTATCCAGCCTAAGCCACCACTGTGGATTAATTCTGTGTAGCTCACTATTTTTCCAATGTTCCCACTCTGGTCCCCTCATAATTCTTTCTCCACATGGCAGCCAGGGTTTTCTGATACTGTCCCATCATATTTGGAACAAAATATTATGACCTACAAGGTCTTCCATGACCAAACCTACCTACCTCTTCATTTTGTACCATTCTCCCTCTTGCCTTTTATAATCCAACGAAGAGAAGTGATTTATCATATATTTTAGAAGCTGAATTAATAATTTTTAGAAGCTGAATTAATATATGTAGATGATAAGGAAAAGCAATGGATTAAGGACAGTTCACAGGTTTTTGGTTTGAGCAACCAGGTGGATGGCAATTTGCAAAAGTCTGACCATCAAATGAGTGAAAGAAACTTCTGAAAGATAAAAGAAAAATGTACCTTTTTTGGTTTTGCATTTTTCATGGAAGAGAATAAAAGAAGCAAATTCCGGACCCAAATGCAATAGCTCTGATTTCTCGTGATTGAGATCTGTAGGTAGTTGATTAATTGAAAAAGTCACTTAAAGAACAGATTCAGTAAGAATGGTGCTTATAGAACTAAAATATTTTAACGAAGAACATGTACATGTATATTCATTTACTAAGTATTTAATGTTGGGCCAATGTATTTTCTTTGGGTATTGATCCATTGATTTAAGTTCTTTTTTTTCTTACATAAACCACACCCATAATATACTGTATATTTCCAGTTTTGATTTCTATAAACTGGAGTAAAACTTAAATTCACACCTGAAGAAACCTCAAGAAAAAACACTTCTAGACTTTTGTAATTTTCTCCAGTTTCTCACAGTTGTGTCTCCCACATCTGATATGACAGAAATTACTTTTTAGTTACTTGCTCTTATTGCAAAGCATTCAATATATTTTTCATACTGCATCTTTTTTTTTCACTCATATTCCATTAGATGTACATTAATGCTAATTAAAATTATAGACTCACAGTAGCAAATACAATTGAAATGTAGAGGTTTGGAAACAGATGCAGCTGATTCTTGGTGAGCTTACAGTGCAACTGGAAGGTGCAATTGTGTTTAGATTTTCTAGGGAGTGAGCTACTAGCCGTGGACATAAAGTTTGCCTTAGGCATCAGCCACAGCATACTTTATAGTGGGACTGAAGAGCATTTGTTAAGCTGGTAAACTGAATAAAAAGAGGTTATTTAAGACAATTTCTACTGTGATTATGCACTAGATCTCAATACATGTAAATAAATTATAAATATATATTATATATAATAAATATGTTATTAATATAAATATATGTATATACAGTATAAATACTGAAAGCCCTAGCTTTTGGGAAAAAATTTTCACAATAGTTTCTAACCCCCTCACAGGGAAGTTGGTGATGGAGATGTACAAGATTGGAGACCAGGATAGCAGTCATCAATCTGAGTAGAATTTTGCCAACTACAGAGTGGTATCTTTAAAGGGAAAATAGAAATAAAGGAACTAAAACGTCTTTTGTCGAAGTTCAAAGTCAACATTTTAGCTCCCCCAAAATGTGCACTTGGACCTAATGACTATGTTTGGCAAGAAGGAGGATATTCTGGGATCAAGAGCATCAGATGGTAAAGACAGCCCTGTCAAGCTTGAGAGCAGGGCTGTGTTCCTGTTTGGGAGGGCTCTGGTGTATGTATCAACAGAACATCCTTAAATGTCAGTGTTCACCAACACAAATGAAATAGATAATGATTGTTAGTCAATGACTTGTGTTAGATAAATTAAAGCCTTAACTATTGTCTTTCAAGTCAACAAACATTTATTGATTGTCTGCTTTGAGCATGACCCTGTGCTTTCTGCCAGGGACGCACAGATGAAAAACATGCTTCCACCACAAGTTCACACTCTGGTATCAAGCAGGCATTTCACAGCTAGTTATGATCTAAGTCAAATTAGAATGTGCTCGGATGGCCATATCAAATTCTATTAATTTTCTTTCTAGTGAATTTTGGAAGAAAGTCAGCTGGTTTCATGCTTCATGATCTGGGGCAACTTATATTACCATTCTAACTTGGTATAGATTTTCCACCTTTCAACATGCTAGCCATATTTCGGGAGGCAGTGCACATTATTCAACTAGGTAGCTCTATTTAGGAGACACCGGTTCTGTATTATTTATCGCTAAATAACTTTTCTTTGGGGTCAGACTTTTGTGTAATTCACCCAGTGTTTGTTGTCATTGGAGATTCTAGTAGTTTGTCCTTCAAGCACCTTTCATGGAATTGGCATGAATGTTGATTAAATTGAGCACTTTAGTGTTCTCTGAAAGGTAAAGAATGATCTGGCTTTATTTAATGGCCATCTCTTGCTTTTTAACCAGTTAGCTCAAATTGTACCCATCTTTGAGATATCACTACATTTCTAAACAGTTTAGTCTTTCCCAGTTTCATCTCCCAGTTAGGTCAAAGCCCACTGCTGGTCATAGGACCATGTGCCTATTCTTTAGAACTTTGATCTCAGTTATAATTTTTATATTATTTGTGTAATTTTTCAGCTACTATTTATCTGTAACTCTAATCAGTCAACTAATTCCAGTTGACTTTACACTTAACAGAGCAGGAACCATATATATGTTGCTCTTTATCATTGCTTCATCTTTTAGCCCAGTGCTTAGCACTGAATAGGGAGTGGGGGAGATGATGCTGGCGAAGTTGAGTTCTATCAACTACTACTTCTACTTCTTCCTTTTAGTATCCTAACCTTATTTTACTGAAGTATCAAAGTAAATTATATTTACTCCACCATTTTACTGGGGAACGAGCCTGTGACCACACTACCTATAACATTTATAGTTGTATAAATTTTAATCAAGTACTCCATTAAACAGTTGCCTTTCCAGGCTAAAGAGGCCAAAGTTGCAATATGCTTCAAATAATAACACCTTAACCTTCCAAACATGTTAGTTCCTATTTCCTTTGTTGCTTGTGCCTTCTCTGACTTCATTATTAACATTTTTGATATGTGACAACCATAATCTCACATGGCATTTAAAAAGTGTAAGCACTTTAGTTAGTTCTTCAGAGAATTAACAGTGACTTCCATGTATGTACTTTCTCTGCCTGAAGCTGATAGTTCAGAGCTATTCATTTTATATACTGATACCATTTATCACAAAATGTTACCTTATACTGAGTTTAGTTACTACTTTTCTAGCCACTTGTACAAATTGGTATACCTATATATTACCTTTTTCTCAGCTACAAATCTGGAGCTATCACACTGAATAAATTTGGGCTTTCTGAACATTCATAAATGTGTTAAATATGGTTGACATTAATGTTAATTCACAAAGAACTTCACTCTGGAGGAAACTACACGTTAATCCCTATTCTGAATGAAAGTGTTTCCTGGTCTAACTATGATAAATCTGTCCTATGGCACTGTGTACCATGGGGATTTCTGTCTCCCTGTTGTTCAAAGGTGGGAAGATAAGCAGCCAGCATGCCACCAGAATGGCTATGCTGATGGCCTATGGATAGTGTTCATTCTCAGCTTTGCGCAGTGGCAATATTGTAGCCAATAAGGTTTATCCGAGGCACGATTATTGCTAATTGAAAACTTTTCCTGATGGTGTTCATTCTGACTGGTTGAAGCTTTTTTTTTTTCTGATTGTATAAAGCCCAAGCATACGCCTGTTGTTATATTTTGAATATTTAAGATGATCATAAAATTACTAAATGACTTCAGGATCACATATTAGCTCTTGGTTTTTAACTCATTGTTTGAAACTAGTGAGTTTTACTTCTTGCTGGGTAAAAGATCAAGATAGCCACAAAGTAGGCTGAAGTAAACTACTAGTGTAAAATAGAGGATCTAGATTATCTGCATGCATTTGAAGCTTCTAGGAACTGAAATTTCTTTGACTCTTACAGGTGATGGGAGGACATATTTCTTGTCTTGTTGAAAAGGAGTGGTCCACTAACTTGATGTCATTTCCCTTATTTCCTTATAAAATAACAAACTTATGACATGTTTCTGTTAGCATAGTCAAAATATACCAGCGCTGTCTAAAAAATCTGGTAAGTTTAGTTTCTTTAAGGGGCTGGGCTATAATTGCAGAGGTATGCCAGTTCTTTATTTTTCATGATTCAACTGGGGTCATGTTGACACAGGAGTAAGAAAAAAGGTAATCGTCCCTAGACTATCACAGAAACCATGGTTTGCATGATGATCCAATTATTTATTTTTTAATTCCATAAACTACTAGTAAGAAGGAGTCCAGTTTGGATTGACTTTAATAGATTGAGATCAAGCCAATTATTTTTAAGTAGTTTTGCTTAATTGTGTAAAATTTTTCTTAAGTTGGTTGTTGCAGTTTCCCATGGTCTGGGCACTAGCTCCAGAAAGAATCTGAAAATTAAGATTTCAATAGGTACATAAATGTCTTACTATTTTTTGGAGTTAGGATTTTCTCTGTCATTGGCGCCCTAAGAATGTTCAAGATTAGGCTTGATGATCAGTTCGTGGGGATGTTGTAGACAAATCCTTGCTCTTCAGAGTTGTCTGTGGGTCAGTAGCATTGGCATTACATGGGAGCTTGTTAGAAAAATAGGTTTCCTAAGGCCCTAGACCCACTCAATCAGAATCCACAGTTTGACAAGATGCACAAGTGATCAGTATATGCATTAAAGTTTGAGGAGCTTGAAGGGTATTGCCAGGAAAGGGCCCTGGTAGTCTAAATGACTTTCAAGTTCTGCACCTTAAGGTTCTTTATTACTCTGAGAAGGAACCACCTTCAACTGTATGTTTTTTGGACCTTTCAACATATGACTAGATGGAAGATGGTAGATGGCAAGTTCTTAGTGAAGAAGACTTTGGGATGGCAATTTAATTTTCTTTCACTTTTGTTGCTCTTCAGTGTGTATATGATTCTCCAATCGTTCTGAATATTACCAGTTTTGATTCTGGTCTTTTGAAAAGACAGCTATGGATTTGAAAGCCCTATGAGAAAAATTTTGAATTGGATTTGGCATTTTAATGATTTATCGTTATTTATTAGCATTTATATGCTCATATATTTCTGATTTATAATTTAAAGCTGGCAACAATGCATAATATAATTTCACAAATAAAATATGCCTCACATTAGATATTCTTGGTTTTACTGATGTAAAAATGTAATCACACTTGCCTAATCTAGTGCATGGGTCTTTCTACAGTGTGAGTAGTTATTCAAAATTTTTTTTACTTAGCTATAAACAGTTCCTTGTCCCTCCCCACCCCACTTTGCCTTTGACTCTGAAAGCAGCTTTAAAATAGGATAGTATTTAAATAATTGCATTTTGAAGAATTAAATTCCTTCACAGATTCATTTTATGATTCCTCATAAATCAAGGAAATATAGACAGGTCACACACAAACAGTCTTTAAAAAATACTTTGAAAAGTTTTTAACAAATGAATTCAAAATGCATTTCTTTCTTACCACTGTTTCTGAGGCCCCTTTCCCCTTGATTTCTTCAAATCTGTTAAATCAAATCATCTGGGGTGATTGGTAATGTCAGCAGATATTTATGGTTGTGACAACTGGGGTGGTGGAGGTGGGGAAGTGCCACTGGCCAGGGATCTAAACATCCTACAGTGCTCAGAACATCCCCCCAATAAAGAATTAGTCAGCCCCAAATGTCAATAGTGCCAGAGTTTGGAAGCCCTGTATTAAACTGAATTGGTTAATGTTTAATTTTGAGTTAACTCATATGCATGGGGATATGATGTTTAGAGAGAGAAAACAATTTATTGACTCCAAATATAGAGAAATTTAAATATAGTATCATTTTTACAAAAGCAATTGAAATACCAAAATTTAGACTATAAGGCAATGTGAGTCCATTAGAGTTTATACAGTGTTACAAATATCAGAAATAAGTTTGGGAGTATCTTCCCTCCCCTTTTCCCTTCACCTCAGCAATTGAATAGGTTTCCTGTTAAGGGAAGCTAAGCAAAATACTGTCATGAAAATATTGGATATTTCAATTAATAAATTCCAAATAAAAGTGGAATTAAGCTAAAAATTATAAAGAGTACTTGAATGGCTTGTTGATTAGAAACTAATGTAACTCCTTGTCTAGGATAAAATACCAAACAGGCAGCAGCTGCTGGTAATTTGGTGCAAGTAATTGTAGAGCCAATAAGTTGAAGAAGTGCTTATTAAAAGAAACTGCTTTCCTATCTGCTTGTAAGTTCAATTGAGTAATGCACTCTACATGTGGTCTGACACTGGGTAAATTATACACCTGATTTAAAAACACTCCATCCATAAGAGCTCCTATTTTGCTCATCCATAAAATTTTTACTTTCTTCATTACTACTTGCAGCAGTGTATGGCATAATATCTATCAAATTAGGCTTTGAGGACATCTCAGGCTGGCACCCTGCTGACTTGAAACATGTGCTTAATATTACTGCAGTGCTTTTAACCCCATGAGTGCCCTGGATTAGCCCACACAGGCACGCAGAATCTGTGACTCTCTCTCTTTGCTGCCGCATCCTCCACCTAGTGAGAATGAGAAACATCAAAGATAAAGGGGTGGGGTTTGCATTGGGGTTTAGTCCCTGGGTAGGACAAATAAGTAATTGAAATTTACAGAAATAAGACAGACAAAATAAACTATAGTCTAGGATTTCACAGTTTTCAAAAATATCAGCCAAAAGTAAACATTTGCAATCAAGACATTCTATCTATTTGACCTAATAAACCTAAAAGGCAAGATAAAACACACAATAGCGCTTTCTGGACAACTCACATGAACGCTAACTTTGGAATGTGTTTTATTTATATTTATAAATGTCTGGATGACTTTAATAAACATTTATTGCTTTCTGTTTACCAGGTGCCAGGCACTATGCTTGATGGTAAAGATATAGTAATGAACACATGTGGCCCTTGCCATCTTGCAGCTCAAATCTTGCAAAGGGGACAGGATTTCAACAAATAACTATAATGTAATGGTAAAATATAAATAATTTCAAGACCATTGTTCAACATTCATTCATTCATTTACTTATCCATTCATTCATGGGAGATGGTGTCTGACCCAGTTACTCTACTTGCTGGGTCCCATTGGCAGCTGTTGCCCTGTTGTGCAGCTGGATACACCTGTAAGTCTCAGCCTGATGCTGTTGAATATTTAATTCATGTAATTATTTCCTCCTTTTCTTATTTCATGCTGACCTAGCAGTCTTCTGATTATAATTTGGCTTCCCACCTGGAGTGTCTATGGGAAAAAAAAAAAAATGCCCTTACTAGAGAACTCCAGTGGCCATTCTTTTTTGTAATAATACTGCTTGTTCTAAGTTATAAACTGGTATATTGACCATAATTTAGCTTCCTGTGTAATGCTGGGGATTGAGGTCCCTTTGGCAATCTACTTTTCATTGTAAATGAACACATTTTCAATAGTTTTGTGAGATTGGTTAATGTGACTGTCCTCAAAGAGATGGACCCACCTTCTGGGTTCTGACAAGTTAGGTTTGTGGACCCACCAGACTCTAGAAACTAATGTAAAGAATAGAAGCCACTAGGGGATATGAGCCTGTTTTAAAATGTAATGCCTAGAGAGAAAGAAGGAAAAAGAGAATGAGAGATATATGAAGGCTAGATTTTGAGAAGTGTCAGCCAGCAAAGAAGCAGAGTAATAAATGCAAAAGGAAGATTGAAGACCAGGACAACAGGACCAAGAGAGAAAAGGGTCTATTATGGAGTTGGGAGGCAGAGATGAATAAGCCTGAGACACAGGGCACTGGGTAAGGCAGTTCAGAGATCCTTTAAAGAGTATTGTCAGCAGAAAAGAGGGAGAGGGCAGGGTGCCAGATTGCATGAAGTTACGGAATAAATAGCTGGTAAAGAAGTGGAAACCCTGTGTGTGTGGGCTTCTCTTCAAGAAATTTGACAAGAGAATGGTAGCTTGAAGGGTTTTCTTTTGGAAGAGAGAACCTCAGTGTTTGTGGACAATGTGCAAAACACTGGCAGAGAGGAAGGGGATGAATGATGGACCACAAAGTTCCAGGTAAGGCATCCATGTGTGTCTTGATTTTTCACTCATTCCTTCATTTAAGTAGAACATAGAGTGGTGGTTAGATACACAGATGTTGGACCCAAATGGCCTGGGTTTGGAGCTCAATTTCACTGTTACAGTTTTAGGCAAATTAATTTCTCTGTGCCTCTCTGCACCTGCCTCACAGGATTGTTGTAAGGATTAAATAAATTAATATTTTTAAAGTGTCTGGAACTGTACCTGATACATGGCAAACATTTAAACATGTTTGTTAGGTAAACAGAGGAGTTAGTCTAGACAGGGATACCTTGATACCTGATCCTCTAGGAATCAATGATAAAAATTTTTCTGTATTTCCTGAACTTCTTACAAGACTTTGTATCTGAGATCCAAAATTACCCAGAGCCTGCAGTGAATAAAATTGCTATCTACATCAGCACAAAATGTTCTGACAATCTTATTCCTGGGTACAACTAGATAAAATTGCAGAATTCTGTTAAGGAGTTAAAGGAATTTCCTGAAGAAATTGCAAACTAATTTTGGTCATATTTTTGTGGAATTTGGTGGATCTTACCCTAAGCTTTTTTTCAGAATACCCATAACAACCTTTGGCTTCATACCTTTCTTTGAATTTAATTTGCCCTTTCTACCCTCTCTCCTTTACTCCAGATATTATTTGGAGCTCAGGGAAGTCTATCTATAAAGTCTTTCCAAGTTTGTTTCCTTATTTTATTTCTTACACTTCCTAATTGACATTGGCTCAGAGCATATAGGGTTAATTTAATAAATGCATCAGATGGCTCTTCCCTTAGGCATCTTAGTCGATGGGATTGTAATAGCTTATTAACTGGTGAGAACATTCTACCATTAATAAGGAAAGGTGGTTGAATAATTCACTAACCTCTTTCCCTCCTTTCCTTCCCTTCCTCTTAGACTTATTCTTTAATTTCAGAGGATTATAAACATTGTTTATTTTGCTAGTGGTGCACTATTTTTAAAACTCATTATAAGAAAATAAATACATGGTAGATTATCACAAGTTTTCACAAAAGAAAGTGATGGTTTGCTCAGAACAGCCAACCTGTCTCCCTTTTCCCTAACCTGTTGCTAATCTTGGTTTACTTTTCTCTTTGTTGTGCAAGAAGAGAGAATGCTAGTACATATTATTTAATTTTTAAATTTCCTATTGGAAAAGAATCCTAATGGCTATGTTGAGAGAACTGTTACCAGATAACTGTTCTCATCCTCACATCTCTCTGGGGACTATCTCTAAGACTGTGGTAAAGATTCTGAGTGGACTCTTCCCAGGGTTCAACCTCAATGGCTCATCAGAGAACATGGGTCTAAGAATAGGTCTGGGACACTCTTTTGATGGAAATGGGAGCTGAATGGGGCCGTCCAGTGGGCAGAGGGCATACTGTTTAAAATAGAAAGAGTTTCAGTTAGCTGCAAAGAACTGAAATGTAGTTCCAAGGTTGAAGGCACCCATGCATGCTCAGCAGGGTGCAGTCCCAGGCCCATTGTATCCTAGCTCTGTGATCTAGTCCAAATTGCTTTACTTCCCTTAGATATCCTCCTTCACCTGGTAAACCTCAGTACACTGCAGATATTGATGTTCCTCTTCTGTCCCTACACAGGGTTATAGTGTGAATTGGATGAAAGAACTTTGTGTATCACATAAAACAATACAGTTATTAGTAGTATGATTAGGATTAATCTTAATGAGTTGTAATGTAGGTAGTTAAGTTAAAACAATAGGTACAGAGTTGAACTTTATCTAGGAGCAGAATTAGCCTTAGTTACTTGAGTAGATGTTAGAAAGATTAGTTACTTGATTTGAATAGATTGAGTAGAGTTTAAAAAGTAGATCCCTTTTAAATAAACAGAAAACCGGACCAGGGAAAAGACAGGACTTAGAGGTGGCAGAGCCCATTGCAGTGCCTGACCCACGTAAACACTTAAGATGTGCAGCTTGAATGTTGTTAGAGATAACTAAATTATTTTAACCTTCTCCTTTCTATTTTTTGGACCTTTTTCCAAGTTTGATACAAGCAGGATATATTAGTTTTAAAATCATGAACAGCATATTTAAAAGAAAATACAACAACAAAACAAAATGTGGAAAATGAGAATACACGGAGACAGCCAGGAATGGTAGCAGTGGTGGTTAGAAGAGGAGACTTAAGGAATGGTGAAAAGAGCTCACATTTGGGGGTACTCATGTGCTAGACACCATGGGAAGTGCTGTCAATGCTTTATTGTATTTAATCCTCTTAACAAAGCTACGTGGTAGATGTCAGTTCTATCTCATTTTACAGATTAGGAAAATGGGGGCACAAGTCTTATAGCTGATTTGTGGCCAAGTCAGGATTCAAACCCAGTTGGTGTAGCTCTGAAATCTGAGCTATGTTAACTTCTGAGGTGATGTGGACAACTTCCCATCTTGGAAGTCACTATCAGGAACTGCTACTGCTATTCTAAGTTTAAGTAAATGCAAAAACAGTTCAAACAGCCCACCAGATCTAGATCATTCATTAATCAACACACTGTGCCTTTGAACTTCGGTAACTTTTTCTTCCCCTGAGGCTATATCCTGTATTCTGGGTCACCCTTGTCACCTGCTAAGTTATCCAACAGCCTGATGCTCCTAGCTTTTTCCCACCTGGAAGTGTGACTGTGGTTCTCCTTCTAGAACTCCAAAAGGGCTAGATTTTGTTTGCCTCTCTCATTGCCTGTGTCCTTCTCTACAACTCAGGGGCACACCAAATCTTATATAATTAAGGGGCATCCCTTTAAGAAAAAGAATACACAATTACAAATTCAAGGTCAAACAAAGAATATTTATTTAAAATAAAAAGGAATGACAGTAGAGTATAATTTTTTTTTAAAGCCGATGAATACCTCAACCCCTGGCACTATGGAGGTTGCTCTCGAGACTTAACAAATGGCACATGCAAGTGAGAATGCCTGAACTGTCTCTGAGTCACTGTCTCTGCCCCAGCTCTGTCCTCAGAGCAACTGAGCACTGTTGCAACACGACCCCTGTCAGCTCCTCCAGTCCTAAACAAAAGAGCAGGAAGTCTTTTCTTTTGATTTCACACACAAAATAAAATTAGAAATTAATAATTAAAAAGTAAACAAAACAAACATAAACAAAGGCTAGTCACAGTATAACTTGAACAGATGGATTTGACATCAGATAAACTGGAAAACAAGGGCAAGGCTAAGTAGCAGGTGTAATACTATAGTTTTACCCCCACGTGTTTATTAGCAGAGGGTCTTCTTTTTTTTCTTTTATTTAAATTCAATTAGCCAACATATAGTACATCATCAGTTTCAGATGTAGAGTTCTAGCAGAGGGTCTTCTAAAGAGTGAGTTTGAAATGACTTTGGGACCATGCAAACTTTTAGGTTGGATATCTGTGTGTTACTGGAGCCAGAGAAAGTACTAAGTAGAAAAGTCTCTCAGCTTCTCTCCATTTTGCCTCAGTTCCTCCTGAATTGACAGGGAAGCCTTGATCTTTCCACTGCCCTTGTACTTCAAGTGCTGGTATCCAAATTGTCTTCCTAGTGACTACTGGGAGGTTGGACTTGCCCATGCAGTGAGGTAGAGTTGATCAAATCTCAGTGGTATAGAGCGGAATCAAGATTCTCTTCCATGTTCTGTCCTTTTTTTTTTTTTTGAACAAATGAAATACTCAAACTTTGGGAATTGAAATATCTGGATCAAGATAAATTGAAGACTCAACAAAAATGAAAGTAAGCTTAGGCTGCTGCTGACAGCAAGAGTAATATAATGATTCTTAAACATGGTATAGTAGTTTATTGATACAAAGCCCTTTAATTTGCTATGTTATTAATACAACAGACAACCTTGAGAAGTAGGTGTTTTAGTCCAAATTTATTAATAACTAATATTTTTCAAGCTCTTACTATATACTGACAGTTGTGCTAAGACCTTTAGAAGGAGTGTCTCATCCCTGTTAACATAGGAATGTTATAATATCCCTATGAAGTCAGTTTCCTTCATTGTACACAGTAGGAAGCAGAGGCTCAGAATGCAAAATAACCATCCATAATCGCACATCTATGAGCAGGGCTGGATTTGCATTCTGGCAGTCTGGTTCTACGGGTGTACTCTTACCATCAATCTCTATTGTTAGTTACTTGCCCCAGGTCATGCAGGATAGAGCTAGCTCCAAAATTCAGGTTTCTTGTACTAAGTCCGCTTAGTGTGACCAAAACCCAAAAAAAAATCATGGTAAGTGAGAATAGTGGAAAACAAAATGGAAAAAATGGCCTACCACAACTGTGTGACCCTGGGACCTTTCTAAATCACACTTCTTCCTCTTTAGAATGAATGTAATTCCTTCTTCAATCTACTCCATCAAGGTTTTGCAAAATTCAACTGTAGTGGAAAATGATTTGTAAAATGAACTTCTTGTCACAATGTAAAATGTGACAAATTTTATACTGACTTAGTAGCATTTTAGAAGATTCTTGAAGGCATGAGGAATGCCTGAAACTTTACCTGGCTTATGCTGTTAGCCAGGCTGTATGCTGCTTTACATACAGACCCAAAGATCAATGAATGAGCTTCAGATATGAAACAAATAAGAATAATCCATCTATTTATTTATTCTCTTTATCTTACAAGAAGAATAATTCTCCAGAGTCTGGCTTTACTCAGAGTTGTGAAACTATCACGGGATATAGGAAATTAATTCTTGGAAGTAGGCACTAAAATGAGATAGCATCTAAGAATATCCATAAAGAACAGAGATGAGATTTAAAATCCTTTTCATAAAGATCCTACTTTATATTTAGCTAAGTAATATATGGAAAAATTGACACCTTTCAGCACCGGAGTAGTTAGCACCACTGTTACTGTGAAGACTGAGGCTTCGTCAACACTTGCAGTGGAATCAGATTAATGGAATTGATTTGTAGGCTCATTTTTCTTTCTTTCTTTTTTAAGGATTTTATTTATTTATTCATGAGAGACAGAGAGAGAGAGAGAGAGGCAGAGGGAGAAGCAGGCTCCCAAGGAGCAGGGAGCCCGATGTGGGACTCGATCCCAGGACTCTGGGATCATGACCTGAGCCAAAGGCAGACGCTTAACCATCTGAGCCACCCAGGTGCCCAGCTCATTTTTCTTAACAAAAAATATGAAGGTGCTTTGTGAGCAAAAATTACAGATTTGCACATCACTTAAAAAGTTTCCCATAAAAATTACCTATTTCTAATTATAATAAGTTATAATAGACTTTCTTCTATTGAAGACAATTCTAGAATAGATCAAGACATGATTATTAGACATTTCACACCTTCTCAGAACAACATAGTGATGAAAGAAAGCTGGTAGCACTTTTATAGGTAAGAGAAAACATTTATGGGTGCTTACTATATGGTGGCTGTGTGCTAATCAATTTACATGTCGACTTATTTAATTCCTCAAGACAGCAATGTAGGTATTATTATTATCCTGTTTTTGCATATAAGAAAACCGAGTCTTTAGAGAGGTTAAGAAATTTGTTCGAAGTCACACAGCCAATAAGTGTGGACCTGGACTAGCACCCAAAGTGTCCAAAGCTTTTTCTCTGTAGACTCTTCATTTTATCATGAAATAGTCTCATGACTTCCCCAAGAAGTGAGTGGCACCCTTAGCTTTCATTACTGTTACTTGATTTAATTTGTTATTCAACAACTTGTATGCTAAGGAGATTTCTGATTCTTGAGGGGAACCATTTGTCCTTTTCTAATCACTTCAGCCTTATTTTTATGGGTCAATGGTGGTGAAAAATTGGAAAAAAGGAAGATAATTAGAAGTTAAAAGGTATATACTTCACTTTTTGGAATGGAGGAGACAGGATTTCATCATATTGACAGCTCCATTGTGATTCAGAAGGATATTGTTACTGAATAAAAAAGTGAAATCATGTAATATTTTCATGTTTTCTCTATGTTCTATAAATTTAGTTTATTCACACTGGAACCAAACCAAAGTCAATGAAGTGCAACAATAATTGTACATGTGTGTGCACATGCTCTCACACACACATTGTTTAGATACATTAATTGATAGATGAGGTATATAGATTTTAGCTACGATTAATGTGATGGTTCTATCCACCTAAGTTCAGTGGGAGATTATTTATTGAACCTGACTCTAAAGTCCAAATTTCCACTTGCCAAAGAATTTAGTCTGGAATCTCATATGTAGATAGCAGCAATAACAGTATTAGCAGCTAACAATTAAGCAACAAAGCTTTGTACCCCACACAGTGTTTATTGCTTCATGTGCACTGTCCCATTCTCACCTCCCACCTCGTAGATGAGGGACCTTCTGAGATGAAGAGCTTTAGGAGAGTCTCTAGTCTATTCAAGCCTAAGTGTAGCTGACTTAGGAGCCTGATCCTTAGCTCCTGTGCCATGTGGCCCTTGGACATCAGCCATCAAATATTGGAATATTGACAATGCATTACTTTCTTTAGGTGCTCCTTTCCCCCTACTCTGCCCTGAATAGCCTCAGATAAGGATCTTGAAGAAAAATGTGCTCCTGCCATTATTTTTTAAATTACTATTATTATTTTTATTTTTATTTTTTTACCTATTTATTTTTGTTAAGAGTCAAATCTATTGTGGCTCATCATGGCCATCAGCTATGCCCTTGGGCTTGATGTTGGAGTGTGTTACTGAAATGCCACCTACATGTATTTATGTGAATAATTTGGTCAGATTGGGCCTTTCAGGAGTACCTGCTAAGTAGCCTGTAGTGCCTATGACTTTGTCATTGGCTTCCAATGGCAGTAACTTGCTGTAGGCTGGGTAATTTTTCCTTCTAACCCAGAATAAAGGGGAAGACCACAGGTAGAAAATACACCAACTTCTTTGATGCATACAAAGTACTTCTCCAATCTTACTAAAATGGAATGAGAGAACTATCTATGCATTAATATATTTCTACATATCACCAGCACAGAAAGATTGGTGTGGGACTTATTCCTGATTCTAAAAATTCTGTGAATTATTTGATGCTGTCAAATTGATGAAATAAAATTGTTTTGGTTTGACTTTATAGTCACTTGTGCAAAATAGTTTTTAAAACCCCCTAACAACAGGGGTGCCAGGTGCCTCAGGCAGTTAAGCATATGACTCTTGATTTCAGCTTAGGTCATGGTCTAAGGGCTGTGAGATCAAGCCCTGCTTTGGGCTCCATACTGGTTGTGGAGCCTGCTTAAGATTCTCTCTCTCCCACACTCCTACACTGTTGGTGGGAATGCAAGCTGGTGCATCCACTCTGGAAAACAGTATGGAGGTTTCTCAAACAGTTGAAAATAGAGCTACCATACGATCCAGCAATTGCACTACTGGGTATTTACCCCAAAAATACAAATGTAGGGATCTGAAGGGGTACGTGCACCCCAATGTTTATAGCAGCAATGTCCACAATAGCCAAACTGTGGAAAGAGCCAAGATGTCCATCGACAGATGAATGCATAAAGAAGAGGTGGTATATATACACAATGGAATATTATGCAGCCATCAAAAGGAATGAGATCTTGCCATTTGCAACGACGTGGATGGAACTGGAGGGTGTTATGCTGAGTGAAATAAGTCAATCAGAGAAAGACATGTATCATATGACCTCACTGATGAGGAATTGTTAATCTCAGGAAACAAACTGAGGGTTGCTGGAGTGGTGGGGGGTAGGAGGGATGGGGTGGCTGGGTAAGAGACATTGGGGAGGGTATGTGCTATGGTGAGCGCTGTGAATTGTGCAAGACTGTTGAATCACAGATCTGTACTTCTGAAACAAATAATGCAACATATGTTAAGAAAAAAGAAAAAGAAGAAGAAAGCAGGAGGGGAAGAATGAAGGGGAGTAAGTCGGAGGGGGAGACGAACCATGAGAGACGATGGACTCTGAAAAACAAACTGAGGGTTCTAGAGGGGAGGGGGTTGGGGGGATGGGTTAGCCTGGTGATGGGTATTAAAGAGGGCACGTTCTGTGTGGAGCACTGGGTGTTATGCACAAACAATGAATCATGGAACCCTACATCAAAAACTAATGATGTAATGTATGGTGATTAACATAACAATAAAAAGATTTTTAAAAAAAGATTCTCTCTCTCCCTCTCCCACTGCCCCTTCCCCCTTGCTCTCTTTCTCTCTCTCTCTCAAAAAAAAAGACCCAAAAAACCAACGCCCCAAAATAACAAAAACAAAAAACAAATAAACAGGATATATATAAGGTACCAAATTACTTTATTAGAAAATTTTAAAAATTTAAAAGCCAACAACTTGAGTCAACTTTGGTACCCACTGATGAAATAAAAGTATTATTTGTATAATTGAATAGTTTTTTTTCTGGCTCCAGATGCGACTACTGAAGAGGGAAGTGTCTGGCAGATTTATGGAAACTTTTGTTTCCTTGAGTCAAGGACTAGAGTGTTCTGCAGGGGAACTGGACACAGAACACCCAAAGTGGGGTTTGGCTTAGCAGAGCCAAAGAGCTGCTTTCTGCCAGGCACAGAGAGAGCAGCTGGGTTCTTTGGGGTAGACTTTGCATGAAGGATGTTGCCAGCCAAACCATAGAGTTGGGGTTTATTCACAGCTGTGCCAACATTTAGCTCTGTGCCTTGATGAAAATCACTTAACTTTCTCTTACCTTCACTGTCTCTCAAATGAGCGAGTTGCATGAAATGATACCTAGGCCTTTCTAACTTGAAAAGTCTAAGAACCTTCACTCTGATCGTTCACCTGCTGAAGCCACGTGTGGAACTCTGAGGATTAGTTTGTGAAGGGGTGTGAAGCCTTTGTAAAAGTTTCAACTTAGAAGATAACCAATTTTACATATTAACTGGGTGAAACCCATTATGCATGTTTCTGGAAGGGAAATCTGACTTCCATGGGGTCACTTATTTTTTTTTTTTTTAATGAATACATTAGTTGTTCTCCGGTGCCTTGTCTCCTTTGAGAAAAGCATGTAACTTTGTGAATGAAACTTAGACCTTACATTACAAAGGCAGATTCATTAATATTTCTGCCTGGGCATATATGATATTATCATATACATAAAATGGAAATCATTGGATGAACGCTTTTGGATATGACTGAGAAAGTTAGCTTTTCTGGTTATAGAAAAACGTAACAAAAGGCAGGAATCAGAAAGGTCTGAGTTTGGGTTTTATTTCCTCTAAATAATTTCTCTAGCATTTTGTACTTGAATATCAACAGAAGTGTACTTAAGCTTTTTATTTTGACTGTACACTCACATCTTTTTTTAAAATTTTTTCATTGTTATGTTAATCACCATATATTACATCATTAGTTTTTGATGTAGTGTTCCATGATTCATTGTTTGTGCATAACACCCAGTGCTCCATGCAGAATGTGCCCTCTTTAATACCCACATCTTTATACCATCTCCCACATTATCCTGAGGTCTTGTCTTCCAAAATAAGCCCCTAAATTGTTGCCTGCCACCCATATTTGATACATAAATGTGTGGTGTTTCTTATGGAAGGACTTTAAAGAGTACATATACATCTGTATGTTTGTATATTTAGGAATATGGAATTCCTTAATATATGAGTGACCTTTTAAACACATACACATGGCCTCTTTTATATGTAGGCTTTTTGATGAAAAACTTAGTTCCGTTGTGTTCATAACACTTTGCTCTGAATAAAGCCTCAACAGAGTTTGGAAGAAAAATCCTGCTCCTTGACAAATATTTTCAAGGGACAGTAGCTGCTTTTCTGATTATGGAAGGCAAGCTGAAACCATGCTAGAAGAGAATACAGTGGACCTAGTGGGGGAACATTTTATACTCCAAAAAGACATGCAAATTTAAACAGAGGACTTTTTTTTTAAAGGCAAGAAGGTTTTTTTGTTTTTATTTATTTTTGTTTTTAAATATAAAAAGCCCTTCTCCACTGTCAAAGCTGTTTTTTTTTCTCCTGCGAGAGGTTTAGAACTGTATAGAGATAGTTACATACACAGGCATCTCAAATGAGAGGGCACCATACATACATGTAATTGGTTGCTTTTTTCTTTCCCTCGGCAGTCTGTAAAAAATGTGAAAATGCTCCTGCTTCTGCCTAGCCATTAAAAGGCAGTGGCTGCACCATACTGTGATTTGGGAGCTGAAGAAAATGGCCAGAACTGACTGATATCTGATAAACAGTAACAGGAGTCAGTTTATTGCACCAATCGTTAAATAATGGTGCTGATTATAAGGCTGCTAACTGCAGATGCTGTAATTGTCTGTCATAAATCTTAGTCATTTGTGACAGGAGCACAATGAAAGGGAGCATCTGCTTGAGGGCAAATGACTTCTGATAAATATCAGCTCTACGAAAATGTACTTGGATGTGTCTCAATATTTTGGAGAGCCATTCATGTTGCTTCCACAAATGTGAAGTTATTATTGGTTTGTATTGATTTTGCCACCCTTTTTTTTTTTAAAAAGAGACAGAGAGTGACTCAAGGTTGAGTTGAATAGCATCTCAGCTCTTTATCTGATCTACTCATTTCTCTCAAATGCATGTTTGAGTGAAAAAAAATAATTGCACTTTTTTCAGTAGATTGCTGTTCAGAAACACAGCCTGGGAAATTCAATATGCAGCTTATAAAAAAATAACAAAAGCCAACATTTGTGTAAGGGGAGGGAAGGCCTTAGGATTTTTACAAAGGTTATTTTTCAGAAAAGATTTTAAGTCTCTAAGTGCCAGTCTCTAATGAATTTTAACTGCATGAAAATGAATTACATGTGCTCCTATTATGCCTTTAAAAAATCATATTCGTTATAAAATTTACCCTTTATGTAAGAAAGACTTCTTTAAGTTACAAAACACTTGGGAAAAGTTAGTATTACATAAAACTAATGCCCATGTTTTAAAAATAGCTGCTTTTTCCTAAAATATTTATTTCATATTAAACATTTAGTTACTGCATCAAGGACACCTTAGAAGAAGTACAAAGCAAAGAGAATGAGGAAATTCATATTTCCTGATGTGGAAATTCAACCTTGTATTGAGCTCAAACTTCTGTGGTTTGAAGATGGTGAGAGTTATTAATGAGTACAGACTGTATCTGTTTATGGCTGTGTTATCAGAGACGTGGGTCTCTTAACAGAGCTTTCCACGTGAAGAAAGTAAAAGTTTTGTAGTCAGTTCCATGCAATTGCTCAGCTTGGGAGAGTCCAGCTGAGTGGTCCAGGAGTGGCTCAGAGTATGGGGCCGAGGGGATGTGGGGACACATCATGGAAGGGGGGATGCACCAAGAGAGGGACTCAAAGAACAACTTTCATGTGGGCTGCCTGGAGTGTTTCTTCTGAACAACTCTGCTTCTATTTATAGCTCAGCGCCACAGGCTGAAAATACCCATATAAAGTCGTCCATACACCCACAGAACAAAGACTCTAAGGACTGTTTCAGTGACAGTATTTATGATCTCACCATCTTATTCACAAAGAGATATAGATATACTTTTACCAAAAAGTCAGGTCAGACGGTTCCTCCTGTCCTTGACTATAAAACAACTCGTGTTTTTCCCTAGTCGCTCTAATAATTGTAGATAACCAGAGCTTCATGGTAACAGTGCCCAGAATGGAGGACTGCCTTTAATTAGTGATTCCATTAAAACAAAGAGTCTCTGGTACGATCGTAACTAAACTTTCTGGGAGAATATCTGAAACAGTGCTCTATAGTGGCCCTAATTTTTAGAAAGGCAAATTTTGGCAGGGAAGGTAGATGTGATTGGTATTCTTAAGAAATAGGAAAACAAGTCCTAAATCTCAACCTTGTATAAAGTCATGGGAGGAAAGGATATACACAGAAAAAGAGTACATTTTGACATTAGACCAAACCGGATTTGATTCTTAGCTCCATCAGGCAAGTTCTTAGGCTTTCTCATTTGCCATTTTTACAAAGACTGTTTCTATTAATACTATGGTTGTAAGTAAGAGGTAGTATCTATAAATCATTGGCACAGTACTTGACACAGAGGAGATGTGCAGTAAATATCTATAGCAATTGTTAATTAAAATATTACTAATATCATATGTTTATTAATTGATAATATATGTTAATAACAGTTATACATTGTGCATTCTTCTCTGTGTTTGCATTTGCATGTCAGGCTCCTCCTGATTTTAATGTGATTCATCTCTTCTTCTGGAAAGAAACTGCTAGGAAACTTAGATAAACTGAATTTCTGTTATTATGGACATCTTTCCATGAATAAGGACAAAAATGAAGTAAATATATGTTAAATAGCTAAGTCTTATCCTCCTGGGGTTGGAGGTGACAAGAGGGGTTCAGGGAAAAAATTGTTCTCACAGTCATCCCTGCTTGCTGTATTGTTGGGTAGAAAGAACTAGCAGTTAATTATACATTAATTGTCTAATGAGTATTAAACAGTATAGTGTAATAGAAAGTCAGAAAAGACTAGAGTAATTGGAGAAGGGACCTGAGCTAAGCTTTTGAGGCCCAGTATGATTTGGATAGGTCTAGTCACCTGATTTCACTGAGGCCAACAGCATGAGCAGAGACGTGAGTATGAAGTATGGTGTCTTTGGGGGATAGTTAAAAAATAATTCAGAGAGTATGTGTTGGGGTAGAGTGGGAAATAAGTGAAGTGAATTGGTAGTGGTAGTTGAGGTCTGAGTAGTAGTATTATCACTTTTAATATCATTAATAGCTAATACTTATTAACTGTATTTATGCGCCAGGCATTAAACAAAGTTCTTTCATGCATGATTTCAATTAAACCCAACGGGATGTCCAGGAGATAGGTAATATTATCAGTCCCACTCTTCAGGTAAGGAAATGAGCGAGTTTACAAGAGAGTCAATATGGCATGGTGGTTAAGAGTGTCAACACTATACCCAGACTGGCTGGATTTGAATGTCAGCTTTACTGATTACCATCTACGTGACCTTGGGCAACTATTCATCCTCTGTGTTTCTGTTTCCTCATCATCAGTAAAATGATGATAATAGCATTACCCAGCTCATAGGGTTATTGGAAAGATCCTATGAGTTAAATTTACATTTTTTATGCTTTAGAATACTGTTTGGTATATAGTTATGTGTTATATGTTTGCTCTTACTAAGTAAATAACACATGGATATCAATTTTGTGGAAGACACAGAGAATCTTTATATAAGTACTCATGCTGACCATCAAAGCTGAAGGGATAATATATATAAATAGTTTATATTTGTTATGGAAAAAATAGAATATACAGAGAAGAAAATTTAAAATCTTTAATTACCTTCCTTCTTTTACATAAACATTTTATTGTACCTTCTTTCAGAATGTATATTTATGAATATATATATCTTTTTAAAAAATTTTTTAAATTATTTATTTGTCAGAGAGAGTACAATCATGGGGAAGGGCAGGCAGAGGCAGCGGGAGAAGCAGGCTCCCTGCTGAGCAAGGAGCCCGATGCGGGACTCAATCCCAGGACCCTGGGATCATGACCTGAGCTGAAGGCAGACGCTTAACTGACCGAGCCACCCAGGCGTCCCTATATATATATCTTATGACCTGATTTTTCACTTAAACATATTTAGAATTTAGATATTGTTTCTATATCAATAAAAACAGCTACATTATAGTTTTTAATAGCCATGTAGTAATCTGATATATGGAATGGCATACAAAATATTAAAACTGATCCCCTACCTCTCTAGGTTGTTTCAAATTTCTTTTGCTAGTATAAACAATGCTGCAATGAATAACTTCATGAATTTATGGAATTATTTCCTGAAGATAATTCTCAGAAGTGTAAATCCTGAGACAGAGTTATGTCCATTTGTCAGATATATCATGTCTATGAATATGGCCAAATCACCCTCCAGAAATTTTTAATAATATCTAGTTCCATCAACGGTGTATGAGAATTCTCATCTCCCTATATACCTTTGCTAACACTGATTATTGCCATCCTTCTAAATATTTTACAGTCTGATATATGAAATGCCATATCATCATTTGAAGTTACTGTATTATTACTAGTGACCATTAAGCTTTTAATATACTTATTGAACATTTATATTTTTGTTAATTATCTATTTATGTTCTTTCCCCCAATTTTTAAAAAAATTGAAGTGTTTTGTTAGAAGTTTTTATGATTACGATAGTAACCTTTTATTGGATGCATTTTAAAATATGTCTGTGAATGTGCTTTGGTTAATTTGGAAAAGGGAATGAATAAATGAGTGTGGATTCACTGGAGGTTAACAGTGAGACTTCTAAAAATTCAAATCTAAGCATGTTCTACCCCTGCTTTAAAACCTTTGATTGTTTCCTTTTGCCATGGAATAAAGTCTGTGTTTCAAAAGTTGGCAGGCTAGGTCCACCATGATCTGGTTTAGTTGACCTTTCTTGCCTCTGTCCTAGCCACTTTCTCCTATGTCCATGGTGTGCTAGATCCCAGGAGCTTGTGAGAGCCAACTGCGCACATCTCTTCCCAGCTCCACATTCAATGATACCATCATGTTGGTAGTTTGAAATCAGCCATGGGAGAGTATTTATACCATAGAAACTGGCAAACACTAGAAATTAGGACTTTTTTCTCCTGGAGACTCAATTGTTAAATATTTACCAGCATTCTGCTAGATAAACCTTAAACTCCAGGCATCCTAAACTTCTTAGCACTCTTGATCCAGGGCAGGACTGAGGCCCCCAGACAGGGTAATCGCCAGTTGCCCCTTCAAACCAGTATTTGGTCAATACACATTAGCGATGTGTGGGAGAAGCGGGAAGCAGACCCTATGGTGGCAGTGTTCAGCCTCTCTGCCTTTGTTCTGAGCAACCCAGTTCTGGCCCAAAGCTGCCCACCCCCTTGCAATGATGCAAAGCCTACAGCTAATTGACTTACCTTTCTTATGAAGCTTTTGGCCTGACCTTTGGCAGTCTCACCACTCCCCCTTCCCCACCTCAGGTGGCTTAAAAAAGGCAGTTTCTTCCACCACATGTAGTCTTTTCCTTGGGGGGAGTTCTGCTCAATACAGTTTTTTTCTATCTTATTTTAGTGCCCTTATATAGATTAGTATCTAAGGCAACAGGCTGGCTAGCCCAACCTTTAACCTGAGTCTGACCTCAATATAGCTTCCTTCCCTCATCTGTTCCTAGGTACATGTATTCTTACTTTCTCCTGCCTCCCCCTGCCCACCTGGTTGATATGTTCCTTCCTCAATGGACAGTCCTGACAGTATACTTTTTCTTGTTTGGACCCTACACTTAGTATCATAGTCTCTCCAAGCAATGACACTGTTATCCTCATCATATATATATATATCCATCTATGGGAAGGCCCAGATCATGCTGGGCTGAATGGATGTCCTTGAGGAGGCAGTGGCCACTAGGGGCATCTTATATTAAGGTGAATATTTTGGCAGTAGTGTGCAAGAAGACTGAGAGAACAGAAATGCAATGACCACTTGGGAGTTGAACTATTGTAGAGAGACTCATCTAGTCATGAGTGATAAGTGGTAAGCTCCTGGAAAGAAAGAGCAGACATGAGACAAGACAAGGAACTATGGAACTTGGTGAAATATGACTTGGGACAGGAAAAAATAGGCAATTTTTACAATGTCTTTAAGTTTCTAATTTAGAAACAGATGTAAAGTCATTTGTGTAAGGCCAGGGACTCACGAGGAAGAGACCTAAAAAGTAAAAAACAAATAAACAAACCCTCAGAAAGTAAAGTGTTAGCAAAATCTTTTCATCTGGAAAAGGGGTAAAGAAAGGAAGAAAGAGGATAAATGATTAATTAACTAGAAAAAGAATCTGAAAATTGCAGTATCCTGAAAGCTGGGGAAAGAGAGTTTAAAAGAACAAAGACTGTTGCAATGATTTTGAAGATTAGTCAATACGCTCTCAAAAGGCAAAGAAAAACAAAGGGATAAAAGGACTAAAATAGGAAGAAGTTGCTGCGGCTGAGGTCGAAGAGGTTGCTACCTGTGTTCTCCTCTAGGATTTGGATGGACTCCTGTCTCACACTGAGGTCTTTCAACCATTTTGAGTCTATTTTTGTGTGTGGTGTAAGGAAATGGTCCCGTTTCATTCTTCTGCATGTGGCTGTCCAATTTTCCCAACACCATTTGTTGAAGAGACTGTCTTTTTTCCATTGGACATTCTTTCCTGCTTTGTCGAAGATGAGTTGACCATAGAGTTGAGGGTCCATTTCTGGGCTCTCTATTCTGTTCCATTGATCTATGTGTCTGTTTTTGTGCCAGTACCATACTGTCTTGATGATGACAGCTTTGTAATAGAGCTGGAAGTCCGGAATTGTGATGCCACCAGCTTTGCTTTTCTTTTTCAACATTCCTCTGGCTCTTTGGGGTCTTTTCTGGTTCCATACAAATTTTAGGATTATTTGCTCCATTTCTTTGAAAAAAGTGGATGTTATTTTGATAGGGATTGTGTTGAATGTGTAGATTGCTCTAGGTAGCATTGACATCTTCACAATATTTATTCTTCCAATCCATAAGCATGGAACGTTTTTCCATTTCTTTGTGTCTTCCACAAAAAAAAAAAAGGACTAAAATAGTTATTGCTGGGTTTGGCAAGAACCTAGTAGCATCCCTACAGCTCCAGAAGTAGAACAGTGGAAAGCCGCTGGACCACAACTCAGTGGATCCAGTTTACTGTGCCACTTACTAGCTGTGTTACCTTGAGTATTTGTCTTAATCTCTCAGAAGCTCAGTTTCTTCTTTTATCAAGTGAGGATCATTTTGGTTCTACTTCCTTCACAGGGTTAGTGTGAGGTCTGAAAGGAATAGTGAAAGTATTTTGTAAACTGAATGGAATATGAATGTGACACATTTCCATTATTACAGTCATAATTGGGGCCAAGTGGAAAGCAAGATGTAGGAAGAGTCATGTACAGAATGGTAAAGGATGAGAAGGAGTACAAGGGGTGATAGCAGCTAGAAGAAGGCACAAGGTAAAATGAAGCATTTGTTTACTTTTGTTCGGTGGCCGGGAAACCAGGGTGTGGCTGAGGAGAAGAGGGCAGACTTTGTGCAGGAGAGGGAACCATGGTTGTACAGCCCAGAATAAACAAAGCCTGTGATCTTCATACATCAGGTCAGAAACCTCTTCCTCTGAGACTGGTAGGAAGGTCAAGACCCAAATGTTGAGATGGGGACATGTCAGGATGAAGGTGGCATAAATGAAGTTGCCCATGTGGGACACTCCAACCACGTGCTTGAAGGATAAGCGAAGGCTATCCAAGGAGAGCTAGGCAGAGAGGGATGAGATCTGGGAGGAAAGCGAGAAGGCAAAAATATTATTTGAATTACCTCTACAGTATCCACTTATGTTGTGCAGTGTTCAGTCCTTTAGAGGCATTGCCAGGTCTAACATCTATGATCTCCACCCTCCTAATCACTGGGCATTAGCTCAGTCCAAGTAGCACAACATGGCCCAATAGGAAAAGGAGTTACGCTTCTCTGCAATTGAATTAGATAATGAATGGGATAATCTTATTTTCTGAACTGATTTGAATACATGGTTGGTTACATGACTTGTGTATATTTTCCAATTGGGAGAAGCTATCTGGGAGGTGAAGTTTATATAAGCAAATGTTAGATTCTGGACATTTTCATGGTTTGTAAGTTTAATAGGGAGAGTCAGTCTGCAAATCAGGACTGTCTTAGAAATATGAATCATATGTAGTATACATCTGTGTGACTTACATCTTGGATACCAGGGGAGTCACATTAGGATATGGAAGTGTAAGATACAGATGAGATGGAATGAGGATGTACCTCTCTTCCAGCGTGGTTGTAAATGGTTGGAGCTGAGTGATGGCTGCCTATAAATGACTCATCCTTCACAGTTTGCCACAGATGCCTCTACTGTCATTGATCTGTTAGATATGGAGGACTGAGGATCAGTTATCTTTCAACATCATGCAGGCTCTGTTTCTTCTCATAATATTAATAAAGGTAATAATAATAATAATAAACATTCTCTGGTCCCATGATTCTTCCAAAAGTAGCAAATGGCAAGAATGAGAGGTTTACATGGTTTACTTTTTTTCTTATATGCCTAACTCTGGTAGGTATCTGAGTTGGGAATCCTGCTATAGCCCAGTTGTTCTCAAACTCAATATTATGACACATTAGTGTATTAAGATCGGTTGTGAGGTATGTCAGTCTCTTACTAAGAACAGCTAAAGTAGGGATATTTGTGAATATTAAATATTTGACACATTAACCACTGTTCAAACTTACCTCCAAAATTATCTTATAGTATTCTTTCTTAGTCACCTGTATCCTGATATAATTTCTTAAGCAGGATAGAAACATCATGTTAAATTTAGCACAATGGGAACATCCATGGGATGTCATTTGTCATGTGTGTCCCAGAAGAAAAAAAAGTTGAGAACTGTTGCTCTGGCAGTTGGTGGAGGAACAATGACTGTATAGTCATTTTAGACAGCACTGAAAAGTCATACATGGTGGAAGATTATCTGCAAAGTCATATTTTTTTCTTAAATTAATTTTTATCAAAGTCAAATACATAGCTAAAAAAGTCAAATAGTTTTATAAAATTCATCATGAAAACCATATGTCCCTGAGACCCCTTCCCCACTGTGTTACTGTTCCACTGGGACATATGGGTTAAATGAATAATTGGTGTTTACATTATGGTGATGTAAATTTTCTTCATATTTGTGCTATATGGTATGCTATTATCACACTTCCCCTCCCTGGACTCAATCATTGCCTCATATTTTTTTAGTTAGGTTTTCTTCCTTAAATTGTCTGTTTGAACTATATCCCTCTCATTATGGTCAAGTATGCTAGATAATCCATAAGTTTCATTTTGTCCTGTGGCATCCCTCCTGAAGACTTCCTTCCCTCTGCTCCAGTCAAGACTTGTTGCACTTGAGGATGGTACATAAGCACCACCCTGGGATTTTCCACTGCCATAGTTCTAGGAATTCACTTCAATTCACTTCTCTCTTGGGTTGGGTCCTTTGTCTAGTTTTCCTCCTTTAGTCTCCTATTGTGATGAATGCATGTCCTGGTAATTTCCTGAGAAAGTGGATAGGAGGTAAATATTTTAGAATCCTTATATGTCTGAAAATGTCTATAGTCTACTTTTATACTTGCCCAGATATAGAAGAAATGTTTTCTCAGTATTTTGATTTTAAGATTTCTAGATTTATTCTCTACTTTTATTTTTCTCTCCTTTTTTATTTTTTTAAAAGATTTTATTTATTTATTTGACAGAGAGAGACACAGTGAGAGAGGGAACACAAGCAGGGGGAGCGGGAGAGGGAGAAGCAGGCTTCCCGCGGAGCAGGGAGCCCGATGCAGGGCTCGATCCCAGGACCCTGGGACCATGACCTGAGCTGAAGGCAGACACTTAACGACTGAGCCACCCAGGCGCCCTCTCCTTTTTTATTACTTTGTCTTTTTGTTCTACATTCTGTAACATAGAACAAACTCAACTCTATCTCCTCAACTCTGCCTTCTAAACATCCTACTGAATTTCTTAAAGTCTTACTATCATATTTTTTAAGGTTTCAAGAGTTCTTTATTGATTTATTCTTGTTTCATGGTTGCAATAGTTTTCTTATCTCTCTTTTAGGACACTAATTATGTATTTAATTTTTGCTCCCTGCATTGTCTCTATTTTCAGTTTGTGTGTTTATATTTGTCTGATTTTTTTTCTAGAGGCTTTTCTAAGATATTTAGTGATCTTTAACTTCATTTCATATTTAAAACACAAGGCGCCAGGAAAATATTAGGAGCAGTGTGTGTGTGTGTGTGTGTGTGTGTGTGTGTCAGGGGCAGGACAAGATTTTCTATTTCTAGGATTCATTGGCTGTTTCATTTGTAAACCCTTAAATGTCATTACCCACAGGCCTGTAATCTTGGGTTGGCCTGTGTTTCCAGAGAGAAATCATCTAGTATCTTGCCTGGAGGTGAAAACCTGACTGCTGTATTTTTTAAGACCGCATTATAAAGTATTTAGGCCAGCAGTTCTCAAAATGTGGCTTACAGACCCCAGAGGCTTCTCAAGACTCAGTGATTCCAGAGTCGAAACTATTTGCATACTAACACTAAGATGATATTTACCTTTTTCACTGTGTTGATATTTGCACTGATGATGCAAAAGCAACCATGGTTAAAAATTGCTGGTGCCTACCACTAATCAGTGGCACCAAACTCTACTAGCTGTCGGCGTGTCCTTCACCACTGTGCACTTATAGTTAAAACAAAAAATAAAGCCAATTTCACTTAAAAAATGTTTGTAATGGGGGCGCCTGGTTGGCTCAGATGGTTAGGTGAATACTTTCGGCTCAGGTCATGATCCTGGATTCCCAGGATCGAGTCCTGCATCAGGCTCCCTGCTCAGCGGGGAGTCTGCTTCTGCCTCTGACCCTCTCTCCTCTAGTGTTCTCTCTCTCATTCTCTCTGTCTCAGATAAATAAATAAAATCTTTAAAAAAATGTTTGTAATGAATAGTAAAAGTTATTAATTATTATTTAATCTTGACCTTTGAGTGCATACCCTTTTATCATTCTCTTTGGTGAGATGTGAAGTACACATATATTTGCTGGAGACGTTGTTAACCTGTTAGCATTCTGTTCTCTCATTCATCTGTTCTCCTCTGGACAAAATGACAAGACGAAAAAAATCACCTCAGCAGAGCACCATTTTTACTTGAAGGAATGGCTTACATAAAATGGTCATTCTAACGTGGCTATTTGGCAGACATTCTCTCAAAAATAAATAAGGTAATTTTGTCACTTCCAGAAAAACAATTCAGGATATTTGTGGCCAATAATGGAATTTGAGAAAGAAAGTTAGAATTTTGGGAGACTTGTATCCTCCACTACCATGAGCTTCAAATCTTCCTGCAATGGGTTCAGAAATGATAGTCACCACTGTGATTTTTTTTGGTATTATGTAATAAAATATGCTAATATTTGGAAGATCCATCTAAATCAGTAAACTGATACTTTCTAAATGACCAATTCAGAATATTACAAAAAATGCATGGGTGGAAGTGCAAGATAGACCAATGGCTTTTAATGTGGCAGTAAAAAAGTTCATTGGTAGGTTTCAGATTCCATATTGCAGCTCTCTTTTCAGAAGTTACCACTTGTTGAGTTTTGGTGTAGTGTCAGAGAAAAATATTTACAATTATCTGAAAAGGTTATTAAAATACTCCTCCCTTCCTGAATGCATATCTCTGTGAGGCTGGATTTTCTTAATATTCTTTTACCAAAACATGTCATGATAAATTGAAGGCAGAAGGAGATATGAGAATCTATTTTCTATGAAGCTGTACATTAAAGAGATTTGTAAAAATGTAAAACAGTGCCACTCTTCTCACTGTTTTTTTTGAAAATATAGTTTCATAAAAATATTGTTTATAGTATTAACATGTAATAGACTTGCCATTTTTATTTAAATGAGTTCATAAATATTTAAATGTTTCTGTTGTAATTTATGATAAGACAAATATTGATATATATAACCAAAATAAACTCTCTGAGGTTCTTAAAATTCTTAAGTGTAAAGTGGTCTTGAGACCAAAATTTTTGAGAGTATCTGACATAGACAATTAATCCCCCAGGTTTTCTGTATGGTTGCACATCCCTGCTCTCTGTTACACTTAATATCCCCTAATCTACAGTTTTTCTGATCAAGTCCTCTGGTTGATGTAGGGACAGGGGGATCTGAGAGTCTAATTTTCTCCGTACAGATTTCAACCACCACTTTCTCCTTAGCAGGCTTCTGCTGCTTCTCCTCAAGACCTAGGTTTCAGCTTTCCCTATTCTGTTAAATTAGTTAGCACTTAACCATTCCATTCCAAAATGTTACTCATGGTTTTTGACTTCTTGTCATCTTCTCTATTATTCCTTTATTCTTATGGGTTTACCAATTATTTTATTCATTTTCTGTCATGTTAATGGAGATTTGGGAGGCAATGGAGATATAGGCATGTATTTGATTGGGAGTAAGTATATTATATGTTGGTTTTGGTATTTGTGCCAACATGTAGAAGTTAATGATTACTATCTCTTTATAATAGGTTATTTAATCTAAAATTGTTAAATAAAAAAGGAATTCTACAGAGAAATTAGAAATCTTTATTCAATAGAAAATGGATATTTAGAATATCTGTTACATATTTTCAGCTAGAATATCCTTTGTCATTTAGAAACAATATTTGTTATATTTGTTATATAGAAACAATCAACACAGTTCTTGAAGTTCTTTTGGGAAAACAATCCTGTCTTAAAAAGTGAACATCTATAAAATGCAGATGCTGAGGTCAGAATTAATATTTACCTACCCAACCAATTTATAGGCCCAAATGACTTATTTACCTTATATGTGAATTTACCTTATATATGGTTTTTAATATAAAACTAGTGACATTTAGGGTTGCATATTGACCCCTACGTATTTAAATCCACTTAATAACAGATTGCATTATCAGGGTTTATGCAGTATTTCTAAAGCATGTTATGATGAATATATTGACCAAGAAAATAACATGGAAGAGTTTAGTGGATTTATGATTTCATGCCCTATCACATTGCTTACACTTTTTAAGTCAAGGAAACCTCAGCTCCCTGGAGCTAAAACATTAAGCGCAAAATGGCCTTAAGTATCATTCTTTTCTCAGATGTGAGAACAAAAGGAAAATTGTCAGACTAGAGACTAGAATTGTTTGACTTTGACAGTTACAATTACGGTACTGGGGACTGGTTGGAGGGAGAGGTTAGGATAAGTGGAGATAGCATTTCAGAACATAGAGACCCAAATTTAATGATCTTCTTGAATTGGAAATAAGGGAACAACTCACAGAATCCAGAACATCATAGAAACTAAGAGCTGGAATCCACCTTGAAAGTAATCTTAATAGACGAGGTTGTGAAGATCCAGAAATGTGAAGAGACTGGTCCAAAGTCACCCTGATAGTTATTAGTAGATGTACTAGAACCTAGACTTCCAGGCCCCTAGCGCAGTGTCATTGCCAGCACATCCACCACATTAGGGATGAAGTAGAAGCATACCTACCCTGGGGAAGAGGGAAAGCACACTGCCAAGTCTGCCTTCCACTCTCTCTCTATGCATGTCAGTCTTCTCCCTACTTCAAGGTCCATAAGAGCTTCCAGGCTGTTTTACCTCTTTATCCTTTCCCTACCTGTGATTTTCATTTCTTCTGTACCCCTGTCACATCTGTCCCCCCTTATAGCGCCTTACACTTGTGATTCTGCATGATTGTCTATCTCTAAATTATAGATATTCTGTCTCCCCACCTAGATATTAATACTTCTGAGGGCAGGACCCTGCCTCCGTGTTTCCCCTAAAGTGACTATGACTCTGCAATCAGAGATGCTCAGCTCATGTTGCTGTCAGATCATTCAAAGATCTGGTTGGTCATGTTTATACCAAGCAAGAAAATCTCAACATTACAGGGAAGTTAACACCACTGAAGCTGTAGCTTAGAAAGTAAGCCTAATGTAGAAATAAACAGGAAGATGGTATGTAAGAACCAGAAAATTCTGAACTTATTTTTTAGTTCTTATCAGGCTATTTTCAAAATTCTGCTAAGCAGTGGGTTACACTTTAGAGGTAAGAACCTGGAAGGGGTTTGGTTTCCAAAACAATGCTCTGTGTCACATAGATACTATATAATTAAACCTGTTCTCAAAACACAGATGCCTCAAAGGCAGGGCTGCCATGTGTGGTTGTTTAGTTTATTCAGTGTATAAAGGCACCTGACCAAGGGACAAGGACAGAGCGCTTTTTTCTTCACTCCAAGGGGCCCATTTCTAATTGGCCTTTCCAGAGAGGGGCACTTTTTAAAATGGTCTGCCCAGAGGGGAGCATTTTTTCCTAATTCTCACAAAGGCACCTTAGAGGTGGTCCCACCGGAAAATGAGCCCTGAACCAAAGGTCAGAAGGAATAATACGTAAACAATGGCTCACTCCCTGGCAAACACAAGGTTGGGGAGGTTAGAGGAAAGGCATAGGAGGGATAAAGCAATATGAAAAAAAGACCTCAGAGGAATTGGAGAAGGAACTGAAATGGTTTAACTTGGAGAAGAGAGTACATATTAAAAGATGCTTAATAAAAAAGGAACTGTTTCAAAGACTAGAATGACTTGTCCCTTGTTAATTTTATTCTGAGGAGATTCATAGGGTTTTATTGGAGGAATAGAATCATTTCCTGACAACGAAGACTTAACATTAGAGGTTGTGGCATTTCTTCTTCAGGAGACTTTATAAAATGGGATGCATTCCCATCTGGGAAGAGTGTTAGTTGACTCTGCCTATAGATATGAGAGGGTTAACTAAAGGTTTCTAAATACAAAGGTTATGTTGTTCATTCTGGTGAAAAGGAAGTACGGGAAGCCCTTGACTTTCCTGGAGGCTGTGTTCTAGAGTTCTCCAGCGAGGAGATTCCTAAGTGTCCACAATTGCTGTGCAGAGAGCTGTGGAGGTGCCAAGGGCCACAGGTCCAGGAATTAGGAGATCATTTACGCTAGTACAAATATCTCTCTCTGCAAAAATGTTTTAGCTTTTTTCTCTTCTGCTCCTTTACCTTTCTTTTCCTACAATCAAATCTAGTTTTTTCTGGAACCTGTATCATTTGTTTGAATGTTTAATAAGTAGAAATTACTGTTATTATCACGTGAATCCCCTGCTCTGGGCACACAGTGTTCTCTGTTTCTAGAACATGCTCCTTACCTTTTTGTACATTCATTTATTCTTGCATTCACCAAAAAAAATATATATATATCTATTAGAGCTGGGGATTTATCAGTAATGTGCTGGTCACTGAGGATTAAATGGTGAGTTAGATATGACCTCTAACCTTCAAGAATTTCATGTTTAAAAAAAAAAGAATTTCGCGTTTTAGAGGAAAGACAGTCAAGTAAATGAAACTGTTTCCTAGGTCAGATACTCATATCCTACAATGGTTTCCTGCATCTGTCAAATCCTGAGATTCTATCCAGGGCACTTACCCAGAAACTGACTTTGTTGTACACATATGGCATTTTAAATTTATTACTTTATGTACAGAATATATGTATGTATATGTATGCACATATCTTGTGTATATAGATCTTGAGTGTATATACATATATACATCATGTACATATCATTATCTGTCTATATCTATCTTGTCCCTAAACTAAATTTTAAGCTAAATAACAAAAATAATAATGATTATTTTATTGATAATTTACTTGATGTTTGGTGGTGTTCTCTGTGTTTTACATATAATCATGTTACTTATCCCTCACAGCAATCTTAGTATTGTACAGTAGTTATCCTCCCTTGCAGGTAAAAGAAACTGAACACGGAGAAGTTAGGTAACTTGCCCAAGGTTATAGAGCTAATAAGTTGTAAAACCGGGGCTTAAACCCGGAAGTCTGACTTGATATAAAGTCAGAAACCACATTCATAATTGTCCGTATATCCTGCTGTCTGTGCTGGCACCTAGGAGACCATCTGACATACATAAATAACATTCCCTTGATGAAGTCCCAATAGTTCACTTTTGCCCTTGCTTCCCTTGCCTTTGGCGATGTTTCTAGGAAGAAGTTGCTGCGGCTGAGGTCGAAGAGGTTGCTGCCTGTGTTCTCCTCTAGGATTTTGATGGACTCCTGTCTCACATTTAGGTCTTTCATCCATTTTGAGTCTATTTTTGTGTGTGGTGTAAGGAAATGTTCCAGTTTCATTCTTCTGCATGTGGCTGTCCAAGTTTCCAACACCATTTGCTGAAGAGACTTTTTTCCATTGGACATTCTTTCCTGCTTTTCCTGCTTTGTCGAAGATGAGTTGACCATAGAGTTGAGGGTCCATTTCTGGGCTCTCTCTTCTGTTCCATTGATCTATGTGTCTGTTTTTGTGCCAGTACCATACTGTCTTGATGATGATGGCTTTGTAATAGAGCTTGAAGTCCGGAATTGTGATGACACCAGCTTTGCTTTTTTTTTTTTCAACATTCCTCTGGCTATTCGGGGTCTTTTTTGGTTCCATACAAATTTTAGGATTATTTGTTCCATTTGGCGAGGATGTGGAGAAAGGGGAACCCTCCTACACTGTTGATGGGAATGCAAGCCGATGCAGCCACTCTGGAAAACAGTATGGAGGTTCCTCAAAAAGTTGAAAATAGAGCTATCCTATGACCCAGCAATTGCACTACTGGGTATTTACCCAAAAGATACAAATGTAGTGATCCAAAGGGGTACATGCACCCGAATGTTTATAGGAGCAATGTCCATAATAGCCAAACTATGAAAAGAGCCAAGATGTCCATCAACAGATGAATGAATAAAGAAGATGTGGTGTATATATACAATGGAATATTATGCAGCCATCAAAAAAAAAAAAAACAACATGAGATCTTGCCATTTGCAACGACATGGCTGGAACTAGAGGGTATTATCCTAAGCAAAATAAGTCAATCAGAGAAAGATATGTATCATATGATCTCACTGATATGAGGAATTCTTAATCTCAGGAAACAAACTGAGGGTTGCTGGAGTGGTGGGGGGTGGGAGGGATGGGGTGACCGGGTGATAGACATTGGGGAGGGTATGTGCTATGGTGAGCGCTGTGAATTGTGTAAGACTGATGAGTCACAGACCTGTACCTCTGAAACAAATAATACATTATATGTTAAAAAAAAAAAGAAGATAGTAGGAAGGAAAAATGAAGGGGGGGAAGTAAAAATAAATACATAAATAGATAGATAGATAGATAGATAGATAGATAGATAGATAGATAGATAGCATTCCCTAAAATTTGCTTGGTGACTTTGAGGCTACAAAGAACTTTAGTTATATTATCCCATCTGATCCTTGTAGGGGCCCTCTGTCCAGTGGACAGATTTTGTTCTCATGACAAAGATGAACACCTTCATCGTTTGTTGACTGAAGGATATAGTTTTAGGGATTTTACTTCTGCAAGGATAAAAGAGATGATACCTGCCAGTAATAAGATTTAGAATGTAATACAACTTAAGTGTTTAGTTGAGTTGTGCGAGTTTTGTTGCTGCTATATATCCCTGGAGTGTTAGGAGAGCAGCAGTAAGGTGATGCCTTGAAGGCTCACACCTTTAGAAGCTCTAAAAATGTTCGATGGTTATTTATTTATTTTAGCAACTCTCAAGTACATAATATATAGTATTATTCACCTTAATCACCATGCTGTACGTGAGATCTCCAGAACTTACTCATCTTATAACTGGAAGTTGTTACTCTTTGACCAGCATCTTCACATTCACCCTACCTCCAGACCCTCGGAATCACCATTCTACTTTCTGTTTCTGTGAACACAACTTTTTTAGATTCCACATATAAGTGGGATCATACAGTATTTATCTTTCTCTGTCAGACTCATTTCACTTAGCATAACTCTCTCAAGTCTCATCTATGTTGTCACAAATGGCAGGATTTCCTTTTCTCTCATAGCTACATGATATTCTGTATGTGGGGGGGGGCGGGTGTACATATATATGCCATATCTTTTCTTTTATTCAATATATTTAACCTAAAGAAAACCCTGAAAAAAGTTTACCCATTTCTCTCATCCCTACCACCTGCCTCTGGCAACCACCAATCGGTTCTCTGTATGTATGGGCTTGATATATGATCTACATATGAGAGATCATATGGTATTCATCTTTCTCTGTCTGATTTATTTCACTTAACATAATGCCCTGGAGGTCTATTCATGTTGTTACAAATGGCAAGATTTCATTCTTTTTTATGGATGAGTAATATTCCTGTGTGTGTGTGTGTGTGTGTGTGTATTTCTTTATCCATTCATCCAGTGATGGTTGTCCCCATATGTCGGCTATTGTAAATAACACTGCAGTGAACACGGAGGTGCACATATCTTTTTAAATTAGTGTTTTTGTTTTCTTCAGATGAATACCCAGAAATGGAATTGCTGGATCATATGGTATTTCTAGTTTTTATTTTTTGAGGAAGCTCCATACTGTTTTCCATAGTGGCTGCACCAATTTACATCCCCACCAACAATGCACACGTTTCCCTTTTCTCCACATCCTTGCCAACTTATTATTTCTAGTTTTTTTGATAATACCCATTCTGACAGGTGTGAGGTAATATCTCATTGTGGTTTTGATTCTATGGTTATTTAATTTTAACCCCAAGTATGAAGAGCCACCTGCCTATGGGGACAATTTAGGGGGCAGACTTGCTTATATCAGAACATGACAATGCTCAACTCATAAACTTTGCCTCTGCTCTAAATTGGTTTTCCTGACTTCAGTTCTTGTACCTTTTGATAAATATTTGTCGAATGTTTAAACACTCGCTATCCTTTCAGTTTATCCAGATTTGAGACTTTTGACTCATTTCTAGGCTTTCTTCTCTCTTTCCCATCTTATTCAAATCACTCCCAATTCCTGTAGCTGCCTCCTTTAAAAGGTCTTGAGTTTCTTAATACCCAATCTATCACTCAATCTTTTCTCAGTGTGTTATGCATGCTTATAGATAATTAGAAGAAAATACAAAATGAAGACTTTCATCAGTATAGGTGACAAAATGGTGGACAACTACTTTTCTTTTTTCTTTTTTTTTTAAGATTTTATTTATTTAACAGAGAGAGACACAGCGAGAGAGGGAACACAAGCAGGGGGAGTGGGAGAGGGAGAAGCAGGCTTCCCGTGGAGCAGTGAGCCCGATGTGGGGCTCGATCCGAGGACCCTGGGATCATGACCTGAGCCGAAGGCAGACGCTTAACGACTGAGCCACCCAGGCGCCCAACAACTACTTTTCTTTATTTTTAAAATCTTAATATTGTGAAAATTTTATGTCGTAAATAGTAACTTAAAAATAATATTCCTGAAATTATTTATGTTAATACTATTTGTGTAGAACAAATACCAATTTAAATCAGACTGTTTTACATTTAGCATATGCCGTTTAAAAGATGGACTAAAAGATGAGACAATACCACCATACATGTCAAACCACTTGCTGAAACAGAGCTCCAGAGAATCAGACCTTAGATAAATGAGATTTTATGTTTATGTCCCCCAAGTTTCTGAACTGAGAATTAGCAGGTAGATCTTTGGTAATATCTATTACAACTCCTTCCCGTACTACCTGCTACAGAGTCTGTCCCTTATACATCTTGAAAAGGGTGGTGTTACAGGCTTAATTGTCTTCTCTCCTAAATTCATATGTTGAAGGCTTAACCCTAGGGCCTCAGAATGTGACTGTATTTGAAGACAGAGCCTTTCAAGCAGTGATTAAGTTAAAATGAGGCCATGAGGGCAGGTCCTAATCCAATCTGACTGGTGTCCTTATAAGAAGAGGAGATTAGGACCCACAAAGGGACATCAGGGCTATGTGTGCACAGAGGAAAGACCATGTGAAGACCCAGCAAGAAGATGGCTATCTGTAAATCAAGGAGAAGGCCTCAGAAGAAATTAATCCTTCGGACACCTTGATCTTGGACTTCCAGTTTCAGAACTGTGAGAAAACCAATTTGTTTTTTGCCACCTAACACTAGCAAACTAATGCAGGTGGTTATCTGGACTTTGTTTACATTTCTGCAATGACAGAAAACTTTTGACCTCTCAAAGCCACCCAATTTTATATTTGGTCTGCATTAATTAATTTACAGATTTTCCTAATATTGAACTAAAATTTTCCTGCTATAATTTCTCTCAAAGGACCTAATTCTGGCCTCTGGAGTCAAAACAAATTTGGTCTTCTTCCAAATGATGTTTCTCAAATATCTGATGGTAGTTATTTCTCTAGTATGACATTTTTTTCCCAGAAATACCCCCTACCCCCAATTCCTTTCATTATCTTCATATAGTGTGTTTCCATGCCCCATCTTTATGGTGATCATGTTCTTCTCAATCTAATAAATCTCTCTTTTAAATATATATTGGAATCATTTCCATGTGGAATATTTTGATCACTATTGTGCCAAAAAGCCTGTTTCTTTTAGGGGGGATGAAATTTATGGTGAGAGAGGGAACCAGTGACATGTATCGTCTTTTCTTCCTTAGACATGTAAACCAGAGGAATGATCACATATTTAAAGTAGAAACATGGAGAATTAATACGGTGACTCCTTACTGCCAGACCAAAACTGTCATTCTGTGGGCTTGTAGACAGAAACCTGCTTTTCTTTACCATATGTAAATGAATTGTTAAAAAAAACCCTAATGTTTGCTTACATAAATTTAATTTTAAAAGTAATTGTAATAACCAAGACATTAATTGGGCCTTTTGGGGTCATTTTTGGGGATTCACTCATTCAACAAATAGTTATTGACTACTATGTGGAAGAGTTAGTTTAGGAAAGAGTTTAGAAAGCACTTGTATCCATCTGAATGTTCAACAGCTTAGTCCAGCTGTTGAGTGTGCTACGTTTACAGTGTTTACATCTCCTTTAACAATTGGTGACATGATAGTGTATTTTAAAATTCGACCTCTGTAACCTGGGATTTAGGGCTGTTGCAGAAGGTGCCCAGGGTATGAAGAGGAAGTAGGAGAGATGGCCAGACATGTGCCCCAGTGAGAATTAGAGGAGAGTGCTTTAGTAGAGTGTTGTAGACTCCACACTTGAAAAAGAAACAGTTCTAACAGTCAGGCTTCTAATTTAGTGTCAGCTGTGATTGGACTAGCCCAGAAGGTGGCAGGTGATCTGACCCTATAGATCAAAGGCCTCTATAACTACAGCTTAGGAAACAGGCAAGGATGATTAAGGTAATAATAAGAATGATACAGAAAAAGTAACAACAACAGTAATGGCAATTATAGCAGTAATAATAGTAATAATTAGATGAAAGTGTTTTGTGTTCCAAGCCACTGTTTTAAGTGCTATACATGTATTAACTTATTATCCTCAAATTCATTCACTCCCTCGATACACATTTATTGAATGCCTACTGTATACAAGATGTTAAGAACAAAATAGACAAAGCCTCTGTCTTTATGAAGTGTATTTCAGTGAAGAAAGATAATAATTAGTAAAAAAATTAATAAATTACATAGTAAGTTGCAAAGTGAAAAACAGTATGAGGAAAAAAACAGAAAAAGTAGGTAGGGTAAGGGGAATCATCAGGAGTGCTGGATAATGAGGTGGATGGGGCTCAGTTTGCCTTTATTAAATCAAGGAACCAGAATGTCTCTGTGAGAAAGTGAGATTTAAGCAAATACTTGAGGGGGAAGATGGGATTAGGAGGCAGGGTTCTGGGGTCAGGGGCGGGGTGAGGAGGAGAGTTCTGGGCTGTGAGAGCAGCTAGAGCAAAGACCCAAATGCAGGAATGTGTCTTGTGTGTTGAGTTGCAGGAAGGAGGTCAATGTGGCTAAAGCTGCCTGAGTGGCTGAGGGGCAAGTGGGAAGGGATAAAATCAGAGTGTAACAGCGTAGAGCAGCACAGAGGACATTGTGGGGACTTAAACTTCTACTCTGAATTAAATGTGAAGTCATTGCACAGTTTTGATCAGAAGGGTGACTCGGTTTGACCAGATTTGAAATGGATCACTCTTGACAACCATGTTGAAAATAGATTTGTGGGGCAAGAAGATCAGGAGTTTTCGAGACAATGGTTACAGGGATAAGGGTGAGAGCTGTGGATGTAATGACAAGTGGCCAACAAAATTCTAAATGTATGTTGCAGGGCCGAAGAAATTAAGTTACTTATCTAAGGTTACAAAGCTAGTAACTGAATGAACTGGGACTCGATCCCAGGCAGTAGCGACTCAAGAACAACTCTGAGACACAGCATCACCTGACCAATAAAAAAAAAGAGGGTGAGAAGACAGGCATCACGTCAACAAAAGGCAGAGCTTTCTAATAATTATGCCTGTAAGGCAGTGATTTTCTATGATTAGAGGGGTGTAAGTTGAAATTGGAAAGCCATTTATCTGTGATGAGTAAGGGAGATTCATGCATGGGGAGTTTAATAAAATGACTTTTAGGCCCCTTCTAAGTCTAAGATTCTATGATCCAAATACAGAACGACACAGTTTATACTGTTTGTCAGTAGAAGTTGACAACTCTAATAATAACTAGTATTTTGAAAACCATTTTCTTGCCCTCATCTCGTATACCACGGTATAAACAATGCTAGATTTGGCTTCTGTCCTCAAAGAAAGGATGAAAACGTGATGTATGTGACAAATCTCTGTTGTGACTCAGAATGAACCCATGAAATTGCCTTTTTAAATGCAAATCTAAAACATTTGTGTATTTGCAACTGTGAAGCTGCTACTAGGCAGAGTTTGGAGGATATACATTCATAAAATAACAGATGATGGTCTCAGATTAGGATTTTCCAAAATCATTGCATAAAACCTTTCAGGACTCCTATGGAGGTTTTGGCTAATTGTTCATACATTCCAGGTGTTATACCCTGTGTGTCTTGATAACATATCACTGGAGCATTAGATTCATGTTTCTGTTTAGGAAAGTACATGGCTCTTTTCTTGCTATAGCTGTGGGTTGATGTGCTGGGAGGTAATCCAGATATATGATTCATCTAAATATTTTTAAATGGTCTTTACCATAATATCAGAGTGTTCTGAACAAACTCCTGCTGGGTGTGATATTTCCCACTGCAAGCAATATATAGTAAGCCTATAGAATCTACCAGGTACTCTCATGGCATTTGGTGGAGTAGGACATGCGACAACCTGGGAACAACTTTTTGAAATATTTCTCATACCAAGAAAAGGTGGGAGAGACTAGATGAATGCCTGCAGTTTGGTGGAATGGGAAGAGGAAGAAGCAAAATGAGTTAGAAGTAGATCCTGGCAATTGATAAAGAGATGCCAGGGCTTTATTTTTTTTATTTTGGAAGAAAGGCTCTTGAAAATCAAACTATCTCTGAAGGTGGAAAATTGTAGGTTAATACAGGTTTACCTGAATTTGAGTATATCTGGAATCTTACTGGTTAGTTTTTTCGAAGAAGGAAAACGAAACCCAAAAAGATGAAAGGAAAAATGTATCTCCCTCCCACCCCCACACTACATATAGAATGGAATTTTGGGATAATGTCCCTGTTGGACTTGATTCTGTTAAAAATATTAAAAGTAAACCTGGTTCTTCTTTACATTGGTGTGTGTATGTGTGTATGTATGTGTGTGTATGCACTCACCTGCCCGTGTGTGTGTGTGCATTCACCTGCCCGTGTGTGTGTATGTGTATGTGTGTGTGTGCACTCACCTGCCCGTGTGTGTGGGTATGTGTGTGTGTGTGCACTCACCTGCCCGTGTGTGTGTGCACTCACCTGACTGTGTGTGTGTATGTGCACTTTCATCATTCTGATGTTACAAATCGTAACGGAGAGCCATTAGTTACTTGAGGCAATTTACCAGCCTAATGTAGAGCATAAGTTCAGATCTTAATGGTGACTTATTGTCATTTGGGACTGTTTGAATGGCATATCAAAGGAAGAGAATCTCAAATAAGTTGTCTAAATTTAGTAAAGAAATCTTTTCTCCCTGGTGGCTTCGCTTTATATTTCTTTTGGAGCACCATAGACATAATAGATAGCATTAAGAAATTTGGGTCCAATACTATACGTTTTCAAAAGCTGTGACTTTCTTTTCAGGTTTTGTTTGATACTATCAACTGATGTCTGAACCATGAACCGAGACCATATGGATCTTACCTCTTGCAGTGTAAAATTGCATTCCCACTTGGACTCTTTTTGTTTAATTCAGAGTGTAATTTTAATGAATTCTTTTTTTTTCTTTTTTGTTTTCTTCATATTTATGCACCCTATATACTCTATTAGAATTTTAGGTCAACTTTTATAATTCCCAAAAATTAATTGTAGAAAAAGTTTTACTTTACAAATGTGTACATGTAGAGAACTAGCACCCCCTAGTGTATTAAAGGCCCCCAAAGATTTGATCTGGCATTTAATAAGTTAATAACAACAAACAGAAATGTGTCCTAATGGACAGGTTATTTGTTAATTTTTATCACTGGTATTATGGCATAACTTGTTTAGGGACAAGGCAAGCATTTTTTAAAGTTAATAAAAAAATCAGAAATAAAAAGGCTGGAAGTCACATTTCAAATATTGAAACTAAAATTAGAAAACCATCATTGACCATTTGAACTGTTGGTGATATTTTAAGGCTGTGAAATAAAACAGCAATCTGTGGTCATGTTGCTAATTTTCTAAATTCTCTCTCTTTTGGAAAATTTCGGCAACATGCTTAATTGTTTATGGAAGACTACAAAACTGAAAGTATTTAGGATTTCTCTTCTTTTGGTGACTGTTATACTCTATGTTGCCTAATGAAACTGTAAACTGAAAATTATAGCTTCATTCCAGAGAGTAAGAGGACTTACTCCAACAGATGGCATCAAAACACCGGTCTAAACTGTATGATCGCTGATTGTTAATTGCATCTGTAAAACAATCCTTTTAAACAGAGTAATGCATTTTATCATACAGATTATAGTTCTACGCTTTTTGGTTTTTCAATGTGTGTTAACATTTTCTGCTCCAGTGTAAGATTTAGTGCTTGCATAATTATCAGATTAAACAACAAAACAACAGTGACTCAATCGTTTTTAAAAAACCAGGCATAAGGGAGATAGAGAACCATGAATCGTATTTTTTTTAGGACATGCTATTTGAGAACTGTTTGGGTTCTTCTTTGGATATATAAAACAGGAAGAATGGGCTAGATCTCACCCTCATCAAATTAAAACAGGAGAAACCTATGAAAAGATCTTAAATATATGATTAACGTGTGCTATATTTTTAAATATTTCTCACTGTAGATGGAAATATGTTTAATCTACATGGATATTTTGAATGAAAAGGAAATATATGTGGCACATAATAAGAAAGGAGTATTCTCTGAAAGATTTGGAGTTTAAGGCACACAGCTTCCCTTTCTGAAATGGTTGCAGTGAAATCCTACATAGAAACAGAGAGATGGGTTTGATGACATTGTGAATATCTTTTCAGTAAGATGTTTCCATGTTATTGATGGCTTTGGGAAGATGGAATATGAAGACTTGACTCTTGTCAGCTCCTTAGCCTAGATGATTTGGAACTTGGAGCCAGAGTTTAGAGATGTGGAGAGATTAATTAACATTCATATCATCACAAAGCAGCTCTTTGGTTTATGGGTGTCACATCTCTTTACATCTAAATTAAGTATAAACAGAATTAATGGCTGCCAAACTCCTCCTATTTTAATTTCTTGTACTACCAACTGGGAAGGGACTGTCATAGTAAACTTGCTTGTTGAACTGGAAATATACCTTTAGTAAATCAACTTGTTTGATTTTTTTGGGTGTCTTTCTCTGATACTTAAGTGCCACTAAGGAAAGGTCAGTTATCAGGCATTATCAACAGTGTAGATTCTAGATAGAAAACATCAAAACCAAGAACATTAATGTAACCACAAAGAATGTCTAAGCCGCAAAAAGACTTCTCTTTAAAAGTCTACAATAAACCCTTGCCTCCACTTTTTTTTTGAAAAGGATTCTGACAACATTTTCTGAGTTATAAGCCTATAGCAGATTAGAAAAAGTAAGTTATTAGTGGCAAGCACTCTGAGTGACATCTGATGCATCACTCTGAAGAAAGAGTTGGACAAACTGTATTAACAAATCAGAAAAATATTGATTAATTACCAAGAGAAGAAAAAGTAACTTGAGATCTCCCAGGAGACACTACCTTAACCAAGAGACCAAGGTTAACATCACCAAGAATAAGACATTGTTATCACTAACCCGTTGTTAGTATGTACCAAAGAAGGGACAAAACCTTGCTTACTTATTGTGGTATTTTTGCCAAAAAATGTAAAACTTTAATAAAATCATTGGAAAAGTCTGACAAATTGAAAGACATTCTACAAAATAACTGACCGCTACTCATCAAAAGTGACAGGATCATGGCAGACAAGGATAGACTGAAGATCTGTAGGAGACTAAGGAGACAAAAAGATTAAACTCAATGTGGGATTCTGCGTTGTATGCTGTAACAGAAAAAGAACGTTATTGGAAAAACTGGTGAAATTTGAATAAGATCTACAGTTTAGTTAATAATATCTGTTGTACCAATGGTGATTTCTTGGTTTTGATGATTGCACTGTGGTTATTTAAGATAACAACATTGGGGAAGTTGAGTGAAGGATATATGTATTTTGCAACTTTTAATTAGTCTAAAATTATTTCAGGAAAAATTTTTAAAAATCCATAAAACTCAAAGTGTATAGTAGTCTGGGACAATTTAATGAAGGGGCAAAAAGCCCTGTTATATATCTGAGTTTATAAAGTAATTATTGATATTCAATGTGATGAGTTTAAAGAAGAGGTTTTTTTTTTTAAAGATTTTATTTATTTATTTGTCACAGAGAGAGAGCACAAACAGGGGGAGTGGCAGGCAGAGGGAGAAGCAGGCTCCCCGCTGAGCAAGGAGCCCGATGTGGGACTGGATCCTAGGACCCTGGGATCAGGACCTGAGCCAAAGGCAGACACTTAACGGACTGAGCCCCCCAGGCATCCCAAGGAAGAGTTTTTGTTTTGTTTTGTTTTGTTTTGTTTTGTTTGAGAGGAAGAGGGAGGAGGGAGAGATTGAGAGAGAGAGCATCTTAAGCAGGCTCCACACTCAGCAGGGAGCCTGATATGGGGCTCGATCATGACCTGAGCCCAAATCAAGTCAGAGGCTTAACCGACTGAGCCTTCCGTGTGCCCCAGGAAGAGTTATTTTCAATATCATTTGTTAATATAAACCAGCAAGCATGTGATGCAGTTTAGAAAATATTGATACAGATTTTTTAATGTAAAAAATTTGAAACTATAAATGAGTAAATTTCAATTATTCAGGAAATCTTCTTAAAAATTTTTATTCATTAATGGTGCTGTATAAGGAACCATATTTTACCTTAAGAACTTTTCTTGCCTATGCCGGTTACTAGAATTCTCCTTCACCCTCTATCTAAAGATAGGTATTCTATATCTTCTAGCAATTGTGTGGCTATCTGGTCTTATCCAGGTCTTAATTTAAACCTGTAATTTAACTAAATTTGAAAGCTAGCAGTATGTTGAAGGAGTTTCATCACCCCTTGATCCTGATACTATGTGAGAAAGGGGAATTGAAATGATTTCCTTCAAGGCTTATCTCTGATTTCTGCTTTATAAATAGACGTGGGAGATTTGAATTTCTATATATCAGCTGATGTTAAACAAACCATAGTTCTGTCCCCCAGATCCATCGAGTGGCAATCAGAACTTTCACCAAAATCCATGCAAGGTGGCCATGGATGGAACAAAGGGTGGGAAGCTCCACTTTTCTTGGCAACTTAATAGGCTATAGAATCATGCTTTTTCTTAGCCTATCATTTAGCAAATAAGTCTGGATCTTTCTAATGTGTACTATTATACTTGACTGCCTGAGGGAAGCTTGAAACAAATATTTGTTGAACAATGTATTCAGTACTGAGTGAGGTGCTGTAGGATTCAGTGGTATGTTATAGTTCTTCTGTACCTTATAAGAAACTCTTTAAGACCTCATGGGGGCTTATAAGATTAAAGGACATGCACAATTGTGAATCAACAAGTTTGTATACATTTAAGTGTTTAGACCTGTGGTTTCCACCTTTATTGAGATTAAAGATTTCTTTTAATGTCATATATTTTGCAAACTCTATCTGATGGCTGATCTATGGTTAGTTCTTATAATTAGGGAAATACATAAGGACAAAGAACAAACATGAATTATTTTAATGTTGTTTTACGAATGACAGTGGTATCCCCTTATTTTTGGAAAATAATAGCAAATATATGTGAATTGCATATAATTTGGTATATGCCTTGGTACTCATAGGGATCCATAGCCCATGAAAATTCCCCCCTGCCCTACCCCTTCCCCTTGTCCTCAGGTTGTGAGCCCCTCTGCTGGAGCACAAATGCTGTAGGAATCTAACTGAGGAAGGCTGACATTGCCAGGGAAGTCATCAGAGCCCCACTGATGGGGTTTAAAGTGTGTTTGGAGGTTGGGGGAAAGCCAGAGTATGCCGAGGGAAAGCAATAGAAAAGCAGGAAAAAGGCAGGCGTATAGACAGGCAATGAGGAGCCAAGACTGGCCACAGGGAGGGTTATGTTGGGGAGTTAGAAAAAAGGAGATTGGTTAAATGAAGCAAAGGGAGATTATGGAGACTCTTGAAATCAAGCATAGGAGCTACAAATTTCTATTAAGGCAATGTGTTGGACCAGGACTCAAAGGACTGGGCTGTAGTCCTACCTCTGCCAATTACTAGCCTTAGGCAAGTTAAATTGTGGAGCCTCAATTTTCATCATTAGTATGTCTGGAATAATAATACTTACCACTCAGAGAAGTGAAATTTCCTAGTGGGCTTTCACTCTATTTTGGTCGCATCTGACATAGGGAACTATCTAAGATTATTGAGCAGGGAATCAGCATGATGAAAATGATACTTTAAAGGAGATTAGTTTGGCAGTTATATGCAGGTTGGATTAGAGTCAGGGAAGCCAATGAGAAAACTGTCCCAGTGATCCAGACTCAAAAACTGTGAAAATAGGAACAAAAGAGGGTGAGATGAAAATCGATTGGATTTCTAGTTTGGTAAGGTGTCAGAGTAGAGAGGAATCAAAAAAATGATTTTGAGGTATTAAACAGCCAGTGACTCTGGAAGAATGCTGAAACCTTGAAGAAGAAAAATGGAAAGGAAGGTGATGTGGAGTTTAAAAAGGATGTTGGTTTGGGCATGGTGAGTGGGATGTGAGAGTCAAATAGAAATTGACTCTAAACTATTGAGGATATGCATTCGGTGTGAAAGTGAAGTTTGTGCTAGAGATGGCAGGGTGGGAGTCACAAGCCTTGTGGTGACAGCTGAGCTGTGAAGTGGATGTGGGTATAATCTCTATCACTTAATGGAGATTATAAACAGAAAGAAAATCAAGGACCTAGGATGAAGCCTGTGTGGTACTTTCTCTTGAGAAACTATTCCAAATAGTTTCAACCTGTTATTTTGTAGCTAATATAAGAAGAAGCTGAATTTTAATCATCTTATAGGGGTATTTAACTTATACTCTGTTTTAGAATTCAGATGAGCCAAGAGTATATAAACACATTGTTTTTCCCTCTTAAGGGAATGATGGATTGCTAGCTTACAGCACCTCTCCTAATTGGAGGCATTAAAAGAGACTCCATTTGGGTTATTTATTCCTGAGTTATGGCAGGGAAGTGTGGCAACATTGCTGGGATTGCTGGCTGGCTGAACCACTCATTGCAGACTTGTAACCAATGGAGCCTATCTGGCATTCAAAATTCTTCATGATCTGACTTCTTCCTGGCCTCATTGTGCCATTTTCAATATTGGCCGACTCTGTCCCACTGCACAGGTTGGAACCCCAAATATGCCAAGTCTTATACTAGCCTGAGTTTTTGTTCGTGCTTTTCCTGTTTATTCCTTGCTAACCTGAAAAGAGGATGGCATTTTTTCCTAGCAGCATTGTAGTAAATCAAAAGGGAAGAAAAGTTGGGGCACCTGGGTGGCTCAGTCAGTTAAGCAGCTGACTCTTGATTTCTTGAGTTCAGGTCACAATCTCAGGATCATAGAATCAAGTCCTGCTTCAGGCTCCACGTTTTGCACTCAGCAGGGAGTCTGCTTGAAATTCTCTCTCTCCCTCTGCCCCTTCCCCTGCTCTTTCTCTCTTTCAAATAAATACATAAATCTTAAAAAAAAAAGAAAGAAAAAAGGGTGGGGGGAAGGAAAGCAGTAATTGGGAAGGAGGGAAAAGAAGAGTCCTCTTTCTTTGGTTAGAAATTTAGCTAAACAGGAAAAGGAACTGGTAACAGTGGTAGGGTAATAGATGTTTCTGTGGGTGGCCCAAAAGGAAGATGTAGGAGGTTCCTGGAGAAAGAACAAGAAAGTCTGACTTCCTGAGGAACCCGGAATCTCTAAGCATTGGAAGCATGTGTTAAGGACATGACTTCTCTGTGGAGAGTTTTAGGTAATATGGTTTTAAATATGGTAAATTTTAGGAGAGTGACTCAGTCAGGGTGACCAGGCTGTACAGGAGGTGGGCAATCATTTATAAAGCCCAGAGAGGGGGCAGTTGGGGATGGTGGAGTGGGTTAAAAGGAAGAATGTACATTCTGTGTGCAAAATCTAAATATTTGATAACTTAAAATTTCCAAATGAGCTAGAGAAAAAGGAAAGGGATTATTTTGGAAAGAGAAAAATTCATCTCAGGCTTGATTAATTTAGCCCCCAAATTATCAGAGTAATAACCTATCACATTTGGTCAAAGCTACAGAGCCTTCAATTAAATAGAGGCTGAACACTTAAATTTGATTAAGTAAGGTGACTTCAAATAATACAGGCAATTAGCCTGTGGAATGTGCAGGTGGCGAATGAGAAGGAGGAAATAATGCTGCATTTTGAAAGCTGGTTTAGTGATTTTTACTATAATAATAGCATATGCTTTTGTGGTGCTTATCAATGTACAATGCTCCTTAATCTTCATTGTGCATTTGAGCCTTGCATTCCCCTGCTGGGCAGGTAAAAAAAAGCTATGTTCACACCTGAGTCTTCTCACTTTGAGCCTGGACCTCCAGTGTTCCTTCCACATCCCTCTGCTACCTCTCTCATGGATGTGAAGATAGATCCAATGTGTTTTAAAATTCTTAGCTGCCATTCAATTAATACATGATGATGTGGTTTGTTATAAAAGCTACTTGAATGCAAGGCTTACATTATTTACTTTTGCAACTATTCAAAACCATGTGACACAAAAACCTGTACATGGTACATATCCACTAATATTTGGGAAACAACGAACTGTTGAATAGTTTCCCTAGGCATCCTAGTATCTCCAGAAGGTGCCTGAGAGGTAGTTTGGTAGGGGAATAGGGGCGGTGGAGATGGGCAGTGGAGAAAGACAGAAGGACAGACCTGTGAGACTCCAGCCCCTTTAACCACAGCAGCTCCTTTTTATCTGTCTTACATATTAAATGTCATGGGTTGAATTGTGTCTCCCCCATCACCAAATCCATATGTTAGAGTCCTAACCTCCAGTATGTCAGAATATGCATGCATTTGAAGATAGGGTCTTTAAAGAGGTAATTAAGTTAAAATGAGGTCCTTAAGGTGGGCCTTAATTCAGTCTGACTGGTATCCTTATAAGAAGAGGAAATTTGTGCACAGCCATGCACAGAGGGAAGACCATGTGAAGACACAGAAGAAGACAGCCATCTACAAGCCAAAGAGAGAGGCTTCAGATGAAACCAGCCCTGCCAACACCCTAATCTTGGGCTTCTAACCTCTAGAAGTAACATAAATTTCTGTTGGTTAAGCCACCCAGTCTGTACTTTGTTATGTCAGCCAGAGCAAATATGTTAAGATTCTGAGAGTTTAAGGGGGAAAAGAGAGTTCAAGTGCTTCAGAGAGTTAGAAAACCACAATTCTATGGTTTAAGATGATTATCCATGAGAGTCAAATTCCATATAAAGACATAAAGATTTTACCTTTAAATCACATTAACCATCAGTAAGTATGGGACTGTCTCTTTGAGGTAACCAATCTAAAGATTTGTTGGCAAAATAGATCAAAACAACTTCTAAATTTTATTTTTCAGCTCTAGAATATTATCAGTTTAAGCAGTCATTACATCTTGCAACACAATTACCATTGTTCTTGAAAAAAGTTTAACAGTTTCTAAACTTTATGTGGCCCAAACCTACTCCATGGCTACTTACTTCCCCACCCTTTTGCACTGAACCCTTCAAACTTTGAGCATCTTCTAAGGTCCAGAAGGAAAAACCAAAATCATTTTACAAAAGCTTGAAAAGAAGCAATATACATAATTTTTGTTTTTGCAACATACATAATTTTTAAAGCAAAATTTGAAACCTCTGGAGAAGAATTCTAGATCTGTTAGTGTCACTATTTGTTTCAAAATTATCTTGGCTCTCCTGGCCCTGAGGAAAGCTAGGTCCCCAACAATTTTTAGGGTGGTGTCATGTAACCAGCACCAATGAAGTAGTGTCACTGTGAAAAAACTTTAATGCTATTTACAAAAGGAAATCAGTGGGATGGCCTGAAATGAAATAGTTTCTAAAAAAGCTATAGGTAAGTATTCCTATTTGGGGTCCATTGTTATTTTGCCTGATTCCAAGGTTGTATCATTTGCAAATGAAATTAGTATCAGATTTCTATTCTTCATGCTTCCTGTGGTAACAGTACTGAATCTGCTCTGAGGGATCCATATTTTGTATTCTCAAATTTGAACCTAAAGTGTATAGAGGTTTTGAATGGAATAAAACATGAAACTTAGTTATGACTAAATTTTTTAAAAAAGTAAAACAAACTATATGGACAAGACTATATGCTCATTGCCTTTCATAATAAACACTGTATGGCATTCTTTAAGAAACAAATGGTTGATGCCTTTAAAAAAAGATAAGACAATTGTCTAATTAGGAAGTAGAGAAGAAAACACTATTTGTTTTACTTACAGTCTAGAAAAATAATGCTTCATGTGAAAGCATAACTTACTCTGAATGATCTGTGTGTCAGTATCTGGCAAGTTTAAAAATGAAAACAATTATGTGTAAAGGTAAATACTGTAAGTACAGACTATCTATCATTGACCATTTTCTGGTGATAGACTCTGCAAACTGCTTTTCTCACAGGATCATCCTTCTAGGATGTAAGCCTGCTGGTGTCAACAACCCAAATGCATATTCGATCACCTCATTGGCACTCAGAATCCTGGCAGACTCTTCCAGTAGAAAGGCCTATTGTTTGTAAAAGGTCATTGGTTAGATTGGCTTTGGAGCCCAGTATTGTTTATTTACATAAGTATTGAAGCACATATGACCTGTCACCTTGAAACCTAGAGTTGGGCGATGAATGACAGAAGTCAGCTGCCATGCAAAGGACAAAAAAGGGGCTCATCTTCTTGTAGATGTTAGGAGCTGGCAGCCTTGCAGGAATAGTTCTAAATTGTCATTCCCAACCCTTTTGCAAAGGCAGAGGTATTTTACAGTCTTGCACTTACTGCCACAGATCACATTAGGTTTGCATAATCTAAGCTGCTTGTGAGACTGACTACCGTATCAGGACAAAGTGCTGTAATTCATCCGACATGAAGTCTAAAGCAAATTCCCAATTCAGCATGAGTATGCAGTTCACCAGTGTGAGTTCTAAATCAGCATCTCTTTATGTTTTCTAGTATCATGCAATGTTCTTGAAATAATATTCCCCAACTTTTCAAAAGTTGTGTTTCTTACATTTGCTTGTAAGTTGGTTTAGAATTCAGAGCGTATTTTTTCCTATAAAAACAAGGTTATAAATATGCCAATAAAAGCCAGTGCTTATTAGAGCTAATATTGTCAAAATATTTCAGGGCTTACACTGTATTCCTCTCTAATAAACAAAAGTAGAATAGAATAAAGTACAATTAGAGTTAGTTTCCTATTTGTCTTGGTCACTGATGTCTAAAGAAAAGAAGGTGTAATTAGAGAAAGATGAGGGCGAGTAAGAAGACTTCTGGGTGCTTAAGGACCTTGAAAGGACGAAGGCCTTAATGATGTCAGGCCTAATGATGGGGATGGTTTTCCTTTCCTTGATGCAAATGCAATGTTAACCATGCTCTAATGCTTATAGATAAGAGCTAGTATTGTTCTTTGGGCTCACAATGGTGCATTAGGGGAGGGCTTGGCTTGAGAGAGAAAGGGAGAAAAATGTTTCTGAAGAAATGAGCAAGGATTAAATGTGATGGAAAGAGAGAGGGGAGTTAAAGAGATGCAAGTATATACATGCAAAAAGTTTACCAGGATAGAATTTACAATGATGTTAAGGTTGGGATGTTGGGAAAAATTATCCAGCGTATCGCCTCCTGGCCTGCAGGGAGAGAAAAGAGGGGGTGGGGCAGAGACTTAGGGCCTGATGTCTCCCCGTTACTATTACTCTGGGTGGTAGCATTGGCTTGACAGCTACCTGGAGTGGGTAAGGGAGCAATAGGCAGTGAGTAAGAGCGGCCAGACCAGCTGTTCATGCACGCTAGCTGTATAAATAGAGCGTTGGTAGCTCAAGGGGGATTTATGACAGTGGGTGTTTTAATGTCATGGCATTAGAAAAAGGTTTTATTTATGAGATCATAACCAGTGCAATTTTGTGTTGCATACTTACTATCTTCTAGGCGCTGTGTTAGTCCCTTTATAAACATGATCTCATTTAACCCTATTAACCCTGAAGGAGGGATAGAATTATCCACATTGTCCCGATAGAGAAGCTGAAGTTACACAAAAGTTAAGTATCTTGTCCAAGTGAGCAGAGGCTAGTAACTGGTGGCCCTGAAACCTGATCCCGGAGCTGGCTGCACTGAGCCAAAGCTCTAGTCTGGAATGAGACACGAGGCCTCCTTCCCAATCCATGCTGAAGTATCATTCCATTAAAATATGAGGAAAAAAATGTACACTTAGTACAGTGCAGTAAGTGTACAGTGCAGTAAATGTTCATTAAATATTGTGAATATCATCTACCTAAAATGTTGCTTGTTAAATACCAGTGGGGACAACATTGGGTCTTGGTATACATTTTTGCTTTTGCTTCTTTCCGAGTTTTGGTAGTTTTTCTCTGCCCTCCGATCATACATTTGTATCTTCTTAGAAATCCACTAATTTTCCTTTCATGTGTTTGCCAGCCTGCAAGCTCTTTGAGAACAAGGGACTGTTCCTGGCCCATAGTAGACACTCATTAAATATTTGTTGGATTGAATCATTTAATCCAATAATGAAATCATTTACTCTGGGCAGTTAGGGCAAAAAAAAAAATTTAGTTACATGAACAAACATCTATACTTTATTATAATTTAAAATTTTGAAGAAAAACATTAGAAATGTAGGGTTTATAAGTTTCTTTTAATTTTTAATTTTTTTAAAAATTTCTTTGTCCAGTGGCCGTAATAATACCTCCCATGATACACCATTAGGCTTTCCAATATAAATAGTGTACTTACATGTTTACACTAAACTAGCAGCATAAAGAATTGGAATGTTATTCTTCGCTGGTTGTATAGGGAACCTCATTTGAATTCTGTTGCACACATGGCACTATGCCTCTCTTCCTACATTTTAAAAATTACATTTAGAAACAAGAGTGAATACTGTAGCTAAGCAAGTTCATAATCATGTTTCTGAGATTTATAGCCCGCCTTCTTTACTCTGACTGTGTATCCATTCATAGTTGTAGAAAACAAGAATATTTTATTCCCATTCTGATATGTCCTACTAATACATGTTTATGGAATAAAATTGCCATGGTTATTAAAAGAGTCTATGACATTTTCTAAAGAGTGTGGGTATTGCCTGCACAGCCTGGCTGAATTCCAATTTGGGTAATTACATTCTGCTGTCTGGTTACCTTAGCGATCCTCTCTGTTGCTCCCTGGGTCCTCAAGGTAGTTGAGCTCTGCTGAGATACTCCTGTTTGCCATCCCTAGTTTCAAATGAGAGCTGAAGGGATTTAGTCTTTGGAAATTTATATTCCATCTATTTTGACAAACTTAAAATTTTGTACACACTCTGGGGTATGTAGTAAAGCCTGGCTTTCTCTAATCTGAAATTTTCTTGGAATAGAGTGGACACTCTAATCAGAGAGAAAATTGTGATTCTTGATTTTTTGTTTCTCTGTTCTTGATCATATCTATGATTCCTATGGAAATTGAAACAATTTTCTAAATTTAATCTCTCCTGCCTCTGAATCTTCATAGGAATTTGCTGGAACTTCTGTTATTGTTCCTATAGTCTGTCTGTCTTGAGGTAGTGCTGCTTGTGGGTTTATCTTAGGCCCAGGACAGATGTTAAACTTCTAGACTGTAGGGAACTCTGTGTTTTTTCATCCTGATGGAAACTTTCACAGAATTGCATGTTGTAGTTGTTCAGTAAATGATGGATGAATTGATATTCCCTTTCGGTTAACATTATTTACTATTGAAGACTGAGCCTGTGTTTTGGACAGTAGCAGGCAACTTATTATGCAACCTAATGGGATTGTTTCAGTTGAAACGTTTCAGTTCCTGGATATTGGCATCACTGAGTTGTGGCAGATTGCCCATAGAAGCAGCTGCTTCCCTCCCCCCGCATCACTCCCCCCAACATTTACTCTTAGAAAGCTTAAGGTCCCAAACCAGGATTATTATAAGATTACTTTGGGACTGCAATCACAGTTTACTCTGGCTCTGGAAGATTTGTTCAGAAAGGGTAATTCAGAGCAGAGAGTGCCCAAACTGTGACCCACCATACCAAAAGAAATGGAGGTCTAGCTGTAACTTCCCCATCTCTCTGACCCAAGGACATCCCCCCCACACACACACTGAAGGAAGCAGATTAGAATGCAAATGCCTTAGAATGGCTTTAAGTTTTGAAGTATTTCATTATCTTGATAAGTACCGAGTAACATATGGAATTATTGTATCACTGTATTTTACACCTGAAACTAATATAACACTGTATGTTAACTATATTGGAATTAAATAATAATAATAATGAAAGTAAAAAAATAAAATAAAATTTGATAGACCGATAAAAAATAAAATAGAAGTAATTCATAATGTCAGTACCTATATAAGGAATGAAATTCTTCCCACACACCTCTCAATATATCTCCATGTACTGATGACTTACTGCAGATTCAGTTTGTTCTCAGGGACCCCTAAGGCCACTCTCCTACCCCTTTAAGCCTCATCTTAAGGGATTATTCATCTTGTGGTTGGTTCTTTAGTAACACCAAACTGCTATTCATCCCCTGCACAGAGTGGGTGTTTCTCTGGCCTGAAATCCATCTTTACTGTCTCTGCTGCCTGCTGCTCATGCACCCTTCAGGCCTCAGTTTGGGCCTTACCGTGAGTGAAAAACCTAGAAGCAGGGATGGGTCTCCTTCCGCTGTGGTTTTTTAACATCCCGAGTGTATTTTCACATGTGTCCTCTTTCATAGAAATGATCTGTTTTTATGTATGTCTTTTTCTTTGCTGTTAGTGGAATGGAACTAAGATTTCTTAGACATTGTGTGGACTTAGCAGAACCACTTGCTGAAGACTGATTGGATTATCCTTATTGAAGGATAATTCTTCTGAGAACTGTAGTCAGCAAGGAGAAGAAAGTACAAAGGGCAATAAAAAGAAGATGGAGCCAGAACAAGGAAAATCATGTTTACCTATGTCTCCTTTTCCTCCCTCTGTATGTTAAATGCAACTGAGGTATTTGAGGGTTTGTGGGTTTTTTTTTTTTTTTGAGAGAGAGAGAGTACACAAGTTGGGGGGGGGGGCAGGGAGAGGGAGAGAGACAATCTTAAGCAGGCTCCACACAGTGCAGAGCCCAACATGGGGCTTGATCCCATGACCCTGAGATCATGAACTGAGCCAAAACCAAGAGTTAGACACTTAACTGACTAAGCCACCCAGGTACCCCCTGTTTTTTTTTTTTAAGATGAATTTGTTTTATAGTAAATAAGAAAAGAGCTTAATTGCCTTCAAGTTCAGCCCTTAAGGACTTCTTTCTAAAAGATACATCAGGTGGCCCCTGGGGGGCTCATTCAGTTAAGCAGCGGACTCTTTGTTTCAGCTCAGGTCGTGATTTTGGGGTCATGGGATCGATCCCTGCATCATGCTCCCCACTCACTGTAGCGTCTGCTAGCGATTCTCTCTTCCTTTCTGTCTCCCCCCTCCATCTCTCTCTCTAAAATAAATAAACAAATCTTTAAAAAAATAAATAAAAGATGTATCTCTAAGCCGCAACATATTTTAAGAAAAAAGAAAAAGAAGAAGATAACAGGAGAGGAAGAAAAGGGGAGTATGTCAGAGGGGGAGACGAACCATGAGAGATGATGGACTCTGAAAAACAAACTGAGGGTTCTAGAGGGGAGGGGGGTAGGGGGATGGGTTAGCCTGGTGATGGGTATTGAGGAGGGCACGTTCTGCATGGAGCACTGGGTGTTATGAACAAACAATGAATCATGGAACACTGCACCAAAAACTAATGATGTAATATATGATGATTAACATAACAATAAAAAATTATAAAAAAAAAAAGATGTATCTCTAAGCCTCAAATTTCTAGCTTCCCTTTTTGGAATTGCTGTTTGCTGTTTTTTGGATATTTTCCCAAAATTGAACCTTTCTGTTCTACCTTTAAGCCCCTGCAGAGAATGACTCATTTGGTAAATACTTCTATTCTTTAAGAGGCAGAAGTTCATGGGTTTTACTTCAAGACGGCTTCACTGCTATGGTGCTATGGTGTTAACAAATTCTAAATCTAAGTTCTACATTATACTCGAAATCTGAAAAATGATCATATATTTCCTCAAAAGGCATATGATATTGTCAGAGGTCACTGACCTGGGCAGGCGAAGGATAACATTCCAGTCTCAGATTTGCCATTAGCTGTGGGACTTGGGGAAAGTCACTGGGCCTCTTTGAGCCTCAATGTCCATTTTTGCAAAATGGTGATATTCGGAAGCTGAGTCTGGACAACAGCAACACCAGCGACCACAACAACCCAAACTAAAAAGAACCAGGAGACATATTCAACTACCCCATACATGGAAACAATTGGAGGGCATCTGGACATTTTTTAAACATACCCCCTTTTATATGAAACATTGAGAAAACATGTTCATTTAATTTCTGTAATTTAATAGGGTTACCTACTGCATAAGAACACTTATGACATGGTTTAGATTTAATTTTAGAAATCTTTTGTGTAAGCCTGGTATACTGGATTGAAAGTCAGGAGATGTCGTCTAGTTCTTGCTTTTGGAGAAGGCTGGTGTTATGGCACCCAGAAGAGATTAGATAGGGATAATCAAGCCATGCCAATCAGCCTTGGCCAAATCTGGGGAGGCAATATCGCCCAGTGTTTAGGAGCATAAACTTTAAATCTTGGGCTTGTTCCTTACTTACAGTATGAGTTCAGAACTTGTTTAACCTCTGTGGAAGTCAGTTTTCTCATTTGGAAAATGAGGATAATGTCTACACATAGGGTTTTTAGAAAGATGACCTGGATCATTATATGTTAAGGATGCAATAAATGATAGCAATTATTGTGAAATGGCCTACATGAGCTTCAGAGTCACAGTGGGATTGTGACCCAGCCTTGTTGGAGCTACCGTCTCAGACTTAGGGGCAAGAGTCCTGACTCCTAATGATGACAGTAAACAACATTTATAGAATGAGTTATAGGCTTGCACATAGATTACCTCATTTTCTCTTCATATGAACCACTTCATAATAAACTTTTTTTAAAAAGACTATCTGAGTACACTATAACATCTTTCTCTCTATTTGCTATTCTCCATCTAGTACTTTTTTTCTTTCTGAACTAGTCAGTTACACCAGGTTGCTATTACCTTGGTTTTAACTTTCTTTTTTAAGTTTCAAAGGTTTTGACCTCTCATACTAAAATGATTATATGTGACCAAGATACCCTAGAGGTTACCAAATGTCCATGGGTTTTGATGATCCTGGGCTATTTATATACTTTACTACTATTTCTTACAGCTTTTCCTTATAGTAGCTGGGAAGTTGATTTTTCCACTGGTATTTGGAAATATAAGGATACCAAGACAAAACACCACAAATCTTGCCCCCAAAACCCTAAACTAACAATAATCATGGTGTCTCTCCAGGGTCTGGGGCCCAGGATTTTATCAGCGGTTCAGGTGAAGGCAGAGGATTCTCTGCATTGTTATCTCAGTATCTAACACTTGACTTGCAGAAATTTGGAATTGAATCATTTTGTTTTAAGTTTACCCATGCCCTTAACATTCTCTAGTTCCTGCCTGCTCCTCTGTTGAGGTAAAGGGCACAACTGTGCTCAAATCAGTCAAAGTAATCATTAAAAAGAGAAATATTTCAATTATTTTCTGAAGTGGGTGAGATAATTTACACAGGGACTCATGCCCTTTTTCTGTCATGCTTAAAAACTTTATGCCATATTATTATGAATTCCATTGCAAATATCCATTCTCAATGTGAGATTTACTTTTGAGATAATTAATTCATATCTTCTAGAAACATCTTTTGTTTTTCCTAGTTATTTATCCAAAGGAGAAAATAATGTTCTATTCTTACCAAAAATGAAGACCCTACAAAGTGAACAGTGAATCTTGTGCTTTCTTGCATGATTGCATTTAGTGTTCATCGCTGACCCTGAGAGGTAGGTCACATTATCCTAGTTTTACAGGTGAGCAGACAGACTCAAGGGGGTGAAATAACTTGCCATGTACATGTCAATACACCAAAAAATGGCAAGTGTCTCTGAATTTTTTCATAACATCAAAGTCTCTACAAAGATGAGTTAGAGGGGAGTAATCATTTCATATATTAGTCCTGCAGACACTTCTCTACACTTACACTGTTGAATGACCAACTACTGCCTTCATGAGATGTCTGGCTTTGTGGCCCATTAGAAAATGGATTGAACCATTTCAAAGGGAAAAAGCATTCAAAGGTTGTGGGTGAATTTGGAAGGTACACCGAGGGACCCATTTTCTTTTTTTAAAAAATTTAAATTCAATTAATTAACATATAGTGTATTAGTAGTTTCAGAGGTAGAGGTCAGTGATTCATCAGTCTTATATAATACTCAGTGCTCATTACATCACATGCCCTCCTTAATGCCCATCACCCAGTTACCCCATCTCCACCCCTCCTCCCCTCTAGTGGTGCAATTGCTGGGTCTTAGGGTAGCTCTATTTTCAACTTTTTGAGGAACCTCCATCCTGTTTTCCAGAGTGGCTGCCCCAGCTTGCAGAGGGGCGCATTTCCATGTACAGTGCTATAGCTGTGAAGACTACTCCAATCAAATCTCCTGTGAAGTATATGTGATCCCCAGGTGTTCCAGGATGAAACTTATTTCGACTCAGCAAACATTTTTTTTTCTGTGTATGCATGCAAAATTACTGGGTACCAAACACTTTTGTGAACACTAAGGGTACCCAGAAATAAATAAGATGTGATTTCTGCCTTGCGGGATCTCAAGATCTAATGAAGAAGAGGGAGGTCTATAAATAGCTTTGATATAAGACAAAATTCTGATTTTTTTCCTTTTCATTCTTTAAATGACGATCTTCACTAGGATTCTATCCTCAGTCATTTCCTTTTCGTACTTCTTTTCTTACCCTAGAAAAACTCAACCATTTTTTAGATTTTAACCACCACATTATGAGCTGTGACTCCCAGATGTTTCTCTCTCCTGGATATTCTAGTCTCCTATTTATAGCTGTTTTCTGGACATATCCAACTGTGTTCCTCAGATATTTTAAACTCTACATATACAAAATGGAACCTTTTCTCCTTTTTATATTCTCTGGTTTGATGGCATCACTGTGCATCAGTTTTCTAAACTAAAAACCTCAAATGCATCATTTATCTCTCCATCAGACTCTCGTTCCTCATGTTCAATTGTTCATCAAATCCTGTGAATTTTTATTTCCTAAATATGCCTTGAATTTGATCTTTTATCTTTATCCTCACAGCCATGGTTTCAGTTCAGCTATGCTTCATCTCTTACCTGGACTACTATAGTCATCCAACTATTTGTCTCAGCCTTTTATTTTTTTTTTTCCTCTTCAAAGCCATTCTTTATACTGTTGCCTGGTAGATCTTTCTAAAATATAACTGATAATATGACTTCTACTTATCTGAAACCATTTAATGGTTCCCTCCTCTCTACTGAAATAAGTTCAAATCATTATCATAGCTCTGCTAATCTGTTACTGACCTAATCTTTCTTGCTACTCTTTTTTTGTGCCAGGCACATTCATTGACTTTGTTTCTGGGCTGATATTCAGCTGGTGTGCATGGGTAAGATGATTGTTAGTTCTGATTGGTCAGCATTCATGCCCCGCTGGTTGTTAAAAATTTTGAATATCTCCCTTGCTTCAGTAATAGTAAATGGTTTTCCATTCCCCAATCATGTACTTCTGTGCCCTTTGAATAGTCAGTTTCATCTGCCAGAAACATTGTTCTCTTCTTCACTGCCTGGAAAATTAATATTAATCCTTCAAGACACTGCTCAAATATCATCTCCTTTGGAATATCTTTCCTGTTCTTCCGCTACACAGGCAGAATTTCTGTTCCCTCTGGCCTTCCAAAGACGCATTGTGCATATGTTGATTATAGCATTTATCACATTTTTTATAAACATCATTTACCAACTTGGGAGATTTTTGAGAAAAAAATATTTAAAAAATCTCCAGGGCATAACTTAATATTTGGCACACAGCAAAGAGTCTCATAAAACACTTACTGTACTGATGGATAGATGGATCTAGAAGAGTTTCACAAAATGGGATTCAGGTTTGATTTTGAAGACTAAATTGAGAATTAGGGCTGTAAAGACATTCCAGGATGGAAGACTGTAGGATGTGCTAAGAGCAGAAAAGGTCAGTATATTATGGAACAGTGAGCTTAACAATGACATGGATGGAACTAGAGGGTATTATGCTAAGCGAAATAAGTTATTCAGAGAAAGACAAGTATCATATGATCTCACTGATAGGAGGAATTTGAGAAACAAGACAGAAGATCATAGGGGAAGGGAGGGAAAAATGAAACAAGACAAAACCAGAGAGGGAGACAAACCATAAGAGACTCTTAATCTCAGGAAACAAACTGAGGGTTGCTGGAGGGGAGAGGGGTGGGAGAGATGGGGTGGCTGGGTGATGGACATTGGGGAGGGTATGTGCTAGGTGAGTGCTGTGCATTGTGTAAGACTGATGAATCACGGACCTGTACTTCTGAAACAAATAGTACATTATATGTTAATTAAAAAAACTAACCAAACAAAAAAACAAAAACAAAAGATGCAGTAGGTTATAGGTAGTACTTTAATATGCATAAGTTGGAGTCAAATTGTGGAGGGTTTTGATAACCACACTGAGGAGTTAGGACTATATCCTGTGTATACTGAAGATCTTCACATCAGGAGACTGTGAACAGGGAGTGATGTTTCTCAAACTACGTTTCAGCAGGACATCTCTAATAGCTTAACTAAAGACTAGGAGCCTGTGGATGGTCATAGTTCAAGAAGGGTCAGATGAAGATTCTCTAAGTCTATGAGAATGCAGAGGTGAAAATAAAGATGAGGTCCATCCATTTTGGAGGCAAAATTTTTAATATTTTGTAACTGATAAAGTGGATCGCTAAAGGGAGAATGAGAGATTAGCTATGATTATAACATTTCAAAATTGAGTGGTTAGGAGATCAGAGATGGTGTATCACAGAAGACTTTGTAAGGTTTATGTTTGGGGAATCGAAACAAGATAGAAGAATGTAGGTGCTGCCAGCTGTACACTCATACTTCCACTCACCCTCAGAGCCCCAATTATAAGTTTACCTCGCGTATTTTCTATGTTCATCTTAATTTCCAGTACAAAACTCATTGGAAAATTCAGAAGGAATGCTAATAAGCAGTGCCAATCACTGTTGTGTAGACATGCTAATAAGGAGAATTCAACTAACATACACAGTTATGAATGTTTCTTTTTTAATGGGATTAGGGAAGTACAAGCTCTATCTCAAACATATTTATTGCCAAAAGGATTTATTTTATATATTAGAAAAATGATTATTTTAGTATCATCAGCTACAACAATACACCATTAACTTAGAACACAAGATTTATCTCTTGTGTGAATGAGCAAATCTCATTCAATTAACAGGGTATAGATTGTGCTGTCCAATATGGTAACCATGAGCCACATCTGGCTATTGAGCACTTGAAATGTGGCTAGTCCAAACCGAGATGTGATATAAATGTCAAATACACGGGTGCCTGGGTGGCTCAGTTGGTTAAGCGTCTGCCTTCGGGTCAGGTCATGATCTCAGGGTCCTGGCATCAAGCCCCACATTGGGCTCCCTGCTCAGTGGGGAGTCTGCTTCTCCCTCTCCCTCTTTCTTTGTGCTCTCTCTCAAATAAATAAAATCTTAAAAAAATAAATAAATGCACATTAGATTTTGAAGACTTAGTACAAAAATAAGATAACATCAAATAGCTCAATAACTGGGGTGCCTGGGTGACTCAGTCTGACTCTTGGTTTAGGCTCAGGTCATGATCTCATGGATCATGATATAGAGCCCCACCTTGGGCTCTTTGCTCAGCAAGGAATCTGCTTGGGATTCTCTCTCTCCTTTCCCTCTGCCCCTCCCCCTGCTTGGGTGCTCTCTCTTTCTCTCTCTCTCTCAAATAAATAAATAAATATAAAAAAATAGGTCAATAATTTGTTATATTCAGGACATGTTGAAATGATAATACTTTGGATACATTGGTTAAATGAAATATATTATCAAAATTAACTCTACCTGTTCCTTGTTACCTTTTTAATGTGGCTTGTAGAACATTTACATACATGGTTCACATTATATTTACTATCAGATAGTGCTGGATTGTTTTTCTTATTCAACAACCAGCCAACAGGCATGGTTATGCTAGGTACTAAAAGCTTTGAAGTTAGCTGAGAAGTAACAATTGCATAAATTATGTATTTTTAGAGCTTGATAACATTTCAATCAATATACAGAACATTGGTTAGAAAAGTAGATTGAAATGTCTGTGGATTTCTCTGTCTCCCCTTTTAAACATCAGTTTTATTCTCTTAAACTTTCTCTCCAATATCCTATTTGGTGATTTGTAAAGTTCCACTAATCTGTTTGTTACAAAACAGCAAGGAATTTGATTTATAAGTTCTCAGAACCCTTGAGCTAGTGGAAAAGAATTAGCACATATCTACATATGGACCAGGATGTAGAGTCCTGAAATAAAATCACTATGCTCAATCCTCAGACTATACTCAATGTGCCTGTTCTTTTTCTGAAGAGTCAGAAGATACTTTCCAGTGTCATAGGCCTTGGGGTCATCCAAAATATTATCTATTCACCACCGCACAGAAAGAGGTGGAGGAGGAGGGGAAGGAGGAGAGGGAGAAAGATATTATTTACAATTTATAAATATTGGAGTTTTAGAGAAAAAATAATTTACTATGTGTCAATGGCCTTACTGATGTTATATTTACACTACCTTTTCAGATAAACCATGTGAGGACTGTGATTGCATAGAACCAACTTTTTAAAGCAAAATGACTTGTCATTGGCCAATAACTTAATTTTTGTTTTAGAGCAAGGCACTTAGTTTTTCATGCTTGGTTCCTTCAACTTTAAAATGGAAGAGATTTTTATTTTGTTGTGTTTTGTTTTTATGGAAATGAGAAGTAAATGCTTTATTTTTAAAAAAGCTAAGTTTCTAATGGAAAGTGCTTCAGTGCTATAACAATATACTGAATAGATTAAAGTGGTAGAAACAACGTTAATACCGAAGATATAAAATATTCTTTGAAAATGGTGACTTCATTTGAAAAGCGTTTTTGACTGGGTTAGAGTAGTGCCTATGGAAATAAATAAGTAGCTGAAAACCATTTATGAATTCTAAGATACAAATATAGTCTTGCAATTCTCAATTAATAGCCTGTGTAGGAACATCTCTTATTTATAAAGGACTGCCTGAATTGAGGTTATGTTATGTTCAGTTTCCCAAGTGCCAGTCTGGATGTGTTTTTATATTTTGATTGCTAAAAAGGTTTTTTCTTTTTCTTTTTTTTTTAAAGAAGATTTGCATCAGTTACTGAATGGCTCACATCATGGACTAAAACGCTCTAAAAGTAGGCACAAACAAAGCAAAAACAGAAAAATAGCTAAGTCTTCAAATGAGTAATGTTCATTTTCAGGTGTAAAGACTTGAATTATTCAAGGCTAGACTGCATATTCAAATATGAGTTATGCATTTTGACCAAACGTTGTTAACATTCTTATTGACTATGAATAAATATTAAGAATACACAGATTGTACCTGGGGTGCACTCTGTATTCTGGCTGCATAATATGCCAAATGTACCAATATTTCCTATGCATTCAGAGTGTTTTTGAGTCAGTATTAAAACTTATGCTACTAACCTCAGTCTCAAAACATCTAGGGAAACAGCATTGTTTTTTTTAGAACTTACATGCTTTACAGTATCAATAACACCTAAACATTTTGGTTTTTACTTATAGCCTTTAAAATGAAAAGAATTAAGGCATTTTTAAAAATTCAATTTATTTAAACTAAAAAACAGTTCACCCATTTCTCCCACTCCCCATCCCCCACCTCTGGCAACCACAAACCTGTTCTCTCTAAAAATGAGCTTGGATTGATTAGTTAATTCCACATATAAGAGAGATCATACGGTATTTGTCTTTCTCTGACTTTATTTCACTTAGCATAATGCCCTTGGGGTTGTTAATAAACAAATCCATTAAAAAGCAAAAACAAACAAAATCTCCTTACTTATTAAAGCAAAGACACATGAAGTGCTGTCTGCTGGGCCGAGTACCTCACTGGATTCAGGTACTAGACTGGTCTCCAAATATGGAGGAGCTGTGTTACTGAGCTCAAGTAACTGAGAGATGCAGCAGTCTTCAGCTTCCAAACCATGTCTTTGTTTTGAGCTAATTTTTCAGTCATTGATTCAATAATTATTTATTGAATACCTAACATGGATCAGGGTTGGACAAAATAAGCATGATTGCTGGCCTCATGGAATTTACCAACTAGGTGGTGGAGGGATTTGACAAACAGTGGCTAGACGACTGTGCAAATAAATATGACAGTAAGAAGTGGTGGCTAAAGAACCCATTCTGGACCCAGACATGGTCTTGAATCCTGGTTGGACAAGTGGTGTAATGTCTTCAGGCCTCATTATCTTCTTCCACAGGTTTCTTTGAGTCTTTTGTTAGAACTGTCTAGTAGCCTGGCACATAATAAATACTTTATATTTGTTATTATTCTTTTTCTTGAACTGTAATAAGGGCTGTGAGGGTTAAATGACATGATCTTGTCTGGAGCTGGGAGTGCGGATTCAGAGAAAGCTTTCCTAGAGAACGGATGTTTGAATTAGGATCTGCAGAATGGGTGGACTTGTGTAGATGAGGGATTGGAGATGGAGAAGGGATTGGGGCTGATGTTGTACAAGGGTTTTCCAGGCAGTGAGAAGAACATGAGCAAACGCTGTGGGGTGGGAGGCAACATGCCACCTTCAGGGTTCCAAAAGTAGCCCAGGGTGGTTGGAGTGCAGGGAGGGAGAAGGAAAGTGACGAGAATTGGTAATGATCTTTGTGCACAGAAGGAACTTGAGTTTGCTTATTAGACTTTTTGTTTTTATACAGTTTGGCTTCCGCTCCTCCTGACCGTTTCCTGTACCTCTCCCTTTTCCTCTCTCTCTCTCAAGCAAAAGATGAGGGAATGGATATTTCTCTCTGTCTTCTCTGCTCAACCTTGCAAATAAAAATAATTCACAAGTGGCTCTAAATATAACCAAAATGCAGCACTCTGTCTAAATATTAGATGTAAATTAAATTGCCTCTTGGTGTTCAATTTATCTTTTTGTATGCATTAATAATCCTCTATTTGTGTTTATGCTCCACAGCCAGAGTACTGCAACTAGCTGGGGAAAAAAAATTATAACACTTCATACAAAAGGGGTGGGATGGATGGGTACTAATTAAACCTAAGTAGTAAGAGACTTAAGGAAAAAGAGATTTCTGTATCTCTCCTAATGGGATGAATGTCATATTCCAATTCCTACTTTATGTAAAATCCATTATACAATATGTAAAATAATTCTCCAAATCTTGATTTCCTCAATTGAAAATGACCCTGAGCATAAACTATAAGTAGAGGAAGGTTTGAATTTCTTGATCTTTGCACTCTTTTGTTCTCTTGGTTCGTGATGTCTTAAATCAGCAGAATAATTTAGGAATGGTAGATATTGAAACAACTAATTTTTCTTTTCTGTAATCTGCATAGACTTCAAAATGCCTACAAAGCACAAAGTGCCAGTTCACATAATTTGTTGGCAAGGATAAAAAGAAGAAAGGAAATTATTTCCTAAGCGTGTGAATCAGCCCAGCTTTAACAGATATTTTTCTGTCATGTGCAGCCTGAGGGCTTATGCCTATCTGAGCTTTATTTGACAATTACCACTTGCCAGCATAATTAAATGATAATTTATAAATACTAAGAAAGCATAATGGGGAAGAGCAAATAGGTGCTTATCAGGACATTGAATAAAGTTGATCTGCTTTAGTGGCAATTTTCATCTCTTATCTTGGTTGTTAACTGGTCTCACTTTTTGTATGTGTTTTGTTTAGGTTTGATATTTGTTAGGGTGATATTATCTACCTACATATACACATTTTCTCCCCATACAGAATTCTAACATTTCCTTTGCTGTTCCTTTTGCAGGCAATATATTTATGAAATGTTGCTTGTATTTTAATCCATAATGTAAATTTAGCACCTAGAATTGTACATATTACTAGAGAAACCCCAAACAAATTAGTAATTTTTTCTGTTTATCTCCCCCACCCACCTTTTTTTTTCCTGCAACAAATAAGTTCTTTTCTGTGTTGTGTCTGTGATTCTCTTTTAATCGGTTTTTTAATCACCTGGGCTTTGCAGTTAATTACATTCCACAGAGTCTCTTCATCTATTTCCTAGAATGCTGGCAGATTTTTGTAAGAGAGAAAGCACACATGTAAGCCAGGACTCTGGCGAGAAGGGCTTCCTAACCTTGCAGTGATAAGAATGGTGCTTTACGCGCAGCATGGAAATTTTGCTATGTTCCTACTGAATATAGAAATTACCCAAAGAAGAATTCTGTAGGATAGATGGCTTTTGTCCTACCAGTGTCTCTTCTCAAGGTTCCTTACCTATTATAAATATTAGGGCAATCGCTGCAGAAGCTGTTGTTAGGCCATGCTAACATAGATTTGTTGTTAGGACAGAAACACAGATTTGTCCTGGGTAACCTAAATAAAGCAGTGCAAGAGCAATGCTCTATATAAATGGAAACAAATCAGTAGAATGGCAAAAAAGAAAAAAAAAATTTCCACGCTTTCAGAAAAGCATGTTTGAAGAAGGCAAATGGGTGGAAACACAAGACATTATTAGTGTTTTAGTGGGTTACAAAGAGACTGAGGGCTTTTAATTTTACTTATTTATTTGTTATTTATTTATTTATTTTTGGTCATTGTGAAATTAAATAATTTTAATAACTACTGATTAGCATTGTGGTCGTTTGAATGAAGAGTATAAGAATGGCTTATCAGGGGAATAACAAAATAAAAATCTTTGGTGTTTAAAGTTGTCAATTCCTAAAATTATTCATCATTTTGTCCTTATAAATAGTGATTATTTGCCATTTTTCAGAGCTGGAAAGTTATCTTTTATATTCAAATATTTAAATATACAGTGCCATCATTGGGGCAAAAAAATTCCCTAATGTCAGAACAGATTTTTATACAAGGAATAATTTGAAAGTGGTGGATTAGTTTCCACCTTTTGAAACACAGTGCTTTCTATAATCTTCAAACATTATTTAGGATAATGGAAGCCATCATCCTGGTTCTCAAATGTTAGCACTTCCATTAGAATTTGCAGCTACCTCTTATTTTTTATATTAAAATACAAGGCTTAAAAGGTATTATCTTACTAAAGGGGGGCAATTGTAGAGATGATTTGATTGAATAAAGGAAAAAGCTGTACAGGCCTTTTAAGATCAAGGATGTATTGATGGAAAGCTATCATTAGAGACAATTAATGTTCTCCAAGGGAAGAAATTGATTATGGACAAAGATGGACCCTAAGGAGCAGATATGTCTTAATGCTCTAAGGCCTTAAGGATTATGCATTTCATTCACAGCATCTGTATTTTAACCCTTTGTAGTGACTAGAATCCTAGCTTATTCTTAAAGAATGACATGAATTAAATTAAAAAAAAAAAGATTGTGCCTTGTAAGGGATGTTCACAGTGATTAACATTTGGTTCTTTAAATAATACTAAAATAATTAAATTTGTAGTGTTGTTTCTCATATTGCCCTTTAGAGCACATTTAGACATAAATATGTAGAATAAATGAAATTAGATAGTGATGGCCAGTCTTTCACATTATGGAAGTGTAATAATGTGCAATAATTACATTAAAGACATGCTTTCATAAGGAGCCCCTGAACTTCAGCTGCATTTATGTTTCCAAATAACATATCCCTTTAACTTTGCTTGTCCTTCCTATAGATCTTGTACAAAGCATTCATCATGTTGTTAGCCAGTCCCCAGCAGCCGTAGATCACAATTGGGTACTTAATAAGGTGGCAACCCCACTGGGAACATTTCACATAATTATTCTTAGCAGAAAGAAGATTGTTATGGCTCCCCCCCCCTTTTTGAGTATGGCAAAATTCCAAGTGATTTAGATTGGTCTTCTAAAAACTATTTATATACCATTGGTGAATTATACTTCATGTATAGTCTGTATCCTCACTTCCCTGTAGAATATTGCAGGCCCACAGAGTCAGTTTAATTGTACTGTTGGCCTCCTCGAATCTGGGACCAGCCCCAGAACAAATGATACAAACTGCTTTTTGGCTACAAGTTTCAGAGGATGTCAAGCTGAGCATGGGAGTGCTTTTAGAAATCAGTCTCTCTCAAGACTTCACTGCAGTCTGACAATGTATTATGATTATTGCTAAATAAATAGAAATTCACATATGGAGGTAATAAATAGCTTATCCAAAGAACTCTATGATTTTAAATATCATTGAAGGGAAGGTAGACCCTGGGTCCTAACTTTGGGCTTATAGAGTTTAGAAATAACTTACGTGGCTCATATCATTAAAACAGTTTGCATTTTCAGTTCTCGAAATTTAAAGATACATCTTGATGCTCTTGGACCTTAAAGATTATGCATTTCACTCTACTCTGAATGTTTTCAAAAATTTCAAACAATTTGGGTATAATTGTTTTAAAGAATAGTGTGAAAAAAATAGTGTGCAAAAAGAATATGGTGCTATTGGGTTATGAGTTTAAGTCTCCCAGCTACTGTTGTCAACTAGTGTCTGCAAGCACTCAACACTTACATCAGCTCAAGCACATGTATTTTGGTGACTGTGTCAATGTCTGTGAATGGCTTTTTCTGGTAAGACAAACATCTTCATATGTGAGAAGATGGTTTTCTATATGGTCCTCTGAACAGGAAATACAGAGCACATGATCTAAATTAAAGAACAATTATGGCTAATTTTTATGTAATTCTGAGAAAAAGAGGGAAAACATAGGTGTTATCTGTAATTTTCCTTTGCCACGTTGCCAATGAGAAGTGGCATTCTATTAAGGGCCTTTATGAAAAGAGGGAGAATAAATAAATAGAAGCTGTAAACTAAATGCCTGAGAAGTTTTGAACCCGAGTGCCTAAGGAGACAGTGGTGCCATTAATAAAAATAAATGAGGGAGAAGAATGAGGTAGGGTGAAGAATACTGCTTTTCAGTGTCTGCTCAGATCCAGGCAGCGATGCTCAGCAGACAACTGGAAAAAGTCTGGAGTTTAGGAGAGATGTCAAAGTTTAGAATACTGGTTTGAAGATATAAGAAATAATCAAAATGCTAAGAGGAAAAATAGGATAATGCTGTGTGACATGTCAACCCAGAGAGAAGAAACTTTTAGAGAATACTCAGGTGCCATTAATGACCTAGGGAGACTAAGGAGAGTGAGAACCTAGGGAAAGGCTTTGAAAGGTTTGAAAAGGTTTGAAAGATTTGATCATCGAAAGCTGATTAATAGGCAGGGGACCCGATCTGCTTAGGTTTAAATCCTAATTCTCCAATTATTAGGGGAATTGTGCATCCTTGGGGAAGTTACTTAATGTTTCTGGGCCTAACTCATTTACTCCTCTCAACAACCCTGAAGAGTGATCAAGTTATTAGGACACAATGAAGATGCAATAAGTGAGTAACTTCCCCTGAGGTAACAGCTATTAATGGCTGGCTAAGGATTAGAACCACTACTCACAAATCTCTTTTCCTTCCGGGCCAGCCACATTGGCGTCACCTGGTAACTTGTTAGGACTGAGATTCTATGCCCTACCCTGATACATAAACTCTGGGAGTGGGGCATGGCAATCTGTGTTTTAACAAGCTCTCCAGGTGAGATTCTCATGCATGCTACAGTTTGAGAACTACTGTCTTTTTTTTCCTTTTTTATGATTTTATTTATTTATTTGAGAGAGAGAGAGAGGAGGGGCAGAGGGAAAGGGAGAGAGAGAATCCCAAGCAGACTCCCCACTGAGCTTGGAGCCCAACTCGGGGCTCCTATCCCACTACCCCGATATCATGACCTGAGCCGAAATCAAGAGTCAGTCGCTTAACCAGCTGAACCACCCAGGCACCCCCAAGAACTACTGTCTTAATCTAATCTTGCTTCCAAGTATTTCTGTTTCTGTTGGTGAATACCGTCAAGAGGCCAGACTAGTGGCTAGAACTGTGGTTCTCAGCCTTGACTGCCACTGGAATCAATTGAAAAGGTTTAAAGGTTACTGAAATCTTATTTAATTGGTCCCAGCCTAAGTGCTGGGATTTCTAAAACTTCTCTAGCTGATTTTAATGTACAGCAAAGGCTAGGAACTTCTGGTCTAGAATTATAATTCTCAAACTTTGGTATGAATCAGAATTTCGTGTGAAGAGCTGGTTAAAATGCTGATCATTGGTCCTACCCCCAATTTCTAATTCAGTAGCTCTGAGATGGGGCCAGAGAATTTGTATCTCTAAATTTCTAGGTGGGATGCTGATGCTGCTGGTCTGAGCCACACTGTGAGACTTGCTAGTCTGGAAGTTACATGGTCCCTTTGGGAGATGTGATGAACTGAGCTGGTAAATTTCTGTCAGAGAGTTCCTATTCCTGCCATGATGCCTGCGTGAGCATCCTGCCACAATGTCCTGGTGATGCCTTGGTGCCTGTATCTCATTGGCAGGGGAAATTTGGTCTGGAAATTCATGTACCTGGACAGTGCTTCTCAACCATTAACTGGGGTGCAGATTACTACAGGATCTTGCTAATACAAGTTCTGATTCAGTGGGTCTGGGGTGGACCTGAGAGTCTGCATTTCTAACAAGCTCTCTGGTGGTGCTGATGCTGCTGGTCCATGAACCAAGCTGGGTAGCAGGGCACTAAGAGAATGTTTCTTATAGTTGCCTGATCACCCACATCATGGGGTGCTAACACTACAGGTTTTTGGCTTTACCGGAGTCCTACTGAATCAGACTATCCAGGGGAAACAGCCTAGATGTCTGTATCTTTGTTAAACAATTTAATAATCACACTTTTATTGGGGTGAAAGGAGGTGTACATTTTAGAATTAGGGGATTTTAGGGTTAAAAAGTATTTATTGAGCATTTACTCTGTGCCAGGCTCTGTGCTAGATGTAAACAGGACAGATGCATAGTCCCTGATCTCATGGGGCTTACATTTTAGAGAAGCCGCAAACAATAACCAAGTTTTTTTTTTTTTTTTTAAAGGTAACTTATGATGGTGATAGCTGCTTCAAAGCACACAAAGCAGGGTCATGGGTCTGAGTTTTGCAGCAAAGCAGCATTGGACAGGCTTCTCAGGGAAGGGCTTCTGAGGAAGAGCCATCCTGCTCTCACCTTGTTTATGTGAAGAGCATGGGGTGGGGAGAAGCAGAAGCACTGAGCGTGGACTGAGCTTGGCCCATTGCCTGGCGTTGAAAGGATGGGGGCCACAGGGAGAGCGACTGAGTGACTTGATGGTTTTGATACTTGCTCACATTTGGAAAACACTTCTAAACTCTTTCTTACCAGCTGTCGGAGAACAGTGTAATACTTGTTTTGAAAACATTCATCAATCCCCCATCACTGGTCCCTAGAGGAGGAATGTGGAGTTGTTATATAATCCCCTGGTGGCAAATAAAAAGAAATTATCTCTGAAATTCATAGGGATAAAATTGCAATGATTTCCCGCTAATTATTTAACTATGCAGAAGTTAGAAAGTAACAAAAGGATCAAAGAATTATATTCCACTTAGAGAATGTTTCTTCAACTTTGAGGTTCCTATGGCAGAATAAATATTTTTGGGGCAGTTTGAGTGATTTCCCAGAAAGATTAAATGTGTTATTAAAAGGAGAAAGAGAAGAGTCAAGAAACAAATAAAGAAAAAAAGACAAACAAGGAAGGAATCAGTGGGGTTTTCTTAGGGAGGAAGTGAGATCACATGTTTTTAGCATTAAGTTACAAATTTGTTTTATGGCTATAATTTACATAGATAATAATTTTAAGAGGTTACTTTTTCTCTATAGGCTGTATTCAAGAACTACCTAAATAGCAGAGGAAAAATAAATTAAGAAGAAATCTTTGGGCAGAGGCAGCTTTCACCTGTATTTTTTTTCAAGCTGTGAGCACTCCTTAATTACGAGTTTAAAAAAAAATTTAAGATTGGTAACATATGTTGTTGTCAGCATGTATTTAGCACCTGCAGAAATGAACATGAAAAATGTGACAGCGCATAGGTGGAACACCCACTGCGTTGACTGTGAACACTGTCAACAAATTTTACTTTGTTAATTTTTTCTTATTAAAAAAAATCCAAGAAAAGAATTTAATAGTGCAGGTGTTCAGAGCATCACAGTAAGATGATATAATGAAGGGGGAGGTTATAAACCTTTAGCATGAAAGCGAGGGCCTGGATCTGTGGATCTTTAAGCTTTGCTTCTCACATAATTCCCTCTACTTTTCTTTAAAAAAAAAAATCCTCTCTGCTCGTTGGTCTTGACAGTCTCTGTTGTCCTGCAAGACATTTCCCTCGGAAGGAAGGGTGAGAGGCAGCCAGGGTAGATCCGCTGACAGACAGGACCAGGCACCTTAAGCAGCTTTTTCCAGAGGGTGGAGATGGAGGTATTTCTTTTACACCTGACTTTCTAATACTGAAGTTGTAATAACTGTAGATAAGAGGTCCCACATCGGCTCCTCCCGTAGCAAAGTTTCTATGAGTGCAGTTCCCATCTTCTGAACTCTGTGCTCACTCTTTTTTTTATGTTATGTTAATCACCATACAACACATCATTAGTTTTTGATGTAGTGTTCCATGATTCATTGTTTGTGCATAACACCCAGTGCTCCATGCAGAACGTGCCCTCTTTAATACCCATCACCAGGCTAACCCATCCCCCACCCCCTCCCCTCTAGAACTCTCCATTTATGTCTCAGAGTCCATAGTCTCTCATGGTTCGCCTCCCCTTCCGATTCCCCCCTTCTGTGCTCACTCTTACTTGGAGCAGAGGCCATTTCACTTAGCTCCTGGCATTCCTCCCAACACGGTTCTCGGCAGAGAGAGCAAGCCCTCGGAATACTTCCTGAATGATGCTGCAGTTGCTGGATCCTTTTCTGATCTCACTGGCTCCACTGCAGAATGAGAATCTTGCAAGCTGGTTTCCACCATCTCCCATTACTGATGATTTCATTTCCCAATTCTCTAAACCAACTTCACTGGGCAAAAGTGGGCAATACTTTTCATTTCAAGAGACATTTCTCCCAAAATGAATTTGCCTGGATTGAAAATCAATACTGGTAGGTATGTTAATTTCTACTTTGACAACTGAACTTTGGAAGTTTTCAAAGTGTCCACAGGATCTTCCCCCTGCCCCACTCTCCCTGCCCCCACACACTCATGCATTGCCCTAACTACAGTTGATCTCTCCTTTGGGTAGCTTGTAAAAAGAAATCCATAAAGCCAAAGTATTCCAGAGACACAAAATAGAAGGATTTAGGTTAAGTTTAAGTTCAACCAGGTCTGTGCCTCCCCCCCGGCCCAGCAAAGATTCTTGATTAGTCCCAGCTCTGGCTGCGTGGTGTGGGAAATGTTTGCACTTCTCACAGCTGAGAGAAGACCCTATAAATGATACGTTTTACACCTCTTAGATGAGACTCAGGAGCTAGAAAGCACTTCACTCCCATCCCTCTGGGATGAAGAATCTGTTTGCAGTAATCACTGGCAGTGTTGACAGAATGTTCAAAACCATCTGCTCAAGGGCAAGTGTTAACTCTATCAAATCCTAATATTTTAAGCACACTGATCCCCAGGCCCAGGAGACCTCCTGACAGAGCTCTCCCTGGGCTGTGTGTCAGCCTGCTGTCAATTATTACGCCACCGCAAAAGAGCCTGATACACCAGCCAAAACTCAGTGAGCGGAGGCCTTTAGAATGAGAAATGCGGCATCAGAATCCACTTCATCCAGGTCTTGTTAGTTTATATAAATCTGAGGCTTTCTGATTCTTTAATACAAGAGCTGTTTTGTAATATATGCCATATCTTTTGCTTTTAAATTTATTGTTTGTAAATGGGCTTTTTGATTTTTTAGGCCACAGTGCATACCATCTTTAGTATGGGCTTTATAAATTTATCTAGATTTACTACACACACGTAATTACATACAAATAAGCCTACAGACAGATTTATATCATCGGATTAAAATCCCTTACCAGAATTACTTAGTGAAACAAAATTAGCTGGTAGATTTTTGGTGTATTAGTCTCACAGCACTCATACCCAGCCGTCAAGTTCTAACTAGTCAGAATATTTATTTATTTGATGTAAATATACTTTGCCAGCACAATTGTGCCTCAGTGTTTCAGAATGAAAAGCATTTGGACTTTTTTTTTTTAAAGCATATAGCAGTAAAAACATAAGAAAGCCCAATGAGCTGAAAACATTGCCTTCTTAAAGAAAGTCAGTTTAAATTTTTGAGGGCTGATCTGAGCCATTTCCCCCACTATGGATCCTACTGGAAAGGAAATGCACTGGCCAAAGCCATCTGTGAGAATGTCTCTCTGCCTCTCCATCCCTGTTAGACACATTTCAGTAAATCTGCCATAATGGTTTAGAGGGATTAAAGGAAATACTGAGAAGAAATCTAACACTAAGAAAAAGTTCTCAGTCATAAACCCCCAAAAGTTCAAAGATGGTGTTTTATTTTTAAATGTGTTGTGTGGAAAATTTCATCCTATGCCACTTACTGTGACAGAACATTGTAGGTACTCAATAATATGTGTTGAGTAAATGGATATAGATCTTGCTATGCTATGGCACTCATATTAATGGGATTTAGGTTCTAGAATTACAGGAGAGTAATTGGGGGAATCCTGTGTTTACAGTCACCTCCACTATCAATGCCATCTCCATAGCAAACACTCACTGGCAGTGTGCTATGATATGCCAGGTACTTTTAACACATTATCTCATTAGTTAACTATAGCAAATATATTAAAGAGGTCCTACTATTATTCTTCTTCTAAGCCCCATTGTAGAGATATGGAAACTGAGGCTTAGAATGCCGAATGGATAAGCCAAGATCACACAACTAGTAAGTAGCAGAGTCCGGATTAGAACCTGGGCAGAAAGCTCATCTTCTCAACAAAATACTGTATCACCTTTCAAAGAGAACTTTTTAATATGTACAAAATTCTTGGAGACCAAATAGCATAGATAGGACTGAATGTTGTCTTCTAGAATCCTATTAAATGCCATCCACTTCTTTATTGGTGAGACATTTACTGAGAGCCAGAGGCAATATGAGTATTGGTCTCAGAGCCTAGAACAGTGGCTCTTAACTTTGACATTTGCATATCATTTTGAAAGTCTGGAGAAAGCTATGAAGTCTCATCCCAAATGAGCAATTGTGCATACATTTACAAGTGTTTTTATGGGGGGAGGTGGGGGGTGTTGCGCTGTGAACTATGGGTTTAGAACTTCTAGGAGAGGCTGCCCTGTAATTAAACGTGGCAAAACCTATAGTGGACATTTAAAAACAATGCTAGGGTAGTACAAAGGGAAGATTTAATAACTGCTTGGAGAAGTCAAGAAAATTAATCTTAGAGTTATGTGCATTAAACAATCAGACTGAAACCTACCTGTAGGGTGCCATCCTACCTAGTACCTAAAAGCATTATATTTTCATTGTTCCATCTGAAGAGGACCTTTAAGACTTCTCATTTGACAGTTTCTGAGCCTGATTTTCATGAGATGATACAATATTTCTATGATTTTGTATTTATTTCTGCCATCTAGAGAACATTGTGTGTTGCTCTCAGTGTTCGGTGTTTTGTTATAGTTCTCATTCTCACTGTATATCTTTGTCTTTCAGTGTGTGTGTGAGAGACAGACAGAGAGGAAAAGAGAGCCAGTGAACACATAGATTTACTCATAGGAGTCCTGGTTAGTAGAAGCTGTTAGATTATTGGGGCCCCTTGGGTCAGGTGCTTAAGGTTTCTGAGTTTCAGTTTCCTCATCTAAGCAAGAATACTTATTTCTCATGGTTATTTTAAAGATTAAGGTCATGGGAAAAAAAAAGAATCAGTACTTTATCAGGCATGTTTTAAATGCTTAATGAATATTAATTCCCTACTCTGTTCTCTTCTCATCTTGGGTTTTTTATTTGCAATTTTTGTAAAAGGAAACAATCTTTGTTTCCTTGGTTTACAGGGAAGGAAAGGGAGAGTAACGGTACATTCTAATAAAACTCTTTGGAGAAAGGTTCCCTGAAAATTAACTTGTATTTACGTTCTGATATTGTGCCTTTTGTGTTAATATTACTTGAGATGAGGCTACCCAAAATATTTTTTAAAAATTCCATAATTAAAATAGACTGGCATATTAGTTGCTACTTAAAGATTTTTAAAAAGGTTGACTTTACCTTTTGCCTATATCTTGAAGGCTAGCCTTTTGTAGTTCTTCTGAAATATGTAAAGTTCTGCAGGGGAGCTCTCCCCCTCAATATGCTACCATTTATTCAATCAACAACTATGTGGTGGTGAAGTGCAGCCCTGTCCTAGGTGCTGAAGGGGCTGTCAGGTATTAGACTCAATATAGACTCAAAATTAGGTAACCATGAGCAATAATCTTTAAACATATATGTGTGTACAGATAACAATTGTTCTAAAGAATGCTGTGTACCTCTGACAATAGAATTTAGAAATGGTATGGAAAAGCACTCTCTAAAATTCTAGCTTTAAAAATTAAAGAAGATAATAAATATAAAACATGCATTAATTGACAGTAGACCATAAAGTTCTATATTAATGTAAACAACTATCACTATCTTAATTTCCAGGATGAGCCCCAGAAATAAAATGAGGATTTTATAAGGTGTGAGTGTTTTTGTTCTTTGCTTATTTACAACATTACTAATAAAATTATGTCTTATAAAGAATGACTTCCAAAAGTACAGAGCATTCAATGTTTTCTAGATGGCTAGGGTCTTTTTGAAAGGTCTTCTGAGGAGTGTTACTTTGTCATGCACTCTCACTCGTAAAATGTGTTCTAATCTCTTACCCAGGATTTCTCTCCTTTCAAGAATCTAGACTCTTCGTCATTTGGATTTTCCCAAATGGCAGGAAGCAGGAGGTAGCATTCACCTGTGGCAGGTAGGAAGGAGAGCTAGAATCCCTGATGCCACTTAGAGAGAGGAACAGTAGTACTGGGCATTCCCAGCACTTTTCATGGTCAAGGCCTAATATCGATGAATGGCTTTACCCTTTGGGAAATGAGGAGACAATAGAAGAGTTGCCAGCATGGGTATGTATCTTGGGTGGGCCTTGATCACAGAGGCCATAAATGCCCAAAAGGGCAAATGGAAGATTGAAATGTGTATTAAATTTTTCCTCAGGCTCTAAAGGAAAAGGGAAATTACCTAACTCCCCCTTGGGAGTAAGTGTCTTCTTCACTCTGTGTGGATATTTAGGGAGTATTGCAAGCTGTGAGCTTCTCTGAGCACATCTAGTCTCTTGCTTTTGGCTCGCTGAGCCCCTTCCCTCTGTTGCTCCATTCTTCCAGCTGCTTCTGTAAACTCTCCTCTGTCGCATCTCATCCCCCATGGCTGCTCAAATGTGATTCCCCTGAGCCTCTCTTCCTCTCCAGCTGCATCTGTTCACCTCCCCTGCTGATCGATCCACTTCTTTAGCTCAGGGACAGCAAGAGGAAATGATTCCAGCAGCTAAACAGCCTTTATGCAGAGAGAATATTTAAATATTCTCAGTTTGCATGATTCTCCTTCACCTCATGCTATGATCAGAGGTTGATGGAGACAGTTTGGGGTTTCTCTCTGTTGGTAAAGACCTGGAGATTTTCAGAGATGAAGGCCAAAATCTTGTCAACATTCCCCTCCCCCCTCCAATATATACTTGTTTAAGAGAATAGAATTTTTTTTTTGTCAAACTCCTTTTTAAATAGTGGTCCCACATTCCATTTTCACCCTAACTTTGGATAAGACTCTAGCCAAATTAGAAACTGTTCTTAATATTTATCACTTCCAGTAGACGGAATTTAAAAATGTGTATTGAATTCTATATGTTTATATCACTAAAAATTATCTTTTGTTATATAAAATGTATTTTCACAGTGGTACTTAGTGGATATTTTAATTTTTTGCTTTTTTTGTAATTTTAATTTTGCAAATTTAAACTGTGAGACATTGTTCAAAATAACCTGTCAGGTCGGCTTTTCCTGAGGATTAAATATAGTGATAACCTAGCACAGTGCTTGACCTGTGCCCAATAAATGCTAATTTTTATATATGGATGTATATACATACATATATATGCATTATATATATGCCTTTATTTCCTCCATGTATCTGTTCACTCTACATGTTTATCTTTTAATTAATTGTGTTATGTCCCTATGTTGTTATGATAGTTTCCTTGTCTATTTTCTTATTCTTGGGCATTTATCTTATTTTCATTTTTCTTTCTTTATCTCCTTTTCCTTCCTTGCCTTCTTCCTTCCTTCCTCTCTCTTTTTTTATTTTAAAAATTACTTCCTACTCTTCTTCTTTTTGTCTGTCTTTCAGGCTATCTTCTTTTATTTTTCCTTTGTTTTGTTACTCTAAAGAGGTATTGAGAAGAACACTTTGTGTGTGTGTGTGTTTATGTAATATAAATATATAAAAATCTTGCAGTCTTCCATTGTGATATAATCTCGCCAAATAAAACCTCTAACCAAGGATCTGAACAATGCCTGTCTAGATTGCTTTTTTCCACCATTGAGCCACATTTTCACAGTAATGTATACTCTTGTATATGTCAGGTTCTCCACAGTTCTGCCAACGTTGGGTTTTCTTATTTTTCATTTATCTTTGCAAGCTTAGTAAGTTTTTAAGTGTACTCTGAAAAGGTCTTTTGTTCTGTTAGCAAGGTTATAATTTTTCCATTTGATAATTTCATATTTCAGTTTTCTTATATGTAAACTATCTTCTTATACTACTTCTCCAGGGAAATCTGCGTAATGACACAATATAGACCTTTCAAAATATCACATATTTTGAGTAGAAACCAGTAAATATTAATTGAAGGACTATTTTGTGCTAGGCATTGTTATAAGAATAGGAATCTGGGGATACAATGGTAAATGATGTGGTCCCTGGCTTCCAGGAGGTTTGAGGAATTTATCTAGTAAAAGGTAACAAGTATATAAACAAAATGCATCAGAGTAACAGGTGTTGCAATGGAAATGCATATAGGGTTCAGTGGAGTCACATAGGAAATGGAATAATTAATGAAGCTGGGGATTAAAGGAAGCTCTTATCATGGAGGATTGCAGAGGAAACTTTTATCGGTTACATTTGCCATTTGTTTTCTTTCTGATTCTCTTGGATCTGTGGCTCTTTTGATTGTTCACCAGAGCTACTCCATTGCTTTCAGTTTACCTGGTAATATCACTGGCTTCTATGACTTAGTAATATGCAACAACATATGTGTGCACAATGCAGCATCAAGGTATGTGTTACTGTTATATGGTTTTTGGGGCTTAAGATGAAGATAGAATGTGATTAATGCTGAAGGGGACATAGGTGCTCACACTATTTATTTGAGTGCCCAGTTAATCATGCAGTCTCAAGTTTGAGTTTGATTCTCTCATGGCTACCTGCCATGGGACTCTTATATACCCCTGGGTTGACCTCATGGATGGGTGTGTTAGGCAGCATAGTGGACTCTGAAAGGTGCCCCCCCCTTCCACACACTCCTAAGGATTCATCTAATGCCCAAACCCTGATCTTTCTGGTATCAAAATCTTCATCTCTTTATGAACGATAGCAGTGCAAAAAGGTCCTGGGTTATGGAGAATGGAGTTTATCTAGTTTTTTCTTTTGCAAGCTTTAACAGATAATTTTTGGGGGGTGGACCTATCATAGGTACTTAAGAACTACTTGAATGCTTGGTTGACTGGTTGGGTTTAGCATTTAAAAAAAATCCCATTCTTACTTTCTCATGGTGGGACCTCAGCAAATGTCCAATAATAGTAGATATCTTTATACATCTTTATACATCCAGATTCCCAACTCCTGACCCCACTCCATTTCAGAGAATTGTTTTGACTCCAGGTGTTTGTATATCCACTAGAGGGCACTGTTTTGTCAGAGGCTGTTCCAGACTTTCGAATACCAAGATAGATACCTTAACTTCATGGTCCCCTTCCAGCTTCAAGTTTTCTATATTTGTTAGTGAATGACTCTGAGCCTTCCATCACAATTGTGCTTGCAAAAATAGAATCATGATATCCAATCATGGTTAAAAAGCAATTGTAGTAAAGTTAGATGGAAGCAAACATTACTAATTGATATGACAAATATGTATTTAATAACAAAAGGGCTAAATAAGAATGCTCATATACAGTTAGGTCATAAATCTGTTTTTTTTTTTTTTTTTTCAGATTTTCCCCTGACCAAACTAGAAGGGCAAGGAAAGTTTTCATTAAGTCTTCAATTTCATTTTTGCACTTACATAATAAAGGCATTATACCGTGACTGGGGAAATTCCAAGCTAAACACATTATATCCAAATTCCAAAGGTAGCTTCAGTGGAAATTTGTTTTGAATGCGAATGGCAGCATCGAGTCTATTGCTGTTTTTTAAAGCTATAAAGGCTGCATTTTATGAAAAGTTTTTTTTCTTCCTCTATCACTTCTAATCCCACAGAACTATCTTTAGGCAGAATCAAATGAGTTTCCTGGGCTTTAATGTCAAACAGCTCAAGTTTGCAAATATTTTCAACTTACACGTGAATCAACACAGGGGATATGTGAGAAGACAAAGCTGTTTGCACTGTCAGTGAGCTTCCAAACACATCATTAACCCAGTGGTGACTCATGAGGCTCCACTGGAGCTGTCTAAGGAAGCTGCAAAGAGGGAGAAGCCAACAGGGAAGGTATCTTTCTCAAGTTTAAAACCTTAACTCAAAACCAGGTCCTAGAATTGAAGGAGATGGTGGGGCCCGGTACCCTGTCAAATATTACAGGACAGAACATAAATAAGAGCTCTTGGAGTGTTCTCACAAAAATCTTGTGATAATCTGTGAGTAAACCCTCTTTCGAATTACACTTAAAGACTTAAAAAAAAAAGTGGGCATTTTTGGTGCCAGGCTACAAAGTCATTTGTCAAGTGTTTAATTAAGCTTACTTTGATTAAAAATGTAGGCTTAAATATCTGTTGATTTTGTGACAAGCTGTAGATGCTAATTGTCTTGATTGGTTTTATTTTGTATTCCCAGGACAACAGGATCATATATGCAGAACTGTGGTTGGGGAAAGGAGCAAAAATATAATTTTTAAAAAGAAACATGTATTTCTTAAGTTAGCCAGATGTTATAAAAACCATACATATAGGAGGCAAAGAGAAAAATTGGAAAGGCAGAGAAAAGAAATTGAAGTTCCCCTCCCTCAGAATTTACATCCAGCAGGAGTGGATGATAGTTTTTTCATGAACTTTATTTGAAATCTAGAGCCTGTCTAGCTTCCTACCCATAATCCCAACATTTGGGTATTTGTAAATGACATGTTTCTCTTAAATATTGTATTTCTTTTCTGGAGGGCTTTATAACTTTTAACAAGAGGACTTTCTATACATTTGATGTAGCAAATTATTTATGGAGCCAACATGTTGACACACTATCAACTGTAAAAAATGAGGCCTAATAAGGTTAATTGTCATCTGAACCTTCCTCTGTAGGCTGCAATCTGTGGGCTTTGATTGTTTCTCTAGGGGAAACTCTGCCCAGATGGCGAAGTCCTCAAGGCCCTGACCCACAAGAGGCCTGCAGAGATGGAGAACAAGGTGCTTCTCCACAGACTAATTAATTTACTAGTATAGCACCTGTTCCAGAATAGATAGGGCTGGAGGGGAAAGCAGTCCCTGGGCACAGTGGCAAGCTTGCGGGTAAATGGATTTCAGCTGATTATATTAAGCTGATGCTTTGATCGTCTAAAGGCGTTAAAATGGAAATATGTTTTTTCTGGCTGTTGGCCTCCGTGAGTGTGGTTTGTGTTATTATTATTATAAACGTTGGGTAATAGAAAAGACTGTTTTAGAATTTCACCATGTCCCATTTAAAAAGTGCACAGTATATTTGTTTCTTTTTCCAGTTTAGAAATGCATGTTGTCATAAAGCTGCACCTTTTAAACAATTCTGCTTTCTTGTTTCCATTTTATTCCAGCCAAATTACTAGCTGGAAATCAAACACCAGCACAGATTCCTTTTAGCTAGAACATTTTATTATGTACTCACACCTTTAATTCAGTGTGTAATTAGGCTTTAATCAGCTGAACACTATTTGTGAAAAATTATCAGACACTTCTTTAAATGAAATTCTGGTAAAGTCATGCTATTTAAGCTTTGGTGACTAGTTACTGGCATGAATAAATCCTTGAGTAAACAAGGCTTGGTAGTAAATGGATTTACAATGTGAGTCTTTCTGCACTCAATTTCACTTTATTGCCTCTTTGATTCCCAAAAGGATTAGAGGTAATTTTTCCAGTCCTTTAGATGCCATAAAACTGTTTCCCTTTCCAAATTAACACTATGATCTTCCATGTAATGTGTTTGGCAAACACGAGGAATTTATAAGACCACTAGTCTTATGTTGCATAGTAATGGAGATAAAAATATGGTGTCTTAGATGTCATGGCCTTACAGTGGGCAGCTTTCACCAGGGTTTTGAAAGGTTAGTGGTTTAAAAATAGAAAAATATTCTTGCTTGTATGGAAGACAGCCTAAAGAATGCTAAGTGCTTTGGCAAGTTAAATGATTTGAACTATTTCTATTACCCTTCTGTGTTAAATTCTCACATTGCAACAGTGAAGTACTATTAACATTATTATGGGTAAAATTGGGTCTTTTTTAAGGAAGATATCACACAGAATATGAAAACAGAGCAAGCACACAGATTTAGCACATAATCCCAGGGCTTATTTCCAGATTGTCCTGTCTGGTTCTGTCCTTATAATCTTTGGAACTGTCTGTTCTGCTGAAGAAATTGAAAATTTCATGGCTGTTTTTCCTTGATTTTCTCTTCCAAAACTCCAAAAGCATTTTAAAATTTTTGTTTTAGTGGATTATTTTTCTGATATGCATTATTTTTTTAAAAAATAAGTATAAATATATAATGTGAAAATAATAAATTCACTGTTATCTCCTGATCCCTCGTCCCTCTTTCCAGCTCCCCTTATTGACCAGTTCTTTGTGTGGCCCTCCAGAGTTGTTTTAATGATGCTTGGTATGAATTGTAGGACATTTGGGTTGTTTCCAGGGGTCTGCTTCTAGAAGCAATGCTACGCTAATTTCCCTGAGTATATATCTCTGGGCCAGTGGTACAAATGCACCTTTAGTATATGTTCCTAGAAGTAAAATTACAGGATCATAGGTTGCATGCATTTTGAATTTGGATAAATATTAAGATGCACTCCAGATATGATGTGTAAGTATAACTATTTCTGCACAACCAGGTTTGATTTTTTCCCCCAACCTGAAAGTTAAGTATTGTATCTTATTATTTTAATTTGCATTTCTTTAATTATGATGAAGGTTGAGTATCTTTTCAAATGATTAAAAACCACTTCATTTTCTTTTGATGTGAACAGCCTGTTCATGTCCTTTGCCAGTCTCTATTGGGCCACCAATGTTATTCTTGGGGGGTTGAAGAGCTCTTTATGGAATAAGGAAATCAGCCATCTGTCTGCCAGTGTGCAGCATTTGCCATTTCAGTGGCATTTCCCCTCATATCTGTTGTCTCTCATTTACCATGCCTTCTATTCCTCTTCTTTTATCATTGGCAATCTGGATTTAGGGTTGCTTAATAACTCCTAGAAACTAGAAATGATAATGTCATAGGAAAGGGGTTAATTTAGGTGGTTTTTCAACTTTGACTTTTGATGAAGTAGGAGGAGAAGGACTGAAAGGGCAAAATTAAAAAGAGGGTGAAGTGACTTTAGTGATTTGAAAGAGGAGCTTTTATATTGATAAGACCTTGAAAAAAAGTAATGTTTATACAAAAAAAAGTAGCAATTTATTTTACCCATAATTTTCTGCTTTCTTATTACAAGTATTTGTGTTAGAGTAAGAATTTTCTTTCTAGATGCTTTGGCCATAAAGTCATATTTCTGTGTTTTGGACATCATGGTTTGTGGGCAGGAAGTGGAAGTGATAGCAGTGCCACAAATTCAGTGCAATGACCTTGATCCTGGATGAAGTGGAGAGAGGAGAGAGAACAGCGGGGCTGACAGACAGCTCTTGTTTAAGCACAAGAAACTTTTTTATGTTCAGCTCCACATTGATGACAAAGTAAGTACAGAGACGGGTTTTAGATGTTATGATTTTATCTCAAAATAAAATATATTTGTGATGTCCTGAAGTACCATCATCATTATTATCTTCAGAGTAATGGCTAAAAGCATAGGCTCTGGAATCCAATAGCTTGGGTTCAAATCTTGAGTCTTTTACTTCTTGGCTTCATGACCTTTAAGTTCTCATCTGTAAAATAGGGATGATAAACAAAATGACTTCATAGATTGTTACGAGGATAAAATGAGATAATGCATGTGTCTGGCATAAGCTCCATCAGTGTCAGTTCTGATTATTAGCTTTATTAATTATTAGAGAGTATTTATAAAATATTGTCTAAATTGTGCTACACTCAACTGGTTTAAAGTAAGTGAATGGACATCTGTGAAACTTTCGTACATATGCTAACATATGTTACAGCCTTCATTAAACCATAATTGAATAGTTTCTGGGTGAAGTTACTTGTGGTATCTTTTCTCTCCTTGGAATCCTTATCCAAACCTGGTTTAAAGGTAAGCACCTGGTATTGTAGTAATGGTTATCAGGATGAAGTTAGTTCTGGCAAGGGGCCTCACGTATGCTTCTTACAGTGAATATAGGCTAGTTACTCCCACCTCAATCCCCATTGCATTTATATGTTTGCTCATGCTATTCCTGCCTTTACCATTCATGTAGAAACATATATATATATTCCTCTGTTTGTCAAGGAAATTGGTAGCTAAATTTTATTATAAGTCACTTCTGCTAATGAACAAGAATAATGCAAAAGAACACTGCTAAATTGAGTACAACTATCCAGGATTATAAGGGAGACGAGTGTGTTTATTTATTAGTTTTAAGTGGATGACTTTCAATCACTCCAGTCAACATTTCTGATATGAATATTTCACGTGAAATGATTGCTATTGTGTTGGTTAGTTTTGCAAATCAGAACCTATTTGCAGAACACCATTAGGCCAATATATCTTATCATAATATTTGCCAGTACCGCAGGTTTTACAAATTAGTTATTGTGACTGTAGTTTTCTATTAACATGAATTTACTGATTAACTAATTTATTTACTTTATGAGAATTCATATAGCACAGCGTCAATGTTCCATGACTAAGAGTGAGTGCCTGGATTCTTGGTATTAAAAGCAACTACCAGCCATTGTACTTTTTTTTTCCCCCTGGCTCTGCATGCCCTGAGAATGCTTAGTGGAAAAGATTATAAAATAGTCACTTAGGAAATTAATTGGTAACATTTCCAGGCAAGATCCTGAATCAAACCTACTCAGCTTATGAGGGGTCTTTCTTGAGTGACTGCAACTTCATCAGAGGAAGATCACTGGAATTGTAGTTCCTAACAACTTCCTTTTTCCCCCGAGATAAACAAATGAAAATAGTGAACAAATATCATTTCCATCTATCAAATAGGTAAAGGTTCCAAAACTAGTACTCAGTTCTCCAGAATGTAGTGAGACGGCATATCGGTACAACTTTTCTGGAAAGTAATTTGGCAATACATCTTAAGAACCTTCAAATGGGTCTCTTTGTGAAATGGTTGATGGAGCACATGCTTCTAGCCTCCTATTGCTGCACGTTCCAATTAAGTCCAATTAAATGAAATAGGAAAATAGGGAAATATCAATAGCTAAACTGTACTACTGCTACTACTAATCTGAACTTAGAATCTCAGATAACAACAAAAAGTTGGGAAATGGATGAGAGAAGGACAAGGAAGAAGTAAAATGTGCTATTTTCAGGAGTCTGTTAGATGCTATTTATTTAGGGAGAAAATTGTGTGCCTTTGTGTGTAAGTGTGTGTGTGTGTGTGTGTGTGTGTGTGTGAAAGGTAAACACTAGTAAAATAAAATAGGAAAAATATTTTCTGGATTAGTAGAGAAACAAATATAGGACATAAAAAACATGGTTCAAGATGCAAAAATAAGTGAGAGAAAATAGTAAAAAAGAAAATAATATCATAAGAGAGAAAATAATAAGTAGAACGTTTCAAACTTGAATTCAGGGATGTGAGCTATATGAATAATAAGACCAATTAAATTTTATAATTTAGTTTAAAAATTTTAAATGGTGGCTATAAAAGAGAGTGTGGTCTGGGAACCAGGGCAATGAGAGGACTCACTCTGGATGTCTACAGGCGTGGCATGGCTCTCACTCCTGACCAAGAGCTCTGGCTGTAGGTAACCCCAATGACCCAGAATAAGCAGGTTTATACCTTTCAGTCTAGAAAGATTTAGAACTAATATCCTCAGTTACTTGCCAGAAATTGTCATCCTTTAGTAGGTATGCATGTTTCAACCCCAGGAAAATTTAAAACTAAGTATGAAAAGGCAAAGAGAATCAAAACCATAATACGTAAATATTTTTGTGTTAAGAAGTTATACATATGTATTTAGTATCTTACGTACTTGGAATGTTGAAATTAATTTGGTCTATTAAAGTCTATTCGAAATCTATTGATTTTGATCTATTATAGCCCTATAACTCCAGTTTAAAATGTTAATTTGATATGTTAAATTGAGTAAGTGATTTAGGTTTATATTTTTAAGTTGAAATCTAACTGAAGTTTAAGCACAGTATTGGCAACCAAAATAACTTAATTATATTTGTATGTAAACATTACTAAAAATCCCTTAGAAATGATTGCTGAAGTCTGCGAAACTTATAAATAGAATTATAAATTCCTTAAGCTCAACTTAAAAATAGGGAAAAACTGAGTTTTTAAAGTTTGTACCTTGTTCCATTGAATATAAATTTTAAAAGCAAAACTAAACCCAGGAATAGACATTCCTGTATTCAAAAGCCACCCTCAAGGACAAAACAAATAAAAACACCGCACATCAACAGATATGATGGTAGGTAAAAATAAAACCAGGGTTGATAATATTAATATTAGAAAATGTAAAATGCAAGGCAAGAAGCATTTGGTGGAACAAAGGAGGTCCGTTTATATTAATAAAAAATCCATGGTGAGGATAAATAATCATGAACCATTATGTGCAAATAACAGCACTGAAATTTTTTATTAAACAAAAACTTACATATACTTTTTATTTACATTTAAATGAAATTAAGAGGAACATAAGAGTAGAAGACATTCCGCACTAACAGCAAAGATGCCTTGAAGCCCTAAAGCCAGTTCATATTTTTCTACCTGAACTTTCACTTCTAGGAATCCATCCTTATGATACCATTAGAAATGTAGACAAACCTTTATGTGCAAGAATATTCATTAAGTGTTAATAGTGAAAAATTAATTATTCAAATGTCTAACAATTGGGAAGTGATCAAATTAGGGTTCATAATTGAAAGGATCTGTGAACACCTAAAATTATCTGCCAAAGTTGGTGTGCCTGTCTGTAACTTTCATCAGCTTCACGTGCTTCATGTCCTCATTATAGTAAGAATAACTAAATAAGATTCTGAGCATCTATAGACTGTGATTAACACAGCCACTAAAAAGTTTCCAAATAATTTTAATAACATTAAAGATTAATTTTAATTTTTAAGTATCTCCAAATAATTTTAATAAATTTAATAACAAGCATAACAAAATGCTTATTATGTTATATGTAGTGAAAATCAGCTAAAAACTCTCCATACATATAATGATTGGATAAATCACACAGAAAGAACACATCCATTAACTCAATCATGAAAAGAAATATCTATGTGGAAGCTTAACTAAGGGCAGGGAAATCGGGTTGTTTTCTTCACTGCTGTAGACTCAGCTTCTAGAGTGATGTCTCGTATGTAGTAGGTGCTCAATAAATATTTCTTGAATGATTAAATTAAAATCCATCAAAGTGTTAATGATGGTCTTTAAATGGTAGGATTATGGGTGTTCTTTGCTCTCTTTATACTGCATTTTCCAATTTTTTTTCTATGATGCACATTTATATTTAGAATGACAAAAAAAAATCTTTAAAAAACTGGGTCAGGCCTTCCCCTATTATCAATCTTTATACCAAGGAGAAACCATTCTTTTCTTTCCTCAAAATGCCTTTCCCTGAGGTGGGATGACTGTGGTATCCCATTACCTCATCATCTGAGGTAAATCATAACACCCTGCTGCTTAGAAGTCTCGAGTATTTGTAAGTCAGCTTTTGCATTTAGAGTCTATAGTCTGGTCCCAACATACCTTGCCAACTATATCTCCAACTCATCCATGTTAGAAAATGCCCTTACTACTTTCATTCACTATTCTCAGACTTTGCCAGGACCATTCTGGCTAAATGGTCATCTTGCTCTTCTTCCATCCCAATCTCCAGAAATCCTGCCCATCCTCACACCCCTTCGTGCTTTGTCTGCACTGTTCCACCTCAAAATGAGTTACATTCTTCAGCCCTATTGCATCTGTTGATTCTTTTGGCTCTTCATCCTACATTCTTACTGTTTGTTTTTTTTTTTTTTAAGTGTTTCATAAGTGTATGTCTGGATTTCCTCATGTTAGTTTAGCTCTATTGATGCTAATAATGGGTTTGGGGAGTATGATGCCAACTTTTTTTATATCTCTTATCAGGTCTGGCACAGTGCATTGAACATAGCAAGCACCAAACATATTTATCAAAAATGGTGGGATGCTGCATTTTTGCAGCAGCCCTCCTGCTGGTCAGAAGAGTTGAAAAAGGAGAGCTTGGGAGTCAAACTGGGATTTAAGCCCACCTCTGTTGATTCCTATTTAATGTTGTGACCTTACATCAGTTAGTCTTTTTGAGCCTTTAATGACAGTGTACTGCAGTGATTATAAGATCTTACACTGTCTTCTCAGCTCTAACTGGCCCTGGGTAAATTATTCCGCCTCTCCAAGCCTCAGTTTCCTCATTTGTTAAATAGAGACAACAATACCAGCTGGTTCGTAGGTTGTCAGAGGGGTTAAATTAAATAAAGCTTGGGAAAGGCCTTGACATGGTTCAGAGCACATGATCAAGCCTTGCTCAAAAGACAGCAATTATTTTGGTATTTGGGGAGACTACAATGGTGAAGAAATGGCATTATTTCTCAACCTACTTAAAAGGCTTCCTATAAATTTTAAATGAACTAATGTAGAGAGAAGTACTTAGCATGATTCTGGCTCAATAGATGTTGGAAATCATTATTTTAGCTTCTTATACAATGGATAAGTAATACCTATTTTGTTTGCAGAGTTGTTGGTTGGATTCAGTGCGAAATTAGTATAATACGTGACTAATAGATTATAATTTCCCTCTTCATCCTTCCTATTTCCCTCCCCTCAGCCCCTGTACCCTACTACTAATTCTTCACAGCCTTATGTCATAGTATTGTACATCTGAAGAACTGTTGGGATCCTCTAGTCATGTCTGAATGTAGAAATGGTTTGTGGAGAAATGCTGGTTCCCACTGAGTTTCTCTCTGTGTTGTATGTCCCCTAGTGGCATTTACTTTGTATGTATTATGACTGAAGTGAAGATTATATCCAGATTGTTGCAGCGTGAGATCAAAAGGAATCATACTTCTGCAGTTTGCAAATGTAGAAAATGAGGCCCAGAGAGGTTCTGTGATTTCCCTATGGTCACACAGCATGTTGTCTGTCTAGCCCTATGCATTGTTCAGATATACTTGCCTTTCCTCCCCTAGACTTAGTGATAATCTGTTATAACCCTCAAGACTCATGTGAGACCTGCACAGCATTCTGCAGAGCCACAAAACGTGCCTCATTTCCTGCTGGATCACCCAGAAAGTACATCGAAATAAAAGTTCTTTGCTCTTATTTTTTCTGCATAGCTTATGTTATTCATTAAATGGCTATTTAATATTAAAGAAACAAATTAAATAGGGGAGGGGAAGGAAAGCATTTCTTTAATTTTTCTCCCAGTTGCTTTTTGTGCAGGTGGATTGCTGCAGGAGTCCCTCTCCCGAAGCCCATCTGGGATGTTAGTTTAGCTCTATTGATGTTTAAGACTCCGTCTTTCATCATAACCACATGCCAAGACAATAAGTAATTGAACCACATGTTTTGCCTTTTTAAAAAGGTGTAATCTCCTTCTGAAGTGTAGAGATGTTTAGCAGGATTTTTCTAATTTATCTGTCATCACACCATGCGGGCTAGGCTCCAAGCCCTGACTGCAATGTCTCTTTATCACCGTCTTTTGATGAACACCTGTTTCCAGCATACAAATATATCTGCTGAGATGCAAAATTAAAATAATTTCAACAGTATAGGAATAATTAGGAACCTTTTTTTTGAAAGGTCCACCTGTTCCAGATATCAAAATATGATATTTAGTAGCATGTACATTCTTTTCTTACTATATATTCTTTAAACCAGGTATGTATATATTTGATAATAATTCTCTGATATTCCATTAAGTTAAAAAATAAATATTTTTAGTTTTAGTTATTCAATTGTAAACAGTTTTTTAGAACAACCAAAGTTCTCTATGTTCATTGAAAGAATTTCCTAAGGAAAATTTATCTCCAAAACTTTTTAAGGGAAAAAACTCTGTAAATATTCTATTATTTATGACTGTGCATTTTGGTAAGGATTTGACATAAATCATAAATACAACAATGATTATGTGAGTCTTAAGTTAGTTTTAATAGATATTCTTTTTTAAAGGAAAATATAAGGGCCCTTATCAGAAAAGGTTTTTTGTTAAAGTTTGGTATATTAAAACACTTAAATCAGAAGATTTAATATGAAGAATTATTATTTATAATTATTATTCGTGTCACTTTATTGAAGGCTTTATCCGTCATGCTTACTTGCTTTTGGCTTTCCCAGAAACTGTGAGCTGGGTGGTGTGAGCCTTCAAGGTGAAATTATTTAGCAACTGTAATGCCCTACTTCATGGGTCCCTCACCAAGAGTGACCCCCTGTTCTACTACATTTCCAAGAATTCACATAAAAAAAGAACAGATGCTTTAAAAATATCCAGAGTAAGAAACATTGATACACAACAAGCTTTGAAATGATTTTCATTTAACATTTAGCCATAGTGGAGTTCACTCTGGATAAGTAACTCCATATTTATCCAAACACCCAATAAAGCAAATTCACAGGTGAAAGCTAAGTTAATGTAGAAATGTATTATAATTTGTCTTCATTTTCAGAATGTGAAATCTGAAGTGCCAGATTTTTGGTTGTTTTTCTGACAACCATGCAAAAAAGCAAATCACCAGTTGCCTGGCCCTTACATGCAAAGCTGTCCACAAGACATTATGTGGCTGGTTGCTTTTTAGCTGTCGGGGACATTTTGGGCAATGGTTATATACACAAGACTAATTACACTAATTAATCCACGCCAATGTGTGAGCAGTAAGCATGTTTTTACAATTAGGATGTAATTTTTAAAAATCCTTTATTGGGTACATTTAGAGACACAGCAGTTTCAGATTTACCATACAATAGGAAAAGCAGTTATCCAAATTGAATAAATATAAATTTCAACTTGGGCAAATAAATTAATATATGGCAAATGAAACCTACACTTGTGTCACAAATACACACTTACATAAGAATGATTTTTCTAAGCGAGTATATGCATTGTAGCTTTTATGGTCATTAAATTATAGGGATCTCAAATCACTTTGCTTAATGTGATATAATAACATCACTTTACATCTATAGCTTTTACTTCTATTGGAATAGTTGTGTTAGCCAGAATAATTGCCCCTTAAAAATGTCTACAGTCAAATACCCAAAACTGTAAATATGTTACAGCAAAAACCAAAAAAATAAAATTAAAAAAAATGCCCTTGCAGATGTGATTAGTTTAAGGATCTTAAGAGGAATTCATCCTGCATTATCTTAGCAAGGCCAAAGTAATCACAAGTGTCCTTCTAAGTGAGAAAGGGAAATCAGGGGAGTCAGTGTCAGAGTGATATGATATGAGAAAGACTCAGCCTTCTATTTCTGGCTCTGAAGGTCAAGGAAGAGGCCAAAAGCCAAGGAATGTGGGCAGCATCTAGAATCTGGAAAAGACAAGGAAACAGATTCTTCTCTGAGCCTCTAGAAAGGAATATAGCTTTACCACACCCTGATTTTAGCCCACCAAGACCTACAGAATTATAATAAATTTGTGTTAAGCAGCTAGGTTTGTGGTAACTTGTTACAACAGCAATAAGAAAACAATACAGTTTTTTCTTGGTTTCTCAGAGTCTCAGATTCCTCATCTGTAAAGTGCTAATACCATTTGCTTGTTATTTTTTATAAGAATGCGTAAGATAATGCATGTGAAATTGCTTAAATGTTCAAAACTTTGAAAAGATAAGATTTTAAATAAGTAAACTATTTCTAAATTTTACAGTAACTAAGTCTGAACCATTTGAAAGTCTTCCCCAAATCCCATCGATCAAGAGGTAGTGACTAGAGAATGTGGAATATGTCCAGCTTCACTAGAAAGCATCTGTCAGAATGTATCCAGGCAGCCAGAGAGAGGGATTGAGTAAATGACCTGGACAGTATAAAATGCCGAGAATATAAGTGATGTCAACAGGGCAGCAGAGATTCAACAGACAGGAAATTATCTCAGCAGGGCTGAGGAAAACAAAAAATACTGGTATTCATTAAAAGACCAAACTAGATTATTTATAGCAAAACTAGTTTAAATGCCCCTTAAACACTATTTTCTAAAAAGATGGATAGGCAACTCTTTTTGCTCAGAGGTATTCAACACTGAATTATTTTAATTGGAAAAAAATTGAGAACCATCTTACATGTCCAACAAGTGGAAAATGATTAAGTAAAATATGGTTTAACAATAGAATTAGATACTGTAATTAAAAGGACTCATGAAAAGCTTTTAATAGCCTTTGCAGGAAAACAGATACATGGACAGAATATAATAACAACTACATAAAATCCTTTAAAAAAAAACTAGGAGGAAATACACAAATTAACACGTTAGTAGTAGTTGTCTCTAAATGGAGTAATAGTGGTATGTTTTCCTTTTCTCAGATTTTCCTTTTCCAATTTATAAAATACATATGCATTACTTTCTATACATCCCAAACAGCATAAACATTAGAAAATTATACCATAGTCTTAGGAGGCTCTTCTAACTGGGCATATTTTTTCACTTGTTGCCATTTCCAATTAATGACAGTCTCCTCTCATTACTAATGTAATCTGATGACATTTATTGGATAACTACTTTGTTCTTTGTTAAGCACTTTGTTAGGCAGTGTGAAAAATATAACAGGGAATAAAGTACAGTAATTGAGCCCTAGGAATTTACAAGCTAGTGGGCAGGAAATAAAAATAAACATTACAGTCCAGGTTTAAGGTATAAAGACAAGACTAGGGAAGAATGGGGAAGGTGAGATTAGGTGACTCATGGAAGAGGTAGGGTCTCAGCAGGGTTTTTATAGATGACTAGGACATAAAGAAATTGGGGAGGACAGGAGCATGTGTGGGTAGAGATGCCATTGACACTGGCATAGAATGAGGAGAGGATGAGGGCATGGTTGGAGAACAGTGAATATCCCCAGGCAGTTAGAGTAGAGTTTGGGCGGGGAGTGGGGGGGAAATCATAAAAGACTATGATGGAGGGAGAACAAAGAGTTGGAAAGGAAGCTGAAGGCTTGGCTAGTAAATCTGGGTATCAGCTTTGTCCATACTAAACCATCAGCTTTTTTTTTTTAAGATTTTATTTATTTATTTGAGAGAGAGAGTGAGTGAGAAAGAGAGAGGGCACAAGCAGGGGGAGGAATAGAGGGAGAAGCAGACTCCCCACTGAGCAGGGAGCTCAAAGTGGGGCTCTACTCCTGGAGTCCAGGATCATGACCTGAGCCAAAGGCAGACACTTAAGCGATTGAGCCACTCAGATGCCCCTGAACCACCAGCTTCTTAACACTAAACCACCAAGACAAAAGGCTAAGAGGAAAAGGCATACAGTCATCTTAATATTTTACAGCAAGATGGTTGACTACATGTTTACTCTTCATTCGAATGTTAGGAGTGTTGAAGACACACCTACCTATAGGACAAGTGGAATCTCTCATTGATCATATCTACTGGGGCAAGATTTTAAAGAGGTGATTCCAACTAGCTGCTCACTTGTCCTGGTCAGACCCTTGGGGTGACTGCTTTAAGCAATACTGTAACTAGGATTCAAATTCAGAACCTTGAGATTGGTTTCTTCCATATTCAGCAAGTCCTTCCTCCCCCAACTTCTGTAACTTTTATTTGGTATTTGTGTATACATTCTTTCTCCTTCCCCAAACAATAGCTCTTCAGTGGGTAAAAATGGAGTCTTATGTTTGCTCTTCTTTCTCCTGAATTTGGGCATAGAAGGATAACCATAAAGTTTTTTAAATAAATGAACTGGCATTCTGTCCATTTGTGCCAATTCATGTGCAGCAGCACCTACTCAGCATTTAGATTTGAAAGATTTCTGTTGGTTTCAGAAACCATTGCCTGAGATATTTAGAAGGACCATGGCAACATCCCGAGTCCTCCAGTGTTATCTTACCAGTTTTCCTATTTGTGCTACATTTTCTGATTGAACATAAAGTGTTTTGCATGGTTCATAACTTAATTGTCCTTTTTAAACTATTAATATAAATGTCTAGACTGAGAAAAAGTAACTCCATTTCCTTTTAGGAGATTTCCTTCCCACACGGTATTTTAAAATCCTCTCTGCCTCCATCAATTATCTGATCTCTTGGCAGTTCATGCTCCATTCTCTTAGAGTCTTTTTAATGGTATGTTTTCCAAGCCTTTGTCACTATTACTACCCTTTGGGTTCTTTCCAAATTAGCAATCTCTGTCTCTCTGTGTGTATGTGTAAGTGTATGTATGTGTGTGTATTATACACACCCGCCACATAGCCAAAAATTGCATGTAGTTTTCCAGATGGAGTTTTAAGAATATGGTAAATAAGGGGATAATTACTTCCCATGTGAGCTTCAGTGACACCCAAATGGATTTGTGGATATTCTCTTTTCCCTTATTTTATACCAAAGGATGATGTTCACTAAGAAATGTTCAGATCTTTGAGGAAAATTTAATGAAGAAAAGTTTTGCTAAAGAACAAATTGGGTGATGCCAGAATAATGATAATTATCTAAAAGATGCCCATTTCTGTTGGGAAATACTACATTTGGTAGAAATTTTAAACTCTAAGTAGCATATTTTGTGTTTGGTGCAGTAGTAGAGAGGGAGTAGATACACGCTCAAGGAGTGGTAATGAAAATACCTTATTAACACCACATTTAGTCTTTCAGGATTGGAATTTCCATGAAAAATGGCCAAGAACATAAGAAGAAGTGAAGCTGGCATCAAGTAGCATTTCATTTTCCTACAGATATTTAGATATGTCTATTAAATATCAACCTGTATTGGGCACTGTTCTATAAGCTATGGCTATAAATGTGAACAAACCTCAATGAGATAACACCTCGCAACAGTCAGAATAGCTAAAATTAACAACTCAGGAAACAACAAATGTTAGCAAGGATGCAGAGAAGGGGGAACCCTCTTACACTGTTGGTGGGAATGCAAGCTGGTGCAGCCACTCTGGAAAACAATATAGAGGTTCCTCAAGAAGTTAAAAATAGAGCTACCCTATGACCCAGCAATTGCACTACTAGTTATTTATCCCAAAGTTACAAATGTAGTGATCCGAAGGGGCACCTGCATCCTAATGTTTATAGCAGCAATGTCCACAATAGCCAAAATATGGAAAGAGCCCAGATATCCATCAACATATATATATATATATAGTGTGTGTGTGTGTGTGTGTATCTATGTTGATATAATGGAATATTACTCAGCCATCAGAAAGGATAAAATCTTACCATTTACATCAATGTGGATAGAACTGGAGGGTATTATGCTGAGTGAAATAAGTCGATCAGAGAAAGACAACTATCATATGGTTTCACTCATATGTGGAATATAAAAAACAGCACAGAGGATCATGGGGGAAGGGAGGGAAAACTGAATGGGAAGAAATCAGGGAGGAGACAAACCATGAGAGACTCTTAAGTATGGGAAAGAAAGTGAGGGTTGGTTGCTAGAGCGGAGGTGGGTGGGAGGATGGGGTAGCTGGGTGATGGGCATTAAGGACATCACATGATGTGATGAGCACTGGGTGTTATATACAACTGATGAATTACTGAACTCTATATCTGAAACTAATGATGTTGGTTAGTTGAATTTAAATAAAATAAAATAAAATAAACTTTTTCTGACTATAAACCAAATTATTTCACTTCTCTGCTCAAAACTCTCTAATGACTTCTCTCACTAAGAGTAAAATCCACAATCTTGATTCTGGCTTACAGGGCACCATGTAATCTGGGCCCTGCTCCCTCTTTGACCACATCACCTGCCCTCTCCTCAGCTTACTCTCTGTAGTCACCTGGGGCCGCAGGTTTTCTGCCAGAAGAGCTGGGGCTCAGGGCAGAGCTCTGGGAATCACTATCTATTAACTCCTACTTTATGCCAGGCACTGTGCTAAATGCTTTACAGACATTGTCGCATTCAAGCTTTACATAAAAGCAGAAAGATGGTCATTACTGGTCCTATTATTTTTATTACTATTCTGTTAAATATTACTAATATTAGTTGTCGTATTAAACCATTATTACTGTCTCACTAAAGAAGAGAAATTAATGGTCACTCAACTAGTAGTTGGTGAAAACGATATCATTATGCTCTAAAGACCTTCTTGTCTTTGAATGTTCTCTTGAAGGATTTAACTAGAAGAATTTGACACCAAGAAGGTTAAAGGTTTATGCACTGAACGCTTCATTTACATATTCAACAGTTACCTTGAACCTCTTCTTAGGTGGAAAGCCCATGTGAGGCACTTTTGTGGGTAATAGACAAAAAACTCCTTTCTTCAAGAAACTTTCAATTTAGTATGGTTATTGTATGGATAGCAATCATTCAGATGACTTCCTAAAAGTCTGAACAATTAACAGTTCTACAATTGACTTCTGATTATTTGAACCTAAGTAATGCTCCTTCCTAAATTCCCTTTGAAATAAACAAAGAAATATAAATTAAGAGTTAAAAAACTGTTTCAATCCTAGAAAGGTAGAAAAGATTGGCCAATAGACCAGAAATTTGGAGTTTATATTATATCCCGCAAATAGAATTGCATAACTTCCTGCTATTGGAGTGCCCCACGGTGTCCTAGACAACCTCTCTCTTCAGTTATACACAATGCACCCTATCTCAACTGCTGCTTTGAATTTTCCCCAGGACTCTAAACCTGTAAACGCAAATGACTACTAGACATCACCCATGGACAACTAATGGGCATTTTAAATTAGTCAAAACAGAACTCATAATTGTTCCGCCATCTATCAAACTTCCCCTGCCCCAGGCATTTGCATTTAAGTAAACACCATCATTGTCTACCCAATTGCTGAAAATAAAAATCTAAATATTCTCTTTAATTCTGCTCTTGCCCTCACACTCCCCAACCCCTAATGCAGTCCTCAGCAAATCCTGTGATCTTAGTAACCAAAACATGCCCCAAATCTGGTGACCTCTCTCCATCTCCATGACCTGACCAGGGGATGCTCTTGTATCTAGAATAGATTCCTATACAGCAGCAGAGGGACCTTTTACAGTAGAAAATCAGATCATGTTACTCCTGCCCCACAACAAAAACAGAAACAGAAACAAAATCCACAGTTTAAAACTCTCCAGTGGCTTTGCATTACACTTAAAATCCACACTCCTTATTGTGGTTTACGAAATCTATCTATCTGGTAAGTGTCACTTTTTATTCCTTTCTCACCTAATATACTCCAGCTTCTTTACATTTTTAAAGCTCATCAACTCTCTCCCACCTCAGGGTGTTTGCACTAGGGCTTTCTTTCCTCTCCCCAGTATCAGGAGGACCATTTTTGATCTTTATGTTACTGACTCTCTCATCAAATGGGTTTCAGCTCCTTAGAGCAAACTGCCTGCCTTCCCAATTTAAAGTAGATACCCTTCTTTGCCTCCCTATGTAGTAATTTCCACGGCTGAACCTTTCCCTGAATATTTGAATATGGCTGCTTTTCACCTTCTAAGAAGAAAAATTCCCTAAAAGCAAGGACCATGTCTGCTTTGTTTAGCGTAGAATTCACTCTCCCTATGTGATACATAGTTAATGGTCAATTAATATTTGAGCAAATGGGATGATTTCATTGTTATTAATATGGTTTCGAAATGCAACACAAATATAAAAATCAATAATCTAAATGTAAAGATCATTTCAACAAAATCTGAGCAATATTTTAAACCTATATAAAAGAAACATAAAAAATACAAAATAAGATAACAGAAACTAGAACTAATGTTATCAGTTATTACTATAAATCTGGACTAACCTCCACCATTAAACAACAAATATTTTCGGATTGGGTCTCAACATATAATCAAACTATTCAGTGTTCATAAGAGACACACCTAAAGTAAAAAGATAAAGAAAGGATAGAAATAAAATGGACAAAAAAAATCTGGAAAATGCAAAAATAGGGGTGGTAATATCAGGCAAAATTGAAATAAAAGAGAGACTTACTTTGTTCTTTTTGGAATCTTAAATTTTTAATTGAAGTATAGTTGACATACAATATTAGTTTCAGTTGTACAGCATAACAATTCAACATTACATACATTATGCAGTGCTCACCACAAAAAGTGTGGTTACCATCTGTCACCATACAAAGTTATTACAATCTTATTGATATATTCCCTATGCTGTACTTTGCATCCCTGTGACTTATTTATTTTAAAACTGGAAGTTTGTACCTCTTAATCCCCTTTACCTATTTTGCCCAACCCCCAACCCTCTTCCCCTCTGGCAATCACCAGTTTGTTCTGTGTATTTATGAGTATGTTTCTGTTTTTTGTTTGTTCATGTGTTTCTTTTGTTTTTGTAGGTTCCACATATAAGTGAAATCATATGGTATTTCTCTTTATCTTATTTCATTTAGCATAACCCTTTAGATCCATCCATGTTGTTGTAAATGGCAAGGTTTCATTCATTTTATGGCTGAGTAATATCCTATTGTGTATATACACCACATCTTCTTTATCCATTCATGTATTGATACACACTTAGGTTGCTTCCATATCTTGGCTATTGTAAATAATGCTGCAATAAATATAGGGGTACATGTATCTTTTCAAATTAGTGTTTTTGTTTTCTTCAGGTAAATACCCAGAAGTGGAATTACTGGGTCATATGGTATTTCTAGTTTTAATTTTTTGAGAAACTTCCATATCATTTTCCAGAGTGTCTGCACAAGTTTACATTCCCACCAACAGTGCACAAATGTTCCTTTTTCTCCACATCCTCACCAACACTTGTTATTTCTTATCTTTCTGATATTGGCCATTCTGACTGGTGTGAGGTGGATATCTAATTGTGGTTCTGATTTGTATTTCTCTGATTAGTGATGTTGAGCATCTTCTCATGTATCTGTTGGACATCTATACATCTTCTTTGGAAAAATGTCTACTCAGGTCCTCTGCCCATTTTTTAATCATTTGTTTGCTATTGAGTTGTAAGAGTTCTTCATATACTTTGGATATTAACTCTTATCAGATGTATCACTTGCAAATACCTTCTCCCATTCAGTAGCCTGCCTTTTATCTTGTTGATGGTTTCTTTCACTGTGCAAAAGCTTTTTAGTTTGAGGTAGTCTCCTAGTTATTTATTGTTTTTGTTTCCCTTGCCTGAGGAGAGTGATCCAGAAATATATTTCTAAGGCCAATGTCCAAGAGTTTACCTATGTTTCTTTTTTTCAAATTTTTATTTAAATTATAGTTAACACATAATCTAATATTGGTTTCAGGATGCCTATGTTTTCTTTTAGGAGTTTTATGGTTTCAGGTCTCACATTTAGGTCTTTAATCCATTTTTTTAAGGATTTATTGATTTATTTGACAGAGAGAGAGAGGGTGTGTGTGTGTGTGTGTGTGTGTGTGTGCATGAGTGGGGGGAGGGGAATGGAGAGGGAAAGAGAATCCTCAAGCAAACTCCCCACTGAGCAAGGAGCCCAACACTGGTCTCAATCCCAGGATTGTGAGATCATGACATGAGCCAAAAGCAAGAGCCGGTCACTTAACCAACTGAGTGCCCCTCTTTAATCCATTTTGACTTTGTTTTTGTATATGGTATTAGTAAGTGGTCCAGTTTCATTCTTTTGCATTTAGCTGTCCAGTTTTTTCCAACACCATCTATTAAAGAAACTGTTTCTCTTCATTGTATATTCCTGTCTCCTTTGCTGTAGATTAATTGACCATATAAATGTGGGTTTATTTCCGGGCTCTCTTCCATTGATTTATGTGTTCATTTTTGTGTGATTACCATACATACTGTTTTGGTCAGTATAGCTTTGTAGTATGATTTGGAATCTGGGATTTCACTACCTCTAGCTTCATTCTTCTTCTTCAAGACTGCTTGGCTATTTGGGTTCTTTTGTGGTTCCATATACATTTTAGGACTATTTCTTCTAGTTCTGTGAAAAATACTCTTGGTACTTTGTTAGGGATTTCATTGAATCTGTGGATTGCTTTGAGTAATATGGACATTTTAATGATAGTAATTCTTCCAATCCATGAGCATGGTATATCTTTCCATTTATTTGTGTCATCTTCAAATTCTTTCATCAGTATTTCATAGTTTTCACAGTACAAGTCTTTCACTTTCTTGGTTAAGTTTATTCCTACATGTTTTATGCTTTTTGATGCAGTTGTTTTCTTAATTTCTCTTTCTGCTAGTTCATTTTTAGTGTGTAGAAACATAATAGATTTCTGTATATTAATATTGTATCCTGCAACTTTACTGAATTCATATATTAGTTTTAATAGTTTTTTGGTGGAGTCTTTAGGGTTGTCTATATATAGTATCATGTCATCTGCAAAGAGTGACAGTTTTACTTCTTTCTTACCAATTTGGGTACTTTTTATTTCTATTTCTTGTCTGATTGCTGTGGGTGGGACTTAAAGTACTATGTTGAATAGGAGTGATAAGAGTTGATATCCTTGTCTTGCTCCTAATCTTAGAGGAAAGCTTTCAGCTTTTCATCATTGAGTATGATGTTAGCTGTGGCTTTGTCATATATAGCCTTTATTATGTTGAGGCATGTTCCCTCTATACCCGTAAAGAGTTATTATCCTGACAGGTGTTGAATTTGGTCCAATACTTTTTCTGCATCTATTGAGATCATCATATAATTCTAATCCTTCCTTTTGTTGATATGATGTAGCATGTTGATTGATATATGGATATTGAACCATTCTTACATTCTTGGAATAAATCCCACTTGATTAGAGTGATTAATCCTTTTAATGTATTTTGAATTTGGTTTGCTAATATTTTGTTGAGAATTTTTGCATCTGTGTTTTTCAGGGATATTGGGTCTGTAATTTCTTTTGTAGCGTCTTTGTCTGATTTTGATATCAGGGTAATACTGGCCTTGTAGAATGAATTTGGAAGTATTTCTTCATCTTCTATTTTTTGGAATAGTTTAAGAAATGCAGGTGTTAACTCTTTAAATGTTTAGTATTATTCACCTTTCACAGGCCATCTGGTCCTGGATTTTAGTTTATTGGGAGATTTTTGATTACTGATTCAATTTTATTCCTAATAATTGGTCTGTTCAGATTTTCTATTTCTTCCTGATTCAGTTTTGGAAGATTGTATGTTTCTAGGAATTTATCCATTTATTCTAGGTTATCCAACTTATTGGCATATAATTTTTCATAGTAGATTTTTATAATCCTTTGGATTTCTTTGGTATTGAGGTTGGAACTTCTCTTTTATATCTGATTTTATTTATTTGGGTCCTTTCCCTTTTTTTTTTTTCTTGATGAGTCTGGCTAAAAGTTTATCAATTTTGTTTATCTTTTCCAATAACCCGTTTTTTGTTTCATTGATTTTTTTTAACTTTCTTTATAGTCTTTATTTCATTTATATCTGTTCTGATCTTTATTATTTTTTTCATTCTACTAACTTTGAGCTTTGTTTGTTCTTCTTTTTCTAGTTTCTTTAGGTGTGAGATTAGATTGTTTGAGATTTTTCTTGTTTTTTGAGGTAGGCCTCTTTCTATAAACTTCCCTCTGAGAACTGCTTTTGCTGTGTCCCAAAGATTTTGAATGATGTGTTTTCATTTTCATATGTCTCAAGGTATTTTTTTAAATTTCCTCTTTGATTTCTTCATTTGACTCTTTAGTTTGTTAGTAAGATGTTGTTTAGCTACCATCTATTTGTGTTTTTTCCACTATATGTGTGTGTGTGTGTGTGTGTAACTGATACATGTAACATATGTATATGTAACTGATTTCTAGTTTCATACCATTATGGTCAGAGAAGATGCTTGATATGATTTGTCTTCTTAAATTTATTGAGACTTGTTTTGTGGCCTCACCTGTGACCTATCCTGGGGAATATTCCATGTGCACTTAAAAAGAATGTGTGTTCTGCTGTTTTTGGATGGAATGTTCTGTGTATATCTGTTAAGTCCATCTGGTCTAATGTGTCATTCAAAGCCACTGTTTCCTTATTGATTTTCTGTCTGGATGATTTATCCATTGATACAAGTGGAGTGTTAAAGTTTCCTACTATTATTGTATTACTGTCAATTTTTCTCTTTATGTCTGTTAATATTTGCCTTATATATTTAGGTGCGTCCATGTTGGGTATGTAGATATTTACAACTGTTATAGCCTCTTGTTGGATTGATCCCTTTATCATTATGTAATGCCCTTCTTTTTCTCTTATTATTGTCTTTGTTTTAAAGTCTATTTGTCTGATATAATTTTCTCTTCGATTTGTGTGGAATATCTTTCACCATCTCTTCAGTTTCAGTCTGTTTGTGTCTTCAAGTCTGAAGTGAATCTCTTATGAGCAGCATATGTATGGGTCTTGTTTTTTTACCCATTCAATCACCCTAAGTCTTTTGATTGGAGCATTTAGTCCATTTACATTTAAAGTAATTATTGTATGTACTTATTGCCATTTTGCTAATTATTTTCTGATTGGTTTCTAAATCTTCTCTGTTCCTTTCTTCTTTTCTTGATCTTTTCCTTTGTGATTCGAATACTTTCATTAATGTTATCCTTGGATTCCTTTCTCCTTATTTTTTGTACCTCTATTATAGATTTTTGGTTTGTAGTTACCATGAGGTTCATATGTAACATTCTATATATGTAGAAGTCTATATTAATTTAATGGTCGCTTAAGTTTGAATTCTTACTACATTTTTATGCTCCCCTCCACTTTTTATGTATATGACATCATATTTTACATGTTTTTATTTTGTGTATCCCTTGCTAGTTTTCGTATATATAATTGATTTTACTACTTTTGTCTTTTAACTTTCATGCTAGCTTTATAAGTGATTGATCCTCTACCTTTACTATATATTTGCTTTTACCAGTGAAACTTTTTCTGTTCATAATTTTCTACTTCTAGTTATGGCCTTTTTTTTTTCACTTAATGAAGTCCCTTTAACATTTCTTGTAAGGCTGGTTTAACAGTGATGAACTTTTAACTTTTGTTAGTCTGGAAAACTCTTATCTCTCCTGCCGTTCTGAACTATAACCCTACCAGGTAGACTATTCTTCCTTGTAGGTCTTTTTTTGTTTTAGCATTTTAAATATATCATGCCACTCCCTCTGGTCTGCAAAATTTCTGCTCAAAAGTCAGCTGACAGTGTTATAGGGTTTTGACTCTATGTAACTATTTACTTTTTTTCTTGCTTCTTTTATTTAAAAATTTTCTTTTTTTTTGATGTACAGCATCAAAGATTTGACAACTCTATACATTATGCCATGCTCACCACAAGTATAGTTTCCATCTGTCACCATACAATGTTATTACAATACCATTCCCTATATTCCCTCTATAATACCATTGACTATATTCCCTATATTGCCTCTCATCTGCATGACTTATTTATTCCATAACTGAAAACCTGTATTTCCCACTCCCTTTCACTCATTTTGCCACCCCCCCAATTCCCTCTGGCGACCACCAGTTTGTTCTCTACTTATGGGTCTGTTTATGCTTTTTTTGGTTTATTTGTTCATGTTTTGTTTTTTAGATTCCACATATAAATGAAATCATATGGTATTTGTCTTTTTCTGACTTACTTCAATAGCTTAATCCATGTAGTCACAAATGGCAAGATCTCATTTTTTTTTTTATGGCCAAGTAATACCCCATTGTTTTGGGTTTCCTTTATATGTAACTACTGATTTTTTTTTCTTGCTGCTTTTAAGATTCTCTCTTTATCTTTATTTTGGGACATTTTAATTATATGTGTCCTGTTGTAGATCCCCCTGAGCTCATCTTGTTTGGGACTCTCTGTACTTCCTGGACCTGGATGTCTGTTTCCTTCCCCAGATTAGGGAAGTTTTCAGCTATTTTTCAAATAAATTTTCTGCCCCTTTCTCTTTTTCTTCTCCTTCTGGGACCCCTATAATGTGAATGTTAGTACTCTTGATGTTGTCCTTAACCTCATTTTAAAATTCTCTCTCTCTCTTTCTCTCTCTCCCTCTCTCTTTTGCTGTTCAGCTTGGATACTTTCTACTACCCTATCTTCTAGATCACTGATCTGTTCTGCATCTGCCAATCTGCTGTTGATTTCCTCTAGTGTATTTCTCATTTCAGTTATTGTGTTCTTTTAGTTTTGATTGGTTCTTTTTTATATCTTCTGTCTCTGTTCAAGTTCTCATAGAATTCATCCACTTTTGTCTCAAGGCCAGTGAACATCCTAATGACTGTTACTTTGAATTCTTTAGCAGGTAGATTGCTTATCTCTGTTTTGTTCTGGGGTTTTGTCTTATTCTTTCATTTGAAACATATTCCTCTTTCTCCTCATTTTGTCTCACTCTATGTGTTTATTTCTGCGAATTAGGTAGATGAGCCACATCTCCTGGTCTTGAAAGTAGTAGCCTTATAAAAGATGTCCTCTGGGGCCTAGTGGAGCAACTAGATGCTCCAGGGTTGTCCCATGTGTGGGTTTTATGCACCCTCCTGTTGTGTCTGAGCTATGACTACTGTGGGCATGCTGGTGAGTAGGGCTAGCCCTCAGCTGGGCTGTCTGCAATGACAGGCTGCAACAATTGCAGGCACAGTAGTGAGCAGAACTGGTGATAGGCCCAGCATGGCTGGCTGAGAGACCTGGCTGTAGTTGCTGCAGGCATGCTGGTGGGTGGGTCCAGTCTCTGGTGCTGCTGGCTGAGAGGCCCAGCTGCACTTGCTGTGGGTGTGCTGTTGGGTGGGGCTGCTCCCCTCTCCCCAAGGCAGGGGGGGTGCAGGTCCCAGCTGGAGCTGCTTGCCAAGTGTGGTAGGGTAATAGTCACTTTGGGGACATGTTGATTTTGACTGAGGCTGCCCACCATGTATGGTGGGGCAGGACCTGCTTTAAGGGTTGCCTGCTAAGGTGAGTCCACAGGGCAAGCAGTGGTGGGGCAAGTAGTGCTAACAAGATAAATAGTGTCAGAACTGGCTCCTGCAAGCATCTGGCAAACTAGGCTGAATGAGGGCAAGAAAAATGACACCTATGAGTATTTTCTTTCCCAGCTCCTAGAGATCCCTTCCCCTCCAGAACACACCCTGAAATTAGTCAATAAATCGTTTTCATGTGTAACCCAGGTTCTTTTCAAACTGTTCCTTCTGTGCTGGATCTCAGGCTGAGTGATATAGTATGCTGGCCCTTTAAGAGCAGAGTCTTGGTTTCCTATAGCCATCTAGCACTCCCAGAGTTAAGTTTCACTGATTTTTCAAAGCCAGGTATTATGGGGGCTCTTATTGCCATTGTATGTCCCCAGAGCCAGGGGTAAGGATTGATGCCCTTGCTCCTTAGGGAGGACCCTCCGTGGCTGTGATATCCCTCCCACTTGGGGGTTGCCACATGGGGTTTGGTTTCTGATCTCATCTCTACCCCTCCTGCTCTTCTTGATGTGGCTTTTTCTTTATGTCATTTTTTTAAAGATTTTTTTGTTATTATTATTTATTTGACAGAGAGACACACAGCGAGAGAGGGAACACAAGCAGGGGGAGCGGGAGAGGGAGAAGCAGGCGTCCCACGGAGCAGGGAGCCTGATGTGGGGCTCGATCCCAGGACCCTGGGATCATGACCTGAGCTGAAGGCAGATGCTTAATGACTGAGCCACACAGGTGCCCCTTTTCTTTATGTCTTTAACAGTGGAAGATCTGTTCTGATTATCTTCAGGTTGTTCGAGTGAGTTGCATTGTATGTAGTTGTTGCCTTGGGGGTGCGTGTGTGGGAGTGAGCTCAGGATCTTCCTGTTCTGCCATCATCCCTCACTCAAAAAGACTCATATTTTACATTGTTCAAATATGTTTTACAAGGAAGCTGTAGCAGTGATATCCCTTGTGAATTCACCAGCATTATATTGAAATACTTAGAAATTCCAGGTTTAAAAAAACTGCAATTATAGATTTTTTTATGGAAATAGAAAAAAATAATCCTAAAATTAATATGGAAACACACACACACACACACACACACACACACACACACATGCAAAACTGTGAATAGCTAAAGCAATCTTGAGCAAAAACGAAAACAAAAACAAAGTTGGAGACATCATCCTACCTGATTTCAAAATATAGTAAAAAGGTATAGTAACCAAAGCAGCATGGTTGATAGTACTTTCATAGTAACAGATATATAGACCAATGGAACAGAATAAAGAGCCCAGAAATAAATTCATGCATTTATGCTCAATTAATTTTTGACAAAGGTGCCAAGAACACACAATAGGGAAAGGACAGTTTCTTCAGTAAATGGTGTTGGGAAAACTGGTTTTCCATACACAGAAGAATGAAATTGGACCCTTATCTCACTTCACATAAAATCAGCTGAAAATGGATTAAAGCTTTAAATGTAAGAACTGAAACCATAAAACTGTAAGGAGGGAAAAAGGGAAAAAGATTCTTGACGTTGGTCTGTGCAATGATTTTTGGATATGACCCCCAAAAGAAAATGCAACAAAAAGAAAACAGAGAAATGGGATTGCATCAAACTAAAAAGCTTCTGCACAGCAAACAAAACAAAACAAAAATCAAAAGAATGAAGATACAACCGATGGAATGGGAAGATATTTTCAAACCATGTGTCTGATATGTGATTAACATCCGAATATATAAGGAACTCAAACAACTCAGAAACAAGAGAACAAATATCTTAATTTTAAAAATGGGCAAAGGACCTGAATAGACATTTCTCAAAAAGATGACATACAGATGGCCAGTAGGTACCTGAAAAGGTGCTCAACATAACCAATCATCAGAGAAATGCAAATCAAAACCCTAATGAGGTATCACCTCTTACCTCTTAGAATGATTATTAGCATAAAGACAAAAGATAACAAATGTTGGCAAGAATGTGACACTATTAGTGGGAATGTAAATTTGTACAGTCATTATGGAAAACAATGTGCCAGTTCCTTAAAAAATTAAAAAACAGAACTATTATATGATCCAGCAATCCCACTTCTGGGTATATATCCGAAGAAAGCAAATCAGTATCTTGAAGAGATAACTGCATTTTCATGTTCTTTGCAGCATTATTTACGATATCCAAGACATGGAAACAACCTAAGTGTTCATCAATGAATGACTGGATAAAGAAGATACACACACACACACACACACACACACACACACACACAATGGAATATTATTTAGCCATGAGAAAGAAGGAAATCCTGCCAGTTGCAACAAAATGGTTGAACCAGGAGGATTTTATGCTAAGTGAAAAAAGCCAGAGAAAGACAAACATTAAGTTCTTACTTAAATTGTGGAGTCTAAAGAAAAGGTCAAATTTACAGAGGCAGAAAGAGTAGAATAGTAGTTACCAGAGGCTGTGGGGGAGGTGGAGGAAATGGGGAGATACTGGACAAAGGCTACAAACTGTTATATACAACACTTCTTACTTTTTGTCTTACGTAGGATGAATAAGTCTAGAGATCCAATATGCAGACATAATGGCTATCCTTAATAATACTGTATTGAACAGTATTGCTAAGAGTGTCAATTTCAGGTGCACTCTTGATGCACACAAAAATTGTAACTGTGTGAGGTGATAATATATTAATTATCTTGACTGTAGTAATCATTTTACTATGTAAATGTGTATCAAATTGTGTTGTATACTTCAAGTATATAGTTTTTATTTTAAAAACTTAATGAAAAGATAATGCCCAAAGAAAATATAGATTATTTAAATAATCTAGAGAAGAGTGAATATGGCATTTTTATTTATAATTTTTGAATCTATACTCATGAGTATACATTTTTAGTATTAGTATTACTATTAATTAGTTCATTGATAACTTTTTCATTTTCTTCTATATATTTTTTCTGTTTCTCTTTCTTCCCCGAATTCTTAATGACAGTCTGAAAAGCTTCTTTTTTTTTTTTTTTAAGTCTTGTTTGGGGGCATCTGGGTGGCTCAGTCAGTTAAGCAACTGATGCTTGGTTTCAGCTCAGGTAATAATCTCAGGGTCCGTGAGATCAAGCCCCAAGTCAGGCTCTATGCTCAGCAGGGAGTCTGGGATTCTCTCTCGTTTATCCCTCTGCCTGCTCTCTCTCTCAAGGAAATAAATAAAATCTTTAAAAATAATAAAATTTTTAAAAATTCTTATTGGATCTGTATCTCTTTGATTAGTGTGAGAGAGAATTTTTAAAAATCTGTTTATTGGCCATTTTATATTCTTTTTTGGATTGTATATTATTACTCATTTATCATTTTTCTATCAGGTAGTTCATCTTTTTTCTAAATCACTTTATATGTGGCTAGCAACCCTTTGTCTATGTGGATTTTTAATATTTTTTTCTTAATTTAACATTTGCCTTTTGTTTCATTGTGTTTTTTTCTCAGTCAGAAGTGTTCAATCTTAATGTAGTGAAATGTCAATATTTCTTTATTTTCTCCTCACTGGCATTATGACTAGACTATTTGTCCACACCTCAAGACTATGTATAAGAATTCATCTACATTTTAAATTACTATCATATTTTCTCTTTTTTTTTAAGATTTTATTTATTTATTTGACAGAGAGAGAGAACACATGCAGGGGGAGCAACAGAGGGAGAGGGAAAAACAGGCTGCCCATTGAGCAGGGAGCCCAATCCGGGGCTCGATCCCAGGACCCTGGGATGATGATCTGAGCCGAAGGCAGATGCCTAACTGACTGAGCCACCCAGGCACCCCAGTACTATCATATTTTCACATTTTATATTTATATATTTAATCCATCTAGCAGTTACTTTTGTGTAAGGTGTGAGGTAGGGATCTAACTTTATTTTTTCTCCACTTGGAGTTGGTTATTCAATACCATTTATTGAATGATTCTTTTAACTACCAATTAGAAATTGTACCTTATTGGTATGTTAATTTCTTAAATATACTCAAATATGTTTCTTGAATTCCATGGAGCCAATTCTGATACTAATGTTACACCCTTTCAATTATTATTATATAATACATTGTTTTAAAAAGGAAACCACTGTACCGCATTTAAAAAAACTTTTTTTTCTGGACATTATTATTTTATGAACTTCCAAAAAATCCCCCAGAAATTTAAATAGATTTCATTAAATTTTCAGAATAATTTGGAGATAATGAATATTTTTATAGTATTGAGTCTTGTCATCCACTAATATAGTACCTTTGTTTATTCAAATCTACTTTATGTCTATCAGTATAATTTTATAGTGAATACAAATCACTTGAGCTAATAATGATACTGTGAATTAGCTTATTTACCTCAGAACACCTTAGCAACCAATTCAAAAGGTAGGCATGATTAGTTATGTAATTATTATTATCTGACAAAAAAAATGTGTATTTTATGGAGAGACAAATTTTCTTTTCTTCTAACCTCTTGAAGAATTTATTTGTTAAACTTTATCACTGGTCAACTTAATAGATGCTGGTTATGTGGTTCTCTCCTATGTCAACCCTTGTGGGGAACCAATATTAACTGAATAGGAATTGTATGCATCAAAATGAAAGAATAATTGAATAAGAATAATCAGTATGAAAGAATAAGTAATTGTACTTGGGGGTACAAGCAGGAAGGTGAGATTATTGGGCCTTACAAAATTTTCTGGAGATAAAATTTAAATCATGTATAGAATTTAGAAAACTTTGAAGGAAAGGTGAAAATAACGTATCTCCAACTTTCCCCTCTAACTTTCCCAGGTGTCTAACAGGGTTTGGATGAATTTTCAAAGGCTGGTTGTCAGTTCCTTCTTGAACAACCTCTGAGAACTGAGCTTTGAGCATACGTGATCTCTGTCAATGCATCAGGGGAGATTCCATTCTCCTGTGAAAGCTGAAGGTCCTGATCATATTCTCCATAAGTGGAGTTCCTGCATGCCCTAGTAGTGGACCAATGCAGTAGCTAAATTCGATCTATGTTTTGAAGTCTGAATATTCAGAAGCCCTTTCCTTTCATATCATTTCGTACATACTACCTCTGTCCTCTCTGAGGGCTAACTGTATGCTAGACCCTCTGTAATCATAATTTCACTTAATCCCCACAAAAAACTGTAGGTATTATTATCAATTCCATATTGTAAATGAGGAAGTGCTCCAGTTCACACAACTAATCATTAGTGGAACTAAGATTTAAATTCATATTTGTACAACCAAGCCAAGGCTATGAACCACTACCCCACAGCACCTTATCTCCTAAATGTACCAACGTTTTTACAATCCAGCATTAGTGTCAGCAATGTTCACCCTTAATGCGAAGAAGACATTAAAACAAGAAAGTGGACTTCATCTACTCAGTTCCAATATGTAAACTTTTGCATTTTTTGTTAAATAGGAAGCATTTGGCTTGCTTTTAATTCTTACAGGGGTTCCAGAGTTTTGGCTAGGGTAATGCATCTCAACCTGTAAATGTGCATATACTTGGGGATTGTTAAAATGCAGATTTTATTTTAGTAGGTCTGGGGTGGAGTGCAAGTCTGCATTTCTAATAATTTACCAGATAATGTTGATGCTATGAGTCCACACACCACACTTTGAGTAGTAAGGGGCTAGAGGATCATTACTAACTTATAGTTCTCTAAATTTGGGGGCAGCTGTTAGGTATTAGATGCCTAGAGGATCTTGGCCAAAATTAGCTCACATTTTGAAGGAGAACAAGGACAATATTTGCTGAGTGATAAAGACCAAGCCTTGTGCTGGATACTTATGTTATCTCTTTAATCCTCACCGGTTCCTTGCAAGGAGGATAGCTCTCACCCAGTTTCTCCACTCATGACAGAAATAGTACAATGGGGAGGACAGTGGAGGGCAAGTGTGGAGAGGGGAGGGGAAATAGCTTGTGAGCACCACCGTGTTCCTTGCATTGCACCAAGCACTTTCATTTATGTCACTTCATTTCACCCTCACAACTACCATATGAAATATGTATTCTTGCCTCTGGTTTTTCTAAATGAAGAAACTGAAGCTCAGAGATGTTAAATTAACTTGTCTGAGGTTATTAAGCTCTTAGGTGACAAGAGTAAGGTTGAAATCTAGGACTGCCTGCCTTCCCAGTTCTTGCTTTCTACCACACCCTAGTATATTATCAAACCCCTCACCCACTTTGTAGAGACGTGCATGATAACATGTTTTATTATAATCAGAACCCATGATTCATGGTTTGTTGCACACCTATTCTAACTCATAAACTCAGTGTAAGAGGAGTCCACTTGAGTGCAGTCAGCCTTGTTTACTCATTTTGCAGACATCTGGGCCTGGAGCCTTTCATCACCCAGAGGTAGAAAAAGGAGGCTGCTATTGTAGTGATTAGGCTGCGATTCATTGTCCAAGTTGGGCTGTATCCAGTAATGGAATCCATAAGCCCTGCACCACTTTTTTCCTTACATTGTCGCAGTTGGGCTTTATCTCCTTTATCCTGGGGGTGTTTGTAGAATCTTCACTTCGATTGTTGAGCTTTAGGAAGGAGAGGGCTCATCTCAGTACCTCATTTGACAGGTCCAAAAGGAAATCAACAAAAGAATAAAAAAATGGAGGTAACATTATCACCCCATTCTCTCCTTTGAAGACTTTACTGCAGTGAATCCTTTTCCACATCCTGGACCTTTGGCCTTCTCACATACACTCTGATTTTTTTTCCTGAGAAACGACGATGAGATCAAGATAACTTCCCCTGGTGGCTCTGCGCAGAGTGGTTTCATGGGTCATGAACTAGCTAATCTGGGGAGAGCAGACCAAAAATAAAAATGTGAGTCTAGAGTGAGCTAGTAATTTAAAAGTTCCAAAAATTGTGTGTGTGTCTGTGCACGTGCGCATGTGCACTCATACATATGTTATATTAGAGGATGCCTCTGATATCTAATCTGAGTGTTATGTCAATGTTTGTTTAGAAGTAGGCTAGAGAAAAACAAGGTAGGGAAATAAAGTTGAAAGTGGTTGCTACAGATGGCTACTGTGTGCCAGTGTTTTCTGTATAGAATCAAATGATGAATAAGATTGGAGAGGAGGGAGACGGAGAGAAAAGGAGGAACAGAAGCAACGGCCTCTTACTAGCCCCTCAGAAAGAGAGAGAAAGAGAAAGCTTGATTATTTCCTGGGAAATAGTATAGAAAGGCTGAGCAGGAGGTGAGTGTATGAGGGAATTTGAAAATGAAGAAGAGAAAATTACCTCTCTGGAAAAGCAAGTAGAGTGCCAAGATATGAGCATCAAGAAGAAAACAAGTTTTTTTTTGAAAAGGCTTGAGGTTCTGCCAACATTCTGAACAAAAGCGAACAGAGTGAGATACATTTCTGACTGCTGCAGGTAACTTCCTTTCAAGATCTGTTCACATCTGATTTGCATTTTGTGTAGTCTTGAAGTTTGTGAAGTCATCTTGTAAACCATTCCCGTTAAAATCTGAGTAGGGTGTGGAAATAAGGTGAGCATGCTGAGGGGCATGAATAGGCTGTTGTAAGGAGAACAGTGAGGAGCTCTGTTTCACTAGAGTATAGGATGCTTGATGTGGAATAGAACAGGAATTGGCAGTTAGATTAGAGTAGGATCACAGAAGTCTTTACAGTGTGTAGTGGAGTTAGGAATTTATTCAGTAGAGAGTTCTGCGCTGAGAACTTTCTGCATTTTTTTTTTTAAATGTATGTGTATGTGTTATACTGAAAGGTGGGTGGAAATGTCTTATGCTCTGGAGAGAGGTCAAGATTAATAATACAGGTTCCAGTGCCTTTTACATAGAGGCCATATTTGAATCCTTGGGAGAGATGATGTGGTTCAGAGAGAAAATGTAGGGAAAGAAAAAATCACTCAGAACAGACCCTTAAAGAATGGATTACCCTTTTAGATAATCAGGATAAGAAAAGAAGCCATTGATGAAGACAGAGAAGTAGGAAAAGAATCTGATTACACATTGCAAAAAAAAAGAAAAGAAAGGTTTTTGTTTTTTTAAATAAATTATAATTTATATTTTCCTTTTACTTCATGGAAAATGGGTAGTGTTTTCCTCTTAATCTTCATACCTAAGAAATTAATTATTTATGGTTTGGGGTGCCTGGGTGGCTCAGTCAGTTATGCATTTGCCTTTGGCTCCTGGGATCAAGCCCCAGCTTGGGCTCTCTGCTCAGTGGGGAGTCTTCTTCTCCCTCTCACTCTACCCCTGTACTCTCCCTCTCTCTCTCAAATAATTAAATAAAAGCTTTAAAAAATTAATTCTTTATGGTGAAGACTTCTCCAAAAAGTGTTAGTTCAGTATAAAAATCATTTTACATGTCAGAAATTGGACTTCTGAGACAATTTTTTCTGGATTACTTGAATAAAAGAAAATTCAAAAAAGCTCCGCAAACAAAATCTCATCATCCAAGCATGCTCTTCTCAATTTCTTTCCTTCCTTCCTTCCTTCCTTCCTTCCTTCCTTCCTTCCTTCCTTCCTTCCTTCCTTCCTTCCTTCCTTCCTTCCCTTTTAAAATTTTGTTAGTTAACATATAGTGCAATATTGGTTTCTGGAGTAGAATTCAGACTCATCACTTACATACAACACCCAGTGCTCATTACAACAAGTGCCCTCTTTAATACTCATCACCCATTCAGCCCATCTCCCACCCACCTCCCTCCATCAACCCTCAGCTTGTTCTCTATCATTAAGAGTCACTTATAGCTTGTTTCCCTCTCTCCTTTCTTTTTTATTTTCCCCTTCCCATATGTTCATCTGTTTCATTTCTTAAATTCCACATATGAGTGAAGTCATATGGTATTTGTCATTCTCTGACTTATTTCGCTTAGCATGATACCCTCTAGTCCTATCCACATTGTTGCAAATGACAAGATTTCATTCTTTTTGGTAGCTGAATAGTGTTCCACTGTACATATATATACCACGTCTTCTTTACCCATTCATCAGTCAATGGACATTTGGGCTCTCTCCATAGTTTGGCTATTGTTGATAATGCTGCTATAAACATTAGGGTGTATGTATCCCTTCTAATCTGTATTTTTGCATCCTTTTGGGTAAACATCTAGTAGTGCAGTTGCTGGATCATAGGGTAAATCTATTTTTAACTTTTTGAGGAACCTCCAAACTGTTTTCCAGAGTAACTGTACCAGTTTACATTCCCAGTAACTGTGTAAGAGGCTTCCCCTTTCTGCACACCCTCGCCAACACCTGTTGTTTCTTGTGTTGTTAATTTTAGCCATTCTGACAAAACCAGAAACTTTTAAGAAGCAAGAATTTATTTAACTATCCTAAAAGTTGGGAGGAAAAAGATTAAGGAAGATGTAAATAGAGACAAATTCATGGAGCTTGACAATTTGTAGGTCCAAAAAGCATGATGAATATAAGGATCATCACAAGACTCAGGTATTGATAGGTATAAACCCATTTATCGATCTCGTACCATTTCTGGAAGGACTGGGAAGGGATAGACGTGTCAGTATTTTAATAAACAGAAAAGGCCTTTCTAGGTCTACACCTGTAGCATTTTTATAAACATACTTATTGTTTGGATCTCTTAGTGGAAAGAGCAGCCAATGCTGCTGAAACTCAACAAGAGGAAATAAGGCAAGAAGATATAGGTCTAGAAAAAAAACTTCTAAGAGGTGGTGGATTTGTCTTTTTGCAGCCCCAGTTCTGCTTTATTTTACTTGTATGTTTGGGGTTTTAAAGAATATTTAAAAATATATAAGGAAGTAGAATATAATGAGAATAACGAGATGAAACATTGTGAATTTGACATTTTTGCATCTTGTGATCATAGCCAGGCCTAAGTATTATGAGCCTAAGGCTTACTTCCCTTGACTTCTCTGCCCTAAGAATTAAGGACTACATGTTTCAAAGTGCTGAACAGTGAAAGAATCAGAAAAGAAAAACCTTTTAGGACCATCCCTTTCAATGTGGTCACTTGGTTTGTGTTCAACCCCCAAACCTATCTAGGCTCCCTCCTTGCATTCTCACCAGCTAAGTACTGCAAGCAGTCTCCTTTTTTCCTTTCCCTTCAAGGAACATATCTGTTCCTTGCAGATATATTGACTTAGAGTTGACAATTCTATAATGATGCTTTAGTTTGGGCCTGGTACTTTCTGAATATAGAATGAACTTGTAAAATATATGGTTTTTAAGAGGAAGGCAAGGGGCCTCTGATAAAAGACACTGCTGAGAAATGTATTTCATTTTGTTAATATTTTAAAACACATATTAGTTTGGAACACATTCAGAACCCATCTCAACATTATGTTTTTGTTGATTAAAATTTGTGATATATATATATACATATATATCCATTCACCCTTTCCTTTTCCATGCGTAAGACTTGTATATTAGTCCTCTGCCTTTACATAAGTATCTCATAAAGGGATACTATTTTCCCAGTCCCTTTGAAGTTAGGTCTGGCCATATGACTCACTTTGGCCTATTGAATGTAGGCAGAAGTAATATAAGTCACTTCCAGAGTAAAGGTTTAGGCCTGGTGTATAATTCAACCTACTTCTCTCCTCCACCCACCCCACATCATGGCATCCGGTAATTCCCTAGATGGTGGCCGCTCTATCAGCCTGATCCTAGAGTGAGGACCACATAGAATGGAGATCCCAGCCAACCCACCATTGACATGTAGCTTGAGAGAGAAACACACTGAGATTTTTGTCCCTGTGGTATAGCTTCCAACAACTTGAAATGCTCTTATGAGTTTAAAAGCATTGTTGATCCCTTTGCCTGAGTCATATTCTTGGTAACCTGCCCAGTCTCCAGACCGGCTACCTGCTGATACCTAACAGCTGCCTGCCTGCCTTTTTTAGCATGTTACTCTGTATAATTTGCTGCAAGGCTTCTAACTCCTTATGTCATCCCTGTTGTTTTGTATTGTACTTATCTGGCTCATCCATCATCTATTACTTGTTACTGTTCTCTCCAGAAGTCCTCTTCTCTCTGGTAGCCTGGCCTCCTCCAACCCTTTAACTGAATCTGTCCTCTAGGATTTGGCCCACCCCAGTATTTTGCCTTTGCCAGTTTCTATAGAATCAGTAATGCCCAATAATGTCTCATGATGTAATGAATCCAAATGATTCTAAACTAATTGAGGGTAGGACTGATGTCAGATTCAGCATTGTAAATACCCTGTTTCAGAACAGGTGTTCTATAAACATGAAAGGAATAAATACACACTTGTAGCAAATGTCATTAAAATTTATTCAAGTTTATTCAAATTTGAGAGAGTCCCACATGTTAAGTGGATTGGCTTCCATTTTGTTTCAAATTAAGCCACAAATTAAACTTAAGGTATAGTGTCTTTTAGTAAATTTTATCAAAATCGGTCAAATTTTTTGACACACTGAGCAAAACATGTCAGTGCTATTTGACTAGATATTAAGAGGTAGAACTATTGCTTTTGCATGTTCTTGGAATATATTCTTAAAATCTTTAGAAAGTCAGTGTGGGTAACTGTAGCACGTACCTCTAGTGCATCATATACAACTCATTGGCCAACCTCTGATTTCAGCTGCAATTGGAATAGACAGTTCAGTTCAAGTGCTTGCCTTCTGCTTTTTGTTTTAGGTTCCTCTCCATCTGGGAATTTTCTAACTAAACCATAGACAAAGAAGTGCAAGTTTCTATTGCCTCTGGGGAACCCTCAGCCAGTGGATGAAGGGAGCCTATGAATGTGTCAGCCTCCCCTCTTTGAAGCATTCTGATCAATTTTTAGTTGATTTGGTAAATCAAGCTTGTTTTCTATAGCTGTAAATTCGATACTGAACCTTTATATTCCTTCCCATCTAGCACCTTCACTGTTCCCTCAATCTAGCTTCCTTGGCCCACCTCCCAAATAAACCTTCATCCAAGTCCTGTCTCAGGCTCTGCTTATGGGGGAACCCAAAATAAGGCAGTAATACTCTCTATATCTAGTCAGCTACACAAATCGACCTGCCTTGTATAGATTTTATTTGTTCTTATTTGAAAGTGAGTGTTTTCTGTGTTTTTAAGTCTTCAGCCAATTGCTGTGTATGTACTATGTGTTCAACACCATGCAAAGACTTGTGAGAGCTCATTGGAAAAAAGCATGAGGTTTACACTCAGAAATTCTGGTTTCAGTCTTGGCTTTACCATACACTATCTAATATTTCGCAAATTACTTAAATTCCCTAACCCTTGCCTATAGAATAGGGAAAATTAAATGCTTCTTTCTGAGGAATGGGGCAAATATTGACAATTATTTTAACTAGTCATAATAGTATAACACATGTAGTCTGCACTATAAAATATATTTCATAATTATAGAACATCATCTTGGTGTTGGTGTTTCTCTCCTGTGAACGTTGTAAACACATTGAAACCATGGAGTATATTTTATATTTTTCTAATCTTCCAAAATACTTTAACAATACTGGTACTACATATACATCTATTAGTCAATTAATACATTATTGGTTGGCATAAAAATACAGGATTATTTTCTAGAAGAATGACACAGTTGGGGTGCTCACTTTTCATTTTGAGTTACTTGTACTTTCTCTTTCCATATGAATTTTAGATTATGCTCAGTGGTGTGCTGGCCAAATGGCCCTCTAGGGGAAAATAAAAATCTTTGATTTGTAGTGTTTGTCAATTTCCATGGGGTAAATACTCCTATAATGGCTGGTTGCAAGCCACTACAAATACCACTGTAACCACTTTGATTTGAATGGCATTGAATCCGTAGATCAGTCAGAAAAATTGACATATTTATAATAGGAAGTTGTCCAGCCCATGAATAGGATACATTCCTCTGTTCATTTAGGTCTTCTTTAATTTCTCTCAATAATACTTTATAATTTCTTTCCTTTTTTCTGTTTTTTATTTCATAGAGATTCTGCTCATTTTCTTTAGTTAAATTGATTACTAGAAATTTGATGTTTTTAATTATAGAAATATATTTACATAATTTATAATTTATGTATAAGTAAGAAGTTTGTTTTTTTTAAATGTTTGTTGCTGATATAAAGAAGTGTATTTTAAAAAATATTTATTTTGGAGAGGGGGGGGTAGAGGGAGAGGGAAAGAATCTCAGGCAGACTCCCCAGTGAGGGCAGAGCCTGATGCAGGGCTCGATCTCATGACCCTGACCTGAGCTGAAATCAAGTGTTGGACGCTTAACCGACTGAGTCACCCAGGCACCCTAAGAAATGCATTTTCTTAAAAAAGGTTATATTAACCTTTTGTACCCAACAGTGTCCTCTAATGCATATATGTTTAAAAAATTTATCTGTACATTTTTTTAAATTTTCTATGTATGAGTCATATTTTTGTGTCATTGACAGTTTTATTTCTTCATTTTTTAATTATGCTTCATATTTCTTCTGCTTGCCTTGCTGTGTTGTATTTCAGTACAATGTTGGATAAATTAGTGACCATTAGCATTCTTATTCTATTTCAGATTTCAAAGTAAAAGATTTCAGTGTTTTGTTATTAAATTATGATGTTTTGCTATAGAATTTTTTCTTCTATTTGTTTCTGTTTGTTTGTGTACATGCCCTTCATTGAATTATGGAAGTTCCGTTCTGGTCTTAGTTTGCTAAATTTTTAATTAGGAATGTTGCCAAATTTTATCAAATGCCTTTTTTCCATTTATTTAGCCATATTTTTTCTCTTTTGTGCAAATGTAATGAATTACAGTGATCACTGTTCTAATATTATACCAATCTCAAATTCCTAGATAAATTAGTAAATACTAATATTGGTATCAGTTTGCTAAGTTTGTTCAAAATTCTTATATCTATGGTCATGAATATATTCACCTTTAATTTTCCCTTTTCTTAATATCCTTGTCAGGTTTTAGTATCAAAGTTATTCTGGTCTTGTGAAAGGAGATAGGGTATATTCCCCCTTTCCCTATTCTCTGGAAGAATTTGGATTTATTTCTTCTTCAAATGTTTGGTTGAGTTCGCTATTAAAGATAATAAATTATATTAAAGAAAGTAGGACTATTTAAGTTTTATATTTCTTTTTGTGTTAGTTTTGGAAGGTTATATTATTAGAAATATCCATTACTTCATTTTCAAACTGATTGGCAAAAAGTTGTTCATAATATCCTCTTGTAAACTTTTCATTGTCTGCAAGATCTATAGTGATGTGGCTTTTTTGTTGCTGATACCGATTTTTCATGCCTTTTTTCCCCCTTAATTAATATGAATGTGGCTTTTTAAATTTTTTATGGCTTTTTAAATTTTACTAATGTCCTAAAAGAAACAATATTTGAATTTTATTGATCTTCTCTATTGTTTACTTTCTATATCATTTTCTGCTATTAACTTTATTTCTTCCTTCTACTTTCTTTGGGTTTTATTTTGTTAACTTTTATTTTTAGTTTATTTTTTTCCTCAAGTTTTTATTGAAATTCCAGTTAGTCAACACACAGTGCAATATTAGTTTCAGGTATAGAATTCAGTGATTAATTACCTGTATACAACACCCAGGGCTCATTTCAATAAGTGCCCTCCCCAGTATCCATCACCCATCCAACCCATCCCCCTGCCCACCTTCTGTTTTTAACTTTTTGAGATATATGCATAGCTCATTGATTTTCAGTTTTTATTCCTTTGAATATGTGCTTATAAACCTCTAAATTTTCATCTAAGTATGACTCTAGCTGTATCCCACATATTTTCATGTTTAATGATTTTATTATCCTCCAGATAAAATATTTTATATTCTTCAATATATTCTCTTCACTGAATCATGATTTACTTCATTGTATTTCTCAATTTCTAAATCAACAGGGATATTCTGGTAAAATTTTATTATTGATTTCTAAATTAATTGCACTGTGACCCTAGAAAATACTTTGTATGATTTTAGCTCTTTAAAATTTGTAGAACCTTATTTGCGGCCCATAAAATGGTAAAATTTTGAAATGTTCCAGGTGTGCTTAAAAGCTATGTGTATCACTCTTTTTCTAGATGTTTTATTTTATGCAAGTTAATTAGGTCAAGTTTGTTACTTGTGTTATTCCACTGTATCTTTTTTTTAAAAGATTTTTTTTATTTATTTGAGAGAAGAGAGAGAGAGAGCGCATGAGCAGGGGGTAGAAGGTGGGGGGAGGGACAAAGGGAAAAAGACAAGCAGACGCCCCGTTGAGCAGGGAGCCTGAGGCAGGGCGGGAGCCTGAGGCGGGGCGGGAGCCTGAGGCGGACCGGAGCCTGAGGCGGGGCCGGAGCCTGAGGCGGACCGGAGCCTGAGGCGGGGCCGGAGCCTGAGGCGGACCGGAGCCTGAGGTGGGGCGGAGCCTGAGGCGGGGCCAGAGCCTGAGGCGGGGCTCAGTCCCAGGACCCTCGGACCATGACCTGAGCCAAAAGCAGATGCTTAACCAACTGAGCCACCCAGGCGCACTATTCCACTGTATCTTAACTGATTTTTCTCTCTGCTTGCTTTTATTATAAAGAAAAGTGTGTTATAATCTTACACTACAACGTGAGTTTGTCTATTGTTTTTTATTGTCAATTATTACTTTATTTTAAAGCTATATTACTAGATACATACAAATAGAGAATTGTTATAAAATATCCTTACTTTTTGCTTTTAATTCTACTTTATCTGACATTATGGTTACAGAAATTTTAATTTAATTTAATATTTATTTTATTATTTTATTTATACAAAAACTCTTTAAATTTTTTCACCATTTTACTTTCAATATTTAAGTTTTTATTTTAATTCCAGTTGATTAACATACAGTGTTATGTTAGTTTCAGGTGTACAATATTAGTCATTCAACACTTCCATACCTCACCCTGTGCTCATCACAAGTGTACTCCTTAATCCCCAACCTGTATTTAGCCCATCCTCCCCACCCTCCCTCTCTGGTAACCATCAGTTTGTTCTCTGTATTTAAGAGTCTGTTTCTTCCTTTCTCTTTCTCTTAGTTTTTTTTCTTTGCTTGTTTGACTTGTCTGTAGGTTTTAGATATGTCTCATAAAAAGAATGTGGTGTCTAATACAGTCTGATAATATTTGCCTTTATCTTTTAATTGGAATATTTAGTCTATTTATATTTAATATAATTACTGATTAAATTGAATTTAAATTTAGCATTCTATTATGAGCTTTCTATTTATTCTGCATAATTTGTTCTTTTCTGCAGTTTTCTCACCTTCATTTATATTGATAATTTTTTTATTCCATTTTCCTGCTATTTCCTCAAAAGTTATACACTCTTACTATTCTTTCAGAAGTTATCTTAGGGATTAGAGCATGTATTCTTGGCCTATCAAATCTAGTGTTAATTGGTTCTTTCAGGCTGTAGCCACATAATGAAAATTGATCAAGACATTAGAATAATTTAATTTCATTTACCTGCATTTTAATTAGAATGATTTAATTCCATTTACCTTCCATTTGAATATAAATACCATTGTTTGGTGTGTAATATATATATATATATTATAAGCCCAACGAAACATTCTTATGACTCTCTTGCATAACCAATAATTATTTTGATTTACTCACTTATTTAGCTGTTGTAGCACTCCTCAGAAATAGGATAATCCCTTACCCCAAATTTGCTTCAGTTAAGACTGATGATGCCACATCCATATAAAAAGGCTATGAAAGGTTTATTACTTTCCTGATATAGCTGTCTGGGGAAAGCAGGGCAGATATCCCAATCTGGTCTCAAAAATTTGGGAGAGTAGGAAAAAGAGATTGGCTTAAGAGATTGGTTCTTATGATAGAGGGTGGATCTGGGATGAGGGTTCCTGTACATGAGTCAGAGCTTATCTAGTTTAAATCTTCCCCTGGAACCAAAAGAGGGAGCAAGCACCCAGGCTTTTTTATTAGCATGCTCAGATGGGGAGCAGAAGGGGAAGAGGGAGAAGATGTAGCTTAAAAGCTTTTAGCAGTCAAGTCAAAACATGGGATCAGACCCCTTATTGTATTAAACTTTATTACTTATAGTATTTCTAAGCTTCCATCTGAGGTCTTTTTCATTCTGTCATTTCAGTCTGAAGAACATCCTTTAATGTTTATTTTAGTGTGTCTGCTTCTGGGAAATTGCCTCATTTTGTTAATCCATTAATTTTAGAAGATATGAGGTTGACAGTTGTTTTATTTTAACACTTGGAAGATATCATTTCATTGTTAGGAAAGGTTTGTTGTTTTTCCCAAATAGTAAGCTATTGGTCTGGTTGTTATTCTTTTAAAGGTAATATCTTTCTATGACTCATTTTTAGGTTTTCATTCCCATTTTCAGGTTTTAGCAGTTTTTAATCATTTAATTCCTCAGTGTGGGTTTCTTTTTCAGTTATTCTACCTGGGATTTGTGGTGCTTCTTGAATCAATAGCTTGATGTCTTTCTCTAGTTTTGGGACGTTCTTCGCTATTATCACTTCAGAATTTGCTTCAGTCTAATTATATCTCCCCTTTTATCCTGCTTCAGGCCCATTATTTCTCTTCTCTATATTTAGTACTCCATTTAAACATTAGGTTTTCTCACTGTGTCTTCTATGTCTTTTACTGTCTCTTCTGTATTTTCCATGATTTCATTTCTACAGACTTCGCTAAGGATTGTCTGGGTAACTAAGTCTCTCTTTGGCTGGGTCAGATCTATTAGACCCATCCATTGAGTTTTTTATTTCAGTTCCTGTTTTCAGTTTTAGAGTTTCCATTAACTTTTTCTTCTGCCTAAACAATCTGTCATTTATCCTCTTGAGCATGGTAAACAGATTTACTTTAAAGTCTTTATCTAGATATGACTATTTCTGAACCCCCTATCAAATAATTTCTATTGCTGTGGGTTTCTGCTGGGTTTTTCTTATATTATCTTGCTCCTTATGGGGCTATTTTTTATTATCTGCTAGGAATTACAGCTTTAAATTGTTTATAGAAATAATGTGGTGTCTAAGAGATATTACTTCCTCTCTAAAGGCTTCTGAGGGCTTCTGTAAGACATCTGAGGGCACAAGAATTCTTGGATGTCTGTAGTCTCTAATAATGTGGTATTACTTTAATTCTGTTTCAGGGATTAAGATAATTCAAGGCTGAACTAAAGAACTTATCTATTTCTTGTTTACTGTTTTCCTTGGGATATATCCCTTTGTGGTCTCATCCCCAAACAAGAGTGTTCACTATGTCTCTTCATCACCTGTGGGCTCTGGACTAAAATCTTCCTGTAACCTTATGAAGATGTCAAAGTTTCATGCAGCCTCTCAGTTGCTTATTCCAGAATCAGAAAATTCTAGTATGGGAAAAGTGGCCCTAAATTCCAGACTCATTTTTGGCTGCCTCTTGTCCTGGATCCTGGGCCAATAGTTCTTCAGTATGTTGTTGGCCCTACACTACCTTTAAGATAATTTTTAAAAAAATATTTTTCCCAGGTTTTTAGTTGTCTTTTGTGAGACTATTAGACCAAGTTACATACTAAGTTCTGCCATTACCAGAAGTGGAAGGTAGTGGGTTGCATATTTTAATAATTTTAGTAGTTAATAGTTTGTTAATTTATACCAGAAAGATCACTAGTATATCCAGCCTATTATTTCATAGATACTATTGTTTAGGATGAATTAAAAAAATTTTAATCAGTCAATTTGAAGGAGACTAGGAAATAATAGGTCACTGATAGCAAAAATTATGAAATTGGAATTATGGAAAACTACTCCAGTAGAATTGTGGATGAGAGCTGTCCTGAGGCAATGATGCATGGGGAATGGTAACTTTTTAAAGAGTGTGAGCAGGAGGAACTAGTATTCTCTAGTGAGTAATTAAGGACAGAATACTAATCTAGGAAGTGATTAAGGACAGATTACTAACTACAGTTGGACTTTGGCTAATACCCTTTACCCTTATCTCATGCCTGAAGTTAATCAACATCTCACGTTTTGCTGATAGGAAGATCTTTGCCACATTTGTCTTTTCTAAGTTCAGCAATAAATACTCATGGAAGAGAACACCAAAACATATGGAGAGACATGATGATTTAAGTGTCTTTTCTTTGGAATTCCTTTTGCTCTTGTTATTTTCCCATATTTTACTGAGATCTTCTCTCTAGAATTCCAGATGTTATTTTAGTGATTTATTGATTACAAGTTCTACGAAGACTAAACTGATTGAAAGTTTTCAGAGAGTCCTAAGTCATTTTAATATATCAGGTATATAAATAGGAGAAATGTCAGCTTCTTAAATTATTTCAGTGCTATTGGTAATGACTTCAATTAATTCAAGAGTCATACAAACCAAAATACTCAGCTTAAAAGAAAGAGTTTCAGACCTCCATAGAATTATTAAATTTCTACTAATACTTTTTTTCCAAGAAAACCACTGTGGACCTAATTCATTTCTTTTTTTTTTTTTTTTTTGAGATTTAATTAATTAATTTATTTATTTATTTATTTGAAAGAGAGAGCACGAGTGGGGTCGGGGGGTGGGCAGAAGGAGAGGAAGAAGCAGGCTTCCCGCTGAGCAGAGATTCCAGTGCAGGGCTCAATCCCAGGACCTTGGGATAATGACCGGAGCCAGAGGCAGAAGCTTAACCAACTAAGCCACCCAAGTGCCTCTCATTTCTTACTGGAGAAAAATGTTTCTATAATATTGAGTTGACAATTTTGTGGACATGGTGCTGAAAAATAAGTACCCACTCCCCCTGCTTGTGCTCTCTCTCTCTCTGTATCTCTCTCTGTCAAATAAATAAATAAAATCTTAAAAAAAAGAAAATCTGTTAATATAATTTGTTTATCAAGTAAAGAAGAGAAAAAAAAGAAAATGCTACAGCGAAGATCATGGTAAATGGTGAAAGGTTAAAAAAAGCATCCCCTTAAACTTAGGAACAAGAGAATATACGCACTGTCCACACTTCCATTAAACTCCTAACAGTTAAATTAGAAAAAAAATTAATAAAACAAGGTATGAGGCTTTGAAAACAAGCAAAAAGTTGTTCATATGCGTAAGTGTCATTATTCCATAAAAATTAATCTAAAATCAAATTTTTTGAATTAGAGAATTTGGCAGAATTTACTGGATATAAAACCAATATATAAAAATCAATTGCATTTTTATACAATTAGAAATGGTGATTTTAAAATATGCCTTTGAATAAAGTATATAAATATGATAGGATACAATAAAAGATACTTAAACAATTGATTTTCAAGTTGGAAAAAATTTTAATTCACATATCACCCAGCATATGTAGAAATAAATTACAAATGTATTAAAGACCTCATTATATTATGATGAGCTCTGGGTGTTGTATGTATTAAATCACTAAATTCTGCACAGAAAACCAATATTACACTGTATGCTAATTAACTGGAGTTTAAATAAAAACTTGAAAGTAAGACTTCATTATAAAAAAGCAAAACTGTAAAATTCTCTTGACAAAATGTAATAATACCTTTATGACCTTGGTATCGACAAGGATTACTTATACAATATAGAAAAAGCACTACCTATAAAGGCAAACACTGATGGACTTGTCTACATTAAAATCAAAACTTCTTTTTTTAAATTTAATTTTATTATGCTATGTTAGGCACCAGTACATCATTAGTTTTTGATGTAGTGTTCCATGATTCATTGTTTGTGTATAACACCCAATGCTCCATGCAGTATGTGCCCTCCTTAATACCCATCACTGAGCTAACTCATCCCCTCCATCCCCATCCCCTCTAAAACCCTCTGTTTCTTGGAGTCCATAGTCTCTCATGGTTCGTCTCCCCCTCCGATTCCGCCCCCCTTCATTTTTCCCCTCCTTCTGCTAATGTCCTCCATACTATTCCTTATGTTCCACAAAGAAGTGAAACCATATGATAATTGACTTTCTCTGCTTGACTTGTTTCACTTAGCATAATCTCTAGTCCCATCCATGTTGATGTAAAAGTTGGGTATTCATCCTTTCTGATGGCTGAGTAATATTCCATTGTATATATGGACCACATCTTCTTTATCCATTCTTCTGTTGAAGGGCATCTCAGCTCTTTACACAGTTTGGCTATTGTGGACATTGCCGCTATGAACATTGGGGTTCATATGGCCCTTCTTTTCACTACATCTGCGTCTTTGGGGTAAATACCCAGTAGTGCAATTGCTGGGTCATAGGGGAGCTCTATTTTTAATTTTTTGAGGAACCTCCACACTGTTTTCCAAAGTGGCTGTACCAACTTGCATTCCCACCAACAGTGTAAGAGGGTTCCCCTTTCTGTACAACCTCTCCAACATTTGTTGTTTCTTGCCTTGTCAGTTTTTGCCATTCTAACTGGTGTAAGGTAGTATCTCAGTGTGGTTTTGATTTGAATTTCCCTGATGGCTAATGATGATGAACACTTTTTCATGTGTCTGTTAGCCATTTGTATGTCTTCTTTGGGGAAGTGTCTGTTCATGTCTTCTGCCCATTCTTTGACTTGATTATTTGTTTTTTGGGTGTTGAGTTTGAGAAGTTCTTTATAGATCTTGGAAATCAGCATTTTGTCTGTAGTGTCATTTGCAAATATCTTCTCCCATTCTGTGGGTTGCCTCTTTGTTTTGTTGACTGTTTCCTTTGCTGTGCAGAAGCTTTTTATCTTGATGAAGTCCCAAAAGTTCATTTTTGCTCTTGTTTCAGTAGCCTTTGGAGATGTATCTTGAAAGAAGTTGCTGAGGCCAATGTCGAAGAGGTTACTGTCTATGTTCTCCTCTAGGATTTTGATGGATTCCTGTCTCACATTGAGGTCTTTCACCCATTTTGAGTTTATCTTTGTGTATGGTGTTAGGGAATGGTCGAATTTCATTCTTCTGTATATAGCTGTCCAGTCATCCTAGCACGATTTATTAAAGAGACTGTCTTTTTTCCATTGCACATTTTTTCCTGCTTTGTCAAAGATTATTTGACCATAGAGTTGAGGGTCCATATTTGGGCTCTCTATTCTGTTCCATTGGTCTTATGTGTCTGTTTTTGTGCCAGTACCATGCTGTCTTGGTGATCACTGCTTTGTAATATAGCTTGAAATCTGGTAACGTGATGTCCCCAGTTTTGCTTTTCTTTTTCAACATTTCCTTGGTGATTCAGGGTCTTTTCTGGTTCCATACAAATTTTAGGATTGTTTGTGCCAGCACTTTGAAAAATGTCATTGGAACTTTGATCGGGATGGCGTTGAAGGTATAGATTGCTCTGGGTAGCATAGACATTTTAACAATATTTATTCTTCCGATCTATGAACATGGAATGTTTTTCCATCTTTTTGTGTCTTTTTCAGTTTCTTTCATGCATGTTCTGTATTTCCTAGAGTATAGGTCCTTTACCTCTTTGGTTAGGTTTATTCCGAGGTATCTTATGGTTTTTGGTGCTATTGTAAATGGAATCGTTTCTCTTTCTACAGTTGATTTGTTAGTGTATAAGAAAGCAACTGATTTCTGTGCATTGATTTTGTATCCTACCACATTACTGAATTGCTGTATGAGTTCTAGTAATTTGGGGGTGGAGTCTTTTGGATTTTCCACATAAAGTATCATGTCATCTGCAAAGAGAGAGGGTTTGACTTATTCTTTGCCAATTTGAATACCGTTTGTTTCTTTTTCTTGTCTGATTGCTGTTTCCAGGAGTTCTAGTACTATGTTGAACAATAGTGGCAAGAGTGGGCATCCTTGATGTGTTCCTGATCTTAAGGGAAAGGCTCTCATCTTTTCCTCATTGAGGATGATATTCGCTGTGGGTTTTTCATAGATGGATTTTAGGAACTTGAGGAATGTTCCTTCTATTCCTATACTCTGAAGAGTTTTAATTAGGAAAGGATGCTGTATTTTGTCAAATGCTTTTTCTGTATCAATTGAGAGGACCATATGGTTCTTCTCTCTCCTCTTATTAATGTACTATCACACTGATTGATTTGGGAATGTTGAACCACCCTTGCATCCCAGGATAAATCCCACTTGGTCATGGTGGATGATCCTTTTAATGTATCGTTGGATCCTATTAGCTAGGATTTTGTTGAGAATTTTGGCATCCATATTCATCAAGGATCTTGGTCTGAAATTCTCCTTTTTGATGGGGTGTTTGCCTGGTTTGGGGATTAAGGTAATGCTGGCCTCATAGAATGAGTCTGGAAGCTTTCCTTCTGTTTCTATTTTTTGAAACAGCTTCAGGAGAACATGTATTATTTCTTCTTTGAATGTTTGGTAGAATTCCCCAGGGAATCCATCAGGCCCTGGACTCGTTTTTTGGGAGGTTTTTGATCACTGCTTCAATCTCATTACTGGTTATTGGCCTATTCAGGTTGTCAATTTCTTCCTGTTTCAGTCTTGGCAGTTTATAGGTTTCCAGGAAGGCATCCATTTCTTCCAGGTTGCTTAATTTATTGGCATATAATTGTTGATAATAATTTCTAATACTTGTTTCTATTCCTTGGTGTTAGTCGTGATCTCTCCCCTTTTTTCATAATTTTATTAATTTGGGTCCTTTCTCTTTTCTTTTGGATAAGTCTGGCCAGTGGTTTATTGATCTTACTAATTATTTTAAAGAACCAGCTTCTAATTTCATTGATCTGATCTGCTGTGTTTCTGGTTTCTAATTCATTGATCTCTGCTCTAATCTTAATTATTTCTCTTCTAATGCATGGCTTAAACATCGTTTGTTGCTTTTCTTGTATTCTTTAAGGTGTAAAGTTAGTTGGTGAATTTGGGATTTTTCTGTTTTGTGTGTGTGTGTGTGTGTGTGTGTGAGGCTTGGTGGCTATGTATTTCCCCCTTAGGACTGCCTTTGCAGTATCCCATAGGTTTTGGATCAATGTGTTTTCCTTCTCATTGGTTTCCATGAATTGTTTAATTCTTTGATTTCTTGGTTGACCCAAACATTATTGAGCAGAGTGGTCTTTAGCTTCCAAGTGTTTGAATTTCTTCCAAATTTTTTCTTGTGATTGAGTCCCAGTTTTAAAGCATTATGCTCTCAGAATATGCAGGGAATAATCTCAGTCTTTTGGTATCGGTTAAGACCTGATTTGTGACCCAGTGTGTGGTCTATTCTGGAGAAAGTTCTGTGTGCACTTGAAAAGAATGAGTATTCTGTTGTTTTAGAGTGGAATGTTCTGTATATATCTATGAGGTCCATTTGGTCCAGTGTGTCATTCAAAGCTCTTGTTTCTTTGTTGATTTTCTGCTTAGATGATCTGTCTGTTGCTGAGAGTGGAATATTGAGGTCTCCTACAATTAACATATTATTATCAATATGACTCTTTATTTTGGTTAACAGTTGGCTTATGTAGTTGGCTGCTCCTATGTTGGGAGTATAGATACTTACAACTGTTAGATCTTCTTGTTGGATAGACCCTTTAAGAATGATATAGTGTCCTTCTGTGTCTCTAACACAGTCTTTAGCTTAAAATCTATTTTTTCCGATTAAGAATTACTACCCCAGCTTTCTTTTGAGGTCCGTTGGCAGGGAAGATGGATCTCCATCCCTTCACTTTCAATCTGGATGTATCTTTAGGGTCAAAATGAGTCTCTTGTAGATAGCAGGATGAGTCCTATCTTTTTATCCAATCTGCAACCCTGTGCCGTTTTATGGGAGCATTTAGGCCATTCACGTTGAGAGTGATTATTGAAAGATATGAAGTTATTGTCATCATGTTGCCTGTGAAGTCCTTGTTTCTATAGACTGTCTCTTTAAATTTCTGTTGTATGTTACTCTTGGGGTCGTTCTCCTTTCATGGAACCCCCCCTTAATATTTCTTGCAGGGCCGGCTTAGTGGTCACATATTCTTTCAGTTTCTGCCAGTCTTAGAAGCTTCTTGTTTTTCCATGCGTTCTATATGACAGCCTTGCTGGGTAAAGTATTCTTGGCTGCTTGTTCTTCTCATTTAGTACCCTGAATATGTCTTTCCATCCCTTTCTGGCTTCCCAAGTCTCTGTGGATAGGTCTGACGTTATTCTGATGTTCCTCCTCTGTACGTAAGGAATCTCTTCCTTCTAGCTGCCCTTAAGGTGGTTTCCTTGGTTCTAAGATTTTTGAGTTTTACTATTACATGCCAGGGTGTTGGTCTGTTTTCTTTGATCTTGGGAGGGGTCCTCTCTGCCTCTAGGACACTAATGTTTATTTCATTCCCAGATTAGGGAAGTTCTCTGCTATGATTTGCTCAAATATATCTTCTAGTCCTCTCTCTCTCTCCACCCCCTCAGGGATCCCCAATTCTGACATTGGAACGTTTCATGGCGTCACTTATTTCTCTAATTCTGTTTTCTTGGATTTTGAGCTGTTTCTCCCAGGCCTCCTTTTTTTCCTTATTTTCCATCAGTTGGTCTTCTAGATCATTAATTTGTTCTTCGAATTCGTTTACCCTCGCTGTTAGAGTATCTAGATTAGATTGGATCTCACAGATAGCGTTTTTAAGTTCTGCCAGTTCAGCTTTCATTTCTGCCCTTAGAGACCCTATGCTGCCATTAATCGATTTCTCCACTCTAGCTATCATCTTCATACCTGTTACCCTGAAGTCCCTTTCCAACATCTTGGTTATATCTGTATCCATTTGTAAATCTGTGGCTGAATTCACAGTCTTTGAGTCTTTCCTATTTTGTGGGTTCCTCCTCCTAGTTATTCTGTTGAAGGGTGGTTGAGGGAATGTACAGAGTCCAAATTATTGATCACAACCCCGGGAAAATGCACCTGTTTTATAGGGACCTTACGGTTGTCAACCTCTTGTTCTCCCAGCCTGTCTTCTGGGGGAGGGGCCTGCCACACTGTTACTCTGGCAACCCTGTTTGGGCAGAGTTGCCATGGCCCCTGTGGGGGGGATGGCCTCAGTGAAAACCAGTTTTGGGGGGCTTTTGTTCTCTGGCGGCTTTCCTTGGTGGCTTTCCATGTCTCTTTTGAGAGTCAGAGCAGAAGAGACAGTTTCCAACCCTCTGCCTCAGAGCAGAGAGATCACAGTCTGTTCTTCAGTGAGCTCTGCAGGCCACACTAGCTCTGTTTCTGTCTGTGCTGCTAAAAACTGCAGTGTCCTGGGTTGTGCCCCCCTCAGTAGCACTCCCAGTTCTTGCCTCCAGGTTGGGCACGTCTCTGCCCTTTGTGCTTCTAAAACTGTCAACCGCCCCCAGTTCGCACAGGTGGCCCCGCTGCTCCAGGTTTCAGTCTGGGAGGCTGCCCTGATGTCCTTTCCCCACCGCTACCGGTCTGTGAGTCTGTGCTCCGTCCCCAGCACAGGAGGCTTTCACGCATTGGCAGTGTAGGATCCCACAGGCTCCCTCCCCCTTCTGTTTATCTTCCAATATCTGTCCAGGAATCATGGCTATCTGTTTCGTACATCTAAACCAACCACCTGTGATAATTCTGTTTGTAGAGATCCAGGTATATCTTCTTACCTCTCAGGCTGATTTTGTGGGTGTTCAGAGTGGTATGGTAGATATCCAGCTCAATTCAGGGGACTGGGTGGAGTAGGGTCCCCTACTCCTCCACCATATTTTCCCTTCCCTAAAATCAAAACTTCCGTTTGTCAAACATACCATTTCAAAATTGAAAAGGCAAGCCACAGTTAAGAGAATGAATTTGAAACACATATAACCAATAAAGAAAGGAATATTATTGAAAATGTATAAAAATTTTCCATGCCTCCTAAAAAGCAATACAAAAATTATAAATAATCCAGCAGAAAAAGACCTCAAAGAGACATTTAGCTATATCAGAGAAAAGGACATATGACTGGCCCACAGACATATGCAGTATGTAAACACAGAAATACAACAAATACGAATGTCACTGAGATATCTACCTGATTGGCAGTGGTGTTGATATGTCTTTCAATACCAAATGTTTCAATTTTGTGGAACAATGAGAACTCTTACATATTTTTGGCTGAAGTATAAATTGGTATAATTACTTTAGAAAAGAAATCATGCATTAGTGAACACATTTGAAAATCTATAAACCTTATGACCCCCAAATTTCACTCCTTGTATATATTCTAGAATACATTTTCATGTATGCATTGGAAGACAGGTAAAAGGGTTTTTAGAAGCATTGTGTAAAATAGGAAAAATAAACAAGTACTGGAAACAGCTGTAATGGATAGATAAATTTATACACACACACACACACACACACACACACACACACAGTTCAACACTATATAGCACTGATGAGTGAACAACACTATACACATTAACATGGATGAAATCTACAAGTAAAATCTTGAACTCCGAAAAATATGTCACAAAAGAATACATAGTTTATGGTTTTCTTTATATAAAGTTCAAAAACATACAAAACAAAGCAATATATTCATGGGTTGTGGTACATTGTATTATTTATTTAAAATATTCACTGGATATCCTATCTGTGTTATGCATTTTATTTTTTACAACACTGATGTCAGTCAGTCATGTGACTTACTTTTGAAATCGAATGTGAGCGGAAGTGATGTATGCCACCTCAGAGAATAAACTTTAAGAATCATTGTGTGGTCGTGCCATCACCCTCCTCCATCTGCCACAAGCATAGCATATCCTAGATAGTGTCTGTTCTCTTCATCCTGGAAGAGTACACAGGGAATAAAGCCCACAGTCAATGCAGAACTATGTAACATGAGTTAAAAAAATACTTCTTTGTTTTTGTAAGCCATAGAGATTATTACCTTACAGTAGATGCTGACATAACAAAAGCCCTAAAATATGTCCCACTGACTTCGTTGCCGACTAGTGGGTAGCAGGATTAGAGGCTAGAAGGATGGCAACTAATTATGCAGTGGGAAAATATTTAATGAAACTATAGTGACAACAACATAAAAAGCAGATAATATGCTGAATGACTTTGTGACATTAGGCTGAGACACTGGGAAACAGAATATTACTAGCAACTCCTAGTTGCTATTGGCTGCATTTGACATGGTTGTACAGACAAAGAAATGAGCTCACAAAAGGATTGGCCAATTTGTAAGCAAAGGTGAAACAAAATGAAAGAAAGAAAGCTGGGGACTTAGTGGGTTGGAAGATGCAACTTATTCTTGTAACCAAAAGTAAAGCTGAGAATACCTCTGAGTGACAACAGCTGATTAAAACTCAGCTTTGAGGAGTCATAGACCAAATCAAAGATGCCAAGGGTGCCTTTTGTTGAACTGATAATGACAATAGCTAATAAATCTTCTCAGGTGCACAAATGGCTTAAGAGAGCCTAAGCATATGGCTCCCCCACAGAAGTCTGATAGCTAAACAACAACAACAAAATCCTCTGTGTAAGTCCACAGAAAGAGAAGCATGTCCTGAAAAAAATTGCCAATGTTGCTGTTGGTACAAAAAGCTGATGAGGTTGTTGAGAGATTCATAATGCCAAAATAGCCATCAGCCTAGATTAAAGGAGACTGTGTCTGTTCTAAGAGCAAGAAGAAAATTGTCGCCCCCAAGAAAGCATATTTTCAATGCCCTTTTCAAATGTGGTCCAATGAAGATAAGGGTTAAGGAAAAACTGCCAGAGGGTTGAGTCAAGAGTTGTCTAGAAGCATGGAATGGGGAGCTGGACACAGAGAGCAGAATTAGCCTAATCAAGAGGCATTGATGGAGGGTCTTAACAATTACCCAGTGCTCAGAACTGCTATGTTCAGCAAATACTTTTAGTTTTAGTTCATGGTCCTACAAATGAAAAGGGGCTATATCTGGATCAGATGTTAAGGTGATCATAGAATCCCGGATCTAGAATCTGGTGCTGTGATGGGATACATCATTTAATGTTTTCCTTGGGGATGGAGAGAGTGTATTATTACATGAAAGATATTCATTACATGAATATCTGTGACCAAGAGGGCAAACTGTGGTCAATTTTACTATTGTTTTTCACTCTTCACTATCATTTCCTGTGAGGGGATTATACATCCCTGTCCTTTGCCGTACATCTTATTGTGTCCCTCTCTGGGATACAACTTCTTACTGATAACATGTTTGGCCAGAGAAACATGATGGGATTGATATGTGCCATTTTCTAGAAGAAGTTTTAAGAGTTATCACATGGTTTTTGCCACAGCTCCTTTTCCTTCATAATGAGACTGAGATAGATGCTACTCCTTTAGCCTGAGTCCTGAAATTGAGAAGACATGGAACAGAGCCAAAACTGACTCATGGGCATACAGCCAACCAGCACCAAATGTATACTTGAGCAAAGAAGTCAACATTTCCTTGTATATGTTATGACTGTAGCATAATTTAGCAAAGCATTAATACAGGAATATACATAAGTGAGAAATACTGAAAGGAAAAATGAAAGAATTTTAAGCAGAAAATTTGGGACCATGGTTCTCTTTAGTGGAGAGGCAGGAGGTTACAGGGAGAAGCACAGGGCATTTATTTAGGTGGTGGGTATATGGGTGTTCACTGTATCATTCTTTCACTTTGCAAATATAATAGGTAGATAGATGGATAGATAGAGTACATTGGTACATATATGTGCACATGTGCAAAAATGCACACACATATATATACCTATGTACATTCTATATGTGAATATACTTATGTATGTATGTATATATACTTTGTTATTTTATGAAACATTTCATAATTATAAAATGGGGAAGTATATTAAACTTATGAAATAATAAACTAACACCTTCTTTGACCCATGCTTCTTCCCCAAACCACACTAGAATAAACAGTAGAACTGTATAACTAAATAAACTATATAGAACTATATAAATAAATTGCCAAAACAGGAGAACCTGGGTGGCTCAATCGGTTAGGCTTCTGACTTGGTTTCCAGTCAGGTCATGATCTCAGGGTCCTGGGATTGAGCCCCGTGTCGGGCTCTGCTCTCGGCACAGAGTTTGCTTGTCCTTCTCCCTTGCCCTCTGCTCCTTCCCCCCTCCCCTTGCACTCTCTCTCTCAAATAAATAAATAAAATCTTTTTTTTAAATTGGGAAAACAACACAAAGACGAGGAAAATGGGAGAGGAAAAACAGCAACAACATTTTGACTTAGGTCAGAGAAAGCTGAAGGTTAGACTAGTATCTTGAGAAGCCCCATCTCCATCCAAATGACTCAAATCAAATTACTCCAGAAAAGATCATGAACTGTAGGCAACATGTCCCTCTGAAGATGGTGTTCAGTTAATGCTGAAAACAGGAGTTACCTTAAAATCCTATAATTCACAGTTGGACCCCCAGATCCATTCCTCTACCACAAGCAGCTGAGTTACTTATTCTCTACCTGCAGAAGACTGGAGGTTTACTTTTGAAGACACTGAACTTTAGGACATCAGGCAAAGCCGATCCAGAAAAGATCATATTTAAAAACTGGGAGATCACATAATAATCCGCAGTAAAAAAATGTTCCTCCAGTTTTTACATTTTCAGTGCCAGATGACTCTGAAAGAATAAGCAGCTAATGCTACAAAGAGATTAAAATGCATTCTTTTAGGGCTGTTACAACTCCTAAAATGTGGATATATAGGGAATCCTGAGTCATTCAAAAAATATTCTTTGAGTAGCTACTATGTGGCATGAATTGCCCTAAGCAAAAGGAATACAAGAAAGAAATTGTCCCTTGCTCTCTCAAGAGGTGAGTGTTTGATGGTCTGAGGAGACATTAAACAAATACTTACATGAATAATTAATGAATGAGAATTATAAAAAGTGCTTCATTGGTGACCATCCATTCTGGTAAATATTTTGTACATAAAGAAATACTTAAAAGCTCTGACATGAGTTGGCTGATCAAAATGGACACCAGTGGTGAATGGTTCCAGTATCTCCCAGCTAAATAGCATCACTGAATATATTAAGTAATAGCCTTTCACATAAAGTTTGGTTATTCCACATTTATTATTAAAATCGCCAAAATAAAAGGAAAATTCTTATGGGACATACTTGTCTAAAGGTCAGACTATGATATTAAAAACAGTTGATCTGTAATGCCATTCTTGAGGTCAGATGATATGTCATCCTACTTAAACACAATGAACTCAGCTGATTTTCCACACCACTAGGACAAGTGTCCTAGTAGAAATAATTGTGAAACCCTGAGTGATTAGATGACTGAATAACTCCACAATGCTCATTGCATTTTTATATGATGTTAAAATTATTATTTTAAGGGACAGGGATCAGAGTCAGCAGTCAGGGAAATGTCGAATTCAGCTTTTTGAGATGGCAATATTAAGACCCGGAGATAATACAGAAGTTAGTTTTGTTTTGTTTTCCCCCTTCCCTTCACTGTAGCATCTGGGGTCTTAAATTTGGATTATGGAAGTCAGAAGGGGTAGGAGTCTAAAGGGTTTAAAGAAATCACCTATGGAGTGGAGGTTAAAAAAGAGTCCTCTTGATGTGTTTTGAATTCTTCGAGAGTATCTAAGCAGCCTTTTTTCTTTCCTCACTCTGCTCTTTCTGCTTCCCTCGTGCTTTTTCTCTCTCCTATCCCCCATTCCAGACTTCAAGGTGACCTCCTCCTCGTGGTGGGTAAATGATAGATGAGAGGGACCACCCGGCTGGGCCTACCACACTGCAAGTGCCACCCCGGGTCCAGTAGGGTTCAGAGAGGCCCCCCCATTTAGAACGCTTTGTATTTTTTGTTACACTGTTCTCCCAGCACTGGATAAAAAACATGGCATGAACAATAGAGCTGTGTGAGATTTAAAATATCTGAATACATAATAATTTCACCCAGCTTTCAGAAAAAACTAAAAAGTAAATAACAAAAACCACTCCTCAGAATGTGTGAACCTAAATTTTCGGTCACTTTGGAAGCATTTTCTTCTTTTTCTAGTTTTTCATTATCTAGGCCAGTTGGCAATAAAACAGCATTTAATTATACATAAACGTGAGAACTCTGGTGAGAGAATATGGGTTGTGATCTAGTCAGAACTAGTTTGAGGCCAGAAATTGTTCATTCTTGATGCTTTCATTCTTATCTGCTTTCCCCCTATTTATTTTGTACTTTTATTTTTCCCTGAAGTTTTTCTTTCTTGACTTTTTTTTTTTTTTTTGGTGTATGGTCTTCATTTTCTGTTCTCTTTCATTATTTTCTCTTTTTAAAAGTCCCACCTTTACTGAAGTACAAGCAGTTTCCTTGCAGGAAAAAAGAAAGAAAGAAAGAAAACTATTTTGTTCAGGAAATAATTGCTCAAAATTGGCAGGGTTTTTTTTTTTCCTTGCAGCGATGTAAATTATAGTCACATTAATGAGATCACATTATATAGTGAAAGGTACTTTCAGGAAAGGGATGATAAAAACATGCTCCTTTTAAACCTGAAGCTTCTCCTGGAAGTGCGTTGTGGGCTTCATTTGAATAAAATTTATCCTGTGAATCTGTTGCTTCTTACGGATTTTGAGAAAGTACCCTGTTCTTCCTGTCAGTGGCAGGCAGCATCTCTTTAATTTTATTTCCAATAATATTGCAGTACTCCAGTACTCATTTTAAAGATAGATGGATTTTTTTTCTCTCATAAAGAAGAACATTGTGGGGGAAAAAACGCTGGATGTGATTTCAAAAAATGTCAAAATATGTCAAATGCAGATACCACTCAAGGGTTTCATTAACTGAAGCTTTGGTGATAAGTGTCATCTTGTCAAAGACCCACCCATCTCTTCCAATACATTACCAAATGTACTAATTTCCTTGCCGAGCTTGATGTTTATTGTATAGCTGAAATTGAAAATGGTCGGTAATGGAGTGAGCTTCAATCCAAGACCAATTCTGAATCTAAATTACTTGCTTCTTTCAATAGCATCGACAGAGGAGAGCTTTATGCACCTTGTACCTAATCAACCCTTACTGTGACCCTAAATTCAGCAGTCTTCAGAGATTAATAATAAAATCCTCAGTTCAAACAATTATTTGCCCTGAACAAGTTGCCCATTTCTTATGCTGCGAATGAAAGAATGTGACATTATTTTTTAAAAGCTCTGCATGTTGTGGCCCACCATTTATTTTTGATCTCTGACCCCCCCATTGCAGCCTGATTGCAAATCCTACATGCTTACTTGAATATTTTTTGGGGTGTGGGAGGGGGTGGTGAGGAGATTTCTTTGTTAGCATTTTAATATGCCTGTTCTCATTCCATATCCCTTCATGGTTCTGGTTTTCACAAAATAAATGAGATATATTTTATCAATATATATTTCTAAAGTATATATTGATCGTGGAAAGCATGACCTAATTCTGGCTTTCTATAGAACTACTCCGAGTCTCTAGAAAATAAATTCTCTGGAAAAATCAACTATATTTCTACTTTCTCAAAGAACCAGGTTCAGAGAATGTCTTAATAGAGACTCAACCATAACTAATCTTTTAATCAATTGCTTTTCTTACTCAATTTTAATTGGCAGTATAGTTTATAGCTCTTGAATGAAATTAGCTGAGCAATATCAAATTCTTTTACTCATATTTACAATGAAAACTATTTCTTTTTATTGAATGCCAGAGGGGTTTTTTTTGTTGTTGTTGTTATTGGTTTTTTGTTTTGGTTTTGGTTTTGGTTTGGTATCTTCAACTTCCTTGTGTCCAGTTAGTATTCATTAGTATGGTTATGATAATAGAAAAGCTCAATTCCTGCTCTTCATACCATTAGGGGGTTGGGGGAGAGTTCCGAACCAAAACAGTAAAAAGAAATATTTGGACACCCTAAATGGCTCCTTTGATTCATCAGTGAGAGTCAGTCTTCTGTCCAGGAGCCTGCTGGGTGAGGCAAGAGACCCATGGTGCATTGCTGCCCTAGAAACTCTGCCTGACATTTGACATTGTCAACATTTCCTCTGGCTGTCTGCTTTTGGAGGGAAACCCTCCCTAAGGACTGCCCTGCTTGACAGAATGAGTGTCTCCAGAAGATTCTCCTGTCTTTTGAATGCATTTTTTATGCCCAACAGCAATAATGGCCATCTAAGTATTGATTATATAATATGTCTGCTGAGGTGGCAAGTTACATTATTGTCGCAAGAGGCTGAGAGGATGAGAAACTAGGTTATCTGTAAACTCTCTCAGCCGTGGAGCATTTCTTCTAGTGAGGGTCTATATACAAAGCTATCTTTGGACCTTATTTTACCTTATTCTGTGATTCCAAATGATGGATAATGCAGAGAGATGGCCAGCATGTTCCAGGTTCTTTGAAAACAGCCTCATGTTTACCGTGGAATGGACATAACTTGTTCATCACCACAAGGGGACAGTAGTCTTATGGAGGTCTGATACATGAGGAAGGCTAGGAATTGCCCAGGGTGGTACCCTATCAGGGCACCCAGATGCTAATTAGCAGCAGTGAATTGGTTAAGTAGACTTTGAAAGGCAGTCAGGACATAATCTAATACTTTTCCTTTCATCCAAAAAAATACAATAGATGGTATATAGTAAGTCTGCTGTGTATAGTAACAGCAATAAGGACACTGAGCTTTTATTATAAACTGAATTACATCCCCTGTGTGGGGACACTAGAGAGCCTATCGTATAGTAAGAATTCAGCTGAGATCACAAGCTTGCCTCACCTAAACCTTCTGTGATGTGATGAGAATGACTTTTGGTTACCGTACATCAAAGAGGGTCTAGCAGGCTAAACAGTGATTGATCCATTCTCCTCTTTCAAGTCCTCTCTTCAAAAATAGCTTTAAAGCAATCATCTAATAAGTGTCAGAATAGAAGATAGAAAATGTTAGTACAAGTGCTAGGCGTATGTCTACACTAGCTAAATTTTCTGCAAGATGTTCAATGACTGAATAAGGTTTCTAGAGTAAATGCTATCATCTCCTAAGAGGCAAGAAGTACTAAATGGGCTGGCATTGACATGGAAACAATGCTGAGATTTAAAGTGATTTAAGGCAAAATTCTGTGATTTGCTCAACTAGCAGAGAAATCTGTTAAGAAAATTTGGAGTAATTTTATATATATACAAAATCTGGTAGAGGGCTTGCATATGTACACAGAGGCAATAGTATTTTCACAATATTCATTCACAGAACCACATTTATTACGTTTCCTTCTAAGATGAAAGCTGAGTTCAAGGGACCAAGCATGTGAGTGACCTAGTGTGGGGGTCATTAGAGCTGTTCACACATATTTTTATTCCCTTCTTTGTCCCTCAAGTCAGATCTGGCTATATGATTTGCTTTGAATAAAATAGGAGATGAGGGGACTTGTGTCCCATCCAGATGGAAGCTCTAAGAGCTAGCGGAGGAATGGTCACATCCTTGTCTCCCTGTCTTGCTGACTGTGGAAGCATGAGTCAACAGGACGAGCAAGAAATAAACCTGCATTATGTTAAGTCACTGAGATTTAGGGGCTGTTTGTTACCACACCATAACCCAGCCTATCCAGACAGACACATCCAGTGACACCAAGTAACTTAATAGTTCCATTAGGTCTCTGGGTAATGTAAAATGGTATATATAGTAGGGTAGCATTGGGGATCAGATGCCTTCATTTAATACAGGCAACAAATACTTATTAAGTGTATACTGTGTGCCAGACAGAGTACATGGGGATAACAGATCACTGCTGAATGCGATTTGATGTGTTACCCTTTGTTACCTCTTTGCTAAATTCCTGAGGAGCAGATGAGTAAGGGTTCACTGCTTTAACGTAACTGATGAAGACAAAAAAAAAATCTAAGATTAGTGATGTCTTTACTTTTTTTTTTTTTAATGAATGACATTATTTCAGATAACAATGTACTGGAGAAAAAAAATGAACTCATTTCAGAAAATCCTGAGATTTCTTATATTGGCCAAAATCTATAATTCTTAACCCTTACAGTTCAGCTGTTCCCCAACCACATCAGGCACTTCCCAGGTCTGCACTCTGGTTCAGGCTGTGCTCTGCCTTGGACACTCTTCTTAGCCCCTTGTTATCTTTCAAAGATCAGCTCAAATGGCTTTCCTTCCCTGGAATTGTGTCCTCTCCGCCTCTCCACAACATCAGGTACATACCTCTACTTAGCACTTATTTCAGTCTGCTTTACATTATGATTATTGTTTACATGATATAACTTCCTGTGGTAAGACTCGATCCCCCCACTCCATAAAGGCTGTACATTCATTGTGAGTAAAGGCGTTTGTTTTATCCTGCTTTATATATCTCCAATCTGAATCCCCTCCCTACAGTTCAATACATGTTCATTGGTATTTGGATTGATTTGAGAGATTTGTTTGGGTGTGATCATGGATTTCTTAAAACAGATTGCGACTGCCCCGGTTTGGAATATTGAAGAAACAAAGAAACCCTTTCAGCTCTAAGAAGGGCGGTTTTAAAGCTGATACTTTTGGCTACTCTTGGGGGAATTAGTTCTGTTTTGGCCAAGGACCAAGGCCTGCCTCCTGAACACCCATCACACTTAGCTAATTTCCATTCTCCCCAGGGACTAAGACAGAAAGACAAAAGAGGAAGGAAGTAGGCATTTCAGAAGAAATGAAACCCACCCACAAAGAGCCAGTTGAAAGGGAGAAATGAGGAGGGTAGGAGGGAGTTGGTGTTTAAAAAAAGAAAAGAAAAGAAAAAAAATGAATGCAGAATTTAGATTGCATTTCATTATCCATCTTCTCTGTATCATACCAATAACTCTCTTGACTTGCTATCCCTCCCCAGGATAAGTCCTGGTGGCTCAAAGCTAGTTGCTACCGAAGCAGTGATCAGAAGCCCCCAGTATTTGTGCGAAAGATGCCAAGCCACTAGGTTCAGCCCTTCTCTCTCCCCTTCCCATATCCCTTCCCCACTGGACCCTAGCATCTACCAGCCAGGACACCTGCTCTTTCCTGAAAGTTTACCCCATGAGTGATAAATATGAGAGAGAAGCTTATGGTTTTTCCCTCCTGTTTTATCAGCCGCTTTAACTCTTCTCCACTCAGTTTCTTGCCTGTCATTCTCCAGCAGGATTGAGAAAACCAATGACTTTGGCTTCAAAGAGATGGAGGCTTGAATCCTAGTTCTCCCACAGACCTGCCTTCAATGCCTCAGAATGTTATTCAACCATTTCCATGTTTCCTCATTTTATAAAACAGAGTTAAGTATGCCTGTGTAAAGTGATTTCTGTAAGGATATGAGATAGAGTTGTAAAGTCACATAGTTGGTGCTCAGTAACTTTATTGTTATTGCCAATAAATATTTTTCAACGTTTTTTCCTCCTGTCTGTGGTGTTTCCACTATGGTGATCTTGGTTGTGTCCTAATGATCTTATGTCTCATATCATGGGGTTTCTTCTAAGTCACCTTTCTGAAAGTAGAGATCAGAGCATGGCACCTTCACAAGACCCATTCCATACCTCCAAAACTATTAAAAACTTTCCAGTCGTTCTTTGAGGTCTATAAGAAAAACCTTAACCCAGTTGTCTCATGAAGGCTGAAGCAGCCTGGCATCTGTATCCAGCTGCATTGCCCATTGTTCCCCTAGTTTTAACGGAGAGAAATTGTTTCTCTAAGGAATCCCAAAAAGTCACACCTCAGGGTCCATGCAATAGTCCACCTCCCATGTTGAGAGTGGGTTTGGCCTGAGACTTGCTTTGAGCACCAGGAAGTCAGCATATGTGACCCAAGCAAAAGCCTAAGTGTTTCTATATTGGGGCTTCCCATCTTGAAACTCTGCTGGTATCATGTGAAGAAGTGCAGTCGGTCCAGCCCCTTTAGAATGAATGCCTTCTTGGAGAGAGTTGCCCAGCTATCCCGGATATCCCAGTGAGCCTAACCCAAGCCAGTGCCGCTACCTGGGGGCACCCAGCCAAAGGCTTGCAGAGAAGCCATCCGGCCAACCCACACACTTCAGAGAAATATTAAAGCATTGTTGTTTGAAGCCCTGTTTTAGAGTAGTTTGTTACACAGCAGTAGATAACTGATACGGTGCCTTTTTTCTCCAAAGTAATGAGCAATTATAGTTCTTTGAAAACATCATTTTTTGTCACGTATCACATTCCTTTGGAAACGCTATTTCTTGAGCTTGTAATGCCCTTCTCCCTTGTCTGTAACTCTATCGCAGCATGGTGCAGTGGAGCTGGCGTATAGTAAGTGCTTAATAAAGGCTGAACGAATACACTGAGAATGTCAAATGGGCCACAAAGCCTTCAAAGGTGTACATTACATCCATCATTGTTCTTATTGGAAGTCTAGATAGAAATTCATTCATGTTGCTGCTTTTATGAAAGACACTAATGGTTTACATGCAACTCCATACTCACAGTCAGAGATACTACGGAAAATGTCTTGGCTTAAAAAGGGATTTAAGTTTTAATAAAAAATAAAACAAGTTCTTTCACTACTTAGTTAGCAACTTAAAAATTATAATATCCAGACTTAGCAAAGGTATAGAGTAACCCTCATACATGACTGGTGCCAGGAAGAATCAAAGTGAAATTTGGGAGATAAATTCTGGTACATATTAAGAGCCATAAAAAATACAGGTTTTCTTTGATCCAGTAATTCCACTTCTCACAGCCTAACTCATAGAAATACTCCAAAATATAGAAAAAGAGGTACAAGAACATTGAGTATGGCATTATTTGTTTTGAAAAGTATAAGTAAGTTAGATTCCCATCACCAGGAATTTGGCTCAATCAGTTTTACACATCCATTCGTTGAAATGTTGTGTGACCATTTAATAGCTATGAAGTCCATCATGGAAAATACAAAAGAGGAGATATTAAAAGGAAAAAAAATAAGGATACATAACTGACAACAATATAAAAATAAATATGTAAAAGGAATTACAAGGAATTCTGGATGATTTTCTCTCTTTCTCCCCCAGATTTTATATAATCTCTTAGAATTATTTTTATAATTTAATTTTTAGAAGACAAAGAGAAACATCTCTTATATTTAATATAAAAATATAGTATTATACAAATAATTTGATGCTAGCTTTTAATTTAATGCTCTACCTGAGTCTGACCCCTTGTAGTAATTGCTGTTACATTACAGAATCCAGGAATCATGGTGTTTCACCATCTGGTTTATGCCATCTCTTTAATCAATATTTATGATTATACTTTGCAGGGGTTTTATGAGTCATTGTACCTTATAGAAGGTTTTTTGTTGTTGTTGTTTTTAAATTAAGTTATTTTTGTGAACATTATTAATACTTACTGCCTTTTATATGGAGCGATTTATATTGAGAAGGATTCCTCATGATGGTGGTGAAGCTCTATGCCAGGATGGATTTACATATTCCATTTAAAAAGCTGCAGCCTGGAGAGCTAGTTCATCCCAGTCCCAGACACGTGCCCAAAGAAAATCACTGGAGCAAGACTCATGATAAGTTTCCAATGCCTTCAGCTCTTCCTGCAGGTTGGAAGACCTCCAAAATTTCTATCTCAGCCATTAGGACTTTCACAAGGTCCAATCACACACTTCCAGATACATTTCTACCAGGATGATCTGCTTTCATCAAAACTCAATACATCTGCAATGGCACCAACTGATTATTCTCCTGACTTTCATGTTTCTCACATCAGTACCCACTTTTTAGGTCACGTAAACCCCCCAGATCAGAAAATTAATGATATCTCTTTCTCCTGGACATAGAGAGGAGTTCAACAAGGCCAGTCTGTTTTGGCACTGCCTCTCAGATTAAAACCCTTATTGCTTTTTCCTGCCTCCGTGCATATTTAGGTTTTACCATGATTTCATAGTCTCCTGATTAGTCGGTCTCTCTGCCTCTTCTCTGCTTCCCTGACCCATCAATCCCACTGTTACGTGAAAATGCCTAGAGTGGTCCATGCAAATCCCTGGGACACCCAAAATGTCAGTACATTTCTCATTACCAACTTGGGTTCGATCAACTGTCACATTCAAAGCTGTTTGTAACTTAGAGCCAGTCTACTTTTCTAGCTCCGTTCTCTCAAGACCTCCACATTGCACAACTCCGAGGGCGCCGTTTACATTACAGAATGCATCTGTGCCCTCTATCCCCACTAGGTGTGCGGTGTGAAAGGTGCCCACACGGGGCTCGGTAACCCTGCTTTCCGTTCCAGCCAGACAGACCCCATTCTGTGAAAAGGCCCTTTCGGCCTCTGCATGTTTGGACCATCTCTGCCTAGCAAGCCTTGCCCTGTCATTAATATCCCTTCTCTTGGAAGCCTTTCCAGTTTCCCCAACCCTTTTCCTCTCTTCTCGTATCACTCTAATTATATTTGTTAAGTTCATGTATTGAGATAGGTCAGAATTGGACAGAAGTAATTTTTACTCCCTCCTCATTTCAGCACTGTCTTTTCTCCATGACCTTGGGCAGGTTGCTTTACTTCTCTGAGCCTCATCTGCCTGTAAAATGGAGATAGTTTTACCCATTCCCACAGAGCATCAGGGAGATTAAATGAGGTCATAAATTATGACATAACATGCTTAGCATGTCTCCTAGCGCATTGTGAATGCTCCACATCGGTGGGTTGTAGCAGTGGCTGTGGCAGCTACTGCCAGGGAAGTGGGGCCCAAGGAGGCTCTGCCACTTACAAGCTGTGAAGACTTGAACAAATTCTCTTTACCTTTCTGAACCTTGTTTTCCTTTCAAATAAAATGATCAAATGACACAGTGAGCAAGAAAGTGCTTTGTAGACTAGGCAGGCTGTCTAAACATAAGGTGGCAACATCAGCCTAAGCACCTAGATGGCAGAGTTCTCTTTTATCCCTTATTCCCCTCTGGGCCTTGCACCACCATGTGACTAAGCATGCTCAATCCAGTACTGTACAACCTATTGAATGTTTGAGCAGAACTTTATATGTGAATCCAAAGAGTGATGGAACATAGTTGTTATGTGCTTTTAGAGTATGAAGAGATTTTAGAGCTGGTTTGCTTCAGTGCCCCATCTCACCTCACCTGAAGTCATGCCCAGTGTCATAAAGAGATTCAGCAGCTGAGCTCAGAGCTGTATCCAATTTCTCAGGGTTTTCTTCCCATTATTCTTTGCTGACTCACCATATTAAAATCCCATAAATGAAAAAAGTATACATTTAAATGTCATTAATTTTTACATTAACCAAGAACTTAACAACCTAGTTAAGGGACTTGTTGGAAAGTTTTCTTAAAGACAGTGGAAGAACTAGAAATAATAGCACTGGAATTTAGCACCATTTTTCTGTTAAATATTTTCTAGAGCAGTCACTGTAGGTTTGAGCCTGTGACCTCTTGAGGAGAGGAGGGTGTGCCTTGTGACTGACGTAGGGCAAGCCAATGAGATCAGACACCTAGGACTGGAGTAGAGAGAGCAGAGGGGGGGGGTAGGCATCCTCAAGCTGAGAGGGTTGGGTTTTGCTTTTTTTTTCCCCACTTCTTTAATGCCACTCCTTCTGTTACCAACCTCCTTCCCCTGTAGGGCACTCCTATGTACCACTACCACCACCTCCATCCTCCTTCCCCTGTAGGGCATTTGTATGTACCACTACTGCGAACACCCCTCAGATGCTGGGAGTTCCTTGAGGTGAGGGAACCTGTCGTTTACATTCTTTGAATCTTCCTTAACACCCAGTAATTCATTATAGAGGCTTCATGGTAATAGATGAATCGATGGATGGTTGAATAAAATAGGGAACAAATAGTGATAGCCAGACGATGTGAGGAAGAAAGGCATGCCAACTCACTCCTCTGCTACCAGGCTTCCAGCACATTTTAGAGTGACTTTTCAGAGATAGCTTGAGTTCATTTTGTTTTAGCATCCTTAATCATTTTGTCTGGTGCCCTTTGAGCTAAATTCAACCTGTTTTCCATATTGGCCCTCTAATAGAAATAGAGAAATAAGCCAATCTATATTATAGTGAATTCTTTGCCAATGTTTAAAAATTACAAATGTCATATTTTAGAAGAATCCAGGTTTTTCTGGAAAACTCAGCAACAGTGGGCTTATACTTCCATTTCCTTTAGACAGGGCAGACACTGTCCTATGTGCCAAAGTAGTAGGCACAGACACAGATAATAGTCAATTGCTATTTATCACTCAAGTTCAAACTTTTAAAGATCCTGACTCACACTTCTTCCTTATATTACTTGCTTGGCCCCATTAGACTTTAAAGTTCAACACTCTGGCTTGCTTTACCTGATATAACAGGCTCTATCCCACACTAAAGGAGAAAAAAAAAGATTAAAGAAGAGAAATTTTAAGAAAGTAATGTAATAACAGTACTTACCGAATTTTTGCCATATGTATGGACTGTACTATTTTAAGTATCCTCACTATGTACTCTGTGGATCAGCAGCTAGTCTTATCACCATTTTATAGCTGAGGAAACTGTGGTTTAGATATTAGGTAACTTGTCCGAGGTTACAAATCACAAGTATTTATAATCCAGATATTTCTGCCTCCAAAGCCCACTGTTGGAACCATTACACTGCCTTTGTACTCTTTCTTAACATATAAATGATGAAATCAGCACTATAATATACTTCTTCATCTCTTAGAAAAAGCAAATAAATATTGATTAATTGCACTCAAGCAATTTTAAATTAGGCAGTCAATTTTGAAGTGCTCCAAATCTTGCCTATTTGTGTTCATGCGGTGGCGGGCTGGCATTAATAACATGCCTGGGTAAATTCCCTTAGCATTTGGTAGTTTGAAACATCCAACATACAGGTGGGAAGATGTGTATAGCAAAGAAGTAACAGAAAATCTCTTTCTTTTCTTTTCAATTGAACTTATTATGACATGTAGGGAATTCATTCTGAAAGATGGTAGGTTTCTTAAATGGTGGCTAATTCTGATGCATCTGCAAACACTTGACTCTTTGGGTACCCGCGCTCCTTCTGCAGTTGTGTGTGCAGACGGGGACGTTATCGCTGAATTAGAGAAATTAGAGGCAACCCAGACTAACTGTCATACACTCCGGCCCCCTTGCGGCATGGGAAGGCTCCTTTCCACTCTCTTTTTAGTTAATAGCTCCTGTGTCTTCATTAAATACATCTGCCTGGTTCATTTTTTTCCTAGTGACATTTCATTTTTTTTTCTTTTAATTGTGCCCTATGAAATTTTTTGAGAAATTCTTATGTAAACCAAATGTTTACTCCTACCCCTACCATTATTATGCAGCATTATAATAGTAGATCTTATTGGCTGTTCCACATTGTGCTGGAGGCACGTAAGTCCTTATCTAACTGTTTATAGCAAGGGCTATGCAAGCAAAAACCCCAAGTTCATGTGGTGAGCCTGCAGTGGAATGGAAAGTTGCTTCATTCAAGGGATAACCAAGGCTATTAGAAGAATTGCTGCTTTGTTTTATGTTAATGCCTTGCAAGAACACGTGTCCAGAGCTAAGACCAAAAAAAAAAAAAACCAAAAACATTTATTAAACCTATTTGCTGCACATTTCATTATCCTAAACCTTCTAGGGAGTCATAGCCTAAGCAGCAGATTGGCCAAATGGGGACACATTATCAGTTAAATGTAATTGGAGACAATCACAGGTTTTAAATTGTTTCTCTCCTAGTAGGAAGAGTGTGTTCTTATGGTTAACAGACATTTGCATTCCTGAGAACATCCTGAAATACACTGTATGTTAAGATTTCAGAATGCACATTAATGTCTTCGTAGGTGTTCAGTTCACTGGTTTATGCCTGTTTCATTTGACAGCTGCCACAAGAAGCTCCTTTCTGTGGCAGTTTTCTAGTCATGTGATTTCTGGGGTACTAAAATGCTTTCTCAAATCCCCACCTAAGAATATGCTTCCCACAAATTTTCCCCCTGGGCTGGGAATTCCCACCATTAGTCACTGCTCTGGCAGTGGAGACTCCTGCGGAAAGTGGCCCATTAAGATCTATTAGATCTGCCACTGTAAGACTGACAGAGTTAAGATTTCTCTGGACTTAAAAATTTTCCCACCTCTGTATGTAGGCAGGGGACATTTGGAATGTTCTTATATATTTTTGTCCTGTATCCAGTTGCTTCTCGAAATCAAAGATCTGGTTCAAATGTTATATCTGCCATAAAAATCATCCCTGACTGCCCCAGCCAAGAGCACTGTCTACCATATTAATGCCTGTGGTGCATATTTATGTCTTCACTAATTCATCATTACCTGAAGAATAAGATGTTAGAAAAATATTGAAAACAGAGAAATAAACATGGATGTTTGCCTTTGGGTCATTTCCTCCAGGGCAAGTTTTCCTCAAAGCAATAAATGATCCAGGGGATATATGCAAGGATTTTAGATGATGCATGGATTACTTTTTAATTTCAATTATTATTTAACCATGGCCTATGGCCCTGAAAGGGAAGGATTGTGCCTCATCATCCCTCCACATAATAGTGCATGCATGTGAACTAATTGTTATTCCTAAAGCTAATATCTAAGGAAATGTATTGTTTTTCATGGATCTAGCAAATAAAATAGAAGTGGATGTGCATTTTAGACTTGTTATCTTACTACCTCCCAGATTTATAATCTTAGTGTCTCTCAATTAGTAGTCAGAATTCCCTCCCCCCCTTTTTTTTCCTACAGTGTCTTGGGAAATACCTTACCAAAAAAGATTCTGTTGAAGAGTAATCAAGATCTAGCTAAATAGATCTCTGTATTTTTTGGGGGGGGGGCGGGTGGAGGAGCTAGTTATAAATCCTAGGAACTGGGGATTTACAAGATTCTACACGAGATCTCTGTGAAATATCTGGTCTGGAGAGCTGAGTAATTTCACAGCCTGATGCAGGCAGGGCACATACTTTTTGTCTCCAACTTCACCTTCTTTGTCTGTCCTTTGGTGTCTCCATGGAAGGCAGGCAGTTCCCCCAGAAAATAGCATAACATCTGAAAAGAACTCAGGTTTGGGTATCAGACATCCTGGGTTTGAATCCTAGTTCTGCCACTTTGTGAGCTGGAGGGCCTTGAGCATGTTACTTAACTTCTCTATATTTCCTCATCGGTAACATGAGATTTACAGCACCTTATCCTTACAAGGTTTGCTATGAAGATTTGAGATAAGGAATGTAAAACACTTGGATGTATGGTAGAATTCATTTTATAATTATTGTGGTATAAAAGAAAGTTTTTCTGAAAACAGTGTTATTATGACAGGAAGAGCTGGAATACCCTTGGTATCTAAAGTTCAAGATGAGCCTGGAAGTAAGAAGGAAAAAGAAATAGAGAAAGCAGTGAAGGAGCTGTCAGATTCTTGCACATCAGCTGAGATCTTGTTAGAAATGCAGAATCTCAGGCCCAACCCAGACCTACTGAATCAGAATCTGCATTTTAACATGATCCCCAGATGATGCAGTTGCATATTAGAATGGGAGAAATACAGTTGTTAAATGATATTTCTTCTTCCTCTGATTTTTTATAAATTATTTACTTAGTTGAGAAAGGGAGAGAGAGAGCATGATGCACAAACGGGGAGGGGCAGAGGGAGAAGCAGACTCCCCGCCCAACAGGGAGCCCCTCATGGGGCTCGATCCCAGGACCCCAGGATCATGACCTGAGCTGAAGGCAGACACTTAACTGACTGAGCTACCCAGGTGCCCCTCTTCCTCTGTTTTTTAACCCTGGACAAGAGGTTGGCAAATGCAGGCACAAACTTCTTTTCTTGAAGCCGCTCAGAAGTAATAAAAACAACAAGAAGAATACCATGCACTATTCTAAGCACTGGACATGTATTAATTTGTTTAATCCCCACAACAGCACTATGAAGTGGTACAGTTATCATTCCCATTTTACAATTGAGGAAACTGAGGCACAGAGAGGTTAAGTCACTTAACAGGAGTTATACAGCTAGTAGTGCAGGTTCTGCGATTACAACCCAGGAATTTTGGCTTAGAGTCCCTTCTCTTACTACCATGGATTCCAGCTTCTTCTTTCTACCACTTCTCTAAATCATGGTTGAACTAAAACCCATGATCCAAGGATGCACCTGCCTCTTCCCTCCAGGCAAATATTTTCCCCCCAACCTTCCTTGAAATCATCTAGAGGTGAATCTATGAGTAGAGGTTCACAAACCTTAATCTTCCCCCACTGCCTCTGTCAGTTGTTTAGAGATAAATTTCTTCTTCCTAGCCTAAGTAGTAGCTTCCTGGGCTGACTTGCTGTACATGGTATTTCTCCCACTCCAGGCTGTTCAAACACTGTAGCCAGGATTATCTGGCAGCTCAGATCACCTGTTCCCATTTCAAAACTTCAAAAGCTTCCCTATTTGAATATAATCCACCTGCCTCTACTGGAGATTCCAGTTTCTTCCTAGATCCTGACTCAAGGCTGCCTTTCCAAAACTTTTTTCAACCATCTCTGCCAAAACATGAGCATTCATGGAGTGACCCAGCTGCACACTCACTTTCATAGGCCATGCTTTTCTCTCTCTCTGGAATGCCATTTCCCAAATTCTGTCTTCCTGAGCCACACTCAGGCCCTGCACAGATACTACATTTTCAAGAGACTTGTACACGTACAGAGTCAAGATTCATCTTTCTCTCCCCTCTTTTCCTGTTCAACTCTGTGACTGTCTCATAGAAACATCTTGTATTAATATTGGACATGTGCTCTGTACTAGGCTAGTTAAATGTCCTCCGAATCAAAATATTGACCATAGATAATGACTTCTACTCAATATACTGCCAAACTTGACTTCCTGAGGCACATTTATCCAGCTCTCTCTACAGAGTATCTGGCATTTAAGCAATTACATGACAGTACATTAGGGAAGGTGGTAGAAGTCCCCTTCACCCTGGAGCAGATTGCTCTGAGAAATCTCATTCATTTATTGATTTTCAACAAACATGAAAAGCAATGAATCTTGTATGAAGAGCAGTGAATAGCTTCATTGCTATCCCACTCCATTCACCTATTCTCCCTCTATACCTAAGTTTATTTTACATGCATACATATATTTTTAAACATACATTCACAAAATAGTTTGAGCTCTACCCATTGTCCAAAGGAGTTCACTTTCTAAAGATGTATATACCCTTTGATATGACAGCTTACTTCTAGAAATCCTAAGAAATTATCATGAATTCATTCAAAGATTATGCTACAAGGATGTTCATTGCAGGATGGTTTATGTTAGCAAAGATTTACAATAACTTAAATGTCCAAATTGGTAGTGATTAAATAAATCATAGTATATCCAACTAGCAGCATGCTTTAGATGAAACGATATTGAAAATGTTTGTGGAAACAGGTTCGTGATATATTTTTAACTGAACAAAACATGTCTGAAAGAATAGAGAACCCAGAAATAGACCCACATAAATATGTCCATCTGATTTTGACAAAGGTGCAAAAGTAATTCAATGGAGGAAGAGTAGTCTCTTTAACAAATGATGCTGGGGCAATTGAACATCCATAGGCAACAAATAAAATAAAATAGTCTTGGCATATATCTGATACTTCATAAAAAATTACTTCATAGTAGATCATAGATTTAAATGTAAAATGTAAAACTAGAAAATATGTAGAAGAAAACATAGGAGAAAATCTTTGAGACCTAAGGACGGGCAAAGAGTTCTTATAAATGAAACTGTAAGGACGATCTATAAAAGTAAAAAATTGATAGTAATAGTTTGGACTTTGTCGAAATCAAGCACTTTTGCACAAAAGACCCTCCTAAGAGAATAAAAAGACAACCTATAAGCTGGGAGAAACTATTTGCAAACTGCATATCTAGTGAGGACTTGAATCTAGTTATGTATAAAGAATTCTCAAAGCTCAGCAGGAAACAAAGAATAAAAACCAAAAAATCCAATTGGAAAATGGGCAAAAGACATGAATAAACATTTCATCAAAGAGAAAATATAGTGGCAAATAAACACACAAAAAGATGTTAACATCATTAACCATTAAGGAATGCAAATTAAAACCACAATGAGATGTTACTTCATACGTATCAGAATGGATAAATAAAAGCTAATGATATAACCAAATGCTGGTAGGACATGAAGTAACTGAAGCACTCATACATTGCTGGCTGGAATTTAGAATGGTACAGTCATTCTGGAAATTAGTTTGGAGTTTCTAACAACAACAACAACAAAACCCCAAACCCTAAACTTGTATTTATTGTACAAACCAGCACTCCCATTTCTGGGTATTTCTTGGAATGAAATTAAAATTTACATCCACATGACAACCTGTACATGATTGTTCATAGCTGCTTTATTTGTAATAGTAAAAAACTGGCAACAGCCCGAATGGACTTAAATGGGTGAATGATTAAACAAATTGTGGTACATCCATACAGGAATACTACTCAGCAATATAAAGGCATAAACTATTGATGTATGCAACAACTTGGATGAATTTCATGGGAATTGCGGTGAATGAGAAAAGCCCATCTCAAAAGGTTACACATGCATGATTCCATTTATATACATTTGCAAAATGACAAAGTTATAGAGATGGAGAACAGATGAATGGTTGCCAGGGGTTAGAGATGGGGTGGAAGAGGGAAGGGGGATGGGAGTGGCTGTAAAGGAGTAACACAGGGATCTGTGTGGTGATCAAATAGTTCTGAATCTTGATTGTGGTGTTGGTTCCATGAATCTACACATGTGTTATAATTATATAGAACTACACACAGATACAAACTCTTGCATGCAAAGAAGTACATGTGAAACTGGTGAAATCTGAATGAGGTCTGTGGATTATGCCAACATCAGTTTCCTGGTTTTGATGTTGTACTACAGTTATCTAAGATGGTACCATTGGGCAAAACTGAGTGAAAGGTACATGGGTACCTCTGTGTACTATTTTTGTAACATCCTGTGAATCTATAGTTATTTTAAAATAAAAATTAAAAAAAGAATCATTTTGCTACATGTGATAACTTGGATGGATCTCAAGGACATTATACTGGATGAGAAAAATCCCATCTCAAACAGCTACATACTGTATAATTCCATTTATACAAGGTTGCATATTGATGGTTGATGAAAATGTTACCAGAGGTCACAGGAACTTAACCCTGAATTTCCCCTAGGACACATGATTCAGTATTCGCTAAATCGGTGTTTGTAGTGACTTTGCAGACCATAATTACCACAAATACGAGAATCAACTGTATCTAATTCTCATAATGGCAAAATTATAGAAATACAAAACACATTAGTAGTTGCCAAGGGATAGGGACAAGGAGGGTGGTGTGGAAAGGGCAGACAATAAAGGTTTTCCATAAGGGACTTTTACGTAATGGGATAATTTTTTATATAGATTACACAAATCCATACATGGGATCAAATTGCATGGATGTGTCCGTCCACAGAGTATAGTTGGTATTGTACAAGTGTCAGTTTCTTGCTTTTGATACATTATGTAAAATGTAACCATTGGGGGAAGCTGAGGGAAGGACATGCTAGACTCTGTACTGTTTTTGCAACTTCTTGTAGTTTATAATCATTTCAAAACATTAAAAGTCTACAAAACAATATGTATAATACAACCACACATATATAATTTAAAATTGATAACTACACCTTGAAATTTCAAGTTCTAATTATAATTGCTAATTATAATAAAAGTTTAGGAGGGAATGACCAAAATCATCTAGGATGAAATCATTGTGTGCTGGGGGCAAAGTACCTTTTAATTTAGATTTAGTCCTGACTAAAATTAAATTTAACCAGGATTTAGATTTAAATTTTATTAAGTATAGAGATAATTTTTAATGTTTACATAAAATCTATAGTGTTAGTGTTTTCCTATAAATTTGAGGATCAACTATAAGTATTTGATAGTCAACTTTCATATAATATTTATTTATTTTGGAATATTAGAAGTTTATTTAACACTTGAGTGTATCCAATAGATTAGCTTATGTTTCTAATTTAAAATAAATGGACTAAATGATTTAAAATTTTAATTTGGAGTTGAAAGTAAAATAATTTTAAGATTACAAATATTATTGGAATATTTAGGAAAAGATTCATCATCATATTTAAAGGTGTAATGTAATAGACTTACAGAAGTTAGTTAAGTATTAGAGAAGATTTGTTGAATAGTTAACGTATTTAATTTCATCTTCAACATATATGGTAAGTTTATAAGTGCATCATGAAGCTTAAGGAAATTTCATTTACTAAGTACTTGTAAAAGTGATAAAGATGTATCAATAGAATGATAAGATTTGAAGTCAAACTTAAAACCTTAAGGAAAAACAAGGTTTATGAATATGTGACTTTAATAAGTGGAATATTAACTTTTTTTAAAGTAGCCCCAGAACATTTGCTGTTGTATGTCCTCAAGAATACCCAAATCTAATGTTTATAGTATAGGATATAGATACTCATTTTGTTGGTATGTAGGCATTACAAAAGAAAATTATGAAACTAGGATTAATACGGTAAGAGTGGTAATGAAAAACAGGAAACAAAATAACAATATAATTTCAATATGATATATGGCAAATTAGGTAAGACTGTATTCATTTGAAATAGTCTATATTTCATATTGGTTTACAGAAACATTCACTAAGTTTCCTAAGAACTCAGAAAAATGTCATCTCTAGTTTTTCTCATTAGGAAGGTGTGAAATCCCGAAAAACAGTTTTGAGAGGGATTCTTTGTCCCTTGTCCTCCTTTTGAAATGAGCATGAGTTTTGGTGTCAGAATTGAGTTTCAGTGCTTGCTCTGACTCTTACCAGCCACAACACCTTAAGTGAAAATCATTCAACTGCTCAGAACTTCTGTTTCCTTTTCTGTAAAATGAAAATAATAATACTACTTGCACATATAAATGTATCTGTTACACAGCAGGCACTTTATGAATGGGGTTCCCCCCTTTTCCCCTTAACTTTTTGGATACTGTCAATCTTGTACCTGATCGTGCTTCCCTCTTTGCTTGTGGGCTGGGACAGCACTGTTGGTGCTCTAGTAAAATGGGTTATGCATTTCTGCGTGTGCATCTCACCCTTGGTCTTACTATTGTTCGCACTTTATTTTCCCGGTGCCTCACCTTTCTCTGGTAATGTTGTATCTCTCACATTATGTTTATGTTGGGAACCACCGTAAATCCTTTGTGCAAGGTGCTGGAGGTGAAAGGTACTGAATAGGTTTTGGCTGGTTCCTTTTCCCTCCTAGACACCAAAAGACAGGCCCTCCCTCCCTCTCTCTGTGGTGGACAGGTCTTCCCAGGCTTATGAGAGCCCACCCCGCTAAGAGAAGGCTCATAGAGTTTCATTTAGAGTAGGTCAAGTAAAGAAGTGGCCACTGGAATCTTCTAAGACCTTCAGCACTTGATTCTTCAAGTGACTATTAGCTGTTTTGTGCAAAGCTCACAGCAAATTCTTAATCCGCAACCAGCTTTCACCTGCCATCCAGCTGTTTTCTGTGTAGGGAATTAAAGTTGATGTTTGTAAGTAACTAAGCAAAATACAACTATTCTTAAAAAAATGCATTTTTTAGAGGAAGTGTGTGGATGTATGATGCATTTCAGAAAAAAGTAAGTGTCCCAGATTGTAACTTGATTTTTTGGTTCAATATTAGTAGTTAACTATAATATATTGTTACAATTATTATCGGAGATAATAGAGATAAAACTCCATATTCCCTAAACCTTAAGAGTGAAAAAAAAAACATATGCAAATAAGTATGAAAATATTTTCTGTGGTTTTGAATGGGATCAAGATATGTGTGTACTGTGTTTATGTTTAAAATCCTTCCACCTGGTCAAAATGCTTTCAAAAGAGAAAGAATAGCTGATGCCTCTTGTTCAGACTGAAAAGTATTGTGATTACACTGAAAAGCATGGCCCCTCTTGAAGTTTAGTTTTTTACTTCCTTTATTTGAGTATAAAGCAAAAGGAGGTTTCTCTAAGATGTCCTAATAGAAGCTTTTGAATGATCCGCAGAGGTAGCATTGAGGTGAATGGAGTCCATCAAGATTTGCCAGAAGTATGAAATAATTATCGAAAGGATTCCATTAGAGACAAAAGCTACCTAGACTAATAGAGACAAAAAATGCTGACCCTTTTCAGGCTCTTAACTTTCTCTAATGGATGGCTGTAAGTTAAAATCCAAGATTCAACTGAATCATTGATTCTTGAAAGAAAAATATTGAGTATAGTGGCATATAAGCAAAAGCTGGAAAAATGGTCAGATAGACCTATCTTTTAGTTAAAGCTTATAATGACATTTCCTAGGATTTGTTTTTGTTTTTGTTTTTTGGGTTCACAGGAATAGAGGCTAAACAGTGGGATATATTTTCATGAAGTAAATATTAGTTTTAATAAAGAAATGAAGGCTGCCTCAAATAAGTACAACATGGTTGTGAACTCAACAAAAAGTAATCTACAGATTTTTAAAAGATAGTGGCCATTATATGTTACCTACTGGGTACAGAGTGATCTTTGGCTACTAATTGACCCATGTCTTAAATTTTGTACTTTGCTGTGAGGGGATCATGGAAGTGCTTCTCCCACAGAAAGTTTTGGAGGTATATTTTGCAGTGCACACTTCAGTAGCCAACATACAACATACACATACGCACGTGTACCTAGCTAGGAAAAAGATGGGTCAAATACCTGAAATTATCTGAAATTTCCTGTGTTTGTTGAAAGCAGCAACTGATGCCTTTGCCTCTAGTTGTTGCAAAGCACTTTACTGCAGCTGGGTAGAAGTGTTCTGAGTATCAAATTGGTAATTAAGTGGTCTGTTATGGAGGGAAAATTGCTAATAATAAATAAAGGTACTGCCATTGTCTGAGTGTAGGGTCCGCTGAAGTCATAGATGTCAAGGAGAGAAGTGAAACTGTGGATGAGGCATTTTGGTTGTCATTTAAGTTAATACTAGGTTGCTCCTGATTAACAAGATGGGCTGAAGTGGCCAGTAATATGAACGTAGAAGTAGAGAACCTATTTTTAAATCTCAAATATAGCACTAGGATAAATAAAAAAAAATTCTGTATCATTTAAGTGGGCATGTTAGTATACTCCATATACTGGCTAAAAACTGATCATTAATAAATATTACAGTATTCAAATTAGTCTTCTGAGGGAATATAGGAAAACTGAGAGTACCGTTAATGAATCTTTTTCCTGAGAATCACATAGTATTGGTATAATTTTATACTGAGGATAATAAAGAATTTCATAATAATGACTCAGCAGATTCTGGATACATTCCTATCAAAGTCTTCTAATTGAGCTCACTGAAAACTACAAATGTTTTAAATAATCAAAAAAGTTATCTAATCAAGCAATAAATAGTAATTAAATAAGTCAATATACATACAAACACATGTATATAAAATGGAGTGAAATCATGTATGGTTGGACTTTTATTAATAAAATAAAATGTTTTATGGAATATAAAGTAATTTCTCTTAAATATAATACAACCTCCATGTTACTCTGAGTTCTTCAACTTCAGAGTAACTCTTGCCTCACCATGTGTCTGTACTATAATATTTGTATGGTTATACTTTCAAAACAAGCTTTCATATATGTTTTTTTAAATTCTTCAACAGTTCTGTGAAGTAGGTGGGACAAATATTATCATTAGTTTTGTTTTACAGATGAAAATACTGATACTCAGGAGATTAAAGTAAGTGATTTACCCAAAGTCACACAACAACGAGGTGGCAGAGTCTAGAATCAATTCTGTCTTTTCATGAGTCCAAAAAGTGTGGGGTGTGGGTGTGAATGTGGGCAGGGTGGCTGGTTATTGTGATTACTCTTCATAGTTGAAGATGCTCATGCTGATGGCCTTTGTGATGGAGTGACTTACTAGGTGACAGAGGAGGTTAGGGGAGAGAAGAAAGAAGAGAGAAAAAGAAAAAATATATATATAGGTTCAGTGTCCTTTTTAGTTTTAAGATTTTATTTGTTTATTTGATAGAGAGAGCACAAGCATGGGAAACAGCAGGCAGAGGGAGAGGGAGAAGTAGGCTCGAGCCCCGGGACCCTGGTATCATGACTTGAGTTGAAGGCAGACACTTAACCAATTGAACCACCCAGAAGCCCCCTAGGTCCAGGTTCTACAGTGCCTGTTTTGTGAATGTCTGTTTGCTTGTAAGATGTTTTCATGTTTTGTGACTCACATGCATGCCTTCCAGACTACATGACACTCTTGTTCAAAAAAGAGACACTATATCACAGAAAGTGAAAATTGTCATCCAAATCAAATAATATGTGTCAGCTAAGCTATTTGCAAGACAGGATCAACACAAGTATGGCCTTTGGGATCCTGCCATTGGTTGAAACTAAACTAGAATGGAGGATACCAGCACTTCATAGTATTAGGAAGTTTATGTTAAAACTGTTGAAATAATACTATAATGGTATTAGAAAATGAGGTTGGAAGGTTATTATTACTTTTTTTTTTACCTAAAAATTTCTTACTTTTGTATCTGACTCATGAAGAGGAAATATCCTCCATACTATGCTATATCTGGAAGTGTCTGCATGGACCTTTAGTATGGAGAGTACAATTATATCCTGATTCTATATAGTAGATTTTTAGAACATTCACAGATTTAACAAGTCTTAATGGGATAGAGTAATTTGTAATTATCTCTTAGGAATATCTTTTTTTTTAAGATTTTATTTATTTATTCATGAGCGACGGGGTGGGGAGGGGGGCAGAGGGAGAAGCAGGCTCCCAAGGAGTAGGGAGCCTGATGTGGGACTCAATCCCAGGACCCTGGGGTCATGACCTGAGCTGAAGGCAGACGCTTAACCATCCGAGCCACCCAGGCGCCCTCTCTTAAGAATATCTTAAGGGGTAAATAAATCAATGATTATGAAGTGCCTTCTACATATTTGACCCTTCCCATGAGAGAGTAACCCAAGCTAAGTGCCCTGTAGCACATCTCTGTCATCAGACAAGAGTTCCTAAGTTAAGGATTTGTAAAAAAATCTTAGGATATGGATAAGAAAAATATTGAAATACCTACTCAATTCCCTGCATTGTAATGAGAATTTGTTTGAAAGTGCCCCTTCCCCCAAATATGTTTACAACTATAATTTGCTTGCAACACAAATTCTAACGGAGTCAGAATATTTAAATATTACATACTTCATTTGTTGACAGAATTGATCAGGTCCAAATGCTGTTTTTGGTTTTGCAGACATCACTGGTGAATAATTTGGAAGAACACTAGAATATGAATGCCCTGGAAATGCTGAGATGTTTTCAGTATATATCAAAATATAAATCCCACTAATTATGTACTTATAGTATACTCTGGGCAAACAAAAACAAAAAACAAAATGAAACAAAAAAAACTTGGTTCTTCTCTAGTCAGTTTTTCAAGTTTTCAAGTAACTATCATATGCTGAATGGATAGCCCAACTGGGGTGAGTGGGCCCAAAGTAATAAAAATATGCAGGACAGTAGACCTGCCAATAAGAAGCTTTTTTATTTATTTTTATTTATTTTTAAATTTTATTTATTTGACAGAGAGAGACACAGCCAGAGAGGGAACACAAGCAGGGGGAGTGGGAGAGGGAGAAGCAGGCTTCTGCCGAGCAGGGAGCCCGACGTGGGGCTCGATCCCAGGACACTGGGATCATGACCTGAGCCGAAGGCAGACGCTTAACGACTGAGCCACCCAGGCGCCCCAAGAAGCTTTTTTAAAATGAAGGGGGTTTTAGGTTTCCCAGACATATAAGGGGGAAAAAAGGATAATGGTACAGATTACAGATTCTGATAGTCCAGATGTCATGTCAGTCATTAAGTAGCAATATTTGTGTAATAAATTAAACCAAGCTAAACGTACGGGTGAACTCCAGGGAACATGTGATGATATTTTTCTATGTGGATATAAATCTATATCTGTATCTATATTCTACATAGTAAGAAAGGTGACAAAACATTTGGCTTTTTTTTTTTTAAGAGAGAGAGAGTGTGTGCACAAGCGAGGGCTGGGTGTGGTGTGGGGAGGTAGGGGCAGAGGGAGAGGGAGAGAATCTTAAGCAGATTCCATGCCCAGTGCAGAGCCAGAGGTGGGGTTCAGTCTCATGACCCTGGGATCATGACCTGAGCCCAAATCAAGAGTCCAAAACTTCACTGACTGAACTACCCAGGCGCCCCAGCATTTGGCTTTTTGATGTAATTAATACTGTCCAAATATTTAAAAATGTTGACATTTTACTAGGTTTCTTTGCTATTAAATATAGTTATGTATATGTAGAATATATAGAAAATGTCCAGTTGAGAAAGTCTTGGAGAAAATCTGCCTACTCATTCAACTGCTCAAGGGCAAGCAGAGAATGGGAGGAAGGTTCATTTAAGTTCAGATTAATAATAAAATTTTTTTTCGATTGGGTTTGCATCTCTTTCAAATGTAAAAAAAATATGGTTCCTTGGGATTTTTTTTTATATTTTACATAAAGAGAGAGGAAAAAAACTCTTAATATTATCAAAGATTTAACAGGTTCAGAGGTCTAAAGATAGAGCTCATCCTCGAGTTAATAGCTTTACTGGTAATATCTTTAGCTGAAAAGTTTTAAATGAAATTTACATGGAACAAATCAGTTTTAGGTTTCAACATACATTTCAGCCTGAAGCAGTTTGCAAAATCCAACTAAATATATCAGCAAAACACTTCACTTATTTGAGATAGCATGTGTGTTTGCAAATGAGTTTCCCCTTTATAGTAGAAAATAGCACCAATGTCTACTTAGAGTTTTATTTTCTTGTTATTGTACCCTAGGTCCTTGTTTTAGTTATTGTTGTTTTCTCTTTCCCCTTGATTAAATAATTAATTTTACTTAGATTCTATATGTTAGTCATCAATCTCTGCCTCCCTCCCAAAGCTACCTTATCTGTTGAGAGTCTGCTTGATTGAGTTTATATAAACTCAATAGCCGGTTAACTAAATGCATTTTTCATTTCTCAGCTTTTGTTTTGAACAAATAAAAAAGCGGCTAACATTCATTTATTTTTCTTTTTGTTTGTCTTTTGAGGAAATTAATCAAATAATATGTGTTTAACCAGAGATTGGAGGAAAGGGCCTTATTTGTAACTATTGCACTAAAATCTCTTCATTCTGTGTCTACAAAGATACAGGTTATAAATGTCAACATGAAGTTAATTTGAAGTTTTATTTCAAAATGTTGATGTATGGAGATTGGAGCTGTTATCGTGGTGATAAGAAAATGAATGAAGTATTTCCCAAGATTGATGAAAATCTTGAGTAAGACCTTGAATTTCTGAATTTCTCATTTATACACATTAGCTTCAGTACATAGATGCTAGCCAGGCTATTTTCAAAAATATGGATACTCTCCTCCTTATTTCCCAATGAGCTATCCAACGGAAAATTATGAACTGCATCTAGGAAGAATCAAACCCTGGATATCTGTGCCGGCTGGTACAAAATAAAGCCAATAAGGTAGAAAAAATTGCTCCATACTGGCTTTCAAACTGTTAAGTCTCTAGTGTCTTGCCATTGTTTGAAACATTTAAACATTTTGTCACATATTTAAATTATGGATGGGCCATTGAGTCATTTTCTTTATAGTTCATCACCCACTGTTTGTAAATTATCCGTGATCCACATGAGCGTGGGACAAACAGCCATATGTGTGTGGGATTTAGAGGAAGGAAGTTCTCATCTTTTGTTGCAGAACTATTGCTTCTGTCTTACTTCATTCACTTGATTTAATACTTCAAAAACTGACTTTTATTTTTTTTCCTGTGCATGATGTTCCTGCCTGTTTTGTACATCTAGCAAGTAAACAAGTAATATCTAAAAATTTAATATCAGATCTGGGCATCATTTTCCATGAAAAAATAAAATAATTATATTTTAAAAGTCATTCTGAAAAAAATGATAGCCAGAAGAGTAAAAAAAAATTAGACTAATAAAAATTTTTAGCTTGAAAATTTTCTAAGCTGGTAAAATAACAAGAGTAAATTTGTTTACTGACATATAACACTAAGGAATATTATAAAATTACAGGTTTTAACCTTAGAGATGACTTATTTCAACACCCCTATTTAAAAGAGAAAAAGCCGAAACCTCCTAGAGTTAGGTGCCTTGCCTAAAATTATACCACAAGTGACCAGGACAGTTATTTACATATTTATTCAACAGATATTGTCAGAGAATCTACTCTATGTTGAATTTGGTGGGAGATCCAAAGATCCAGGCCGTATTTGATAGTCATGAGAAATTTATAGGATAGTAGAGTAGAAAGACACACAGAAATAACTAAACTAGAAAGAAGTATGATTGATATCATAAGGGTAATACAAGTAAAAGAAACTACAGGATTTGAGAGAAAAAACAAAGTTTAGAATTCAAATGTTCTTTTTTCCTGGTTTATCTCTATCCCTGCTAGAGTATAAGCTCCATGAAGGCAGGGATCTTCCCATGCCTCATAAAGTATTTGGCACATGTTAAATTCTCAATGAATGAATAGATGAATATTGTTTCCATACTCTAATGCTGCCTCTTAAAAGCAGCAAATGTGTATATTCCTCCTGGCGAGTGTGTGTGTGTGTGTGTGTGTGTGTGTGTGTGTGTGTGTGTATAACTTGAAAAAGAGAAATTTGGCCCCTTTCACTGTGAAACTTTTGGGTTCTAGGATATAGACTACTATTTAAATCCTCAAATATACAATTAAAGAACTTGGGAAGATTTCTAATAAGGAAAATGGACATTGTTATATGACCATGCATGAAATCCTAATGCTTTTAATTATCTGTCTGGTTTAAAGGGGGAAAAGAGTGAAATGAAATGTCATCTCTAGGTCATGTATTTCGGTGCAAAAGGACTGAAATGGCTTAAAAAGTGCGACAACGTCTTTAGGTCTCCATATATAAAAGAAAATGAAGAATAGAAAGAAAAATTGTGTTAATCCCAGGCATAGGTACTTGTTCTAGACAGAATTATTCAGATAGCTAGATGTCCTCTTTACACATCATATTCATATTGAAGAGTATTTTTTGTAAGAAAAAATATACCAAATAGGGCAATACTGAAAGTTAGTGTTTTTGGTAGCTTCATGTAGTATATTATTTACATAAAAATTAAAAGTACTAATTCCTTTTTATTTTTTTGTATATTAAATTATAAAAATATGTTAAAGTTTGGGGGCCATTAGTCAGATTTCATCTCTGAATTCTGAAACATGAAATAGCCTATAGTATATCATAATCAAATTGAAATTCTGAGCATATCTAATACATGGATCATTTGCTAGAAAATAAATTTTCTTGCCTTTACCAGAAAGGGGAAAGGACATTAATTTAAATTTAGGGAAGGGTTATTTTGGATAACTATAGATATCTTTCATGTTCATGTGTTGTGACTTACATGAATAATATATTAATATTTGAGTTTAAGTATAGAAATTTCATATACAGCTATCCATAGCAAATCTGGTTGAAAAGAAAGAAAAAGTATGTATTTAAAATTGAGGAGATAATAGAGATGATATAATGTTTTATTTTGAGAAATGTACATTTTAAAGTTACCCAGAAATGCTCTATTATGAAAAGTACCCCAGCACTTTTTAGCATCTTTACTGTTTAAGTAAACATTAAATTTTTAAAATATATAATTATATGGGGCCATCAGAGTAATCCTGTGTCATGAAATATATAAGGAATGAGTCATTATGTACTTTGAAATATCCTAATGATAATTATAAGATTTTTCCAAATCACATCAGATTTAGTCAATTATAAATTATTAGTACAACCTAGTAAGTTACAAAGTCTCATAGTGCTGGCAAAAACTGTTTAAAAGAAAAAGAAGAGGAAGCAGCCCCAACCAATGTAATGCCAAAGTAAGTATTCTTAGTAGTGGAGTTAAATATTTTAAATTACACTGGTTTGTGACTCAGTATTTGGCCTATGGTCTAGGGATTGTGCAAAAGTAAAAATTGCATGACAGAACTGTAAATTTCTAATCTAACACCATAGAAATAGGTGTCTGACATTTTATAATTTTGTAAAGAACAGGCCACAAAATACATCTGGTTACAAAACAAAAGTCTAATAAATGTACCTTGGCATGGCTGACTTTGAAGTCCTTCCTTATAAATGGGAAAGGCATTTTGCATTTTTGGGTCATTTTCCCCAAGTGCCTTTCAGTTGTAACAATCTGAGTTCAGCCTCCTAAGAAAGAAGCCCCTTTTGCTCCTTCGTCACATCTAAGAGGTTAGAGAGTATGTTTAAACAGATATATTTTCTTTTCGTCTAACCTTGTCTGGAAGATATAGGAAAACTAATTTGCCTTATTTACATATGGCACAATCTATCCAGTATTCAAGGGTTTGTCAGAAACAGGAACCTTGTGCATTTCCATGGTAACCGATGGCATGCTGACAGTATCTGGCTTGTTGCAGCTTCGTCTAGGCAGGCCGGCAATTAATCAGCCATCTACATGCACAAAATTCTTTGTGAGTGAATGGCAGCGCGCCTCTGTAGTGCTGTCTGTGCTTTTGCAATTTTGTATTCCTGCCGGGCAAAGTACTTTTTTGTCTCTTCTATTCATTTTCCATAGCTCCCCAAAATGTGCTAGAAAAGAGTAGGAGGGGGTGGGGAGACGGGAAACACATCTACCTGTAATTTCAAAATGACATTATTTCCTCCTAGCATCAAATATACCAGGGTGTGTTTCTTCCTTTTATTCCGTGCCTCAGAGTGTGTTTGCCTTTTATTTTGTTCTGAGTTTCTTGGGTTCGTGCTAGATGATCCCTTAATCTGTGTCTCAAGATCCTTTATTGTGCTGGAAGTAGGGCATACCTGCTAAAGCAGGTCTGTGCATAAATCATGGCAAGGCCTGGCTTGTGCAGTGTCGAGGAGCCTTGGAGTCCTTTTCTATTCCTTATCTAGTTCCATCTTCTCTGCTACACAAAAGGAGATATTATTCCCATTTTACAGACTGAGATGCAGAGCACTTAAGTGATTCAGCTCTCCCATGACAAGTTTGGGATGGAATGCTTCATTGTTCTTGCCCCTGTGCCAACACAGACACTGGCAGTTTTCCCTTTATGCAGAGTGATGTGTTAGGATACAGCGATTGCTATTATTTCACTTCAGTATCCTGGAGTTTCTTCCTAAAAAAAAAAAAAAAAATAGCGCCATTTAATTTATTCAGTTGAAACCTTATATTGTCTAGGATCTGGACAAGAACATGAGGAAGTCAATAGTTTGAGTTTTACGTTAGGTGGTCATTAGAAAACTGGATTTGGATTTTGCCTTTGACCCTAAGCGTGTCATGTCTGGAGAAACCACGTTAGTGTCTTTCTCTGTAAAAAGGGGGGAATGGATTTTATATCTTGAAGGGTCCCCCCAGCGCTGAAATTCTATGATTCTTCAAATTTTCTAAAACATTATTCTAGATAGTTATAGGTAAAAATTAAGATCCATAATTCATTCTGTCTTTTGTCCTCGAAAGATGACAGAATGATTTGCATTCAACTGAATACATTTCTTTTCAAAAAGGAAAAAGATTTGACATCTGGGTGGTTGACAAATCTCAGAAGGTCCAAGCTCACTGAAATCAGATTTGGACATAGCATTTTTACAAAATCCACAGAGTAAAAATTTGGTTACCTTCAAATTTAAGTTCAAGCAGTATATCTAAAGAAAATTTTAAGTATATTGGGGCCGAAAGATATTAAATTTCTGAAGAGTTTCATGCATTAAAAGAGAAGTTTTTGTTGGGAGACTTTTGAAGGAAAAAAAAACATCGAAGGTGTTTATTCATAGAGTGGAAGGAATAAAGGTGAAAAGAAGTAATTTTTAATATTTCCTGTAAGCCTAAAGCCATTTTATTAGTTTAGGAATATAAATTTAATTGTATAAATATATCTTAGATATAACTATCTTTTCAATAAGTTCATTGCTTTTTATTAAAAATATTTATTCAAGGAAGAATTATTTATTATGTAATTTTCCTTCTCAATTAAAAGAATTCATTTATAAAAATGTAACTTCAGTTTGAAAGTAAATCCCATTTCAATAATACAAAAATAGGGATGCTCTTTCATGCAAATATTTTGCCACTCCCTTTTCAATTTTGTTTTATTTCTTTTATGAATGACAAAATCTCTAGTATAACTATTTTCAATTTTGTCTTTCTGTTAAAAAAAAAAAAAGTTGAAGTATGAACACAAAGCTTTTGTGTTCTCCTAACCAATGATTGTTCATCTTTCTGTAAGTGCTGCAAACACAAGGGCTTCATTAATTCTTCCAGACTCAGTTCTCCTACTTGTTTATATGCCAACTCTAAGTAACATACTAAATAATATCCCATCTAAAATTTTAATCCATTTTAAAACATCATCTTTTCTCCAGAGTTCAACTAAATTTGTCAGTGATATTTCAGAATAGAATGTTGTTCTTACAGTTAAGTCCTTTTCCTCCCATTTTTCTTTCAGATATCTTATGTTTATATAAGAAGTCTGCCAATTTTTTGGTATAGTATAGGTCACAGTGTGTGGCTTCTGTAATTTTTTGCTGTTTTAGAAAAATCAGCCAAAAGTCTCTACATGGATAATGTTACTATGATCTCTTTCAAAGATCTTCTCATTCTTTCATATTATCTTTTATTAAGGAGGGATTCTGTTACATCATTTACTTAGTCATTAATCAAGTATCTGTTGAGCTCCATTATTTGGGTGTTTGGAAATCCACCACCACCTCCCAATAATAAAAAATATGGGAAATCTCTAGGTTGTAAATTATTTTCATCAGTAACTAATTTGAATATAACAAATGTGAACACATGCAGTAATGGATTAGTTTAAGATGTAACTTTATATCCATCTTTTTTATTTCCTAGGCTATCAATGAGGATAATAGGACTTTTTTCATAGAGTTTTGTTAGGATTAAATAAAGTGTGTAAGGCATCTTGCACATTTTACACACTCAAAAACAATAGAAATGTGAGGTATCTAAAACAGTCAAATTCATAAAGACAGTAGAATGGTGGTTACTAGGGGTTGGGGAGAGGAGAGAAAGGGAATGACTGCTTAATGAGCACAAGGTCTCCCTTGGGGCTGATTGAACATGTTTTGGAACTAGATAGAGGTGATGGTTGCATTGCATTATGGTTGCATAACCAAAAACCATTATATAAGACACTTTAAATGGGTGAATTTATGGTATTTGAATTCTATCTCAACAAAGTTTTTTTTAAAGCCAACATTGGAACTTGGAAAATTTCACGTAAAGTTCCAGACTGACTTCTTTTGAAAAAGGCCTTTGATCTGACACCACTGGGCACATTGTCCCTCCATGGGGTCCTTTGTTGTTTAATGGGTATAGAGCTTCAGTTTTGCAAGATGAAAAAGTGTTGGAAATTGTTTCACAAAGTCGTGAACATACTTAACACAACTGAACTGTGCACTTAAAAATGATGGAGGGGTGCCTGGGTGGCTCAGTCGGTTAAGCGTCTGACTCTTAGATTCAGCTCTGGTCATGATCTCAGGGTCCTGAGATGGAGCCCTGCGTCGAGCTCTGCGCTCAGCGTGGGGTCTGCTTGTCCCTCTACCTCTGCTCCTCCCCCCACTCTCTCTCTCTCATAAATAAAAAATCTTAAAAAAATGGTTACAATGGCAAATTTTATGTTACATATTTTTAGCATACTAAAAATATATATAGTAGTACTTTTTTTAAAATGATAGAAGTAGTTGATAATGTTGGTATTATTATTTTTATTATCACTTGTCACTATTCTTATTAGCTGGTAATCTTTAACTTATTGCCAAGGTTAGGTAGAGGCAGAAAGCTCTGGATCAGTAATCAGTAATATGATATATATATATATTAGATCAAACCATATGCAATCACAATATTCAACCACTTCTGACCTACAAAAATGGCAATTTCATGTGATTCAAACTTTCAGCCTGTGAAAATACCATAATGTAACCAAATTATTTATTTGCTATTGCATATATTGTCTTTGAATGCAATACAAAAGAATACTTTTCTTAGCTTCTTGTCAAATCTCTACTTCAAGGGCCAATACAAATAATTCTGTTGCATTTGGTTCCTGGCTCCTCCACTTACTGGCTTTATAAACTTCAGCCTCAGTTTCCTTATCTGTGAACTGAAGAAGATAAATAGGATTAAGGTCAATATTACATGAAATGAATTATGAAAAACAGTAAACAGAGTAGGAGCTCAACAAATGTATTTCCTTTTCTCTGGATAGCAATATATGAGACAGTGTGACGTAGTTAATGAGTATCTGCACTTGAGTTAGATAGATGTGAATCTGCTGATCTTAAGCAGATCACGTCTCCTCACTGAGCCTTAGTCTCCTCATCTGAGAAGAGCTACCTCAAAGGATTATGGGGATAAAAGCAATTCAGTCAGTTCTAAGAACATATTAGGGGTTTAACAAATTACCCTACAATCATGGCTTTGCCCTTTTCATAACCCTTTATCGCCCCCACCCCCATTTGTTGCTCTAGAGATGAGAAATGTGGAAAGAGAATGTTTTTAGGAGCTAAAAATATTCTCATCTCCTCTCTTCAGAATGTTTCTCTCCTTTTTATTCCTTTTTCTCTCACTGTCTCCCTGACTCCAGGGTCGCATAATTCTAAATAAAGCAGAATTTACCTCACCTTCCACCGCAGGCCCTTTGTCATGCTCCTGAAGTCCTAGCAGAGGGTAATTAGAAGGAACACTGAGGTGGGCTCCAGTGATGTGGGTACTGGTTCAAGCCCCAGTAGCCACTAATTTGTAACCTTGGTCAGTCATTGTCCCTCTGAGAGTTTGGAGGAGATCAGTTTCTTAAAGTCCAGTTTGACTTGTCTAAGATGAAATGAGGAAAATAAAAACAATATTGCATGTAGCTATAACATTTTATTCTATATTTATATTTGTATCTATATTGCTGTAATATTGTACCTATTCTTGCTTAGGAGAGACTGTCCTTTATACTGAGATAAAGCTATTCTTCCTGTTTTGTTTCCAAATGTCTACTCACTGATGGAATCACAGATAAATAGATGGTAGGTTTTATGTAACATCTTCATTTGGCAAAATAAGAAGCTGGCAACCATCTGTCTTTCTCCATAAAAATTGTAAAAGCCAAAAGTCTAGACCTTCTGGATTAGTTAGTTCTAAGGGTTTTTCTCTATCTGACATTCGCTGAAGCTGTGGATCTTTAAGTGGTTCCATAGCTTAAGGATTAGAGAGACAGACCTCTCATAGTCTCAGTGAAATCTGCAGTTGTTCAGGTTTTGCCCCCAACGTCTTTGCTTCATTAATGCAGAAGCATGGAGCTATTTTATTTTTATGACTTTATATTTTAGAGCAGTTGTAGGTTTACAACATAATTGAGAGGGAGGTACAGAGATTTCCCAAATACTCCCTGCTCCCACACATGCATAACCTCCATAGATCAACATAACTCACCAGAGGGTATATTTTTTTTACTAAGGGTGAACTTATATTGACATGTTATCATCACCCAAACTATCCATGGTTTACCTTAGAGTTCACTTTTGGTATTGTCCATTCTATGAGTTTGGACAAATGTATAATGATATCTATCCATTGTAATAATATTAGACAGTATTTTCACTGCACTAAAAATCCTTTATGTTTTGCCTATTCATTTTCCCACTCTGCCCACCACCCCCAGCAACTACTCATCATTTTACTGTCTCCATAATTTTGCCTTTTCCAGAATGTCATACAGTTGGAATCATGTAGCATGTAGCATTTTCAGATTGGCTTCTTTCACTTAGTAATATGCATTTAAGTTTCCTCCTTGTCTTTTCATGGCTTGATAGCTCATTTCTTTTTAATGCTAAATAATATTCCATGTCTTGATGTACCAAGGTTTATCCACTGACCTATGAAGGACATCTTGGTTGCTTCCAAGTTTTGGCAATTACGAATAAATCTTCTGTAAAATATCCATGTTCAAATTTTTACCTGAACACGTTTTCCACTCCTTTGGGTGAATACCAAGAAGTACAATTGCTGGATCGTATGGTAAGAGTATCTTGAGTTTTGTAAAAAACTGCCAAACTGTCTTCCAAAGTGGCTGTATCATTTTGCATTTCCATCAGCAATGTGTGAGAGTTCCTATTGCTCGTCATTCTCACCAGCATTTGGTGTTGTCATTTTTCTAGATTTTGGCCATTCTAAAAAGTATGTGGTGCTATCTCCTTGCTTTAATTTGCATTTTCCTGATGACATATGATATGAACATCTTTTCATTTGCTTTTTTGCCATCTATCCATCTTTTTTGGTGAGGTGTCTGTTAAGGTCTTTGGCCTATTTTTTTTTAAATCAGATTGTTGGTTTTCTTATTGTTGACTTTTTAGAATTCTTTGTATATTTTGGGTAACAGTTCTTTATCAGATGTGTCTTTTGCAAATATTGTCTTCCGGTCTGTTTTTTGTCTTGTAATTTTCTTGATATTGCTTTCACAGAGCAGAAGTTTTTATTTTAATGGATTCCAGCTTATCAATTATTTCTATCATGGATTTGGTGTTTCTAAAACCCCATCACCATACCCAAGGTCATCTGAATTTTCTCTAATGTCGTATTCTAGGAGACGTGTAGTTCTGTGTTTTACATTTAGATTCATTTTGAATTAACTTTTGTGAAGGGTGTAAGGTCTGTTTCTAGACTTATTTTTTTGCACATAGACATCCAATTGTTCTAGCATGTTTTGCTGAAGGCACTATCTTTGCTCCATTATATTGCCTTTGCTCCTTTGTCAAAGGTCAATTGACTGTGTTTATGGGGTCTACTTCTGGACTGTCTGTTCTGTTTTATTGACCCACTTGTCTGTTCTTTCACCAATACCATACTATCTTATTTACTGTAGCTTTATAATAAGTCCTGAAGTTGGGTAGCATTGTTTCTACAACTTTGTTTTTCTCTCTTTATTATTGTGCTTGCTGTTCTGAGTCTTTACCTCTCCATCTAAACTTTAGAATCAGTTTGTCAATATCCACAAGAAGACTTTCTGGGATTTTTATTGAAATTGCATTGGATCTCTAGATCAGGTTGGGAAGAACTGAGATCTTGACAATATTGAGTCTTCTTGTCCATGAACATGGAATATCTCTCCGTTTATTTAGTTCTCCTCTGATTTTGTTCATCAGAGTTTTGTCATTTTCTTCATATAGATCTTATAAATACTTTGTTCTTGGTAAACTTTTGAGAAAGGTAAGCTTTTACTTTCCAAGTTGAGTTCTTCATACATTTTAGTAAGTATGAAAATTGTGCTAGTTTGGAGAGGGAAGCCCATTATCCAGAATTATGTAAATGGGGAAAATGTATGTATCATCCCTTATTGCATTTTTATTTTTCTCCACACAATGCATAATGGCAGGAAGTTTTCTTTCACAGCACTTATTATAAATGGAATTAAGCCTTTAATAGTTGAATGGTTATGGGCTTACCCTGCTAGGTTTTAAGCTTCATGAGAACAAGGATGATGTTGATACACTGACCATGGTGTGGCTGACATAGTGCATGTTTTGCAAATATGAATAAAAGTGATATGTGCCATAAGAGAGGGGAGAATCTCAAGTTCTATAGTGACAGCAGGGAAAATCTTTCAAAAGAAATGGCAGGTAAGGTAGCCTTAAATAGGGGCTGATATTTTGGCATACAGATGTGAAAGATTACATGGTGTTCAGTATAATTATAGAATTGAGTGCACTTTAGTGCATACTATTTCTTTGAAAATTGATAATCTCATTATTTAAGGCAGTTTCTAAATAGTTTTTTTTTTTTTTTTAGAATAGAATTAGTCAGATCTGCTTACCCTAAAGCCAGTAGAAAAGGTAACGTATAGGAAGGACTGCAAAGTCTTAGCTAGATGTAGAATTAAGCATTATTCCAAGGGTGTTAGCTTGAGAGACCTAGCAAGTACAACCTCTCTGTGATAAAGAGACTGAGTAAGAGAAGAGTTTAAATAAGACATCAGGAGCTCTGTTTCCAACAACCTGCAAAGTAATTGATGGAATAGCATACCAAGAGACAAATTGTAGACATGATGCAATGTGCCATGTGGAAAGAACATTAAACAGATTTGGGCTTTACCCTCAGCTCTACCACTAACTAGCTGGTAACTTGGGACATATTAGTTAAACTTACTAAATCTCAGTTTCTTCCTTCTTTATTTATCACAAAAATCCTACAGAGTAAAATGAAGATAATATTTTGCAGGATTTTTGTGATAGAAAAATTTTAAAATATGTGTAAACAAGACTAGCACACAGTAGGTATTCAGGAAACATGTTTTCCTCTGCCCTTTCCTTGTCTACTTTAGGTCTTGAGTTTTAGTCCTGTTCAGGAAGATACCTATTCCTTGGCACCACAAAAAAGCCTCTTTGTGTATCCCAAAATCTGGAAGCAAATAGTTAAATAGAGTAACAACCCTATGAGTCTAATAGTAACACCAAATTGTTTAATCTGCAGAATCAAGCCTTGAAAATTAAAGCTTGTAATCTTCACTTCTGCAAAAATACTTTTAAAAACATATCCATGTATTCTGTCTTTTCTGTTCTTTTCTCAAATTGAAAGAAAATTAAAGGTCAAGTTTATAGCTCAGATGCAGATTACTCTATATCAAATTCTCTTTTAAAATTGACAAGTTCAGCCAGGTCCCAGAGTGGTGGAACAAACTGACTTTGCTGTGGGAGGAGATGGCTGGAATGACTCTGGACGCTAAGTAGGGTAGGAGCCAAACCATTTATCACTAGACACTGAAAAGCAGCATGTTACACTGTTCAGAATGCTGGATTTGCAGCCAGAAGAACTCTGCTTGAGTCCTTGGTTTTCTGCTTATTAGCTTGGTGATCCTAAACAGGACCCATTAGCTCTCAGAGCCCTCAGAAGAAAAATATGTTGCTTCAGTAGTGCTGAGCCAAAGTTAGTGCTTAGTAAATATTTGTTGAATGACTAAATGCTGCAGAAGGTGGTATCAATACTTATTTTCCATGTATTTGTGCTGTGGTCCCTTGTAACTTCCCTTATGCCCATGGACTATGTCAAATCAAACTTAGTTAAGTTATCCACCCCCGCCATTTAGCCAGACATGTGTGTTCCTGTTAACACAGTGAAAGTAACTGGCCTAAAAGGCTGATACATCGGTTGTCATCTTTAATGTTCCTTCATCATGCAATCCCTCTATGGATTCATATATCAACTCTCAGGTAATCTTCTAGAGAAGCTTGACTATAACAGTTTGTTCTGTTTTGGATGATGAATGAGATGGGTCAGATCATTTAATTCACTATATGGCACCCAAATGTTAAAGCTGAGGGAAAAGAATGTCTGACAAATTGTTTGTTGTCATTAAGGTTTATTTCTCATATGCCTTAGATGGTTTTCCCCCACTTCATTCATTGTCCAAGACACAAAGCTAACTCTTATAAGGAAACAATACTTAATGGATGCCAGACAAATGATAGTTGAAGCTGTCTAGTGCATTACCCGATAAGTGAGAGCCAAATTATAATGTCATTAGATGAGATGCGTCAAGTTATTATAAAGTTGTGCTTCCCACAATGTCCTTCCTTTATCCTCAGCATGGTTCCTTCTGGCATCTGTTTTCACTCAGCAGCTGCATTGTTTTTATACGAGCTGAGATCAAGTTTTGAATATTCTGTTATGCCAACTATTAAATGCCCAACCAATACCCAAAATGTATGTTTTCGATATTGATGTCATACAAATATAAACTTTAAAAAATGATAGTTCACAGGGAAGCTGGGTGTATCTGAGTCCCCACTCCAGGGCCTATTTTCTCCAGGCACAAATTCCCTTTTGAGGGAATTTCTTGTGTCCATTTCATAGCCAGTTCTTGGAACATTAGCACCCATTTAATAACGGAAGAATGAATGAATGAACAAATGAATAAATGTATGAATGAATGAATGGAATTACATTTAAAGGTACAGATAGAAACATACTTAATGCATGTTAGTATAAAAGAATTTGCTAAAGGGTTGACAATGGAAAAAGTGAATTCCATTTATACCACAAGGAAGTTCAATTCCTTGACATTTTTGTTTGCAACAAACGAATTATCTTGATTATTATTTAAAAAATAGCTTCATGAGTTTATTTACCTTTCTCAGATTTAAACACTATCTGACCAACAGACCTGTGGATTTATTTGTGTGTATGAATTATGAAACAGCAAGCTTAAATTTTTTTATATTCAGTAGAGCACCCAGTAGACTTAATCATTCAGTAGCAGTACAGGCTATACAATGTATTAATGACAATTACACTGTCTCCTTAAATAGAGCTCAGGAAAATAACACCACAAATCTCTTGAACGAGGTAGCACATTTTAAGTATAATCATGCCGTTTCACAGGTGTGAAAGCTCCGAGTTAGCTATATCTGGGTTCAAATCCTGCCTCTGCCATTTTCAAACTGTAAGACAAACTGCTTAAATTCTGTGCCTCAGTTCCTTCATTTTTAAAGTGAGAATAAAAATATTATCATCATAGAGTTGTTAGGAGAATTGTTTGCCTGTGTCTGGCACTTAGTAAATGTCCAACAAATGTTGGCTATTATTGAAATGTTATGTTTTATCGTAGGGTTGTCATTAATCTTAGTATTGTTATTTTCATAACTGATAAAGCAGAAAGGACTAAAGGCTGGCAGTTTCCCTTGCACATCTGTCCCTAACCAGGCCCCTAAGTCATTGCTATCCAAAAGAAATATAATGACAGTCACACATGTAATTTAAAATTTTCAATAGTGGCATTAAATAAGGTAAAAAGAAACAGGTGAAAATAATTTTAATAATTACTTTCTTTAACCATGTATATCCAAAATTTTATCATTTTAACATGAATTCAGTATTAAAAAATTTAATGGGATAGCTTACATTCTTTTTTTCTTACTAAAGCTTCAAAACCTGGTGAGTAGTTTACACTTAACAGCACATCTCAGTATGGGAGCTAAATTTTGACTAGAAAGACTTGATTTAGATTATATAAATTCACGGCTGAAAAGCAAACTCACATATCTAAATTGTTCCAAACATATTTAGAAGTTTTCTATGAAATTTAGTTTTTAAATTTAAACTAAATGAAATTTAAAAACTGAGTTCCTCTGTCCTACTCGCCACATTTCAGGCTCTTATAGCCTCATATGGCTAGTGCCTCCCAAATTAGACGGCACAGTTCTCAGCAGTCTGAGGTTGAACATGCCCAAGACCCTGCCACCCTACCCATCACAAAGCTGAGCTGCATTTTCAGCTCCAGTATTGGAATGGGGAGAGGATAGAGTAAGATGGGCCCAAGAGAAGAGGCCGAGTCCATGTGACATCTGCAACCTGCTATAAAAGAGAAGGAGCAATGGTGGATTGGTGGTTAGGGGTTAAGTAACCAAAAGCGTATCCATACAAACAGAACCTATGGCCGTGCTCAACCCTGAAAACTGCTTGGTGTGGCGGGGACAGAAACCAGAAAAGCAGTGGGATGATGAGAAAGTAGGTGAGGAAAGTTGTGTTCTTTGTCATCTTGCCTAAATTTCTCATCTTAATTTTCAACTTTAATGCAATGTAGGAAAAGAGAATATTATGTCTTTGCACGGGGCGGGGGTGGGGGGCAACTCATGGAGCTCAGTCAGGTACTATAGCCTGAAGCAGTCGTTAACAGTCTGTCAGGGTTGAGTGGTGAGCCTTTGTTTAGTCATTCTCTTGCGAACAAACTGGGAGCGGACGATTGGAAGACTGGTAGTAATCCAGTTTCTGGGAAACCTCGGAGTCTAGTCGGACCGGAGGGCAGAAGTGCACAGTCGGGGAATTCCCAGTGCTTTCCCTCTCCCCGCACTCCCTGCTTTCCCCTGTGCGCGCTCCTTTTAGTTTTCCTTTGTAAAATTCCCTGTTAAGAGGCAAGGTCTTTGGAAGTTCTTAGGCTCTCAATGAGGTTTATTGGAGTGACTGGAAGATGGAGAAGAGCCTGAGGGAAGAAGGGGGCAAGGGCAGAAGCAGAGGGTTACAAAACATGACTTCTGTTTTCCCCGGGCAATTTTTACTTCATGTTGTTACCTCACTGCTATACTGAGTCATATGCACTGGAAGTCACATGGGAGCCATTTCTGTCACATACCCAGTTACCCCCAGTTGCCCTTCTCGGGGAAGTGGAGAAGGTATCAATCCGATGAATGGACACATTGCAAGGATCATTCCTAAGAAACATTGTGTAATAATGACAGATCCAGAAAACCTTTGAGGTGCACTGATCATCTTTTTAAAACTAGAACTCACCCAGTTTATGCAATGGGTGGGTGGCTGGATGGATGGATAGATGATGAGAAGAAGGAAGAAAGGAAGGAGGGAGGGAGGGAGAGATGAATGAAAGGAAGGAAGGAAGGTAGGTAGAAGGGAGGGAGGAAGGGAGGGAGGGAGGGAGGGAGGAGGGAGGGCAGTCCTAGAAGAGGCCCTGTGGCTATTACTGTTGTTGTTGACCTTGTTTTCAGATTAGAACACATTACACGCCATTCGCTACATTTATGGTGGGAAAAGCACAGGTCTTGGAATAAGATGAGTATTACCTTCTGACTTGTGTTCTTAGGGAATTCACTTTCCTTTTCTGAGCCTCATTATCTCATCTGTCAAGTGGTATTATGCTATGCACATTACAGGGATGTTGTAAGCGTAAAAAATCTTTTATGTAAAAGATCATCTATGTAAATTATGATGCACTATACATACATTAGTTATTATTCTGCATCTGAGTACAATTTATCTTCCTGGAGGGAGGATTGCCTGGATATAACCTATTGTGAACAAGTCTGAGAAGTTTTAATACACTAATAGCCTTAGGCCTCAAATCCTGGAGAGCTTATTAGTGCTCATTAGGGCCCATATAGTAAGTCCTCACTGTCTCCTTTGAGCGTTGTGTACGCTATAATATTCTTTTCATACTGTTTTCGGTTATTTTCCCTATACACTTCCTCAAAAGTGCTCACTTTTCTCTTGCAAGCTCTTTCTCCTTGCCTAGCTCTTCCATTTTACAAAGTAAATAATCTTACCCACTCCCACACACTGCCATACTTTTAATCACTGCTAATACTCGAGTGTACTTTTATGCTTCTACTTACTCTCCAGAACACTATGACAAACCTACTCCGAGTGCTAATTAGGACCAACTTGAGCATACGTCAGCAGCCCTTTAACTGTTCTCTTTGAAACGGTTCCAGTTAGTCCTTTTAAATAAACTTCAGAAAAGAACTCAAATTAACTTGCTTCTTAATGTCCTATGGTTCAGACATTGGATTTTCTTTTTCCCCATAGTGACTTCTGGTTAGCAATCAAAGAGCCGCTTTCTTACATTATGACTTTAACTCGAGTCCCTGGGAGTGAAAAGATTCAATCATTTCTCCAGAATCCATGATTATTTTTTGTCTTTACATTTTCAACTTCCCCCAAGATGTGTTTTCTTCTTATTAAAGCCACCTCTTGTTCCATTTGGTTTGTCCTTTGAGGGTGATATTTCTCATGAAGAGTCTAAGGGAGTCTAAGACGGGAACTGTTCTGTAGGGGTTAAATCGCTCATACAGTCTGGACCAGCTACATGATTTGTGGGCTCCAGGGCAAAACGAAAATGCAGAGATCTTTGCTTAAAAAAAAAAAAAAGTATTAAGAATTTCCAAACAGCAACAACAGGACATTATCCAAATGTGGAGCCCTTTTCAACACAGGGAGCAATGCAACTGCGCAGGTCACAGACCCATGAAGTCCTACACCTAATCACTCTGTGTGGCCATACCAATTGACAGTCTTGTCCACTTTGCATCTTCATCAGGGGTCTCACTTTATAAAAGAAATAGATGCCTTTGATCATCTCTATAATAGATTCCTATTGTATATGAAACTTGTAATCTCTTTGGCAACTTTTAGTAACTCAGTTATTTTACTTTTGTAAAAAATGAATTCTCTGACCCCCTTTATTTGAGTCAATGCCTGCCTTGGCTTTGGGTTGTAAGATTAATTGGGACATTTCAGGGAAGTCGAATGCTCCAGTAGTCATACTTTAATGATGGCATGAAACCAGAAATTGCGTTCATTGCAGTTTCACTTGTTAACACAAGTATATTAATAGTGTTCAGAGCTTTTAAAGTCCAGAAACACTGGAAAGGCATAAACATGAGAGGGTCTGCAGTCTGGTAAAACCCTAGAAGAATTTCATGCATGTTTGGGGGCAACCTACAGTATCTCAATTGATTGTAAAATATATTTAATGCTAAATTTGATGGCATCATTACAGTGCCTTGTGTTCTTACATGCATATTTTCAGACCTTCTCCTCCTCCACCTGGGCTAGCCACCACTTAGCCCTGCAGGGAGCTGAGTTTCCTATGCTTATCTGCTAGGCTAGGGGAGAGCGAGCAGTGTTGATTTTGCTGTATGTGGCCAATTATCTTGACCTTTATGATAGATCAAGCCTCAGAGGGACCAGGAAGCCGAGTCTCCCTCCCATTTACATCTCCTTCGAGGGAGCACAGCACATTGCAGTCATGTCAGTTTGTGGCCTTATATTTCCCTCCCCAGCAATGCACATCTTGAGACACTGTGATTAGCATCCCTAATTCCTAAAAATTTACTTGCCTTGTTATAACTAGAGAGCTGTCGCCAAAAATACTTCACCTACTGTTCGAAAGGGTATTATTTTAGTGCCCTGGGGATAGGAAAGTTTTCAACCCACCAGTGTAGGGATTAGTTTTATTTTAAAGTATTTGAAGTGTTTTAGATAACTTAGCTAAGAGTGATCCAAGTTCAGTGGCCTCCCAAGAATCTTTTAAAATGTGCTCCAAGTCCTTATCTGACAACAATGTGTAGCAATGCCTACATTCTGTATGTATTTGGACATCAAGATCTACTTCCTTTATCTGTCAGAAAATTAAGGCACCTTCTGCATCAACCAAACACAGAGGGTGATTTCATTTGGGTAAATAGCTTTTTCTTTGAATAGGATTTCTGACTGAATCATATAGAATTAATCATATGTCTATCGAATAGCATGTGCACTTTCCCTTGTTTTTCATATCCCCGTCCACTAAGCAAATAAAGGCATTTCTCTTTTTATTGATTGGGGTATTCATGATTGCCTGTGTAATTTTAGAGAGATACATAATTTTGTGATTCACTTCGAGTCAGGTAAAGGTTATATCTCCATGAGACTAAAAGACCATCATCTCTTCAAATGATCTCTATTCACCAGCTTCTTGAACCGCTGACTGACTTAACCAGTCCGATTGGTTTATGTGTTTAGACATAGTCTGAGTCAAACAGCTAGTATGGACAGGTTTTACATTTTTTTAAAAATCATTGAATTAGCTGTTCCATTCTTTTAACAGGGTTGACTAAACTAATTGTACTTTTCATTGGTAATTCAGAGGTAGTATATTTTGTTTCATTTATGAACATGTTCAATGAAGCTGCATGTCCAGGACATATGAGGAAAACATGTGTTTTCATTTTTCTTCATGGTTCTTCACCTGGACAGAAAAGAGGAACATACTGTCCCCTCCATAGCAACCGCCTTGATGAGAGCTGGGATCTGAGAGTCTCCATCCCATTCATGACTCTGACTCCCTTTCTCCAGTCTCATTTTCAGAGATAGAAACTGAGACATAGAAAAGACACAACTAAGGAAGTCTAACAAATAGTTTGGTTGCTCACAAAACAGCTGCGTGAGTATTCAGCCTCATCCAACAGTTACTCTGCCATTTATTGCTTGAATGCCAGGCTACTGTCTTCATGCTGTTTCTCAACTCTTTACCATTTCATGTCAAGTGGAGCTCTTAGGTGATACACTTAAAAGAAGTCAGTCATGGTTTTGGCATGTTCAAGTCATACAGTTACTAGTCTTTCTCCATAGACCTGTAACGGGTGTATGTTGATAGATGAGCTATAAACTACATAAAGCCATGTACTCAAAGGGGCAGTTATTGTGGTTGCATTACTTGGTGTTTGGTTGAAGAAGAGAGCTCTTAGTAAGACCCTGAACTGTTGAAGAAGAACACAGCAGTGAAGTCAAAGTAGTGAGTGGTAGCTCACTGCATGAAAGTAATAATTATAAAAAATTGTAGAGCAGGGTTTCTCAGCTTCAGGACTATTGACATTTTAGACTGAATAATTCTTTGTTGTGAGGTGCTGGTCTGTGAAATATGGGGTATTTAGCAGCATCCCTGGCTTCTACCTAATAGATGCCAGTAGTCCACTCTCTCCCAATTGTAACCACTAAAACTGTCTCCAGACATTGCCAGAACCTTTGGAGGGGCAAAACTGCTTTCACTTGAGAACCAGTGGTATATGCTTCCAATTTTAAAAGCACTTTGATCTCAACAACAACTCTGTTAGGTTTTTTTTTTTTAATCTGTGTTGTACAAAAGAGGAAACTGAGGCTCAGAAAAGTAAAATGACTTGCCTGAGGTCTCACAAGTAGTATATGGTGGGGATGAAATTCAAACTCAGACAGATCTTCTGAGGCCTTATCAAGGGTCTTTTCATTACACCAGTAAAGAAAGATATTGTATCATTCTGAATCGGATTACCTCCACTTCCCTCCTCTGCTTATTCTTCTATTTGAGTTTCCTAGGCTTTACATTAACAGAATTGAGCTAAAACAATTCTCAGTGTCCCGAGGGGCACTCAGTGTTCAGTCCTTCAGTAAGACATATTTCTCAATAGCCCCAACATTTGATATGCTGACAAGAGTAAATCAGAATACTGTTGAGAGCTGTAGAATTTTTCTAAGAAATCATCTTAGATTTCAGTAAGATGAAGGAATATTTTTACTTCAGTAAGGTTGTAGATCTAAATTTCTCTTCAACTTAAAATTTCTTAATGCTTCAACTCTACATTAGCAGTTGACACTCCAAAGTTAGTTGATTAAAAAAGGGATTTACAGAGGTGCCTGGGTGGCTCAGTTGGTTGAGTGTCTGACTCTTAGTTTCGGCTCAGGTCACGATCTCCGGGTCATGGGATCAAGACCAAGACTGCTATGGGCTCAGTGTGAGTCTGTTTATCCCTCTTCCTCGCTCTCTGCCCCTCACCGGCTCATGCTCATGCTCTCTCTCTCTCTGTCTGTCTCTTTCTCTCATAAATAAATGCAATCTTTTAAAAAAAATGGATTTACTTTTTTGGTGTCAAAATTTCTGGGAAGTCAAGAAGAGAAAACTTTAAAAATATTCTCAAATGTGAACAAAGAAATGCCTTTAAGAATCAACTTTAAATCGGTCTGTGTTGGGGTGCCTGGGTGACTCAGTTGCTTGAGCGTCCGAATCTTGATTTTGGCTGAGATCATAACCTCAGGGTCTGAGATCGAGTCCTTCTTTAGCCTCACACTCACTGGGGAGTATACTGAGGAAGTGCTCTCTCTCCCTCTGCCCCTCCCCGTCCCTGTTTGCACATGCTCTCTCTCATTAAAATAAATAAATAAGTCTTAAAATAAGTAAGTTCAATGATTCATTAGTTCAGTATAACACCCAGTGCTCATCATGTCACGTGCCCTCTTTATTGCCCATCACCCAGTTACCCCATCCCCTCACCCACTTCCCTTTCTGCAACCCTCAGTTTGTTTCCGGGAGTCAAGAGTCTCATATTGAACATTATATCAAAAACTAATGATGGACTATACCTTGGCTAATTTAATTTAAACTAAAAAAAACTATAAATAAAATAAATAAATAAATAAATAAATAGGTCTGTGTTGGCACATTAAGCCATATTTCATTACCAGTGAGTGCCAAGGCTAATATTGAAATATTTGTGCTTTATAAAACGAAACATTGTCCCTGCTCATCGGGAGCCTGCTTCTCCCTCTCCCTCTACCGCTCCCGCTGCTTGTGCTTGCTCTTGCTCTCTCTCTCTCTCTCTGTCAAATAAATAAATAAAATCTTTTTTAAAAAATAAAGAAATATAGTTTGTGTTAGCATATCCTATGGAATTGTAAACTCCTTGTGATCAAGGTGCATTTCTTTATAATCCTTTATAAATCATATTTTTCTAATTATAAAAAGTAATATCTGTTTAATTTAAGCAATTTAGGAAATATAGATAACATAAGCTAAAAATAAAAATTATTGGCATTCCCTCCACCCAGATATACTACTGTAAATATTACAGTATATATCCTTTCAGATTTTTTCTGTACATATTTATTCTATACTTTTAAAAAGTACTATCATGTTATAGCTAATGGTTTATAACCTGTATTTTTTAACTTAACACATTTCTGTGTCATTAAATATTCTTTACAACATAATTTTTAATAGAACATGATTTTCTTCATTTGAGCATATTATGCTGTACTCAACCAGTCTCCTTATTTTCTGACCTTGACATTGTTTCAGTTCCTACCATTATGAAGAGGTTTGTATTTCTACATATCTGTGATTGCTTGCTTAGGTTAAATTCCTAGGAGTGGAATTACTATGTTAAAAGTATGAAATGTGAAGGTTTTTCATTCATATTGTAAAATTGCTCTCAGAAAGATACTATCAATTTGCACTTCCACCAGAAGTAGAGGAGAACTGATTTCCTGGCACCCTCACCATCACTACTGTCACCAAAAATAAAAAAGCCAGATTGATAGATGAAGAATAGTGTCTCATTATTGCTTGAACATGCATTTCATTGACTACTACTGAAGAGGAACTTTTTCTAAGATACATTTTTTTATAGGATAATTGATTTCCTATTCTTGCCCTTTGTTCATTTTCCCCTATGTTAGTCTGTTTCTCATTGATTTGTAAGAGCTCTTTTTATATTAAGAATATTACATGAAGGCCCATTTCTTATACTTTGTAGCTTCTACAATGTCTACTAATGAGATAGGCAAATGGTGATATTTCTTTATAGGAGAATTTTACACTGTGCCTTGATTAAATCAATCGCATGTATTCCTTTGGTTAAAATAACACGCAAATCACATTATTTCTCTTTACTGCCTTTCACTTTAAGCACTAAATGTGATCATTTCAGTGTTTCAGGGGACAAAAATAGTCCGAGGCTCATAGAAGAAATGTAAAGGAATTAGAACTACTTAACAAAACCAAACCAAAAAAGTGGTGTCCGGGGGGGGGTGGGGAGCGGCAATGACAATACACTTTAAAAATTCTACAAGGCAGAATCACTAATCTTCGATGAGGCCAGGTTGAGGAGAGAGAACTTAAATTGAAAGAGGAAAATGTGGTTTGGGGAGAACACTTTTGAAGAGGATGAATGATTTAAGCACTGAGTTGGGTTCCTCTAGGTAATGATAATGTGTCCTTTCTTACAATTTTCTAACAAGAGCAACTAGAGGGGGGTAGATAGAAGGTCTTTCATTTTTGTGCCAGCAGTGGCTGGATGCATCTGAGCCCAGTGGGGATGATGGAGGACAGTGCCTCCTGCTTATGGAAGGCCTCCAGTGGGCTAACACATGCAACCACAGAGCTAGCCCGACAGGTCAGAGAAAAGGGAACTTGAGTGCCCCAGTACCAGGTCATGCCACCTGGAGTGCACTGCAAATTGACAATTTTATAAATATAATTATTATATGGGCAGTACAATATAACATTGTATTTTGTGTGTGTTTATAGCACTAATGTGTTGGGCATTAATGCTATAAATGTCACATTTTAAGTGCTATATTTTAGACATAAAACAACTTTGGTAACTCTGCTTTAAAGCATTTTAACAAACCAGGAGTCTCAAAATATGAAAGAGCCTGGGCATTGTCTGACCTCTCAGAGGCATTTATCATGGATTAACAAATTGGAAATGCTGAAAATCCCTTTATAGGGTTTGCCGATTTGCAGATTATTTACCTGGATATGTAATTGAGCAATACTGTGACTGGCCTGCTAGTTGTGATTATGGGGGCCTCCCAGGGGATCATATTAATACCAAAATTACTTAGCTTTTTATTAATCAATTATGGGCTGCTTTATTTAGGGGATGCTGGGAGTTTGCTGCAGTAGAGAATACACTGGGGCTTTAAAATTTCTTATTAAATCTTCTAAAGTTTTTTTCCCCAAAATGTGATTAATAACATGATAAGAAAGCAAAGTATACCATTTGTAATTCTAAAAGAAAATTACAGGTAACTTAACTCCAAAAGCAGTAATAATTAGAATAGCAAGAGATACCGAAATAGAGTAAATTAAATCCTTTGGGCATCTTGTGGTTATTTTGGAAAAATCATTACCTGCTTTAATCACTTGGATTATATGTGCTGGGAATGCACTGGTGATTAAGGGTTTGATAGATGTATAATTTGACTCTGGATGTCAACGGGATCACAACTCTAGATAGTAAATATTGCCAGTTACTGATGATGCCTGCATAATAAAGTGGAAAAAATCTTACAAGTTGTGACTTGGACCTCATCAATATATTTATGCTAATAAACTCCTTGGTGGGAAGGAACATCATTGATTTCTCTTTGGGAGTTTATTTAATCTTTTCTCTTTTATTTTTATTTCTTCAATTCTTTCTTTCTAGTCCAAATGGACTAAGATATAGAACATTCAAACTGGTATTTTTGTTTGCCCATTTGTTTGCTTTAAAAAGATTAGTCTTTCCTGTTGGCTAATCTCAATGTAACAGGAAAATAGTGCATTTCCAGTAGTTAATATGACTTCGTGAAGTTAACAGTGTAACTGCATACTGATTAGACTATCCAAGACACAGCAAAGGTAAAGCCTGCTCCTAAGGAGAAAGGCAGAGGGACTCATTCATGTAATAGATATGCTTTGAGACTAATATGTGCCACACGTGGTACCAGATGCCCTGGCTGTGGCCTCTTAACTAATATATGACCAACACCAAAACGTTGCCAAATTCAACTCTGTCTTCACTGGGAAGCTGCAAGTTCAGGAATGCCTTTGTTGGGTTGAAGTTAATTAAAATGAAGTGGATGACCAAAAATTTTTTCTCATATAAATTTCCAAAACCTTAAGCCCTATTAGAAAAACAATGTTGAGCCTTGTGGAAGATGAAACTATCTTAAAATAAACCAGTATTTTCAAAGCTTTGTTGTTTATAGTAGAGCTGTTACAGTTTTCCAGTAGAAAAACGACTTGCTTTTTACCTCCTAGAAAAAAAACGACTAAAGTGGAAAAATGTAATGATACATTTAGCAGAGAAAATGTAAACTTTGAATTTATCAGAAATTTGGGGAAATGAAGCTGAGAAGTAAAGCAACTATACTCAGTTATCTATTCCAGTGGTCAGCAACTAGATGCAAGTACAGCAACAATATCAAATAATACATATAAAAAACAGGCAGGATCTGACCCATCACTTGCATGACTCAGCCTCATTCACCTCACCGTAGTTCAGGCCTGAGCAACATGTTTCCAGCCCAGTAACCTCTGGCAACCCTTCTGTCCTCCTCCTTTGACAAATGAGGGTTGTGTTGGGTGGAGTGTCAGGGACCTGGGATGGATGGGAACTTAACTGCCTATAGATGCAATATATTCCTACGCAGGGGAATATGGAAATCGGGGTCCTAAGAGAATAGTAGGTCAGAATCAGGATAAAGAATCCATACTGGGTCATTTTTCCAAATGGAACTAAAGGTAGAAAGGCAGCCAAAATATAAAGTTAAAGAGACAGAGACAAATGTTACGGCTGAATGAGGATGTTGGGAGATGAGCCTGCAGTAATTCCTGAGTCATCTGTGGACGTCTGCATGGCCTTTTCTTATCCATTTTCCACAGCTGCTCTGAGAACTCCAGGATCTTTGAAAGTGATGGCTAGAGGCAAACCATTTCTGTGTTTTGGCATTTCTAGTCATCTGACGATACACACAGCCAAACCTCTGTACTTTCCTCCATTATCACCAACCTTATACTACCTTTACTTTAGTCTTGAGGCAAGTAAGTTCCAGCTACGGGCCATGTGCTCTCCCTTCTGGAAGACCCTTGGCATGAGGGACCCAGTGAGGAAGACACTCACAACTGGGTTGAGAATGGCCTCTTAGTAGTGTCCTGCACTTCATGAGCCCATTTCATACCTGAGACTCAAAAAGGCTGAGTGAATTACCCAAAGAACTGGTAGAATTGTGACCAAGTCCAACATAGGTCGGTTGTTAAGGGGCAGTTTGAAACCCTGTTGGAAAATCAGCAAGATTGGCAGCCTCCAGAACAACTCAAAACTATCTCTCCTATGGATTTCCAAACCTACCTGACTCCAAACCTGAGGCTTTTTCTTCTGAGCATGAAAACTCAAGCAAAAACCCAATCAAGGAAATTCCACTCAGAAGAGTCTTAGCATACATCTTGCTACACCACCATCACCACCAAATTCATAGGGGCACATTTCCCAAAGATAGTTTGTCTAACGAGCTAATCAATCAGAAAACAAAAGTCCCTTCTGGACGTTTTCATTGCTAGGAGGTTTTCTGCTTTTTGTGATGAAAACTGAGGAAGTTACTACTCTAGAATCCAAATCCACCTTGTGCAATTTCTACATAAGAGGTTGGGTGGAAGGTGTGAGAGAAAGAAGAAAAAGAAGGAATGTTTTTTATACTTGCATTTGTTTAATTTCTCAGGAGACTGGTATTAATAGACTATACTTTTAGGAGAAGTAAATTAACTTTATACAATGTTTAAGGAATATTGTATATGTAGGATCAAATGAGAGGAAAGGATAGTTTTGCCAAAGGCAACTGTTATCAAGGTTCTGAAATTAATTGGATGCTTTAATTGAGGTAGATTACTAGCTAATGCTTGCTTGAATACAGTAATTCTCCTATTAAATTATCTTTGAATAATTACCTGAAATTTCTCAGCTGCAGGGACTGATGGCTATTTAATTGCACAGTGATGTTGCTATATAATTACTTAACAAGGTGTCCTGTAATAGTTTAATTCCCTTTTTACTGAAAAAAAGTGGATGATAAAGTAACTACAAATACCTCTTTCATAAAAAATAAATCACTGTAGATTTTTTTACTTCAGATGATTTGATATTTGAAAGTAAATGAAATTATTTCTAAATTTGTGATTTGTAATTCAAGTATTGATGATTTTTTAAATGGAGTAGAGCCTCTCTAACACATAATACATTAGATAACATTTCAAAAGGTTGGAATTGTCATTTTTAATTTTGTTTATCATGAGCATTTTATGTCTCATTATTAAATGCCCAAGAAACCACACCTTTCTCTTCATTTTTCTTGCAGATTTTATCTAAGATTTTCAAATTAAGCGTGTAGTCATTAAATGAATAATTAAATATTATTTAAATGTGGCCGTACATCATGTGACAATGGTATGACAGAAAATTAAATGAATTGCTTGAAATTATTTGGAAAACAATCTGTAGGCAGTTTCCACCAAGACATTAATTTATTAGCATTTAGAATATTGCTACAAACATTATTAGAATATCAACAACAAAGATCATGTGACTCTTCTCAGGTTAATCTAATTGACCTCTACAGTAATCTTAATCAGATATTAAAGTCAAAAACAAAGGACAATATATTTTGACAATTTTTTTCTTATGTAGGTTGGTGATATAAAAACTACTAAAATCTGAAGAAAACACAACTGATTGGGGTTTGGACTGAAAAAGCAAATTAACTTTAGTGCATTGCCAGTCTTAGCACATTTATATTTCCAGAATTCGTCCCAATGATTTAACAACATATACCTGACCTGAATGCCAGAACAATGTGCTGATTAAGACAATACCAACAATTTATTGTCCCCAAACTAGAAGTGAACAATGTGTTGAAGGACGCCTGGGTGGTTCAGTCGGTTAAGCGTCCGACTCTTGATTTCAGCTCAGGTCATGATCTCAGGGTCCTGAGATCGAGTCCTGCATTGGACTGGGTATGGAGCTTGCTTAAGATTCTCTCTTTCCCTCTGTCTTTGACCTCCTGAACCCCCCCCTTACCATTTTGGTAAGTTAAGAGAAGAGGTCACATTAACAAGATGAAGTTCAACAGATTCTAGGAAATTTCATTCACATATAGAGAGGATGGACAGGAATAGTCTATTCCCAGTATGGCAGAAACAGTACTGAGTCATTGTGGAAACTTAGCTAAATATTAGTCTTCACATTAGACCATATTTTCTAAGCAAACTGAATACTGAAATACACAGAAATTTTGCCATCCTGGGCATTGGTTGGTACTGAACTGGTGATGCCAAAGTCCATTCTCAATTTTGTGTTTAAATCATAGTTCACAGATATAATATACGCATTACACAGTTTAAAAGCCAATAAATCCTTCATTATCTGTGAATTATTTGTCTTGGCTCCAGTATGAAGAGTTTCATTCTACTTATAATGAAGTTTTCGGATCGGATGAAAATATGGCACAGAATACCCCTTGTGATTATTGTGTAAGCAATATAAGAAACACAGGTGATCCATACTTTGATGAAATTATCTTCATATTTTGTTAAAGCTCTAGATGGACTCATTGCCTAAGAAGTACACCACACAATGTACGCTTTGACTTGAGAAGATTTTCCTTCCTGCAAGGGAATCTAACAACCTCACCCTATGGAAGTGGTGTCATGACGGAGCAGTGAGCGGAAACTGTACAACAGCCACTGTATCTTTGAGATCTTTAAGATTGAAATGGAACCTTGAAATTCTGTTGAATGAGGAAACCGAGCCAAGGTGTTTGGTCATTTTGGTCCTTTGGCCTCTTAGCAGCATTTCAAAACCCAGGCCACACAGAAGCCAGTTGCTACAGTCTGATAGGAGAAGGAATGAAGTGATGCAGTGTGAGGGAGGGTTGATGGCCCATCAGGAGTGGTGGGGATGGAAGGGAGGAGATGCAGGACACCAAGGGATGTGCTTGGTGATCCCCAAAAGATTCTGTACCCCACGATGCAATCCTTCAGTTGCCCGTGAATATTGCACTTGTGGCAACTCTTCTGTGATCCACATCACTCTTATATCCTTCTGGTTTGGAGGAGAGGATGCCAAGAGGCAACATGATTCTGCTTTGAACATGTGAGTGAAAGGGAAAATGGTGAAGTACGGTTTCTAGGAAACTCTCCCTCCACAAATGCAGACCCTTGGCCAAGGCTGTGGTGCGCTTGGTATCTGGCAGATCCTCCCGGGCCGCCGTCCTCCTGGCATGCAGGGATGAGATAGTCATGGCACAAGATAACCCTCCTGACACAGTGGACCCATTTGCACCATGTACACTCCAGTGAGCTTTTGCTCTTAAATAATAGTACTGTGACAATAAGAAGAAATAGCCTCAGAGGTTTCCTATAGATACCAGTTTATTTCTCCAAGCAACAATTGTGGATAAATCTTTTTTTTTCATTTAGGAAAAATATCATGTGCTTAACCAGGAAATACAGTACCATTATCTTTTTTTTTAAGGTATTAATTTGGTTTCTTTAAAATTAGAGCTCTCTTCCAATCACATGATTTAATCAGTGGGCATGGTAGTCTAATACCACTGTTGTGCTTGACTTCAGAATCAACTATGTTCATTTTTAAAAATAGAAGTGGTCCTTGAACAAAATGAATAGTCTGATTTATTAAGAATGGACTTCATTTTCTTGTATGGCTTTTCCTCAAATGGAAATATGTATCTCAGAAATAATTATAGAGGAAATCTTCCCTCAATTCACATATCCGCTCACCCCTAAAATAAAATAAAATGAAATTTCTTCATGTGGCTCCAAAAGGAAGGAGACATCATCTCTGTTCCTTGTCTTAATAATGCATCTTCTGCCAAAAGACAAATGTCAAATGAAATAGACAAGACAAAACAGAAACGTCTTTATTAGGAGCAAGCTGCTTTGAACTGCTCCATGTGGCTCTGTGTCCACTGCAGTGTCACTCACTGTTCAGTGACTCAGATCAATTCTTCATTGGGATTCACGTTCTCAGTGTAAATGGGAGACCACAATTAGGTCGAATTTTGATCAATCTTCCTGCCAACAGATCTGGAATCAAATTTTAAGCTTGATCTGAGCTCACGTTCTTCTTTTATTTCAGCACAAAAGCTTGGAACCATGGCGTCATTGAAGCATCCTTGAAATCATTTGTGTTTCACTGGTGATGTGAGATATGGCAATTCTTTCTCTACACAAACTAGAAGGGTTTTTTTCCCCACTTTCATCTAAGGGGAATTAGTTAACCTTGTATGGCCTAGTTCTCATTGGCGGACTGAGGGTTTTAGACCATCATGAGTAGTTCCCAAACTTTATCATGCTTAACAGTCACCTGGGAGCTTGATGAAAATGCCTTTTCCTAGGCTCCACCACCAGAGACTCTGGTTCAGTAAGACTGGGGTAGAGTTCAGGCATCTGCATTTTTAACAAGTTCCCCTGATGACTTATCATATGTTGAGGAGTACAGTGTTTTTATGATCTCTGAGGTCCCTTCCAGATTCTAACTGCTGCAATCAATTCAGGAAATCCTAAAGATCAAATGGAATTATGTATAAACTGGTTGCACAATACAGAGGAAAAAGTATGTCAGGTAACAATAATATTAAACAGCTAGCATTTGTTGAGCATTTCTTAAATTGGGGCAAGCCTTATTCTAAGGCCTTTATAAGTATTAACTCACTGATCCTCGAACAATACTCGGGGGGAAAGTAACATTATTGTGTCCATTTCACAGTTGTGGAAGCCTGAGGCCAGAGAGGTTAAGTCATTTACTTAAGATTAGATAGGCCCTGGAGAATGGGCAGGCACTTGCTAGTCTAAAAAGGACATTGTAGGTAGAGAGAGCAGAAGGAGCAAAGGCCCAGATCTAGAAAAGTTCATGAATTGTTTGACAATAGCAAGTATTCCTGTGCCTGGGGCCCAAGTGGCTTTGGGGACTATGTGAGGAAGGAGGAGGTATTTGGAGAGATTCTTATAATAAACCTTTGGATATGCATATAATGGAATATCATTTAGCCATTCAAATGATTTAGAAAAATATTTAATAACAGGAAAGTGTTCACGATATAATGTTAAGTTTTGAAAACAAAGTTATTGAACAATGTAATTCCAGTTTTGTGAAAAATATGTAAAAGGGGGCACCTGGATGGCTCAGTGTGTTAAGCATCCGACTGTTGATCTCAACTCAGGTCATGATCTTGGGCTCGTGAGATCAGGCCCCACATCAGGCTCCATGCTGGGCATGAAGCCTGCTTAGGATTCTCTCTCTCCCTCTACCTCGGCCCCTCAGCCCCCTCCTAAAAAATATATATATGTAAAAAATATATATGAAACATTGACAGGTAGGTTCTCACAGCAGATTGAGATAATGCTTGATTTTCATTTTCTTTATTTTTTTAAAATTTTAGAGACAGAGAGAGGGTGGGGGAGGGGCAGAGAGAGAGGGAGAGAGAATCTTAAGCAGGCTCCACGCTGGGTGACATGGGGCTCGATCTCACGACCCTGGGATCATGAACTGAGCCGAAATCAAGAGTCTGACACTTAACCAACCAAGCCACCCAGGCATCCCTTTCATTTTCTTTATATTGGTCCGTGTTTTACAAATTTTTCTCTGTGAAGCAAGTATTATATTTTATTTTATAAAATAAGTGTAATAAAATATATTACTTAAATAGATTTTCAATGTTAATTGAAGCAAAAAAGATTTTCTAATAACCAAAGCATTTAATCAGGAAACCCCATTTCTGTGCCTTCCAGAGCTTAAGTTTCTAGGTTCCAAGGGCAAATGCTTCAATATCATTCCCAAATCTTTTGGGTTCTTTTCCCCCTGGGCACTCACCTGCATGGAAATTTAGGAAGATGACGTAGCTTAATGGTGTTTCCTCACCAACTATGCGAATTCATGATGGGGTACGAAGCCGTAACGTAAGTGCATGTGCGGTGGGCTTAGGAATCTGTGGTGGTGGGTAGAGATGGTGGGGGAAATTAGAGTGTTTCCTCCTTCTCTTTTGGCCAAGCAATGTAGAAAGTAACCATGGCAGTGCTAGCAGCCATTTATTTAACTTCACAGGCCACATATGGCCAAGCAGAATCAACACTCACTGAAAAGAGGGATTAAGAATTGTTCACAGAAGTAGCTTCCATTAAAGTGTGAAGAGCTTTGTTCAAGAGTAACTAGCACCTGAGGTCTAGCTAAATTCTTGAAGCATACGACAGTTGTTTGTATGAAGGAGTAATGATCTACTTAGAGGCAGTAGAATTTTGGAGTTAGAAAGCCTGATGTTTGTCATTCTGGTGAAAGGATTCTGGGTGTGCTCTCTAGAGCTGCTCCGTGGTGTTGGCCACATGTAGGGAAATTAAAATGGCAAACCCACATGGTGCTTACTGTGTGCTCCACATGTTAACTTGTCATAGAATATTAACAGTCCGCCCTATGATGTGATGTAGGTTACATTACTATCCCCATTTACACGTGAATGAACTGAGACACAGAGAGGTTTAGAAACTTGTTGAAAGTCATATTGTCACCATTTCTTAGGGTCTTCTATGTGCCAGGCACTAGTGTCTCATGCTGAAGCAGTGCGCTATTAGTACTTTACAGATTTTTAACTCAAGCCTTACAGTCATCCTGAGAAGTATCAGTATGTCCGTTTTTCACATGAGGGAACTGGGGCTCGTGTTAAGAGAACATAAAGTACCTACAGGGAGGATCACCAGGTGGGGAGCAGCAATGCAGGTGGCCCTTGTTTACCCTGCCCTGGGTTCCCTTTCTTCCTGCTGCTTCCACCTCACAGGCCCCCAAGATACTGTTGTTTCAGTCCTTAAAGGTGAGGTCCAAATACAGATTCAAACACGGTCAAGGAAGACTCCCTTAAGTCACAGAGAAAAGGAATACAGGTCTCCAGAGTCGGACAGAAACAGTCGGTACCTGACTCTGCTACTTAATGGTGGTTTGACTTCGGAAGTTTTTTGATTTTCTCAAGGCCTCATTTTCCTCATCTGTCAAATGAAGATTCTAGTCACAGTGAGGATTAAAGGAGATCGTTCTGATAAAGAATTTACCAAAGAGTATTCAGTAAATAATAATAATAATAATAATAATAATAATAATAATAATGGGAAGAATAAATGTAGGAAGCTCTGGTTTGAACAAAATTAAACCCCATGTTTGTTATAGGACTCTTCTGAGCCTTTAATAGCCAATATTGTCAGTGAAGCTGTAAGAGGACAGTGTAGCAGGCAAGTGTTTCTTACCCATTTGAGCATTTATTTTTTTCTGGGGACCCATTAAGTCCTACAGACTCTTTAGGAAAGCCTTTACTAGACAAAACCCTGGTTTTACCTTAAATTATTCAGAGAAGTTCTGTTAGCAAACAATAGGCTTCTATATGAGAGATCTTATAATAGAGGTAAAAATAGTATATTCTAATATTTTCCAAATTCATATATGCTAGAAAAACCTAGGGCTTTAGGAAGAGTGGCATATGATTCTAATAATCTTTGATACGAACTAAAATAGAATTGAATCTCTGCACAAAAAACAAAGCTACGTTTGCTGAAGGGCAGCGAGGGAGGAAGGAGAGAGCCTCTCCTAGGAGAATCAGGGAAGGGAGAGGAGGTGGGGAGCAGAGGCCTGCTGGACAGATGCGTGCAGGGGTGGAGGCGCTCCAGGTTGTGGACAAAGCCTTTAAGTAAAGGTGGGAAATGTCCTTGGGGGAATGAACAAGGAGGGGGATCCTGAGGATGCCCAAAATGAGGGTCCCGAATTTGTGAAGCACCACCTTGTTTACCCTTAGCTGTTTCTGTGTAACCAGAGGCAGTGCCTGCAGGAATTTTAGTCCTACACAAGTGCACTTATTTGCAAGTCAATAGAAACAATACTAGCGAAAGTCAACACTGCTTTGAATGATTTGTAAGTTTCTTTAGAAACAAGGTTGTCTGTGTCCTAAGGGCAACTCCCAGGTGATTTGAGATTAGAAGTGGGGCTACGTGTTCTTTACAATGGAACTGGCGTGTAGTGGTTCCTGAAGCCCAGAAAGATTTTTGGGGGACCCTAAGGCCAGCTTGGCATAAACCCTGAGAAACGTTTAGTAGTGAACTCCAATGCCTATCTTCTTCTCATCAGCCTCCTCAATTAAACTCCTCTCAACAGCATCCAAGTTGGAAAACTCAGAACTATTCTTGACTTTTCCATCTCCCAAACCACACATCCGAAGAGTCATCAAGTATAGCTGATTTAAGTCCAATGTAGTATTTTGTTTTGTTGTTAAATTATTCAATACATGCATCCTCACAGAAAAAAAAATGACAAGCAGATGAATGGATAAAGAAGCAGAGGGGAAAATCACTCGTGATCACACTGTTTGTGTTTTCTGCTATTTTTTTCTTGAAATTGTCTATCAAGTTCTGCGTACAACTTTGAATCCAGATTTTTTTTTCAAGCCTACTCTTGACTCTCTTGCTCTCCCTCATTCACTGAAATTTTATTTCAGAACTTCCCTCACCTGAAGTAAAGTGTTATCTGTCCCTAAAGACATAGGGGTGATCAAAACAAGCGTGAGCCCTGCTCTCATGGAACCCTCAAGCAGTATGTATCAGTCTTTCCCCTTCTTTAACAGGAGGCTCATTCAGTTCAGACTCTTTTATGCCTTGCTTTTTTTCCCTCTTAACATTGTATCCTAGAGATCATTTTATATTATTCCTCATTCTTTTTTACATTGTGTATTATTTCCTTGTATCCTTGCATCATATTATACCCAGCCCCTATTGATGGACATTTAAGGTGTTCCAAGTGTTTGCTATTGCAAACAGTACTACAGTAACAACCGTATACATATGTCATTCCATACATGTGGGAGCGAGAGCCTTAGGATAGATTCCTGGAAGTAGGGCCTTGGTAGAAATTGCCAGATTGCCCTCCACAGAGGTTTACCAAGTAACATTCTAGCAGCAAGCTAGAAGAGTGCTAGTTTCCCCACCACCTGGAAACACTCTATTCTCCTTTGAAAACCACTTGGTGCCCTGGGGAAATCCCAAAGCTGATAGAACCAAAGGAGAAGTGAAGGTGAAGGATTCTTACCCCCCCCCCCGCCCCCCATGGAGGTCTGGGTTTATTTTTAAGGTCCCTTTAGTCCTTAAAGAAAGAAAAAGAAAAAAAAAAAGCACCACAATGCGACGATATAGATGCCACAAAGAAGAACAGATTTCTTTCCTGTGCTTCCAACTAAACCAGCCACTTAAAAAGATACAGGGCGCCTTTCAGGGTTGTTGGAGCAGTAGGGGAACACATAGCTGATCTGCAATCAGATGGCCACTCGGGAGAGCAATCTGTGTGCTCTTACCCACAGAGCAGCCAATTTCAACTGGAACATATGCAGAGCCCATTTGCGGCTTCTTTGTGTGGTGGTTACACTCCCTGTCTTAGAGGCTGGGGCAGGTTAGGGGAGAGCGCCCATGTTTTACAACAGTGTATCCGAGCTGCCCTTTATGCCTACCTATTTCTTTCCCTGCTTTCACCCCTTTGTGTGTTTTTAATGGGGATAAGTGTGAGATGTGCTGGAGTGCAATCACATTGTGGTCTTAAAAGGATCTCTGATGATAGAAAATATGTCAATTTATTATTTCCCTCGGGATAGAGAAAAAAAGTACAAAGGTTCAATGGATGATGAAGATAATACTTGTGCACTGTATAGCATTTTGCAACAAAAGATTTTAAGGTGATTTTCCTTTAAAAAAATATTTGAGTCCCATTTTGTAGGTGGAGAGACATGAAGATTTCGTGGTAACTGAAATGTCCTGGTGGTGGGACCCTGCATAGAGTCAGCATCTCTATGATCCTTTCTGGGCTCTGTTCACTCCCTCTAGTGGAATTTGGTTCTTCACATCAGAGTTTTGTACAGCAGTAGCAAGCACTGTGCTATTGTGCGTGATCTTTTGGGGACCAGAGCCACAGTTTCATCGAATCTTCAACCGGATGGTTAGGTCTGTGATCAGAGCTGCCTCCTGTACCTACGGCTATAGTTTCCTTAAATAACAATTAGCCCCGCAGATCCTGGGCTGCTCTCGAATGCAGGAAGCGTTCTGGTGAGGCTCAGCAAGGAGGTGGCCGCTTGTTATTTGTCACGCAGGGTCATTCATAATGAATCAACAAAGCATTGACAATAGTTTTCTTGTAAACTGAACAAACCTTATAAATGGTGTGTGGTCTCCCCTCCCCCATGAATTAGTTCCTTTGTCCTGAAATGTATGGTTAGCACAGATATTCATTCTGCTCTGCTGGGAGAGTGGCAGAGTCCAGGGAGGCACCCCGAATGTACAACACAAGTCGACATTTTACATTTTGGTGCTCTGTATTACAGCTGGGAATATCTCATTGGTACCATGAAAGTGAGAGAAAAAACATTGGTGGAAAGCACAGAAAACTTTCTAGACTATCTGGGCGATCAATTTTAGGATATGAATGTGAGAGCTACTTCCTCTCTTTTATGTGTACAAGGATGAAAGCCTGTAGAAACAGTTTTTAAAATGCTTTGTATGGCTGCTTGAAATTCATTGTATGATTGCCTGTTTTTCAAAAACCCAAATAAGGAAGGCTAAACTACTTAGAAAGAAACTAATTGCTTTAAGCTTTTCCTCCTCAGTGTATGCTCTTCTCTGCTGTTATATAATCTTGGATATGAAGTAACTGAATTAAAGAACCAGTGTCTTACTTAAAGTAAATGGACAAACATCATTTGCTGCTGGCATCTTCTTTGACTCCTGAGGGAGGGGAGGGAAGATATTTCATAGTTAAAACTACCGTAACTTCGAGTTCATAATATCAACCTTATTATCAAAACACTGAAACAAAAATTCACAGAATTGAAAAGAGCAAATCTATGTGGAGGGAGGATTTTAAAATCTTGAAATGTTCAAGTATTGCTGCTTGTCTTTATAAAAGGCAAATTATGATGGCATAATTTCTGACATGTTACCAGACAGACTGTGTGTTGGAATGTATATTAGATCAAATTGATAGATTGCTACATGAAAAGAACTGCAATATTCAAAGTTGACTTCACAGGTAGAATTATTTACAGAACTATACCACATTCATACCGTCTATTTCATTTCAGATATAATTTTACTTAATGGTAAATTTTTATTCAAACGTATGAATGTGGTTTTCTTTTTAAAAAAGAAATACCAAAATCATTGCTAACACATGAAAACAAGTCAATGATTAAGATCACAGAAACCCATGTAATATGTATATCCAATCCAGAATTGTTTTAGGGTCAGTGTAGCCATAGAGTTTTCAAATAAATTATTTGAATATAAAAGTAGATTATGTATTTCCCCTGTGGCTGGCCAAATGTCTTTTCAACAAAGGGTAAAATAAGAAGGCTATTTTTTGTGTAAAAGAGTGATCTTTTTAGTCATGCTTGGCTGCCTTTTCAGGACTGTCTCCATTTATAATGAGATATTCTTGAACTCATTTGAACCAGAAAGTTTAGTAAATTTGTGGTACATTTTTAGATGGAATATCGTGATTTGTTTAAAATGATCAGGGCTAGAGCAAAGGGAGAGTAGATTAATGATTGTTTTGATTTCTAGATTATAATTTTGAGCTGACATTTAAATTGGACAAAATCTAGAATATTGAAAATATATATTTATTTACTTTATTTCATACTTCTTGTCAGTTCTAATTTCATCTTATTGTCTGCTTAAGCATATCTTTGCTCTTCAAAGCTCAGTAAAATTTCAGTTGAAGCTGTCATAAAGACTGTTAGAACAGTAGTTTTTATAGTCGTATTTTTCAGTTTCCTGACATTGCAAGGTGGTGATGGCCCTTCCAGAATAACAAGGAAAAGTGTTCCCTATAAATTATGGCCCTGATTTTAAGTAGATTTGACTTACATGCAGATTTGTAAATATTAACTTTTTCCTTTTCTTTGTGGACATAGTAGAAAATTCTTGAGCACGGAAACATACACACACACACACACACACACACAGGCAGTAGTGAAAGGATCTTTTTGGAAACTGAAAGTAAATTTTGACATGTTCATTAACATATGAAAACATGTTTGTGTCATTCTCTAGTGTTTAAACATTCTCTATGTTTAATTATCTTTCTAGTGTACCTGAAGGTCATGTTTTAAAAACTCTTAGGTATTTTTTGCGATCACAAGCAGAAAACTCGGCTAATAGATCTTAACCTGATATCGAAAATCAATTCTGTATTGTACTTAGTCCCAATCTTATTTCTCTAATTATACTTTGAAATGGACATATGACTTGTTTTACATTCGTATTTCTCTCAAACCCCCTATTTTCTCTTTAACTACTCTGCCAAAAATGCCAATTTTTTTCTATTCTTTGGCCTTTCCCTGATTTTTACAGCAAATAATGTGTCATCTCTCTCCTGAAATTGACCATTCTTTGCAGAAAAAGATTTTTTTTTTCTTAGCCTGTGGTGTTACACTGAAAAAGTCACCCAGCTAAAATGAGTTACTTCATTTCTAAATAAAAACAATAGTGTTTTCATGCCTGAACTTATTATTATTCTGAGAATGTACTAATTTGTTACATCCAAGATGACGGTTCGTTGGGTCTGTGAAAAGGGCAGTGTGCCAACTATAGCAGGGAAGTAAAAGGACGTCTTTCATGGGGAGTAGTGGGACAGAAAGTAGCCCGCAGTTCAGTGGGTATCAGGAGGCATACTGCCAGTGGAGTCATCCCAGTATCAGGGTTTCCTGTGTTGGGTTCTGAATCAAGCAAAAACTATGATTTCACTAAATGTCAGCCTGGGCAGCCAAATTTTCAAACCCACTATTGCTCTAAGGAGCAACTGATAAATGTTTTATCCCTGCAGGCACTGGCTGATGTGGCACAAAGATTTTGAATGTGTGCGGTGCATTATTACTTTTGGCGTTAAGCTTAGATAATTGTCTACTTACTCTGAGCCGGTAATAGCAAAATACAAGTGGAGGATATTTTTTTGTAAAGTAAAACTGCAAAATAGATTTATCTATATTACTATGGATTTCTTCTTCTTTTTTTACTACTGTTCTTCCCCTATTAAATTTGAATGATAATGAAGTTTGATTCTATACCTTTATTCGGCTCTAAACCAGGGTGGTCTCATAATTTTGTTTTACATGCATGACATTGCTTAAGGTCATTAGTTGTAAATCGTAGTATAAAAAGGCTGAAAATATATTCAGCACTTTGTAGTTTCCGAATACACATTTAAGAGCTGCTATGAAAAGTCGAGACCTACATGGCAGATTTTCTGGCACTGAATGGTCAATTTAGTGATGTAGATTAGTTAATCCAAACAGTAAGTGGAGAGAGACTATAATAATGCTTTGATATGTCCCTCTGTTGAAGCATATCCTGGCGGATCCATTTTCTGTTATTGTAATATTTTTTTCTTTGCCCTATGGCAAAATGCTGTCTACTTTCTTATGTTTTAAGAATACAACCCAGATAAAATGATTGGTTTTTATAAATAATTTTCATGTGCTTTGGTACCACTGAACTAATAAATGAAAAAGAGATTTGGATTGATGAATTTTATTTTGTTGGAGTAAAAAACTTTTAAAGGAAAGGACATTTGCTTTTTGTTCAACATGTATTGGTTGACTTTTCTTTCAATGCAAAGTTTTAATTCATGGTCCTTTGTATTTTAAAGGGGAGTGTACTTTAAGTAACATTTAAACAGTAACCCGTTTAATGATGATAGTGATGATAATAATGTTATTTTATCTAAATTTTCAAATAGGTCTCAACTCAAAATGTGACTGATCTTAACTTGGCGATTTGAGTCTTATTTCGTTTTTGTAACTATTCATGTTCCTAGGAAATGAAAACGAGGTCTGCCTTTTGTAATTTTTCACAGATTATGAATTTGATTTTCTTGACAGTTTGCTTCAAAATTAAGGGCTATATGTGTTCTTTTTCATCCCGAGTGGAAACTGGCTGAATTTACAACGAAGACAACTGAAAATGGGAATTGTTTAAAAATAAAAACAAAAATACACCGTCGTAACAGATTTTAAATGAAGTAGATTATCAAGTGGACTGCTAATTTTGCCTTTCCAAAATGTTGGATATTTAACCCTCAGAATAATTAAATATTTGTAATAAAGCAGTTAATTCAAGCAGTTTATTGCTGTAATTTGCAAAAGTACATTGAGCTGCTTTCTTTTCAGCTCATTGATGGAGGAACAAACATTTCTTTAATAAGACTACAGCACATTCTAATTTTGTTGCAAAAGCTTAGATAAGGATCAGGCCCCCTCTGAATCACTGCATTGACCTATGACATTGAAAGTGCTGAAGCTCTTTGGCAAAAGAAGAGTTAGACAGTCATTATTATGCACAGGACTTTCCAGTTCTAAAGGGGCTCTGTGCTTTCTCTCAGATAGACTTTGTTTGTTGGAAATGAGAACTGTATTTTGGCAGCAAAGGACCAGAACTGAAGCTACTCTGCAGGCAGACTCATTATGACATAATCCTTCATTAATCTCATTCTCTATTAATAGATCATGCAGAAGTTTTGCTTTAGTTGATCATCTTCATCAAGGAGCCATGGAAAAGTATTACTGGTAAAACTGCTCACCTCTGGTTTTAAGGCTGCCTGTTTATCTTCATCTTTATTAGTTGCAAAGATTAATGGTGAAAATAATCTCTTGGATTTTGTACAAATGACATATGAGCACCTAAAAATCTGATGTAACTGGATCTTGGTGTTTTGGGGGTAAAACTCACCTGGGAAGGAAGTACACCATTAACAATAGAAAAGAAAGGTTTATCAGGCTAAAATTTCCACTGGTGAGATGAAGGGGCTCTAGTTGGAGAAGCGTGGGAATAGTGGCTGAACAGTCAGAGTTCCCATATGGCTTCAGAAAACAAGTTATCATATAAGACATGTATGTTACGGTTACTGGGCAGATTGTATTAATCTTGAGAAGCTGAACTTCTCAAGGTGGGTGGGTGGGGTGCATCTCCTTCAGAAATGCGCCTATGTGTTTGTTTTTGTCCAAATTTTCTGCTCAGATCAGAGATTGGAGCTGCAACATTCTGTTATTTGGTTTTTATCACACCCTTTAACAGCATTTTGGGGTTTATGTAAAAATGTTTTTAGAGAGAATAAATGTGCTTTGCTGTTTTTTCTTTTGTTTTGTTTTGTCATTTGTTAGTTCCTGTTAAATTTTGTAACACCCTTGGGGTCTTTGGTGAGTCAGACGTTCCATACCCCGTCTGGCTCATTGGCTCAGCCTTACCACCTCCCTGAGTACCAGGGCCTCCTAATTTCCCTGAGTATAACCATGCACCAAGCCTTTTACTTATCTTTGTTGATAAACCCAAAATCTCATTGGAAGGTAGAGCTTAGGAACATCAAGAGGAGATTCTAATGGTATTTCTTTTCATCTTTAGTCCACAGAGGTTGAATATTAAAAAATAAAATACTATCAGTGGGTTGATTATTTGGTTATTTGGTTAAGCAATATGTACGTCTTCTTAGAAGACAGCTGGAGAACCTTTTTCTGTGGTTGGCAAGTGATTATTCTGGTAGGAATGTACTCATAGTGTTGAGTCGTTAACAGAGATTGTGCCTTTATTGGAACTGACTGATAGCCCCAGATTGATCCCTGATAGTAATGCCAACAATACTTATGTTAGAAAATTTGCAGAGCACAAATAAAAAACTGGTAGGGGTATATTTTTATATTGTCTTGCATATATTTGCTAGTTAAATAAAACTCAGGGAAGTTAAAGAAGTTATTTATGAACACTCAAATTGTAATGGTTTGATTTGGCTTCTATTCAGGCCTTCTCATCTCTTAATGTTTTTATTTATATTCTACAGTAAAGAGAACTTAGACTTATTGAACAATTGTTTTAAATGGACCACCTCCCTAGGCACTTTATATAAACAATCTAAATTAATTTTTAGGGTTAATTTTTTATACTAATTGAAAGAGAATCACCATAGAACCTCAAGGCAAAAGCTGCATTCTCTAGGCTCTTACTATTTAGAGTCTGTTGGAACCTGGGTTTGACACCAGAGATGGTCAGAGGACAGTCCAGTCAAAGTCTGAAAGATCAAAATATGACTGGTGCTTGTGGTCTGGTGGCTCTTTTGTTCATCAAAAGTGGCTGGTGGTGGATGGTAAGCAACACAGACTATGTGTACATAAAATTCAGCCCCCAAAAGGGTGTCTTCACAATAGCAAATGTTCATCGTACTCTTAAGAATCTACCAAATAAAACTTTGAGGTTACCATGTCTAAGCCAGGACCTGCAAGCCTGAAAAGTCAGTCAATCTCCCCCTGGTGGGTAGCTTTTCAGAAATGTTTGTCCAGATCATCCCTTACTTGCTTTAATCTGAGGTTTGGCTTGGCAGAAATAACATGACATTTAGCTTCTAATTAAGAAGATCTTCCACAACAAAAGTATTGTTGCGTATAAAAAAATAAGGAATAGAAAATATTTAAGGAATTGAAAATTTGATTTAAAATTTAATAAAAATGTGGGTGATAGCAATTTGGTCTTGCTTTTCTTACTGAGTTTTCTGGTGTCTGGATATTTGAAAGCCAAAGAGCTCTGCATCAGACCCTTTCACATTGCTCCTGGAAAGAACTCATCCTCCCCTATATTACTTTCCTATTGCTGTGGTAATAAATCATCACAAACATAGTGGCTTAAAACAATACAAATTTATTATCTTACAGTTATGGAAGCCAGATGTCTAAAATGAGTCCACAAGGCTGCATTTCTTTCGGAGGCTCCAGGGAAAAAATCTGTTTTCTTGACCTTTCCAGCTTCCAGAGGCCATGTCCATCCTTGGCTTGGGGCTCCTTCCTCCATCTTCAAAGCCAGCAAGCAGCAGAGCATGTTCGTATTTCTTTTTCTCTATCCCACAACTTCTTGTCACATACCTTCTGTTAGACTCTGACTTCTGCATCCCTCTCCTAAGGACCTGCCCAGATAATCCAGGATAAACTCTCCACCTCATGGTCTCCGCCATCCAAGGTATCGTTCACAGGTTCTACACATTAGGGTGTAGACATCTTTAGGGACGATGTTTCAGCTTACCATATGTCCTGAACCTTAGGGAAGAATAGGGAGCTGTTTTCCATTTCCTCAGGCATGAAATGGTGCTGAGATCAGTGGTTCTCCACCTTCGCTGGGAGGCTTTTTAAAATCCCAGTGGCTGGGGTGCACTCCAGACTGATTACATCAAATCTCTGGGGGTGGCTCACAAGGCATAGGTATTTTTAAAGCTCTCCAGTGATTCCAATGTGCAACCAAGGTTAAGAACCACTCATTTAGATGTTTCCTTTTCTTTTTGAAGGCCCTTCTGAGGCATAGCCTGGATATATGAAGGTGGCTTCTTTTCACCAAACTGACTTCAAAGTTTGAGAAGCAGATGAAAATGTCTAGGAGGATGCATATTTTAATGGCTCAGTATTTGTGTGCTTAGATTGGCTTTAGAGTACTATGGTCGAGGGAACAAGATGAACAACCTATTCTGTAATTATCAAGTTCAAGCACTAATGATTTAAATAAATATATCTATAGATGAATCTTGTACATGCTGGATATGTAAATTAAAAAGCACTTCCTTTTTAGAATTTTTCCTGTAATAGTGGGAATTCAGTATAACATTTCACATGCTGTTTAAGCTGTAAATCAATGATACTAAATGTAACCTAATATTCTGGAATTGAAAATGGCTTAATGGTGAATTACATGGATTTGAATCTGAAATAATATCTGCCTCTCTGTGATTGCACTCTTATGTCTTCACTTAAAGTTTACTTCTCCACATGGCTGGAAGGCTCTGGTGATTTAGGAGGGCTTATTTTGGTTTAAATTTGGATAATCAGTTAATATATAGTCACTGAATCACCAAGACCTTTAGCCATGGCACAATCTTGACTCCCTTTCAGTGTGGAGATATATATGTATATACACACACATATACATATATACCCAGATAATTACTCCTAAAAAAAGAGAGACACAAAGAGAATTGAGATTATTTTTTACTCTATTGACTGAATATTTGCTTTGCTCATGGGTTTTTACAGGTTATTTCTACTTCCTAAGATTGGGGAAGATCAATTATACACTGGGCTCTATGAGGGAAGGGGTTTAGGAGGAGGTTCCAAGACGCCATTAACATAAAATGGTCAGTTGGTGTTTATGTTTCGATTCTATAAAGACAACAAGCTGTACTTTTCAGATGAGGACATAAAAGCTAACAAACAACTTTTACCCTACTTCCACATAGAAGAGAAAGTGTGAAAATGTTACAAACCTACTAAATTACTGGATTGCACAGGACATTTTCATAGGTCATGGGGACAATGAATAAAACATTTGAAATCAAACTGTCCTCCAGATTCATTCCAAAAGTAGGCTTGATTCTAAGTCATATGTTAGATTATTATTAACAATTTAAATAATGATAAATATTTATTAATAATAAATAAATACCAAAATAATAAATAAATAAATGAATAATATTGTGTAATATACTAAATTCCTCAATGATGTTGGACAAAGGAATGTTTTCATTAGCATTTTTTTTTAAGATTTTATTTATTTATTTGACAGAGACACAGCGAGAGAAGGAATGCAGACAGGGGGAGTGGGAGAGGGAGAAGCAGGCCTCCCGTTGAGCAGGGAGCCCGATGCGGGGCTCGATTCCAGGACACTGGGATCATGACCTGAGCCGAAGGCAGACGCTCAACGACTGAGCCACCCAGGCGCCCCTTCATTAGCATTTTTGACAAACACCACAAACAAACAAATCCCCCCCACAGAAGGCAGTATATCAATGCATATGTAATAAATAATGGTTACCACTTAATGCACTTTAAACAAGTTACTTCATTTAATTTAATCATAACAATAACTATTTGATATAAATGCAAATAAGACTCTGTTTTACAGATTAGAAAACTGAGAACCAGAGAGGTTTAGTAACTCTATCAAAACCATAGAATAGTAAGTGGCAGACCGAGGAGGCTCACCTAAATGTGATTCTTTTTTTTAAATTTTTTTATTAACATGTAATGTATTATTTGTTTCAGGGGTACAGGTCTGTGATTCATCAGTCTTACACAATTCACAGCGCTCACCATAGCACATACCCTCCCCAGTGTCCATCACCCAGCCACCCCATCCCTCCCACCCCCCACCACTCCAGCAACCCTCAGTTTGTTTCCTGAGATTAAGAGTCTCTTATGGTTTGTCTCCCTCTCTGGTTTCGTCTTGTTTCATTTTTCCCTCCCTTCCCCTATGATCCTCTGTCTTGTTTCTCAAAATCCTCCTATCAGTGAGATCATATAATACTTATCTTTCTCTGATTGACTTATTTTGCTTAGCATAATACCCTCTAGTTCCATCCACATCACTGCAAATGGCAAGATTTCATTGTTTGATGGCTGTGTAATATTCCATTGTGTGTGTGTGTGTGTGTGTGTGTGTGTGTGTGTGTGTACTACATCTTCTTTATCCATTCATCTGTTGATGGACATCTAGGCTCTTTCCATAGTTTGGCTTTTGTGGACATTGCTGCTATAAACATTGGGGTGCATCTAAATGTGATTCTTAATTACCCTGAAACACTTCGGTTGGAGCTAGTTGAAGGCTTTAACTAACTTTGAAGTGCTGTGAATTCAGTTTAAGAACTGATACCAGACCGAGAGAAAAGAATAAGCATAGCCAAAGCTTTGTGGCCAAGTTGGTTTGTAGGGCATAATGAGATTAGCATGAGAAATTTTACTACAAAGTTGAGGTTTTCAAGACATTTTGGATTTTTTCATTTAGAATTATATCATGTGCTTATTTAAACCATCCTCAAGATAATATTGATTACTATTTATTCCGCATTGAAAATCCTGATCATTGGAGGTAAATTAATATGTTCCATTTCATTTTTAGCCTAAATATAAAATATCTAAATTTTATTTTCATGAATCAGTGTTTCTCAGCCCAATTCTTAAATCATAAGGATTAGAATTACCTGCTTGTTAAAAATGTACTTCCTGGATCCTACTTTAGATCATCTGAATAAAACTCTTTAAGGCCAGGCCCTGGGGAAGCTGTCTTTCCTTTTACAAACCCATCAGGTGATTGGTGGTAGAAACTAATTCCATTTGCCCACAATTTAGATTCTGAAATCACTGCTCATTACAATGATTTAGACAGGCAGTACAAAGCTTTGGGGAAGTAGGACAATAATAATGATACACTCCATGTACTATTTTCCTCTCTCTCCCTTTCCTCACCTTAACTTCTTCCTGCCCTTTACTTCATTCATCAAACATTAGCTGACACTTCCACAACGTACAGCCATTAGGCTGGCCTTGGATACATGACTGTTGTCAAATAGTTTCGGAGACTCTGCAGACCTCATCTTCCCTGCTCTTGTATATTAGAGAAGTCCTGCTATAAAGAAAATTGTTCAATATTGTTAAATCCAGCATTTTCCAAACATATTTACCTACATATTTACCTCCTCTTCAAAGAGTATCTGTTATCCTGGGGAGCACCTTTAGAAAAAGTGGATATGATAGGGGCGCCTGGGTGGCTCAGTCGTTAAGCGTCTGCCTTCGGCTCAGGTCATGATCCTGGGGTCCTGGGATCGAGCCCCACATCAGGCTCCCCACTCAACGGGGAGCCTGCTTCTCCCTCTCTCACTCCACCTGCTTTTGTTCCTTCTCTCGCTGTCTCTCTCTCTCTCTGTCAAATAAATAAATAAAATCTTAAAAAAAAAAGAAAAAGTGAATATGATAATGACTTTTTTTTTTTGCATACTAAAATGCAAGTAATTGCTGGGATTCTCTGGTGGTATATTCATTGCCTTTTAAGAACCACCATTGGTAAAAAGGTAAAGGGTAAAGGACTGCTGGTAATTTATCCATGCCCTGAAGCTTTCTTTTAGAACTTGACCTGTGCTAAGGGAAATAGAGGCAGTCCTGAATCTTTGTGATCCTACCAGACCTTAGGTAAGGATCCTAACTTAAATATTTCTACTTTAATTAAGAAAAGAGCAAACTCAACCAATTCAACTATTTTGTTATAAATTTGAGTAAATGACTCAGTATTATCATCCTGGTCTCTGTTTCATTGTTCTTTTTCAGTTTGTCTTTATTTGCTTTTAGATTATTAAAGCAACATGTGTACTTAGGAACTCACAAATCAAACAGAAGCATATAAAGTACACAGTAAAAACCAAAAGTGGCTCTTCATTCCTACCATGTCAATCCAATTCCTTAAGAATGTTTCTGCATTTATTTCTATATTTTTCTATATTGTGTTTGTACACATACACACACACACATACACAATGTATATAATATGCAATATGTAACATATATAAAATAATTATATAATGTTACAAACATGGCATCATATATTCTAAGATTGTCTTCTGTCTGTTAAATATATTGCCTCAGATTTCTGAAGTTCCCAAGAAATAGGCCGTTAGGTTCCTAATGCAACTTTCACAATTTTTAGAGTACACTGCCACGCACTAGGTCAGTAATAACACGGGGACCTAGTCTTAAAAGGAATTCCCATGAGTGAATTGCGCCCAAACTTCCAGGTACCACTTGGTTAGTTGTTAATGTCTCAGCACATTCTCACATGAGAATCAGGCAACTGCTATCAGTGTGCTGCACAACTTTCACAACTGAGTTCTATAGAAGCACATTTTTGCAAATCAGACACTCCTTAACTATGTTAGAAGAGATGACTATTTAAAGGAAAACTGGTGTAAATTCTATTTTACAACTAAGAATCCTATTGAAAAATAAATAATTACTCCCTAGTTAATGAGCCTGAGTGATCTGGGTTGTTTCTATCTTCTTGCTGGGATGAACAATGCCATAGTGAACATTCTTATCCTTGTATCTTGGGACAGTTGTGCAAGAATATCAATAAGTAATTTCTAGCAGTGATATTACCTGCATAGATTAAGAAGCATGATAATACTCAAGGTTCAAAAGCATATCAAGAAGCAAAAACTAATACAGGTAGTGGAAATGCAAATTGGTATAATTTGCTTATGTCTTAACAAAATTGGAAATCATATATAGTTTTATCCAGAAATTTTGCCATCAGAAATTGACCTATATACCTGCAACTAACATAATGTTATGTGTCAATTTTATCTCAATTTTTTTAAAACATGAAATTGACCCTATCCTAGGATAGGATAATTTCTCATGGACATAACCTCTTATATTACATCTATATGGTGTAGGGTTAAGAATAGAACTGGAAGGGAACTTAGAAATCATCTACTCCAATTCCTGAAGTCCAAGGAACTTAAATTACATAGTGAACATGTGTCCAACAGAAGAGTAATATAGAAGTTCTGCACAAGCTGCTAGATAATCTAAAAGAAATGGACAATTAGACATATCCTCTTCCCCTTGGGACTCTGTCTTATTGACCATTGTCACTATATTGCTACCTCTTTTCCTTGCTGTGTCTGTCTTTGTGTTGTTTTGTTAGCTCTTTATCAAAGGTGTAGCTCTGGAACACTTTTCCCCAGAGGATAGATCTATTCCATATGACTGAGGGCAGGAGAAAATAGTAGAATGACCAGGACTGGGGAAGTGAGTAAGTGGCCTCACATCTGTTCTGTATGGGATAGGAATTAGAGAGGGTCAGGGGTTATGGTAGTTTTCTTAGTGATCAAGACAGGTCCTGATCTATAGTGATCTTAGTCACTCCAAAAGGAAAAGCATCAGTCATAGTTTTGTAGAACCCACAATGTGAGTCATAAATTTCTGTAGCTGGCATCAATTAATTGGTTATTTAGGCAGATGTTTCACCAAATGATAACCTTGTAGATTTTTTAATACTCAACATCTTAATACCTGGTACATATAGCAAACAGGCATATATACATATGGGTAGCAAGACATCAAGAGGCAATTCAAACAACAATAAAAGAAAATTACTGAAAAGAAGGGCCATATGCACCCCAGTGTTCATAGCGGCAATGTCCGCAATAGCCAAACTGTGGAAAGAGCCGAGATGCCCTTCAGCAGATGAATGGATAAAGAAGATGTGGTCCATATATACAATGGAATATCACTCAGCCATCAGAAAGGATGAATACCCAACTTTTACATCAACATGGATGGGACTGGAGGAGATGATGCTAAGTGAAACAAGTCAAGCAGAGAAAGTCAATTATCATATGGTTTCACTTCTTTGTGGAACATAAGGAATAGCGTGGAGGACATTAGGAGAAGGAAGGGAAAAATGAAGGGGGGAAATCAGAGGGGGAGATGAACCATGAGAGACTATGGACTCTGAGAAACAAACTGAGGGTTTAGAGGGGAGGGGGTTGGGGGGATGGGTTAGCCCAGTGATGGGTATTAAGGAGGGCATGTACTGCATGGAGCACTGGGTGTTATACGGAAACAATGGATTGTGGATCACCACATCAAAAACTAATGATATATTGTATGGTGACTAACATAACATAACAAAATAAAAAATTAATTAATTAATTAATTAATTTTAAAAAAGGAAATTACTAACAAGAAATGGGGGGAAATGTCCATCCTAATTAGAAACAAAGTAAAACAATCATAAGGTACTATTTTTCTGTCCAGCAAGTTAGCAAGAAATATATTTTTTCACATAATATTTAATGCTTTTGAGATTTCCTTGAAATGTTCATTTGAGGTGGGGGGAGGGGACCTTGTGAAAATGCAGCTGACAGTGTAGACTTAAACATTGAAATATTTTGGGCCAATAATCTCACTACTAGGAATTTAGCCTGAGAACATTGTCCAGAAGAAGGAAGTTGCTATAAGCACTATGATATTCCCAACAACTTTACTTTTAACTAGAAAAATCGGAAGCAGCCTAAAGTCCAATAAATGAGGAATGGTGAGTAAAGTTGTGGTACATCAAATAGATGAAACATTAAATAGATGATGATTATCAAAGCCATGTTACTTCACAGCAGATATTATGATATATCTGTAAAAGCAAGATGTGAAATTGTATGCATGCTGCTATTGACAAACATTGTATGTCTGTGTACGGATGAGTTCTGGAAGGAATACACACATACACGTAGACACACACAATATACAAAGTAGACTTTGTATTAGAAAAGGAACATACAGGTTTCTCTCCATCTGTAATATTTTATTTGACTAACAATAACAACAAAATAAATAATAAAACAATAAAAATAACAAAACTAAAAAGACTAAATATTTTCACTGTTCTTGTGCTCATTTGTACATATTCTTGGTTTTTACCACCTAGAACGTAAAGAAAAGAAAAGAGATGTTTTGCTCAATATATATAATGTTGGTAGACCCTTTCAGAATTTATGTATAATTCCAATGTGTTCTCTTAATTCATTTTGTAATAAAAGGATCTTAATGATGTAACAGTAGAATCAAATCAAGTCAGACTTTAAAAATGGTTGCTTTTTTTTTTAATGTAAGAAGATGTACATTCATTCAATGTTTTAACATTTCCAATGACAGGAAATTCACTAGCTCATGAAGTAGTATACTCAACTTATAAATTTCCATTCATTCATTCATTGTATATGTATTGAGAAAATTCTCTGTTTAAAATGAACAGTCTGGCAAAGAAATGGAAAGCCGTTCCATGCTCATGGATTGGAAGAACAAATATTGTTAAAATGTCTATACTACCCAAAGCAATCTACACGTTTAATGCAATCCCTATCAAAATACCAACAGAATTTTTCACAGAGCTAGAACAAACAATTCTAAAATTTGTGTGGGACCTCAGAAAACCCTGAATAACCAAAGAAATCTTGAGAAAGAAAAGCAAAGCTGGAGGCATCACAAGTCTGAACTTCAAGTTGTATTACAAAGCTGTAATAATCAAAACAGTATGGTACTAGCACAAAAATAGACACATAAATCAATGGAACAGAGTAGAAAACCCAAAAATAAACCCTCAACTCTATGGTCAGTTAATCTTTGACAAAGCAAGAAAGAATATCCAATGGTAAAGGACAGTCTCTTCAGTAATGGGAATATTAGCTACATGCAAAACAAAGAAACTGGACCACTTTCTTACACCATACACAAAAATAAAATCAAAATGGATGAAAGACCTCAATGTGAGACTGAAAACCATAAAAATCCTAGAAGAGAACACAGGCAATAACCTCTTTAACATCAGCCATAGCAACATTTTTCTATGTATGTCTCCTAAGGCAAGGGAAATACAAGCAAAAATAAACTTTGGAGCTACATCAAAATAAAAATTTTCTGCACCATGACAGAAACAATCAAAAAACTAAAAGGCAACCTATGGAATGGGAGAAGATATTTACAAATGACAGATCTGATAAAGGGTTAGTATACAAAAATATATAAAGAACTTATACAACTCAACACCCAAAAACAAATGATCCAATTAAAAAATGCACAGAAGACATGAACAGACATTTCTCCAAAGAAGACATCCAGATGGCCAACAAACACATGAAAAGATGTTCATCATCACTTAACATCAGGGTAATGCAAATCAAAACTACAATAAGATATCACCTCACACCTGTCAGAATGGCTAAAATCAACAATACAAGAAACAACAGGTATTGTAGAGGATGTAGAGAAAAAAGAACCCTTATGCACTGTTAGGGGGAATGCAAACTGGTGCACCCACAGTGGAAAACAGTATGGAGGTTCCTCAAAAACTTAAAAATAGAACTGCCATGTGACCCAGCAATTGCACTACTAGGTATTTACCCAGAGAATACAAGAGCACTAATTCAAAAGGATACATGCATCCCTTTGTTTAAAGTAGCATTATTTACAATAGCCAAGATACAGAAGCAGCCCAAATGTCCATTGATTGATGAATGGATAAAGAAGATATGATACACACACATACACACACACAGTGAAATATTATTCAGCCATAAAAAAGAAATCTTGCCATTTGCAATGACATGGATGAAGTTAGAGAGTATAATGTTAAGTGAAATCAGGCAAACAGAGAAAGACAAATACCATATGATTTCATTTATGTGTGGAATTTAAGAAACAAAACAAATGAGCAAAGGGAAACAGAGAGAGAGAGAGAGAGAGAAAGAGAGAGAAACCAAGAAACAGACTCTTAATTATGGAGAACAAACTAATGGTTACCAGAGGGGAGTGAGGGTTAAATAGGTGATGGGGATTAAGGAGTGCACTTGTTGTGATAAGCCCCGGGGTGATATATGGAAGTGTTGAATTACTAGATTGTACGCCTGAAACTAATATTACACTGTATGTTAACTACAACTGGAATTAAAATAAAACTTAAAAAAAAATAACAGTCTGGCAGCAGCAAGACTGAAACTGGGGAGACCAGGTAGGAGGCTTTCTCATTAATGTAGGTGAGAGATGATGAAGCCTGAACCAAGTCAACACCAAGAGAGGAAATGGAAGAGCAAAATTAAAACATATTTAGAAAACATCAACTAGATTTAATGACTAACTCCAGTCCATATTCAAGGGGGAAGATTAGTTTCCACTGCTCAATAAGAAGAGTAGAGAAGAATCTGTGGCCACCTTTAATCAGCCACACCCTCTTTCTGTCTTCTGTAAATTTGTTTCAAAATCTGAGCTCATCAGAAAGCCCAGACGTCTATAATGTTTTTTCTCTTAATTTTAAATGCTCACTTCTCTTCTTCCAATGAGAGACAATTTTCTTAGTCTTAAGAATTTTCTTTTCTTTTTGGATCAACCTTCTCCATTAAGATCTGTGTCCACAGAATGATCTAGATCTTGTATCTTAACTTCTAAAAATCCATTTTTCCTGAATTCTAAACAGGCCTTTCTCAAATGTTAATGTGCATACAGATCACTAGGTGATCTTATTAAAGTGCAGATTCTCATTCTGTAGGTCTGGGAGAGGCCTGAAATTCTGCATTTCTAACAAGCTCCCAGATCATGCAATGTTGCTATCCTAACACCTGCTTCTTGTTGCGAGGGTCTAGATTATACCATTGAATCCCAACATTGCTTGGCTCACTTTGACCCATGACACTTTACCAATCATTTCTTCCTTTTGGGATGGAATAAAGTCCAGAATGATATTATTGCCTAGGCCTTTTCAGGTGATGTAATTGGAAATAAGCCAAATCAATAATTTAGCAACTACTGTGCTCTTAGGGAAATACATGTAGGTATAAAGTTGTCTATCATAAATGTGTTTTGTCACTGTGTCTATTTTATACTCTGTAAGATATTGATAAAATTCTTCTAGAGCCACATGGCAGTGGTATGAAGTACGTATAGTTATCGTCATTCTATAGATAAAGAAACAGACTCAGAGAGGACAGCTAAGTTGCTTCAGGTCAGACAGCTGGTAAGTAGTAAGTGCTGCTTCCCTAATCTGGATCATCAGACTCTGAACTACATAAAATTAAAAGGAAAAAAAGTCTGATGAGGGTTCCTAGAACAAGCATTGCTTATCTACTAATCGCAGTATCCCACAGAGCACCCCTAAAGTCTAGGAGAATATAAGTCAAATGAGGTTTCTGGGTTTGGAAAAAACAAAACTACCTATTTCAGTGTGAGAAAGATCATCCTTCATCCATTTTCTGTCACTAGCCATAAATGAAGAAGTACTCTTAAAACTCCCGATCCCCCAAATAGCTTTAGTGACTTGAATATCTTCAAGTCTTGCCCCTCCCCAGTCCCCCAAGAACAGGCTTAGGTGTAGTGATAGCATTGTCATGTTGAAGTTGTATTGAGAGCTTTTCTTCTTTGTTGAACACCAAGAATCAGGTCTAGGGAAAAATCTGTAAGTACTATAATTAACTTCAATTTTAATTTCTGGGTGTCTTTTTTTCTCCTAGCTGCTGCCAAGGTTCTCCTTCAGTCCCATCAGTTAGAGCAGCAATCACGAAGCTCAGGCCAGACTCCCTTTGGCAATTCAGAGTGATGTGTTCAAGCCCTTCTGGGAAACTTGGAACTAAACTATGAGTTGACTGTTAAAAAACAAGAGTAATAATAAGCCACCAGTTTCAAGAAGCCAGTTTATATTTCTCAGTTTGGGAGAAACTTTTAGGAGCTGATTTTTTAATACTTCTTGGGTTTTTTTTTTTCTTTCTTTCTTTGAGAGAGGGAGAGAGAGAGAGAGAGAGAATAAGCAGGGGGAGGGGCAGAGGGAGAAACAGAATCCCCGACTCAGGGCTCAATTCTAGGACCCTGGGATTATGACCTGAGCTGAAGGCAGATGCTTAACTGACTGAGCCACCCAGGTGCCCCAATCCTTGGTTTTCAAATAGTTTTGGTATATATTTAACCTTTAGTTTATTTTCTTTATAGTGTATTTTTTATTATTTTTTCCTTTACTGTTAATCTTACTTTCCTTTATATGTCTTCATGCTCAGCTCTGTGTGTAATTGTTCTATTATGAATTGAGAGCACTGAAAGACCCAGAAAATTTATCTTTCTGTCTACTCCAATGCTGTTTAAATTAAGGTCCTCACATTTTAGAATCTGATGTATGTTACTTGGAAGCCATATTTCATATTATCCATTATACTGTTTACGCACAAATTAATAATGGACCAAATAGAACAAATGAAATCAAAATAGATTCCGTTTGAGAAGTGAGGCCTAAGGAATAAAAAAGGCCTACCATGTGATTCGTTGGAGGGAGAGGACAGAATGAGGGCATTGCTGACTGACCCAAAGGCTAGGCATCCAGTTCCCTTCTGGCATTTACTGAGGCATCTGCATGGGCATGGTGTACTCTGGGGTTTTACAACACAAGAGACATGATTTCAGTCCTCAAAATGCTTGCAGTCTACACAGCAAGACAGAGAAGAACATAAAAAGCAAGAGTCATGCTATGAGAATAACACAGGAAGATTTCTTTCAGTGGAGGTGGAGGAGTTTGGGAAAAGTTCATGGAAAGGCTTGCATCTGAGCCAAAGCTTAAAGGATGGACAAGAATTCAATAAACAGGAATGAATGGTAAAGATAGGAAAATATGCTCACGCTGTTGTCATCCACAGAGGTGGGAAGGTGAAAGGCATGTACGGGAATGTTGTGATTCATTGGAAGAAGCGCATGAAGGACTGTAGAATTAGAAGGCAGAAAAGCAAACCCCATTTTTTTATGATCTTACCAGTGCCATATATCCTCTAAGACCAGTGCTTCTCACTGAATTGGAACCTTTTATAAGCACATTTCCTTTTCATCAGCCTTCTTAATTAAGAATCAAAATTTAGAAGTTTATATTCATTGATAGGTAGAAAGAAGGTTTTATTTCCCTTCTTGGTTTTCATTGCAGTGTGTCTCCAGATATAGCCCCTATCACTTTCATACTTCATCCATATTCTTTCAAAGTGTAGATGTCTAGCCACTTAAAGATAAGCTTCTGTATTGTGAGTATGAGGTGGATAACACAATATACCTAGTCAGAGCTTAATGACAGAAAATATAAGTCACTGGCGGGTCTTTTTTTCTTTTCCTTGTGCAGTTTACTTTTACTTTTATTCCATCATGTAGTTCACATAGGATGTCTTCATTTCTATTATGAGAGCAACGGAAAGATACTGATTGAAATAATTTTCTTTGAATTAATTCAACTTGATCTTAAATGGCCATATTCTGACTTTTCCCTAGGCTCAAGTGTGAATATCTGTTTTTGTGCTATGAACATTGTCAGGTTCCAATTCAGTATCACTATTTTCTCAATAATTTTGACTGACTTGTATCATTTAAGTAGTACTCAGTCTCTGGGCTTCAGTTACTTCCAAAGTAATGCCAGTTATTCTAAATGTTTGCAACGTGCCTTATTCTTTAAATCTGTCCCCTCATAGTATGTGGCTTAAGGATTTAAACCACCAGAAGGCTTCGAAGGTGACTTTGGACAGGATAAGAATTGAGGGCCATCCTCTGGCATCTAGAAGCTCCTTCCTGAGTCTCTCACTTCAAAATCCTACTTTTGACAGCAAGAAAATTTTGCATTGCTGAAGACCAAGAAAAAAGAATTATTTGATTTTTGGTAACTCTCAAGTTTACATCTATTTATTATCTTAAGAGCCCAAAGTCTTCTTTTTTAGGCAGATGTATCATAATTATTTTGTTACACTCACAAAACCATCGTATTTCAAATTACTGTATTGTTGTAAGTGACTATTCATGTGCACATCGAACATATCACAGGTCATAGATAACTCTTCATGCAAATATTTACTGATGAGGGTAGCCTCGTCACTTCCACTTCCTTCCACTTACCCTCTGTTTCAAGATGTGAAGGCAATACGTATTTCTCTTGCCTCCATCTGCTTCCCTCACCCCCTCTTCTTTTGCTCACAGCATGGAAACTAGAGTTACAGCTTAGCCTGTTTTGCTTATGGAACTGTGCCAGAAGCAGTTTTGAAGGTGTTTGAAAAATGAAGACATCTGGCAGCTGGCACACTTACAATTCATTTGCCAAAGACAAGTTGCACGCTGCTGGAATTTTCAACTGAAGGTCACGCACCAGGTAACACACAGGTGGAGCTGGTGCGTGAGAAGGCACGCACTGAAAAATCGTTGGCTCTGTGAAGTTGAGTGGGCTAAATCAAGAAACATGCTTGTTTCTCCGTCCACCCACACCCCCCTTGTCACCAGGCCCCTTTCAAAGAGGTAAGAGGAAAGAAAAATCCAAACCAGGAAGTTGACAGTGAATCACAAGGCTGTGACATGTCAGCAGAAGCCCTGGAAGATAGGCAAGAGAGAAGGGTGCTAAGAAAAAAAAAAGAAAAGAGAATTTAACATAGTGTTGGACAAACATGTTGCTGTCAGTTGAGTGGTTCAACTTTTCAGAAAGAAATCGCCTAAGGGATTATGGGTTTTCAGCTCACCCCATGAATGAGTTACTAACATTATGCCAATGAATGCCCTGTGACTAAAGATTTACTTGATGTTTGATAGTATAGTATTTTGGGTTTTTGGTTTTAAAATATTTTCTTGTAACTGGGAGTCACTAAATACTAGTGTCAGATCAGTTGCTTTTGGAATTTTACACCTGTGTTAGATGAAACTGTGTTTTATGGGGTTTTTTTTGTTTTTGTTTTGCTGCAATAGGAATTTAATACGTAAACATGGGCGTTTATGAGATTAACACTTGACCTAACAGAGCAAGAGAGGGAACTTATCTCACCACATTGACAGTCTCTCTCAGACAAATTTCAGCACTTTAAAAGTAATATGGGCTGCACTTGATGTATAAGCAATGAGATACATGTTTATAAAGCACAAATTAGAAATTATTTGTATTAGACCGTGATATATTTCCATGTGACAAATCTGGGTTATTTTCCTTTCTGTCCTTCTAAGCCCAGGCCTTTTGTCTTAAGTGAATATTCTTGTTTTCTGTTCAAAATATTATGTATGGAGATAGTGACTAATGGAGAAAGAAGGAGATAGTAATGCAGTTAAAATTTTGTGGTTGAGGGTGGTTGACCCTCACCTTACTCCAAATGGAGACAGAACTGCTGGCCTTAGGGAGGTCGCAAACCTGTGGCCTAGGTGCAGGGTGTAGGCCAAAAATATGTGCATTTGACACACTCACTATCAACCTGGAGTGTGTTTACATTTTTAATTTTTTTTAAGATTTTGTTTATTTATTTGACAGAGAGAGAGAAAGAGCACACCCAGGGGGAGCAAGAGAGGGAGAAGCAGGCTCGATCCCAGGACCCTGGGATCCTAGATGTGGGGCTTGATGACCTGAGGCAAAGGCAGATGCTTACCCTACTGAGCCATCCAGGTGCTCCGAGTGTTTACATTTTTTAAAAATAAGTTGATAGAGTTTACGTTGTTAAAAAAAATTGGGATTTTCAGTTTCTTTTTAAAAATCAGAAAATCAGGCATCACTGTCCACAATCGCTCATGAGAATGTGTGCCGGCCCTGGCCCACTGCAGAGGGTGCAGTGGGGGGGGGGGTTCGCTGGTCACCAGGGCCCTGCCACCCCTGTTCTTTCCCCAAGGCTGAATACAGAATGGTACTTAGTCGCATTCATGCTATTATTTTTTTTTTCCAAATCAGAGTGAAAAGGGAAGTGAGCCAGGGGAGGGGACAGTTAGCTGTTTGATAAATTGTGTCACTTAAAAATGTACTTTTTGTTTATAAATTTACTCACAGACTGGTATTGCCTTTGAGAGATGTTTATACCAACAATCCCTGCTTCTTTAATTGAAATTTAGTAGTCACAGAGTCTGAGGATATTTTTCTTTTTCTTTCTTTCTTTCTTTCTTTCTTTCTTTCTTTCTTTCTTTCTTTCTTTCTTTCTTTCTTTCTTTCTTTCTCTCTCTCTCTCTCTTTCTTTCTTTCTCTGTCTCTGTCTCTCTTTCTCTTTCTTTCTCTCTCTCTCTCTCTCTCCCCCTTTCTCTTTCTTTCTTTCTTTCAAAACACCATGAACATGTGTGGGGAAAATGGTACCTGGTAGAAAGGAAGACATCTTCCTGGTGATTTTAGTGGTCAGATATGAATCAATGAAGCAATAACTACTCTTCTCACGGGGCCATTCATTTAGTGTGATTGCTCCCTGAGGGTAATTTTCTATTTCTTAGAATTGTAAACTATGTGAAGTATTAGCAAAGTCTATCTCATGTAATCTAAACTACTCAAGAGAGGAATAACAAATGCTTAAGAATGGGTTTTAGAAAGAATATTGATGATTTGTTGAGTCATCTTTCCTTTAAAATGTATTCATTTTTGTTTGCCAGTAAAGTGTGTATCAGGTGTGGCTTATGTGAAATCCCATATGAAGCTCTTTATTCAGACTTTCAGACCTTCTAATATCTGAAACCAAACCTAAGGAGTATTGTTTCATTATGGAGTATTGAAATGCTAAAATGATCCTGCAAAATAATATTTCTACAGCAACATTACTTCTCCTTGTGTATGATTTTAGGGTTTTTGTTTATACAGAATTTCATTGGTGGGTTAAAGGGAAGTAAAGTATAGTTTATAGACAGCAAATGTAATCTCCAGTAAGAAGCATCAAAAAGGAGTTAGGAAAGGGAAAAATGAGGTTATTAGAAATAAGTGCATTTTTCAAGGAAGACTTCCTAGCATGCGTGTGCATACATGCATGTGTGTGTGTGTGTGTGTGTGCGTGTGTGTATCTGTGTGTTCGTAGAAGAGTATTAGGGACTTAATGAATTCTTTTCAACATTCAATTAAAAAAATTAAGTAAAGGTGGGGCATCTGGGTGGGTCATGCGGTTAAGCACCCAACTCTTGAGTTTGGCTCAGGTCATGATTTCAGGGTCGTGAGATTAAGCCCCGTGCTGGGCTCCATGCTCAGCATGGAGCCTGCTTGTCTCTCTCTTTCAAATAAATAAATAAATAATTTAAATCTTAAAAAAAATACTTAAAGGTACTTTGAAAGTGAAATAAATTAAATTGAATAAATGTGAGGAAGTCTGTACACATCTTATAAAAGGCAACCTAAGAGGGGAGGGGGTGGGGGATGGGTTAGCCTTGTGATGGGTATTAAAGAGGGCACATACTGCGTGGAGCACGGGGTGTTATATGCAAACAATGAATCATGGAACACTACATCAAAAACTAATGATGTAATGTATGGTGATTAACATAACATAATAAAAAAATTAAAAAAAGGCAACCTAAAAATTGGGAAAATGGGTCTAGTTATATAGTTGTTAATAGTGGGAATATTCTTTTTTTTAATTTTTTATTGTTATGTTAATCACTATACATTACATCATTAGCTTTGGATGTAGTGTTACATGTTTCATTGTTTGTGCATAACACCCAGTGCTCCACGCAGAACGTGCCCTCTTTAATACCCATCACCAGGCTAACCCATCCCCCCACCCCCCTCCCCTCTAGAACCCTCAGTTTGTTTTTCAGAGTCCATCGTCTCTCATGTTTGGTCTTCCCCTCCGATTTCCTCCCCTTCATTCTTCCCCTCCTGACATCTTCTTCTTCTTCTTTTTTTTTTCTTAACATATATTGCATTATTTGTTTCAGAGGTACAGATCTGTGATTCAACAGTCTTGCACAATTCACAGCACTCGCCATAGCACATACCCTCCCCAATGTCTATCACCCAGCCACCCCATCCCTCCCACCCCCCCACCACTCCAGCAACCCTCAGTTTGTTTCCTAAGATTAAGAATTCCTCATATCAGTGAGGTCATATGATACATGTCTTTCTCTGATTGACTTATTTCACTCAGCATAACACCCTCCAGTTCCATCCACGTCATTGCAAATGGCAAGATCTCATTCCTTTTGATGGCTGCATAATATTCCATCGTGTATATATACCACATCTTCTTTATCCATTCATCTGTCAATGGACATCTTGGCTCTTTCCACAGTTTGGCTATTGTGGACATTGCTGCTATAAACATTGGGGTGCATGTACCCCTTCGAATCCCTACATTTGTATCTTTGTGGTAAATACCCAGTAGTGCAATTGCTGGATCATATGGTAGCTCTATTTTCAACTGTTTGAGGACCCTCCACTGTTTTCCAGAGTGGTTGCACCAACTTGCATTCCCACCAACAGTGTAGGAGGGTTCAATAGTGGGAATATTCTTAACATTCAACAAATTTTACTGAGCACCTGCTAGAACAGATTTTACTGAGCACATACTACACATAAAGTACTCCCTTTCAATTGTAAAAATTACAACCAAATTCCTCAAAATCCCATTTTTATTTTCTTGAAAATAAAATGTTAATATTAATAATAATATTAAATATTAATAATATAAATATAATATGTTAATATTCATTGACAGATAGAACTAATTCCTGGTTCAAGGCTTTGTGAGTTCACCATGTTGCAAGAGATGGTTATGTGCTCTTTGTTATTATTATTGATATTAAAATACAATGGTGAACTTGAATGGTATGATCTAAGGCTTTTGTTTCAAATTTGGGGTTCTTCATTCACTCAGCTAACACTGAGCAAATTCTATATACTAAGGAGTACAACAGGTGCTGGGTCTACAGTTGAACAATTGAAAATAAAACAGACATGGTCATAAAGTTTATAGGCTGATTGGAAAGACAAACATTAAGTAAGTTATCACACTTACATGTATTCCGGGAACACACCAAGCATACTCCTGCTTTGGGGCATTTGCACATGCTGTTGCTTTTGCTTAGACTTTCTTCCCCCAGATATCTTCACTATGTTCTAGTCTTTACTCAAATATCACCTTCTCAGTTGAGTGATGCAGAATTATAAAACCAGCCAAATGAACATCAAATTGAGGATAAAATGAAGGCATTTTAAGAAATCCATTCAAAAAGAAATATTCAAAGAAGTACTCAAAGAAAACAAAAAAGATTTTAGGAGAAAGACATTGAATACCAAAATAAGAGAAGAAAGAAACCAGTAAAACATATGGCTAAGTGTAGAACCTTACAGTCATGTAAATCTTTTAAAATACTAATAATCTAGAACTAAACTCCAAATGAGTTCAATAAAATTTGAAGGTGAAGCCAATGTCAGTGAAGGGGAAAAGGATAGATAGCATGCTGTGGTTCATTGTCTTATACTATTGTCTTATCCCTTATACTAGGGAAAGGGATATACATTTAAACATATGAGTTTTAAAAAATTAATAGCTAACCAATATAGGGACAGAAATAGAATATATAATTTTTAAATCTCTGGGGAAAATTGCTTCTCGGTCTTTTGGCTAAGATCAAGTGTAAATCTCTGGGGAAGAAAAACGGTAGATAAAACTCAATCAACTCCAAGAAAAAAAAAAGATAAAGGAAAAAGGAAATTTTTTTTAAAAAGGTAAGTTTTAAATATTTAGTAGTGGTAATATATGCAAACATTTTCATAGTCACATTATTAAAAGGCAGAGATTGTCAGATTTTATCTTAATCGGACTGCTTACTATATGTCAGAGTAAACAATGAGTTTTGTATGTCAGAGTAAACAAACAAACAGAGTAAACAAACAATATTGACACAGTGTATCAGGAAAAAAATAAAGGGATAGACAGAGGTATTTCAGAAAGATGCTAATTCACAAGGGGAAAGACCAGTTAAGGCAATATTAACATGATGAAACTCAGATTTGGGGGCTAAAATTATTAATTTGAACAAAGAGAAAAATTTTACATTATAAATAGAACAATCTGTCAAGATATAAAAATCACAAATTTATGACACATATAAAACAGAAACTATTAGAAATGCAAGTAGATATGTCAAATCCATAATCTTAGTGGAATAAGTTAATATATCCCCTCTTAGAATTTGATGATTAAAGTAGCAAGAAAGTTGGGGTCCCTGGGTGGCTCAGTTGGTAAAGCATCTAACTCTTGACTTGGGCTCAGGTCATGATCTCAAGGTCAGGAGACCGCACAGCCCTGCTCTGGTTCCATGCTAGGTGTGGAGCCTGCTTAAGGTTCTCTCTCTCCCTCTCACTCTGCTCCTCCCCTCTGTGCTCTCTCTCTCTCTCAAAAGAAAAAAAAATAATAAAAATAATAAAGTAGCAAAAAAGTAATAATAATGATACATGGAGTTTTAATAATATATATAACAAAATATATATGTATGCACATACATATCCAACAAATATAAGAGTACACATTTACTTCGATTGCAAGTGCAATTATTTATTTTTTTAATTTACTGCATATTATGCCTCAGAAAACAATCTTAATAAATTTTCCTACCGTGTGCCAGATAATGTTCTAGGTGCTAGGAACAGATAGTATGGAAAACAGACAAAATTCACTGCTCATGAAACATTCTATCTGGGGAAACAGAAAAAATAATAAATAATAAATAAAATATATAGTGTAACAAATGAGAAAGCAGGGAAAAGGAATCAGAAGTGTTGGGTACAACTTAAATAGGGTAGTCGGGGAAGGCCTCCCTGAAAAAGGATATTTGAACAAATTCTTGAAAGATAGAGGGAAAAAGCCAGGTTCACATATAAGAAGAAAAGATTCCAGAAAGAAGAAAGAGTCAGTGCAAAGGCAAAGAGGTCCAAGTATGCCTGGCAAATTCTGGGAAGAGCAAGAATCCCTGTAGAACTGGATCATAGTGAGCAAGGGATAGAATCATGGGAGATAAGGTCAGAGACATACTAGGGGGCTAGATTTTAGGGGGTCTTGTAGACCATTATAATGGCTTTTGGTTTCATGGGAGGAAAGTGGGTATTACATTAGTTTCAGGTGTACAGCATTGTGATTCAACTTCCCTAGACACGATAATATCCTCACCACAAGTGTAGCTACCATTGGTCACCATACAACACAATTACAGTATCATTGACCATATTCCCTATGCTGTGCCTTTTATTCCCATGACTTTTTTATTCCATACCTAATAGCCTGTATCTCCCTCTCCACTCCATCCATTTTGTCCATCTCCTCACCCCCTTCCTCTAGCAACCATTAGTCTGTTCTCTGTATTTATAGGACCAGTTCTGCTTTTTGTTTGTTTATTCATTTGTTTTAGTTTTTCCACATATGAGTGCAATTGTATGGTATTTATCTTTCTCAGTTTGACTTATTTCACTTAGCATAATACCATCTAGATCCATCCATGTCATCACAAGTGACAAGATCTCATCCTTTTTATTTTATTTTTTTAAAGATTTGATTTATTCAGGGGCGCCTGGGTGCCTCAGTTGTTAAGCATCTGCCTTCGGCTCAGGTCATGATCCCAGGGTCTGAGATCTAGCCCCGCATCGGGCTCCCTGCTCGGCGGGAAGCCTGCTTCTCCCTCTCCCACTCCCCCTGCTCATGTTCCCTCTCTAGCTGTCTCTCTCTGTCAAATAAATAAATAAAATCTTAAAAAAAATGGGGGGGTACCGTGGAACCATGACCTGAGCCGAAGGCAGACTCTTAACGACTGAGCCACCTAGGTGCCCTGATCTCACCCTTTTTAAAGGCTATGAGATAGTCCACTGTGTGTGAGTATGTGTATGTATGTGTAACCACATCTTCCTTATCCATTCATATATTGATGGACACTTAGATTGGTTCCATGTCTTGGGTATTAATGCTAAATAATACTGTAATAAACATAAGGGTGCGTATGTTTTTTGACTTAGTGTTTTCAGTTTCTTTGGGTAAATACCCAGTAGTGGAATTATTCGATCATATGGTATTTCAATTTTTAATTTTTTGAGAAACCTCCATACTTTTTTTCCACGATGGCTGCACCAATTTACATTCCCACCAACACTGAACAAGGGGTCCTTTTCCTCCACATCCTTGCCAACACTTGTTATTTCTTGTGTTTTTTATTTTAGCCATTCTCAGAGGTGTAAGGTGATATCTCACTGTGCTTTTGATTTGCATTTCCCTGATGATTAGTGATGTTGAGCATCTTTTCATAGGTCTGTTGGCCACCTGTATGTCTTCTTTGGGAAAACGCCAATTCGGGTCCTCTGCCCATTTTTATCAGATTGTTTGGGGGTTTTTAGGTGTTGAGTTGTGTAAGTTCTTAATATAGTTTGGATATTAACCCCTTACTGGATATATCATTTGCAAATCTTCTCTCATTCAGTAGGTTGCCTTTTTGTTTTGTTGATGGTTTCCTTTGCTGTGCAAAAGTCTTTCATTTTGATGTAGTCCTAATAGTTTATTTTTGCTTATTTCCCTTGCCTTAGAAGACATAGCTAGAAAAATGTTGCTATGACCAGTGTTAGAGAAATTATTATTTGTGCTCTCTTCTAGGATTTTTATGGTTTCAGACCTCACATTTAGGTATTTAATTCATTTGGAGTTTATTTTGGTGTATGGTGTTAAAAAGTGGCCCAGTTTCATTCTTTTGCATGTAGCTGTTTTCCCAGCTACCATTTATTGAAGAGAATTTCTTTTCCCTGTTGTTTATTCTTACCTGCTTTGTCATAGATTAATTGACCATGTAGGTGTCATAAATTATGTAAATTCTGGGCTCTCTATTCTGCTCCATTGATCGGTGTCTGTTTTTGTGCCAGTAACATATTGTTTTGATTACTGCAGCTTTGCAGTATAGTTTGAAATCTGGTATTGTGATATCTCCAGCTTCATTCTTTTTTCTCAAAATCACTTTTGCTATTTGGGGTCTTTTATGGATCCATACAAATGTTAGTATTATTTGTTGTAGTTCAGTGAAAAATGCTATTGGTATTTTGATAGGGATTGTATTGAATCTATAGATTGCTTTGGGTAGTATGGACATTTTAACAATATTCTTCCAATCCATGAGCATGAAATATCTTTTCATTTGTCTGTATCATCTTCAAATTCTTTCATTAGTGTTTTATAGTTTTCACAGTTTAGATCTTTTACCTCTTTGGTAAAGTTTATTCCAGGTAATTTATTCTTTTTGATGCCATTATAAATGGGATTGCTTTCTTAATTTCTCTTTGTGATAGTTCATTATTGTTGTATAGAAATGCTATTGACTTCTGAGTATTAATTTTGTATCCTGCAACTTTACTGAGTTCATTGGGTTCTTAATGAAATGAGAAGCCATTGGACGGTTTAGAGGGGTTGGATGGTCTTAGTTCCACTTGAGAAAACTAACTCTGGTTGGTGGGTTGGCTGGATTGTACAGGAACAAAGGAATAAGTAGGGAGAGTAGTTAGGAGTTTACTGCAATAATCAAAGGAGAATTGGCTGTTGCTGGGACCAGGATGGTGGCAGTGGGAGTAGTGGAAAATAGTTGAATCTAGAAGGTTTCAAATGTAGAGCCAGCAAGATTTGCTGATGGATAAGATGTGGAGTGTGAGAAAAAGAGGAGAGTGGAGGAAGACTCCAAATTTTAAAAAATTCTTTATTTAAATTCAGTTTAGTTAATATATACTGTATTATTAGTTTCAGGGGTAGAATTTAGTGATTCATCAGTTGCAGATAACACCCAGGGCTTATTACATCAAGTGCCCTCCTTAATGCCCATCACCCAACTATCCCTTCCCCTCACCCACCACCCCTCCAGCAACCCTCAGTTTGTTTCCTAGAGTTCAGCATCTCTTATGGTTTGCCTCCCTTTCTATTTTCATCTTATTTTATTTTTCCTTCCCTTCCCCTATGTTCATCTGTTTTGTTTCTTAAATTCCATATATGAGTGCAATTGTATGGTATTTATCTTTCTCAGTTTGACTTATTTCACTTAGCATAATACCCTCTAGTTCCATCTATGTCATTGCAAATGGCAAGATTTCATTCTTTTTGATGGCTGAGTAATATTCCAGTGTGTGTGTGTGTGTGTGTGTGTATACACACACACAATGGAATATATATATATATATATATGCCACATCTTCATCCATTCATCTGTCATGGACATCTGGGTTCTTTCTATAGTTTAGCTATTGTGGATATTGCTGCTATAAACATTGGGGTGCAGGTGCCCCTTTGAATCATTATGTTTGTATCTTTTGGATAAGTACCTAGTAGTGCAATTTCTGGGTTGTAGGGTAGCTCTATTTTTAACTTTTTGAGGAAGCTCCATACTGTTTTCCAGAGAGGCTGCACCAGTTTGCATTCCCACTAACAGTGTAAAAGGGCTCCCCTTTCTCTGCATCCTCACCAACATCTGTTGTTTCCTGACTTGTTAATTTTAACCATTCTGACCTGTGTGAGGTGGTATCTCATTGTGGTTTTGATCTGTATTTCCCTGATGCCAAGTAATGTTGAGCATTTTTTCATGTGTCTGTTGGCTATTTGTATGGGAAGACTCCAAAATTTTGAGCCTAAGCAAGTTCTGAGAATGGAGTTATTCTTAACTGAGAAAAGAAGCTGGTTTGGGATAGAAGTGAGATTATCAGAGTTTAGGTCCAATTTTGTTAAGTTTGTGATATTTACATCTCAAAGTGGAGATGTCAAGTGGGCATTTGGATATTTGAATCTGGCTTTTAGTGGAAACATTAGTTTTGAGGTAAAAATTGGGGAATTGTCAGAATTTACATCTGACTTAAAGCCTTGAGATTTGTGATAAGATCACTAAGGGAGTGAATAGAGAGAAGAGATTAAAGGATTTTGCTCTAAGACAATCCAATGTTATTAATATTTAGGAAAGCTGGCAGGGAGGATGAGAAGGAGCAGCCATGAAGATAGGGAAAAACTCCAGGGAAGCATACTGTCTTGGAGGCCAAGTGAAGAAAGTATTTTAAGGAGGAGGGAGCAATCAATTCAGTCAGATGCCAAAGAGTCAGCATAACATAGTGGCTAAGATAAAGATTCTGCAGCCATATCTGCCAAGTTCAAATCCAGCTCTGCAAATTATTTGCTGTGTGACCTTGAAAAAGTCACTACCCCTCTCTGTCTCCTCCATCTGTAAAAAGGGTATTATAATGGCTGCTATTTTATATGGTTATTGTGAGGCTTATGTGTCTCACTTTGTTTAACACACTTAGAGTAGGGCCTGGAGGTTAGCAAGTGCCTAATAAATGACAACTATGATTATTATTTTTTTATTGTTGGACATTTTTGTTATTTTCTCTTCTAGTTTCATTGTGATATAACTGACATACGGCACTATGTAAGCTTAAGGTGTACAGCACAATTACCTGACATATATATTGTGAAATGATTACCACAGTGAGTTTAATTAACCCCCATCATTTCATACAGGTATAAAATAAGAAGAAAAACATTTTTTTCTAATGATGAGAACTCTTAGGATCTACTCTTCTAGTAACTTTCAAATATATACTGGCTATAATTATCATTATACTTAATAGTAGCAAGAATTAGTAGTAGGGGGAAGAATAAGGAAAGGACTGAGACTTGAGCAGTGGCTTTGGCAATGTGGAGGTCACTTGTGATACTGACAAAGAACAATTTGGAGCAAAAGTTTGTTTAGAGTGATGTCATGTCCAAGAGAAATTGGGAGAAGTTGAACTGGAGACAATAAGTACAGGAACCCTTTCAAGAACTTTTTCTTTAAAAAGTAAAGGGGAGGGATGCCTGGGTGGCTCAGTCAGTTAAGCATCTGCCTTCGGCTCTGGTCATGATCCCAGGGTCCTCAGGTCATGGAGCTCTGCGCTCAGCGGGGAGTCTGCTTGTCCCTTTCCCTCTCCCTCAGTGCTCTCTCTCTTTCTCTTTCAAATAAATAAATAAAATCTTTTTTAAAAAAGTAAAGGGGAACAGAGAAATAAGTTGGTAGCTATAGGCAGAAGTTTACTAAGAGAGGATTTTTTATTATAGGAGAAATAACAAATTTCCATTAGTGAGTGTATTCCTTTTAAATATAACTTGAATCAGAGCTCGGTCTCAGGAGTCAGTCTGAAGGCTTGCTGGTGATGGGCAGAGAAGATGGAGTGGTGTGGAGCACTGTAAAGGGACTGAGCTCCAGCCACCTCATATTGCATGTATGTATTTGTTCTCTCCCATACTAGCACATAAGCTCCGTAAGAGAGGCCCTTGTTTTATTCCTTGCCCTTATCTCCATCACCTTGAGCAGTGCCTAGCACACAGTAGGCATTCAGTAAGCATTTGTCAAGTGGATGCCTATTTCCAGTGAAAATCCGAGGCCCAGAAAAGTTAAATATAATTGCTTGTCCAGCTGATTATGTCACAGTCGGATCTAAAACCTGCGTCTCCTGGTTCCCATTACAGTGAACTTTCCAGTATTAGGGAAACCTGGGTTTCAGAATTCATATCCTGTGAGCCCTGGGTGTTTTATAAGACTGATGAATCACTGAACTTTACCTCTGAAAATAATAATACATTATATGTTAATTAATTGAATTTAAATTAAATTTAATTTAATTAAAAAAAGAATTTATATCCTGCTCTTCAAAGTAGTGCAGTATTAAAGAAACTTACAGCAATTTCAAAGATGAAAGAGGCAGAAAAAAATGGAACAACTTCCCAGATTATCCTAAGTCATTATCCTAAGTCATTGCAAATACTATTTTTATTCTGTTGAAAAGTTAAATTTTGTTGATGATATGGCTATTAAATAATGAAAACTTAGAAGTCTTGAAAAATCTATAAACTAATAATAATAGACATTTGTTTTACAATATAAATGAAAATGAAAGTTTTGAAGATTACCACAAATCTTGACCTTCTTTGTATTGCACATACACCCTATATATTTTTTAAGGACTACAAACAATTTAAAACTTGAAAATATGATTCCTTGAGGTAAAAAGTTAAATTACTTATAAATGTAGCAGATATTTCCACAAAACTTACCAGTAATCGGACTTTTTATGCAAGTAGAAATAACCTTGAAACTTTTTTACTCAGTTTAATAAACTGTATCCAGCATCAGATTGAAAAGAGAAGAATTGTATTTCTCTGTAGTTTTTACTCCTGGACGCCTAGTGGCATTAGGAAGTAGCAATGAATCATTCCATCCATATCTACAACTTAGATACAAAATATGTTTAAATCAGTGTAGATGGAGACATGTAACATGCCTGTATAGGGAAGCTGAGAATTGAGTCTCCAATTGTGTAACCATAAAAGCATCTCTCTTGCTAAGTTTCTAAAAAGCATACATGTGTGAAATAAGACAAATAGTTCACCAGAGATTTCCTTTTTTCATCTTCAACATGGCCTTATCTTTTGACCTAGTAATCTCATTCCAGTAATATTCCAGAATCTGGAATATTACTCCAGAGAAGTAATCACAAGGAAGGAAAATGCTAAATGTTTGAAGATGTTCATTGCAGTAGTATTTATATAATTAAAGAATTGGAAAAAAACATAGATGTCCAGCAAAAGAGATTTAACTAAATTGGAGTGTGTCCACTTTATATAATATGTAATCATTAAATGCATAATATAAAATGCTTGCTGTATAAAAATATGTGTTTAATTTGTGTATGCCCTATTAAACAGTTCAATCTCAATCAATTCAGTTATTGTCATATACATATATATGTAGCTGTGTGAATGCTACCTGGCTTAAGGGCAGGGAAAAAATAGAGAAGTAGTACCCTTTATAAAATTTTGTCTTAAGAATGCTTAGTTCTGACTGGTTGAGCCACATGACACATTGATAAAGACTTTTAGGTTCCCACCTAAGCAATCACCATTTCTCATTCATTGTAACTTGCCTCTTGAAGCAGAGAATTTAGCTTATTGATTCTGGATATTTTGCTAGCCTCTTCAAGTCGTTTTAGAATCCTTTTTCAGATGATGTGAAGTAACTCTATTTCAGTTCACATCTTTGCTGTAGAAACGTGATTTTCGGCTTTGCAGCCCAAGGATACATTCCATGTATGAATAGGAGTCTTTGTGCAACAAGAGTAAAGTCATCAGCTTCTATGCTATGAAGAAGAAATGTTCATCTCCTAATGTGCATATATGTAAGCCACCTCTTTAAAATCAACCTCCTTAAATGGCACTGAGTACGCTTCTGTGTATGACACATCAATGTCCATTAATTGCATGAAGAGAACTGAGATTCCAATGGCAAAATCTGTAAAAGTAGATATACAAAGAAAAGTGGAAGCATCTGTTTAATATATACGACATTAGAATTTAATTTTACCTCTGTGATGCTTTTGTGTGGCTGCAGTGTTACAGCAGAGCACATAAGCATAGCCGTGCAGTGTCAGCAGGTGCATGCCACCAAATTACTGCTTTTAATTTGCATATTCATCTGCTAAGAAGCATGTCATTATCATATCAAAGGGATACTAAGCAACATCTAGCTTGGAGAGATGTGGCATAGTTTCAATAGGAGCAATTAATGCAAGATGAGGACTCTCTTTCTGTCATGTCTCCCAGGGCTAGCTGTAATCGGGCTGATTATTGGATACCAATAAGACCGAGGGCCCAGTTGGCACAGAATAAGAGAAGAACTGGAAAGGGAGCCTGCTAGTCCTCTCCACTGTACACTTGATGGCAACATGATGCTCCGGTCACTCAAAAGAATCCTGTTCTTATTATAGATACTGTCTATATGCACTCATCTATTTCAGTTGTCATAAAATGACCAGATGCAGTCCAAAATTAGTCATGTATTTTTAAAAAATGATCTTGACTTTAGAGAGCATGTTAAGGGAATGTGAAAGAGACGTTAAAACCGGGCTCATAAATATAAGTTTTAGTACTTAGGTAAATTTCATTTGAACAAATAAATATAATCTTCCTCCTTCAAGCATTTATTGAGCACCTAAGTATATGTCAGACAATGTCAAGTGAGGAAGATGCAGACTCCAATTGGTGACAGTCCCTAATCTCAAAGAACTTGCAGTTGAACAGGGGAGACAGACACATAAACCAAATGAAACTTAAATAACATTTTCTTTCTTATTGTTTATGAACTTAGGAAAGGCCACAAATGTGAAAAGCCATCTTTTGATATGACAGTAAGGGCATGTGGTATCATCTCTTTTTAGGAAAGTCTCTTAAGAACAGAATTTTTAATTTTAGTTTCATTTTAGATATGACCTCACTTTTCCTTTCCTAATGGTAGCAGCTAAAAACAGTGCACAAATGTGAATACTTGAACAAGGGAAGTGTAGATAACTTCTTAAATTGTCCTGTTGTTTCTCAGTCTTTCATCGGATGCATTGGCATAAGCAAATGCTTTGAAAAAGCGGGAACCATTAATAGCTTGCTTCCTACAGTGTCTAAGATAGGATAGTATACACATACACTTTCATTAATTTATCCAACAAAAAATTTCTGAACTCTATGTGCCAAGCACTGCTATAAGCACTGGGGATACAGCTGTGAACAAAATGATGGGCCAGCCAAGTGTCTGCCCCTGAGTTTACATTCACACAAGCTCCTGTGTGTGAATATATGCACCAAGTACATGCCTAATGGAAAGCTCAGTGCCATTCACTCAACAAGCATTTAATGAGCACTTGGTGTCACACTAGGGAAATGACAAAGATATTAAGTTTACCTTGGAAACTACAAACCAGAATGAGTACAAAAAAGGCTTTCAAATGACCAGTATACTTAGAACCAAATGGCTTATGGGAAACAAAACTTAAAATAAGAAGGTATTCTTTCATGGATATCCAATCTTACAAGTAGTTTCAGATATCAACCAGTCATCTCAGCATGGCCCCAGAAAATTCACCAACCACATTCTTGTCCATTGCTGTTAAAATTTCAAGGATGAGGCATTGGATCTTAGTGAGCATGAGAGCCAGGCACTTTGAGTACATCATCTTATTAATACTCAGAGGAATCCTCAAAGATATGTACTAATACACCTAATTTGCTGGTAAGGAAACCAAGGTTCAGAGAATTTATGTTTCCCAGGGTCACCCAGTTGGTAAGTAACTGGGTAGGTTTGGAACTCAAAGTTTTCTGATGCCAAATATGTATTCTATTTTCAGTTCTTTATAACACAGCATTCAATATTCCTAGTTTAATCTATTTTGTCACAATGGATATGAATATCAGAGCTAACTTACATGATTATAACTGACCATCTTGAGGAAAAACAGTGTTTCCCAGTACCAGTCTTCTACTTTATTATGGTGGGAATTATGGGTTAAATGATGTATACTGTGTGAAAACTACAGGTTGAAAATTTAAACAAATGAATAAAAATATAGTCTCTTTACCTGTATTTTACTACTCTGGTTGACCTTTTCACAAAATGGAAAGGATTTTTTTCTCTTTTTCAATTAACTTTATGCTGAGAATTATGGACTCAGGTTTGGTTTTTGTTTGGTTTGGTTTGGTTTAGATTGGCTGTTGGTAGAGTTGAAAAAGCTGCTGACTTAGAGTCAGAAGACTTGGGCTTAAATCCTAGTTGTCTGTGGGAGGTACTTAGCTAGCAAGGGCTTCAGTCTTCTTCCCTGTAAAATGAGGAATTTAATCTATTTACTATCTTGGGTTGCTTCCAGGTCTAACTTTCCATGATTCTATGAAAAACAGCTAGCAAGGGTCCTACTTCAAATACAATACATAAAATATTTGAATAGTCCATACTTCTTGAATCCTTCTTTCCTACAAATAACCTAAACAAAACTAAAATTATCTGTTATATTTTGAAATAATACCTCTGGGCAAAACTTTAGTAAATGGTAATTATTGATTAAGTGTGACCTTTCACAAGAGTTGATTGCATCACAGCACTGAACGTTGACTTATTTGTTACCAAGAAAATAGGAAGGAAGGGTGGGAGGGAGGGATGAGGGAATTAAAAAAAGGGAAGAGAAAGAAAGGAAGCCAAACTTGGGTATATATATATATATATGTTACACATTCACACATATAACACGTGTGTTATGTATGCATGCATACATGTCTGTGTGTTACATATACACACACGATTATACTGACAACTTCTTTGGGTTCTATGATTTTTTTCTGCCATAGCAGAATGAGGGAAATGTTGCCATTCAACAAGTTCATATTCCAAGTAGTTTATGGCATCCTTCCCCTAAGTGAAGTGGTGGGTTCCACAAATGCTGGAGTTCCACAGAGAAGTTCATTTAATTCTCCTCTTCTGTTAACAGAAGTCAGCTTAAGCGCCTGGGTGGCTCAGTTGATTAAGTGTCCGAATCTTGATTTGGGCTCAGGTCATGATCTCAGTGTCATGAGATCAAGCCCCACATCTGGCTCCATGCTCAGCGCAGAGTCTGCTTGAGATTCTCTCTCTCTCTCTGCCCTTCCCCTTGCCCGTGCTCTCTCTCTAAATAAATAACATCTTTTTCAAAAAATCAATCATGAATTAATTGAACTTATAGCTATGCTTATAACTATTTATATTATTTATCACTATTAAGTTAAATATCATTCAATTATCATCTACTCTGGGCATTTGGATATTTTCAAATTGATTTGTTTAAGCCTGCATTCACACAAAAAGGTCTTCAAGATCACTCTGTTGTTTTCAAGATACCCTAATTCAGGTCAAAACCTTAATTAATCCCACACAGAATAGCTTTAATCAAACACAGCTCTTTTGGAGGCATACTCGAAAGGTGGCACCTTTCACAAATCAATCACATCTTCCAACTATCAGTTCATTTTGTGCCCTCCCATCAGTTTTTTTTTTTTAAGATTTTATTTATTTATTTATTTGACAGAGAGCACAAGCAGGGGGAGTGGCAGGCAGAGGGAAAGGGAGAAGCAAGCTCCCTGAAGAGCAAGGGGAGCCCCATGTGGGACTCGATCCCAGGACCTTGGGATCATGACCCGAGCCGAAGGCAGTTGCTTAACCAACTGAGCCACCCAGGTGCCCCTGTCGGTTTTGATACAACTTCTCAAACTTCTATACAGCAATTATAGGCCTCAAATAAATGCTACATTTTTTAAAACTTTGAATAGGTTTTTTACTCATAATTCATGGAGGAATTTTTTGTGTCTACGTGCTATGTTTATGGCTTATAATGGTGATGGAGTTTCTCAGCAAGTTCAGTCACAAACCTGTCACCTTCATGTTTAGCTGCTACTGTAGAAAATGAGAACCTCTGCCCTTGTAGAAAGGATTCAAAGTACTTCACCCACCTTATGTAAACAAGGGGTATTGGTATAACATAGGATTTTTGGTTTCTAAGGAAAGATAAAGAAGCTGCTTTTATTCATGTATATGTACGTAGTAGCAACAGTGAAGCTAAGTGGTAATACTGGATACAGTAGAATAAGAAAATGTGGTGTTCTTTAGAAAAAAGTAAGCTTTATTGGTACAATTCAGATGACTAGAAATGACATTTGTTTATCCCCAAAAGAAAGGCAAAAAATGAAAAATATTAAGTGATGACTAACAAATTGCTGAGGTTGAAATTGAAGAAGGATTTACTCTTGATAGGAGAGGGGAGATATAAATCGAGGAAGATAAAATTGTGCCCTTAATAACATGGGGAAAAGTGCACCATGGGCAAATTTTAACTGCACAATACCTGAAGACTAATAGATTCATTGTATGGCAATATCATGCAAAGTCATCGCTAGAAATTCTTGATCCAATTCTGTAACTATGTACGGTGATGGCTGTTAACTAGACTTATTGTGGTGATCATTTTGCAATATATATAAATATAAATCACTATGATGTACACCTGAAACTAATATAATATTGTATGCCAGTTATACCTCAATAAAAATAAATTAGAAACCCTTGATCCACTTAGGAAGAAAAACTTGGCAGAAGGATAAATGGATAGCTAATTAATTAAAACTAACCTAAAATAAGAACAAAATTTGAAACCACCCACAGTCATATGGCCACAGTATGTTTGTATGGTAAGAGAATTAAGACTTTCCAGAATAGAAAATTGGTGACACAGATATATTTTGTTTGGCTGCTTTAAAAGTAGAAAAATTTCACACTTAAAATATCCATATTTCTTTCTTTTCTTAAGAAAAAAAGAAGAAGATCTGGAATTACTGATGTATATTCCTACATGACAATTGGCAGGAACTAAGCAGTAGATGTCCACTTTAGACCGAGACTCTCCTGTTTTGCCGTAGTTTCCACCAGCTCCACTCACCTTACGCACAGACTGGTTATCAACCTGATACCTTGGTGACTTTTGAGTGTTCAACTCATGAAATGCTAAGCATCACTCCAGGCTACATCCTTTATATTGGTAATCCTCGAAAATATTCTGAGTGACAGATAGTATAATTCATATTTTAAAGACAAGGAGACCAGATCTCTGGGACTTTTGGTAATTTGCACAATTATTCATGTAAGAAACAACTATCATGCTCTTTATTACCTTTCTTGGTAAATAATACTTTAAGATTAGAAAAGTTTAGGCCAGTCATTCTTAAATTTACCTGTATATTAAGATCACCTGAGAAGCTTCAAAGAATGTATGGGTCTGGGATGTCTGGGTGGCTCAGTTGGTTAAAGGTCTGCCTTAGACTCAGGTCATGATCCCAGTGTCCTGGGATCGAGTCCCTCATCAGGCTCCTTGCTCAGCGGGGAACATGCTTCTCCCTCTGTCTGCCACTCCTCCTGCTTGGGCTCTCTCTCTCTCTCTTTCTGACAATTAAATAAAATCTTTAAAAAAAAAGTGTGTGGGTCCCATCCCAGGTCATAGAAATCAGAATCTCACAGCTGATTTTAATGTATAAGCAGGGATATAAACCCCTAGTTTATGTATCAAAAGACAATTTCCTATTTGTTCTTAATTCTGATTTTTATTAGTTGCTTCTGAGGAGAAAAAAAGATATTTGGCATTATAAAACACTAAGTTTTACTTTTGAAAGTGTGTATTGTATTGTATAGCCAATGCATTAACAAACCTCCTAAACTGAGTTTGATTTGACCCAATTCTACATGGAGTTTGCATAGCACTGAAACAAAACAAATATTTGAATTCTGGTACCTATTTGCTGTAGGTATCAAGTATCGTCACATGACTAAGTTTTAACTTAGCGTGTATGAGGCCTCGCCAGGCCACTGACTACATTGAGCAATTAAGTTTTAGTATAGGTCTCATGAGCAAAACTTGCATCTTTTCTGATGCCTTGGGCCCTATTTTGGTCACTACATGCAAAGCCCACTTTGACCAATCAGTCAAAAAATAATGACACTGGTTGTTTGATTACTTTTTTTTTTAAATAAGAAATTAGCTAATTTCACTGATCAAACACAGGTATATTGGTTTGCATGTGCAGACCATCTACAATATTAATGCTATTATTGTATTTGATTGAATTTTTGGTAAAATTCAATGTGATTTTTCTGTGGATCAATTCAAATATTACTAGGCCTAGAGAAAAGGAGGAAGAAAGTAGGAAATATAATTATTTACTCGTGGTAAAATGGGACACAATTTTTGCTTTAAAATAAACTCCATGCATTATAGATGAGTATTTGTTTTTAGAGGCCTCATTCAGACAGGGAAAAAAAAACAAAAAAAAAACCTTGCAAATTACTTCCTTCTTTTGGAATGTGTCTTTACCAGTAAGTGTACTGGAAATGGTTCCACATTAAAGTGGTTTTTGATAGAAAAAGAAGCACCATCTAAAATTAGAACATTTACTTCAGACATGACTTATTTTGATACATCATAAAATTTTGTGAAGAACAATTTTGAAGCATGGTTTTAAGATTGCAATATTCTCTAGTGAATAGAGCACTGGATAGTAAATTTCAGAATTTGGATATTCATCCAAAATTAGAAGCTAAAGAAACGCTGGAGTTTGCCACAATTAAGGCATGGGTGTAGGGAGGCCTCATAAGCCTGCTTTCAACAGGTCACTAGTGTATGTTAAATGATCACTCAGCATCAGCAGGCTCTATTAAAAATTTCCTAACTCAGCTAATTTGAGCTCATTAATTCTCAAAGCATCTTCATAAGTAAGAATACTAATAAAAATCTATTTTACATATGGAATACAGAGATAGAGAATATGCCTTGCTGAAGATGAGGTGGAAATTACATAAAGTTTAGATTGGCTTACTGAGCACAGTGTTGGAACCTGTATGACAGGATGATAAATAGATAGATGATAGATACATAGATGATAGATAGATAGATAGATGATAGATAGATGATAGATGATAGATAGATGATAGATGATAGATAGATAGATTGGCATATCTGTACCACTTATAAATATGTGGGTTTGGATATGAATGTCATTATATCAAATTCTTTATGATAATATGTTTTAGTTAGATTTAAGTTACCTGTAAACAAAAATGAACTCAACTAATCTGTACAATAAATAGGATTTATTAGCTAACATACTATAAAATCCAGGGGGCAGATGTGGCTTCTTTCAGTGACAGGTGATGTCATCTTGGTTTCTGTCTTAGACTGTCTCTACTTGGCATCAGGATGATGCTGAAAAGCCTCCCTCCCCCATACCACTACTTCAATTGTTGACATCTAGCAACCCTTCTAGAAAGAATTGTTCTTCTTTAATAGCTCTAACAGAAAAGTTCAGGGCGGCACCCTGATTACCCTGGCTTGGGTCACCAGCCGGCCCTGTATCAATCACTATAGCCTGAGGGTATTCTGATTGTCTAGGCTTAGGTCATGTGCCCACCCCACCCTTGTATCTGGGCGGGGCATGAAGGGGTCAGGATCATTCTGCCTTCTCCAGCAACGTGAAGATGGTCTTGTCCTGGAAAAGTGTTCTATTAGTGTAAGAATGTGAAGAAAGGTAGTGGCTAGACAAAAACACCATATAAGCCACTTCAACATACAAGGCCCTATGTATCTGGCCCCTGCCTACTAATGTAGCCTTGTTACCTTTCATTCCCCATAAATACATTAACCAGACCCAATTACTAGAGTTTCCTGAGTTTTATGTGTTTGTTGAATGAATTAATGAGCAACTATGTCAGTAGAGGTGACTCTGTGCTGTTAGTGGGGATGTGGAAAACTTGAGGCCTCCTGAGCTGAGAATTCCAGATAACTTAATCAATGTTGTTCTAAGTGGGCTCATTAATGATGGTTTTATATGATGAGTGTATTTATGTCTATTTATGGATATAAATACCTGTCTCTTCTCCCAGACTGAGAGCAGGAGTCCCACTTTCTTTGCATCCTTAGAAGTGCCTACACTAATGCTCTGTACATACTATGTGCTTAGTAAAAGTTTCTGAACAGAAATGAATAGTTGATTCCAGTTCTTAGGCAAGGCACTTTCTGCTTTCCCATGATGACTATTTTTCCTCAAGCAGCTGTCAAAGGCTGTAATTTACATGTGTGTGTTTGATGAAGAAACTGCTCTAACTATAAACGTTCTGACCTCATAGTGGTTGTCCATAGCAGCCTGCATAATAAAAATTGTGCTACCTAGTTTCTGTATTGAACACTGGAGTGTTTTAGAAATATTAAAGTCCACGGATGGCAAAGCTCCTACTTATAGAGATTTGCCTCTATTGTTTGCAGGCAAATTGCCTTAACCTGTTTTTTAAAAATGGTATGAAGATTTTTAGAATTAGATTTTTTAGAATCCACCAATTAAAACTTATTCTGTGAACTTTTTTGCTTTAAAAGTAGGTCAAGTCTGCCATTTATGCTACTATTAATAAATCATATTACTATAGTAGTTTATAGTCTATAAATTGCTCTCACATTCATAAATTTCATAATTCATGTGAAAAAAACCTCAGGGTTTTAACCGACAGCATTGCCAAGAAATGTAATGCAATTTCAGACTACATTAATAGAAGTAAAGTGTCTGAACAAAGGAGGTGATAGTTACATCATAGTCTATACCAGTTAGAAAACATCTGGGGCATTGTGTTCAGCTCTGGGCTTCATCGAGTTTTAAGAGGGACATTGATTGACACAACTGTAGCTTTCCAAAGGAGAGAAACCCAGAGCATGTGAGAGCTGAGGCCAAGTTACATGAGGAACAGCTGAAAGAGCTAAAGATATTTGGTGTAAAAAAAGAAAATTGAAAAAAATAGCAACAGACTTTAAATATTAATAGGGCTATCATAAGACGTAAGAATTAAAACTTTCCACATATATACTTAGTGTACAAAACTAGGGCAAATAGCTGAAAGCTATACGTTTCAGTTCAATATTTTTTTAAAAATCCCTAACACTCCCCCCAAGTGTTGTTTTCAAATGACATAAGGGTTTACTGGAAGTGAGAACTCAAAGTCTAGGTGATCATTTATCAGGGATATCAGCTCCTCCATGTATTAGCTATGTAACTTTGGACAAGTCACCATACCTCTCTGAGCCTCAGTTTTCTGATCTTGAAAATAAACTTTTAGGATTGCTGTAAGGATTACATGAGATATGCAGGTCAGGCCAGCAGCACAGTCTGCTTATCATATGTGCTCAATGAAAGGTCAGGCGTTTTTCTCAGCAGTGTGTGAAGGGTATCTCTAAACCATGTAAAAATAATAGAGAAGGATAATAATATCAGGGTTTAACTTCCTAGGTCTCTATACACAACCAAAGGTTGACAAAGGTTGATGTGGAAACCTATGTCCTCATTGTGTTGTACAATGATTGATTTTAATGATTCTCTTGTCTTAAATTTGATTGGAAGCTGTAGCCAAGGGAATTACAAGTTTTCATAATAATCGAAAAATGCTTAAAGAATACTTCTCTGATTTTGTGGAATGCCATAGAGTATTTGTTAAGCACTTGGGGAGAAGAGTTGCCAAGAAGGGGTGGCAGAGATGGAAGAGGGCAGTTGTGGAGCCAGGCAAAGGCCACCTTACAGTTTGTGATGTACCTTATGCCTAAGCAATAACTCAGGACACTTAAAGCAGAATACAGAGAACAGAAATGCATCTATAGCCTGAAGACAACATAGAACTTGGGGGAACTGAATCCATTCAAAATGCAAACATTTATCAAGCACTATGTCAACCTTTGAAGAATAAGAGCTGAATATAAGAAATATGGAAATAACTACAGGAAATTATCCCTGCCCTAAAGATTTTATACAGTGTAGTCTGAGGTATGGAAATATGAGGTGTGGAAATAACTCATCATAAATCCAAACAACATTTAAACCAAATGCTGTGGGGAAATGGAGTCGGAAGCAATAAATAGAAAAGAAGTATAATGCAAGTTCAGGGAGTTAGGCAAATTTTTGCAGAAGTGATATTGGTACTGTTCCTACTTTTCTTTGCATGATGAAAGAAAGACTGGCATTCAAGGCCTTGGGAATAGTATTAGTCCAGGTGAAGAGATGTGGAAGATCATCAGTCTTCCAGGGATCACAAGCTGCCCATGGTGGCTTGAATACAGGAGGTTGTGGGGAAGGAAGGAGTGGCAGGAGATGAGCCTAAGAAAGGCAAGAATGGTAGGATGTTAAGTGGAAAACTAGGGTGCCTGGGTGGCTCAGTCTGTTAAACGTTTGCCTTTGGCTCAGACCCTGGTCTCAGGGTCCTGGGGTCAAACCCAAGACCATGTGGCTCCTTGCTCAGCCGGGAGCCTGCTTTTCTCTCTCCCTCTGCAGCTCCCCCTGCTTGTGCTATCTCTATCATGCACTCTCTCTCTCAAATAAATAAAATCTTAAAAATAAAAAAATAAGCGGAAAACTAGGCTAATGACTGTAATAAAGGAAGAATTATTAGGAGAAAAGTTCCATGAGAACATATTCAGTATTATATATCTCATATGGGGCCACTGATAATTCTTTTGAGTCAGAGAGTAACAAAATATCCCAGAAAGGTTGATGAACTTGTGTTGAGACAATTGATAAAGATCTCCGACTGAGGGGTGAGAGAAAATTAAACTTGGAGATCTCTAAACATTCCTAAATGAGAAGTGAAATAATGAAAATTATGTTTGAGGAAGGTTAGACAATCCGTTGTAAAGGTCACAGAGACGGGGGAGTCTTGAAATAGGGAACTGTGCTGTGGACAGTGGGAAGGAGCCTGTATGTGTGTGTGTTCTGGCTGGAGAAATGGATAGAAAGGAGTGGTTAGAAAGCAACATGGAGGATAAGTAGAAGGACTGATAAGGAAATATGTAGGAAAGGAAAAGAGTGAAAATGACATGTAAATTTGTGCTGAATAACTCCAAAGTTTGTGCTGTATAACTGTATATACCCAAGAGATGCTATGGCTCAGGTTGGCCTTTTGGTTCTTTTTGGGTTCCTGTAGTCAACCACTCTCCTGCTTACAACAACAACCAACACACGATCTTGTTGAAAATCTGCTCGTTTACTTTCCACTTTTAGTTCTATCCAGTCACAAGGGTGTCTTAACCAAGAGTGTAGTTCCTGCAGTAATGAAGGCAATTTCTGCACAATGGAACTAATAAAGAATGATTAATTTTGGCCTAATTAATGATTAATTAATCAGCCTAATGATAATTCATTTACCCTAGTTATACTTGTAAGAAGTGAAGCAGTAAATAGCCTTTTACTTTTTGAAGCTTTATGAGCATAACTGTAATGTAATATTTTTTGCAGTTTTTAAAATTGTATTTATTTATTTGTTTCAAGGTTTTATTTAAATTCCAGTTAGTTAACAAATAGTATAGAATTGGTTTCAGGAGAAGAATTTAGTAATTCATCACTTACATATAATACCCAGTGCTCATCATAACAAGTACCCTCCTTAATACCCATCACCCATTTAGCCCATCCCCGCACCCACCTCCCTCCATTAACCCTCAGTTTGTTCTCTCTAGTTAAGAGTCTCCTTTATGGTTTGCTTTCCTCTTTTTCCCCCCATGTTCATTTGTAATTTTTGATATTTGCAAACTGGGGTGTTCTAAAGATGACTGTGGAGCAAGCCTTGTCATGTGTGTGTATATGACTACTCCAGGCCACTTTTTTTTTTAAGATTTATTTATTTATTATTTGAGAGAGAGAGAAAGAGCGTCAGTGGGGGGAGGAGCAGAGGGAGAGGGAGAGAAAATCTCAAGCAGACTCACTGTTGAGCACAGAGCCCAACACAAAGCTCGATCTCAGGACCCTGAGATCATGACCTGAGCTTAAACCAAGAGTCCTCGCTTAGCCAACTGAACCACCCAGGCACCCCCAGGCCACTTCTAAGTTCATGAATTGAGGATGGAACTTTCTCCCAGTTTATTGTAGTAAACTAAAAACATATCAAAATCTATGATTCAGGTTTCTAAGAATTTACCACTAAAAATTTCCATAGATATGATCAAAGATTTTGTTGCATGGATATTTTGTCTTCATTAGCAAAAAGGGGGCAATCCCACAAATTATATGTCCCACAAAATGGAATTGAACAAATTATGACACAGCTATATGATATACAGTGAAATACTTACTGCCTCATAAAAATGTTATACAGATAAATAATCTAATACCATAATGTTCATAATATAGTGTTAAGTGAAAAGGCCCATCACAAAATGGTCTATACTATATAATCCTATTTAAAAAAAATAATGTGTATGCATAGAAAAAGAATAAAAGAATATAAAAATATAAAGTAATTATCCCTGGATGCTAATATTCTTCTTTGGCCTTTGTGTATATTCTAGAATAAATATATAGAAAATAATATTTTTTAAGAGAAAATATTTAAAATTTATCATTTTAATGGCATGTCAGTAGACTCTTATTTTGTTTTTTTTTAAAGATTTTATTTATTTATTTGAGAGAGAGAGAGAATGAGATAGAAAGCACGAGAGGGAAGAGGGTCAGAGGGAGAAGCAGACTCCCTGCTGAGCAGGGAGCCTGATGTGGGACTCGATCCCGGGACTCCAGGATCATGACCCGAGTTGAAGGCAGTTGCTTAACCAACTGAGCCACCCAGGCGTCCTAGTAGACTCTTATTTTGAAGCTTAAAATATCGATGTATTTGTCACACTTAATTGGTGGCTAAGACATTTTTAAAACAATTTCTTTAATTCCTTACTTATACAAAATTCGTTACAATGGTGAGAATGGTATCGTCTGGGTCCCCAGAAGAAAAAAAAAAGATGAATGATTTTAGTTGAGAAATGATTCTGTGTTCCTGTAACTATGCAGTCAGAATAATTCTTTTTGTCTTTGGTCCAGTCTGACCATTTCAGCTTTGCATTTGTTGGTTGTATATGTGTAATCCACATGGAGCAAGCTTGAAAGAAGCCAAGGATGGAAAAGTGATAAAATGGCACTTTCTGCTTAGAATGCTAATACAACTGTGACAAGAAGGGAAATACCTTTGAAAAAATTGGGAAGCTATGCAGGAGAGAAAGAGAAAGATAGAGGGGTCTCTGTTGGAAGGAGAACAATTTTTTAACAGCATGTTTTCATGCTAGAGATGAAAAAAAGTGGCTTCCCAAAGAGCTCAACTGAGATTATGAAAAGACTGAGATGTGACTTCAGAGCATCCTGGGCAATATAATGATCAGGTGAGGCCTGGCCAGTGTGTGGCACAGAGCTTGGCAGAAACCTGAAATGGTTCCCTTCCCCTTAGCTATAGGACTCAGATAAGAAGCCTGAGACCTGTCTTGGAGGCTTCAGGAGGGAGAGTGGGTGCAGTGGGGAGAAAGATAATGACGAATCCTGAGAAATGTGCAAAAAAGTACATAAGAAAGAAGCACAGAAACAGGTAGCTTATTGTGGAGTGATAATCAAAACAGAGTCCTTAAAGAAAACAGTTCTAGTTTCTCCATCAGTCAACCCAGTGAAAGATAAAATAATACAGACAAGAGGTGAGAGAATAATGGCAATCCTAATCACTGTAGGAGCGACTTTTAGAGATACTGCCATCAGAGAAAGTTGGAGTCCTTTTGCATACTATACTAGATTTAACATCCTAATGCACAACTCTGACAGTTTACAACACTCCCTCCCTCAGAAGCTTTCCATGTCCCACCTCACCCCAGTGCCTATGAGAGGAAGCTCAGATTTCCTGATCTGGTATTCAAAATGTTCCCTGATCTGGCTTCAACTTACTCTACAGTTTTACCTTTCAGTGGTCTCTTTCACACCCACTATACTCCAGCCAACCCAGGTTGTATACTGGACACACACTGGCTTTCCCACTTTCCCACATTTGTGCACACTGTTCCCTCTACTGAGAAGTCTCTTTTTTCTCATCGTTGGCTGTCTACACTCAGGTATGCCTTAAAATCCCATCTTAACTGCCATGTGGTCTAAAAAGCTTTATTTGATACTTTCCTCTGTTGTAAATAATTTCCAACTCTAAACTTTCTCATTTGTACGCCTCTTAGGACTTTTTTAATTCAATCTAACCAGCATTTATTGATCACATAGCACATATGAGGTACTCTGCTTGGGTGCTAGAAATTCAACTACACACACACACACACACACACACACACACACACACACACATATTCCATGTCCTCGAGAAACTAGTAGTATATATAGGAAATAATAAGGCATATGATAATTCATTGTGAATTGGTGTGAAAAATCTAGGAAGAGAAACGTATACTAAATACAGTGTCCCAAAGGAGTGATTACAGAACTATCATAAACAATCCTAAAATTTGTATGGAACCATGAAAGACCCTAAATAACCAAAGCAATCTTGGAAAAAGAAAAAACAAAACAAAACAAAAAAAACTGTAGGTATCACAATTCCAGACTTCAAGTTATATTACAAAGTTGTGGTAATCAAAACAGTATGGTACTAACACAAAAAGAGACACAGATCAATGGGAAAGAATAGAAAGCCCAGAAATAAGCCATGATTATATGGGCAATTAATCTTCAACAAAGGAGGCAAGAATATGCAATAGGAAAAAGATAATTTCTTTAACAGATGGTGCTGGGAAAACTGGACAGCTACATGCAAAAGAATGAAACTCGACCACTTTCTTACACCACACACAAATACAAGCTCAAAATAGATTAAGGATCTAAATGTGAGACCTGAAACCATAACAATCCTAGAAGAGAGCACAGGAAGTAATTTCTCTGACATCAGCTGTAACATCTTTCTAAATATGTCTCCTAAGACAAGGGAAACAAAAGCAAAAATAAACCTGGGGACTACATCAAGATAAAAAGCTTCTGCACACCAAGGGAAACAACCAACAAAACTAAAAGATAGCCTACTGAATGGGAAAAGATATTTGCAAATAACATATCCAATAAAGGGTTAGTGTCCAAAATATATAAGAAACTTAGACAACTCAACACCCAAAAACAATCCAATTAAAAATAGGTAGAAGACATGAACAGACATTTCTCCAAAGAACACACACAGGTGGCCAACAGACACATGGAAAGATACTCAACATCACTCATCATCAGGGTAAAGCAAGTCAAAAGCACAATGAGATATTACCTCACACATGTCAGAATGGCTAAAATAAACACAAGAAACAACAAGTGTTGGTGAGGATGTGGAGAAAAAGGAACCCTTGTGCACTGTTGATGGGAATGCAAACGTGTGAAGCCACTGTGGAAGACTATGGAGGTTCCTCAAAAAATTAAAAATAGAACTACCCTATGATCCAGTAATTGCACTACTGGGTATTTACCCAAAGAATACAAAAACGCTAATTCAAAGGGATACATGCACCCCTATGTTTATTGCAGCATTATTTACAATAGCCAAATTATGGAAGCAGCCCAAGTGTCCACTGATAGATGAATGGATAAAGAAAATGTGGTACACACACACACACACACACACACACACACACTGAAATATTATCCAGTCATAAAAAAAGAATGAAATCTTGCCATTTGCAATGATATGGATGGAGCTGAAGAGTATTATGCTAAGTGAAATAAGTCAGTCAGAGAAAGACAAATACCATATGATTTCACTCATATGTGGAATTTATGATACAAAGCAAATGAACAAAGGAAAATAAAAAGAGACAAACCAAGAAACAAACTCTTAACTACAGAGAACAAACTGATGGTTACCAGAGGGGAGGTCCGTGGGGGGATGGGTGAAATAGGTGAAGGGGATTAAGAGTACAGTTATCTTGGTGAGTGCTGAGTAATATCTGGAATTGTTGCATCACTGTATTATACAGCTGAAATGAATATAATACTATATATAAACTACACTGGAATTAAAAAAAAGAAAGAAAATAAGACAAAGGGAGTGATCAGTCCCCATGGCAGTAAATGGCCCCACCATTCACCCAGTTGCTGGAGCTAAAAACCCTGGTGGTCATCTCAGAGTTTTCTCATCCCCTTAGCCTCTACATTCAGTCTATCAGTGAGTCTAAATCGCACTTCCAAAACATATTGTGAATCCATCTGTTTTTCTTCATTTCTACTACTACTACCATCTCTTGCCCTATCACTCTCCTTATGAATCTCTCTGCTTCTGGTCTTGCCTTCCTGCAGTCCAATCTCCACAGAGAAGTCAGGGTGATCTTTCCAAAACATTCATCAAATCCTATCTCTTTACTTCTTATAACTTACTGCAATGGTTTCTAGCGACACATAAAAATCAAAACTTCTTTCCATGGCCTTCAAAGTCCTACATACCCAACCTCTGTTCCCCCCACCAACTTCATCTCCTACCTCTCTTATTTTCTCCACCATTTCCCACCCATGCTGGTCCCACTTGTTCTAATCTTGGCATTGTGGCACTATTTGTTCCTGCTGCCTGGAATATTCTCCCAGATCCCCTCATGGCTCCTCTCATTATTCATTTTAGCAATGAAGACTTATACCCCCCCCCTCTGATCACTTACACATTACTTCTCTAACCATCCTCCTTAACACAGACAACACCTACCACCTACTACTCTCTATTACATCCCTGTGTTTGTGTCCATTATACAGATTTTGACATCTGAAATTGTCTTGTTTAGTTATTTATTTATGTATTGTCTGTCTCCCCCACTACAGAACAGTTGTCTGTTCAACAAAGCTTATTAGCACAGTCACTGGCATCTTGTAGGTGTACAATAAATAATTTTGAATAACATTAATTTTTAATAATATCAATCCCAGGTATCACCTATATCATACTTACTTGTACTGTGCACTGTTCTAGCACTTTACATATATTAACTTATTTTTGCAACAATCCTAAAAGATGGGTGATACTGTTATCATCTTTATTTACAGTTAGGAAATACCTATACTGAAAGGCTAAATAAACTATCCAAAGTTATACAACTATTAAATGTCAGACCTAGAATGCCATCTCAAAGTCTGACTCTAAAGTCCTTGCTCTTAATCTCTACACAACGCTCTTCTGAAAATGAAGTCAGTGTTGAACTCTGCTTATGTGGAAAGGATAATTGCTCAGAGGAGAATGTGCTACAGTGGAGTTTTAATGGACAACCTAAAATTTGCTGGGGAATAAAGGAGTGAGGGGCATTCTAAGTTTGAGGGAAGAGTGTATTCAAAAGCATGCATTCTGTAATACATGTGTATATATATTCCTTTTCATATTTTCATATACCTGAAATTCCAAATAACACTTAGGATGTACCTACATTCTCTGAATGTAGTGTGTATGGTGTATGTATGTATGGTGTGTGTATGTTATAACATCTTTTTTTTTGGAAAGGGCTTTGGACACAAATCAAGAAAAAAGACTGTGTTCTAACCGATATTCTAGAATACCGCATCTCTTTGGCCTCTGAAATGCTCTCTGAGCCTTAGTTTCCTTACTGGTAGAATGGGAATGAGGATCTTCCATCTTAGGATGCTGAGATCTCTCAAGGAGGTTATGGATGTGAAAGACAAATGCAGACCATGAGGCACCAAAGAAACATCGTATTTTTTCTCTCATATAGCTTATTTTAGCTTAATAATTCCAATAGTTTTCCCACACTTTAAGTACCAGATCTTTCAATACTGGGTTTCCTTTCTTGACTCAGCTTAGTGGGGCTAGTTGACTCTTTTGGGTTGTTTAGCTTAGCTTTCTTTTAATGAGACCCAGTTCTTTACTAATCCTAATACCTGCCCTAAGTATATTGTTGAGATTTTGATTGTAATTGTATTAATCTATAGGTCAATTTGGGGACATCTTTTTTTTTTTTTTAAAGATTTTATTTATTTATGTGACAGAGAGAGAGAGAGAGAGAGACAGCAAGAGAGGGAACACAAACAGGGGGAGTGGGAGAGGGAGAAGCAGGCTTCCTGCTGAGCAGGGAGCCTGATGCCGGGCTCCATCCCAGGACCCTGGGATCATGACCTGAGCCAAAGGCAGACATTGAACGACTGAGCCACCCAGGCGCCCCTGGGGACATCTTTTTACTGTCTTTCAATCCACAAATGTGCTATATTCCTCCATTAATTTAGGTCATTTAAAAAATCTCTCAATTATGTATGATAGTTTTTTTTTTAATCCTATACATCTTTCCTAAGCATTTAATGATTTTTGATGCTATTATATATGATAACATTTTAAAAATTTTATTTTCTGCTTGCTTTTTGCTGGTTTATAGCAATTCAGTTGATTTTTATATATTGACCTTATAGCCATCATTCCTTTAAAAATTACTTATTAATGCCAATAGTGTACCTTTAGGTTGTTTTTTATTTTCTACATATACAATTATGTCATCTATAAATAATAATCATTTTACTTCTTCCTTTTTAAACATTATACTTTTTATTTTTCTTGCCTTATTTCATTTCCTAAGATCTCAAATACACTGTTTAATAGCAATAATAGAAGACATCCATGTCTCGTTCCAAATTTCAGAGAGAAAGCTTTCAAGATTTCACCATTAATTATCATACTTGCTGTAGGTTTTTTATAGATGGCACTTATCAGTTTAAGTTCCCTCCTATTTCTGGTTTGCTAAGAATTTTTAACATGAATGAGTATTGAATTCTATAAGATGCTATTTCTGAACCTATTGAAATGATCATATGATTTTTTTCTTCTAATCATTTTATTAACATGATGATTTAAAATAAATGATTTTCAAATATAAAACCAACCTTGCATTACTGGAATAAACCCAACTTGCTCATGGTGTATTATCTTTTTTTAAATATTGTTGTATTTGGGGAGCCTGGGTGGCTCAGTCAGTTAAGTGGCTGCCTTCAGCTCAGGTCATGATCCCAGGTCCTGGGATCGAGCCCCACATTGCTTTTCTCTCTCCCTCTCCCTCTGTGTGTGCTCTTTCTTGCTCACTCTCTATCTCAAATAAATAAATTTTTAAAAATCTTTAAAAAAAATACTTTTGTATTTGGTCTGCTAATGTTTTGTTTAGGATTTTTGCATCTATGTTTCTGAGAAAGAATGGGGGGGAGGGTTGAACAGAAATAGAGAGAGAGAGAAATTTTCTCTTACTTTTATTTCTTATAATATTCTTACTAAGTTTTGGTATCAAGGTGATGATGCCTTCATGAAATGAGTTAGGAGGTTTTCCCTTCTTTCTTTTCTCTAGAGAAGTTTGTGTAATTTGGGGCTTATTTCTTCCTTAAAAGTTTGGTAAAAGTTATCTGAGTCTCGAATTTTAAACTATATATTCAGTTTCTTTAATAAATACAAGATTTTCAGATTTTCTATTTCCTCTCAATCAACTGTATTTTTCTGGGACTCTCTATACTTCATCTAAATTTGTCTATATATTGGCATAAATTGTTTGTAATATCTTTAATTATCATTTTTTATGTCTGAGATCTCTTGTTTTGTTCTAATATTGATTATTTATACCTTCTCTTTTTTTCCTTGATCAGTCTTTCTGTAATTTTTTAAAATTTCCTTGAGAGAGAGCAAGAGAGAGCAAAATGGTGGAGGGGGAGAGAGGGCAAGGGAGAGAGAGAGTCTTAAGCAGACTTTGTACTGAGCATGGAACCTAACGTGAGGCTTCATCTCACAACCCTGAGATCACAACCTGAACTGAAACCAAGAGTTGGAGGCTTAATCCACTGCACCACCCAGGTCCCCTACTTAATCAGTCTTTCTTTAAATTTAATTTGCTTTTCCCTTTCTAGTTTCTTTTTTTTAATAATTTTTTATTGTTATGTTAATCACCATACATTACATCATTAGTTTTTGATGTAGTGTTCCATGATTCATTGTTTGTGCATAACACCCAGTGCTCCACGCAGAATGTGCCCTCTTTAATACCCGTCACCAGGCTAACCCATCCCCCCACTCCCTCCCCTCTAGAACCCTCAGTTTGTTTTTCAGAGTCCATCGTCTCTCATGGTTCGTCTCCCCCTTCGACTTACTCCCCTTCATTCTTCCCCTCCTGCTATTTTCTTCTTCTTTTTTTCTTAACATATATTGCATTATTTGTTTCAGAAGTACAGATCTGTGATTCATCAGTCTTGTACAATTCACAGCGCTCACCATAGCACATACACTCCCCAATGTCTATCACCCAGCCACCCCATCCCTCCCACCCCCCACCACTCCAGCAACCCTCAGTTTGTTTCCTGAGATTAAGAATTCCTCATATCAATGAGGTCATATGATACATGTCTTTCTCTGATTGACTTATTTCACTCAGCATAACACCCTCCAGTTCCATCCACGTCGTTGCAAATGGCAAGATCTCATTCCTTTTCATGGCTGCATAATATTCCATTGTGTATATATGCCACATCTTCTTTATCCATTCAGCTGTCGATGGACATCTTGGCTCTTTCCACAGTTTGGCTATTGTGGACATTGCTGCTATAAACATTGGGGTGCATGTACCCCTTCGTGGGGTATTTATGAAAGATACATTTGTATCTTTGTGGTAAATACCCAGTTAGTGCAATTGCTGGATCATATGGCAGCTCTATTTTCAACTGTTTGAGGAACCTCCATACTGTTTTCCAGAGTGTTTGCACCAGCTTTCATTCCCACCAACAGTGTAGGAGGGTTCCCCTTTCTCCGCATCCCCACCAACATCTGTCGTTTCCTGACTTGTTAATTTTAGCCATTCTGATGGGTGTGAGGTGGTATCTCATTGAGGTTTTGATTTGGATTCCCTGATGCCAAGCGATGTTGAGCACTTTTTCATGTGTCTGTTGGCCATTTAGATGTCTTCTTTGGAAAAATGTCTGTTCATGTCTTCTGCCCATTTCTTGATTGGATTATTTGTTTTTTGGGTGTTGAGTTTGATAAGTTCTTTATAGATTTTGGATACTAGCCCTTTATCTGATATGTCATTTGCAAATATTTTCTCCCATTCTGTCGGCTGTCTTTTGGTTTTGTGGACTGTTTCTTTTGCTGTGCAAAAGCTTTTTATCTTGATGAAATCCCAATAGTTCATTTTTGCCCTTGCTTCCCTTGCCTTTGGCGATTTTTCTAGGAAGAAGTTGCTGCGGCTGAGGTCGAAGAGGTTGCTGCCTGTGTTCTCCTTTAGGATTTTGATGGACTTCTGTCTCACATTTAGGTCTTTCAACCATTTGGAGTCTATTTTGTTGTGTGGTGTAAGGAAATGGTCCAGTTTCATTCTTCTGCATGTGGCTGTCCAATTTTCCCAACACCATTTGTTGAAGAGACTGTCTTTTTTCCATTAGACATTCTTTCCTGCTTTGTCAAAGATTAGTTGACGATAGAGTTGAGGGTCCATTTCTGGGCTCTCGATTCTGTTCCATTGATCTATGTGTCTGTTTTTGTGCCAGTACCATACTGTCTTGATGATGGCAGCTTTGTAATAGAGCTGGAAGTCCAGAATTGTGATGCCACCAGCTTTGCTTTTCTTTTTCAATATTCCTCTGGCTATTCGGGGTCTCTTCTGGTTCCATACAAATTTTAGGATTATTTGTCCCATTTCTGTGAAAAAAATGGTATTTTGATGGGGATTGCATTGAATGTGTAGATTGTTCTAGGTATCATTGACTCTTCACAATGTTTGTTCTTCCAATCCATGAGCATGGAACGTTTTTCCATTTCTTTGTGTCTTCTTCAATTTCTTTCATGAGTAATTTATAGTTTTCTGAGTACAGATCCTTTGCCTCTTTGGTTAAATTTATTCCTAGGTACCTTATGGTTTTGGGTGCAATTGTAAATGGGACAGACTCCCTGATTTGTCTCTCTTCTGTCTTGTTGTTGGTGTACAGGAATGCCACTGATTTCTGTGCATTGATTTTATATCCTGCTACTTTACTGAATTCCTGTATGAGTTCTAGCAGTTTTGGGGTGGAGTCTTTTGGGTTTTCCACTTACAGTATCATATCATCTGCAAAGAGTGAGAGTTTGACTTCCTCTTTGCCGATTTGGATGCCTTTGATTTCTTTTTGTTGTCTGATTGCTGTGGCTAGGACTTCTAATGCTATGTTGAATAGCAGTGATGAGAGTGGACATCCCTGCCGCGTTCCTGACCTTAGGGGAAAAGCTCTCAGCCTTTCCCCATTGAGAATGATATTCGCTGTAGGTTTTTCATAGATGGCTTTTATGATGTTGAGGTATGTACCCTCTATCCCTATACTCTGAAGAGTTTTGATCAAGAAAGGATGCTGTACTTTGTCAAATGCTTTTTCTGCATCTATTGAGAGGATCATATGATTCTTGTTCTTTCTTTTGTTAATGTATTGTATCACGTTGATTGATTTGCAGATGTTGAACCAACCTTGCAGCCCAGGGATAAATCCCACTTGGTCGTGGTGAATAATCCTTTTAATGTACTGTTGGATCCTATTGGCTAGTATTTTGGTGAGAATTTTTGCATCCATGTTCATCAAGGATATTGGTCTGTAATTCTCCTTTTTGATGGGGTCTTTGTCTGGTTTTGGGATCAAGGTAATGCTGGCCTCATAAAATGAGTTTGGAAGTTTTCCTTCCGTTTCTATTTTTTGGAACAGTTTCAGGAGAATAAGTATTAATTGTTCTTGAAATGTTTGGTAGAATTCCCCTGGGAAGCCATCTGGCCCTGGGCTTTTGTTTCTTGGGAGATTTTTGATGACTGCTTCAATTTCCTTAGTGGTTATAGGTCTGTTCAGGTTTTCTGTTTCTTCCTGGTTCAATTTTGGTAGTTGATACATCTCTAGGAATGCACCCATTTCTTCCAGGTTATCTAATTTGCTGGCAAAGAGTTGCTCATAATATGTTCTTATAATTGTTTGTATTTCTTTGGTGTTGGTTGTGATCTCTCCTCTTTCATTCATAATTTTGTTGATTTGGGTCATTTCTCCTTTCTTTTTGCTCAGTCTGGCCAGGGGTTTATCAATCTTGTTAATTCTTTCAAAGAACCAGCTCCTAGTTTCGTGGATCTGTTCTACTGTTCTTTTGGTTTCTAGTTCATTGATTTCTGCTCTGATCTTTATGATTTCTCTTCTCCTGCTGGGTTTAGGCTTTATTTGCTGTTCTTTCTCTAGCTCCTTTAGGTGTAGGGTTAGGTTGTGTATTTGAGAACTTTCTTGTTTCTTGAGAAAGGCTTGTATTGCTATATACTTTCCTCTCAGGACTGCCTTTGCTGTATCCCAGAGATTTTGAACAGTTGTGTTTTCATTTTCATTGGTTTCCATGAGTTTTTTTAATTCTTCTTTAATTTCCTGGTTGACCCATTCATTCTTTAGTAGGATGCTCTTTAGCCTCCATGTATTTGACTTCTTTCCGACTTTCCTCTTGTGATTGAGTTCTAGTTTCAAAGCATTGTGGTCTGAAAATATGCACGGAATAATTCCAGTCTTTTGGTACTGGTTGAGATCTGATTTGTGACCTAGGATGTGATCAATTCTGGAGAATGTTGCATGGGCACTAGAGAAGAATTTGTATTCCATTGCTTTGGGATGGAATGTTCTGAATATGACTGTAAAGTCCATTTGGTCCACTGTTTCATTTAAAGTCTTTATTTCCTTGTTGATCTTTTGCTTAGATGATCTGTCCATTTCAGTGAGGGGGGTGTTAAAGTCCCCCACTATTATTGTATTGTTGTCAATGTGTTTCTTCGCTTTTGTTATTAATTGCCTTATATAATTGGCTGCTCCCATGTTAGGGGCATAGATATTTACAATTGTTAGATCTTCTTGTTGGATAGACCCTTTAAGTAGGATATAGTGTCCTTCTTCATCTCTTATTACAGTCTTTGTTTTAAAATCTAATTTGTCTGATATAAGGATTGCCACCCCAGCTTTCTTTTGTTGTCCATTAGCATGGTAAATGGTTTTCCACCCCCTCACTTTCAATCTGGGGGTGTCTTTGGGTCTAAAATGAGTCTCTTGCCGACAGCATATTGTTGGGTCTTGTTTTTTAATCCAATCTGATAGCCTGTGTCTTTTGATTGGGGCATTTAGCCCATTTACATTCAGGGTAACTATTGAAAGGTATGAATTTAGTGCCATTTTATTGCCTGTAAGGTGACTGTTACTGTATGTTGTCTGTGTTCCTTTCTGATCTATGCTGCTTTTAGGCTCTCTTTTTGCTTAGAGGACCCCTTTCAATATTTCTTGTAGGGCTGGTTTCATGTTTGCAAATTCCTTTAGTTCTTGTTTGTCCTGGAAGCTTTTTATCTCTCCTATTTTCAATGACAGCCTAGCTGGATATAGTATTCTTGGCTGCATATTTTTCTCGTTTAGTGCTCTGAAGATATCGTGCCAGTCCTTTCTGGCCTGCCAGGTCTCTGTGGATAGGTCTGTTGCCAATCTAATGTTTCTACCATTTTAGGTTACATATCTCTTCTCCAGAGCTGCTTTCAGGATTTTCTCTTTGTCTCTGAGATGCGTAAGTTTTACTATTAGATGTCGGGGTGTTGACCTATTTTTATTGATTTTGAGAGGGGTTCTCTGTGCCTCCTGGATTTTGATGCCTGTTTCCTTCCCCACATTAGGGAAGTTCTCTGCTATTATTTGCTCCAATATACGTTCTGCCCCTTTCTCTCTTTCTTCTTCTTCTGGGATCCCAATTATTCTAATGTTGTTTCGTCTTATCATATCACTTATCTCTCAAATTCTGCCCTCGTGATCCAGTAGTTGTTTATCTCTTTTTCTCAGCCTCTTTATTTTCCATCATTTGGTCTTCTATACTGCTGATTCTCTCTTCTGCCTCATTTATCCTAGCAGTTAGTGTCCCAATTTTTTATTGCACCTCATTAATAGCCTTTTTGATTTCGACTTGGTTAGATTTTAGTTCTTTTATTTCTCTAGAAAGTGTTTCTCTAATAACTTCCACACTTTTTTCAAGCCCAGCTAGTATCTTTAAAATCATGATTCCGAACTCTAGGTCCGACATCGTACTAATGTCAGTATTGAGTAGGTCCCTGGCAGATGGTACTACCTCTTGTTCTTTTTGCTGAGGTGATTTTTTTCCTCTTGTCATTTTGTCCAGAGGAGAATAGATGAATGAGAGAACAGAATGCTCACAGGTTAACAATGTCTCCAGCAAATATACTCTATACAAATCAGAAAAGACCTGAAACCAGGGGACAAGAAAGGGAAAGAAAGAAGAAAGAGAAAAAAAAAAGGAAAAAGAAAAAGATAAAAACAAAGAAAAACAGAACAAAACAAAAAAAAAAACAGAATATGATCAAATATGATTAAGCTAGTGCATAGATCAGTGCCACACACTAGATTTGGGGAGTATTTTGGTCTGTTAGAAGAAAATGCCTGCTAAAATTTTGAAGGAAGAAAGACTTATATATGTACAAAATAAGGGTTGATACAATGAAGGGATGGAAGATGACTGTAAAGATGAAAATTATAAAAGATTTTATAAAAGGAATTGATAAGAATTTGTTTTTAAAAAGAAAGAAGATGTTTAAAAAAAAGAAAAAAAAGGGAGAGAATGTGATCAGGCAGGAGACTAGAACAAAGCCATACACTAGTGATTTAGGGTCTATTTTGATCTTTTAGAAGAAACTGTATCTCAAAATTTTAAAGAGAGAACAACTTATATATATATGCCAAAAATAAGGGTAACTACTATGAAGGGATAAAAATATGACTCTGAAAATGAAAAATAAAAAATGTTTTTTTAAAAAACAGATTAGTAAGATGTTGGTTGAAAAAGGGAAAAAGAAAAATTCAAAAAAAAGTTAAAAAAATTAACTTTGCAAAACTAATGAATTATGGTAAAAGCCATGAATTCTATGTGCAGTATTTCCCTAGCGCTGGAGTTCTGCCGTTCTCCTTGATCGGTAAACTTGGTCTTGGCTTGCTGGCTGTTCGTGCTGATCTTCTGGGGGAGGGGCCTGTTGCCGTGGTTCCCAAATGTCTTTGCCGGAGGCGGAATTGCCCCGCCCTTGTGAGTCCGGGCTAAGCAAGCTGCTCGGGTTTGCTCTCAGGAGCTTTTTGTTCCCTGCAAGCTCTCGGTACAGCTTTGGAGGACCAGGGTGAAAATGGTGGCCTCCCAATCTCCGCCAGGAGGAGCTGAGAACTCAGGGCCCTGCTCCTCAGTGTGCCCCCAGAGAAAAGCAGTCACTCCTGACTCCCCGGTCTCCGGCTGCACTCCGTGCTCACCTGGACTTGACCGAGCGTTTCTATCTCTGGCACCCGACCCCGTGTGGAGTCTCCAAACCCAGCAGGTCCCTGTGGTGCGCTCCCGCGCCGCTCCTCCCCGGGGAGGAAGGGGAGTCTCCCCGGATCTGCCGCTTGTTGGGTCCCTGCTGGAGGAGCAAGTGGCCCGACTGGGCCGCAGATCACAGTTTATGGCCACCCCTAGCTGAGAGCCCGCGCCTCGGCTCTGTCTCTGCAGCCAGCTTCCCCGCTCCGATACCTGGGAGCTCTGCCGCCCTCAGTCACCTCTGGTCTTTCTGTGACCCCGAGGGTTCTGAGACCACACTGTCCCACGAGAGTTCCACCCCCCGCTTAGCCACTGGACCGATGTCCCTCAGTGGAGCAGACTTCTAAATGTTGTGATTTTGTGCTCCGCGGCTCTATCACTTGCCAGAAGCAGCCGATGGAGGCCCCCTCCCCCGCCGTCTATCCTCCCGAATATCGCCTCGGATTCACTTCTCTGCACGTCCTACCTTCGAGAAAGTGGTCGCTTTTCTGTTCAGAGTGTTGTTACTATTCTTATCTTCAATCTCTTGTTGAGTTCGTAGGTGTTCGGAATGGTTTGATCCCTATTCAGCTGAATTCCTGAGACCAGACGAAATCCAGGTCTCCTACTCCTCCGCCATCTTGCTCTGGCACCCCCTTTCTAGTTTCTTGAGGTAGATGCTTACATCTGTTCTTTTTAATCTTCATTCTTCTGTATTATATGTATTATGGCTCTAAATTTCCCTTAAATTATAGCTTTAGCTACATTCCACAAATCATTCAATTCAAATATCGTCTGCTTTCCAGAATAATTTTTTTCTTTGATCCCCTTGCATATTTATATGTTTATTGTTTAATTCCTAAACGTTGTGAATTTTTAGCATTGTTCTTATCATTGATACCTAGTATATTTCTACTGTATCCAGAGTAAATTCTCTGAATTATCTTATTTTTTTAAAGATTTTATGTATTTATTTATTTAGAGAGAACAGCAAGTGGAGGGAGGGGCAGGGAGTGAGGAAGAGAGAATCCCAAGCAGACTCCCCTGCTGAGTGCAGAGCCCAACATGGGGCTCAATCCCATGACTCCGAGATCATGACCTGAGCTGTAATTAAGAATTGGTTACTTAACCAACTGAGCCACCCAGATGCCCCTGTCTGAATTATTTTAATCTTTTAAAATTTCTTGTGACTTTGTCTATAGTTTAGCATGTGTCAATTTGAATAAATGTTCCATGTGCACTTAGAAAGCAGTTTGAGAGTGAACTAATTTGTTAATTGTGTTGTTCAGATCCCCTGTATTCATACCATTTTTTGTCTGCTTGTTCCATTAGTTATTGAGAGTGATGTGTTAAAATCCTTCACCAAGATTGTGGATTTGTCCATATCTCCTTTGTGTCCTGTCCATTTTTGCTTTATATATTTTGAGACTATGTCATTATGTTCCTACAAAGCCAGAATTTTTAATCTTTTGGTGAGTTGACGTTTTTGTCATTATGAAATGTGTAAGTCTGCTGTTGTCTTATTTTCTGGTTTTGTTTGTCTGAGAATGCCTTCATTTTTGAAAGACATAGAGTATAGGATTATAGGTTGGCATTTAAGTTCTTTCAGTACCTAAAAAACATTAATTCCTATGTGCTGTGGCTGTCATCATTTCTTTTAAGGAAACAACCATCTTATTGTTTTTAACAACTATCTTATTCTTGCTTCTTTTTTTTTTTCTCTGCTATTAAGATTCTTGCCTTTTGGTTTTCAGTGTTTCGCTATTATGTGCTTAACTGTAGTTTCTTTGTAGTTTTTCTGTGTAGGGTATCCCATGCTTCTTTAAAATTTGGCTTGATATCTTTTAACAGTTTGAGAAGTTCCCAGCCATTATCTCTAAATATTGCCTCTTATCTATTCCCTCTCTGCTCTCTTATCTCCAAATTTATCTGCTATGCTTTTATAGTCTTTTATGCTCTTTTCTGTGTTTTCCATTCTTTTGTCTCTCCATGCTTGTCTGATTTTTTCCCAAACTATATTCCGTTTTATAGAAACTTTCTTAAACTGTGTCTAATCTACTATTAAATCCAGTTCTTCCACCCTGAACGCGCCCGATCTCGTCTGATCTCAGAAGCTAAGCAGGGTCGGGCCTGGTTAGTACTTGGATGGGAAACCCAGTTCTTTTATTTTTCATGTATAGACTTTTTCTTTTGATTCTTTTTCTATAGTTTTCAATTCCCTGCCAAAATTCTTCATCTTGCCTTTTAATTCTTTGGACATATGAAACATAGTTATTTTTAAGCCTGTGCCTGATAACTCCATTATCTATGTATCCTGTGTATTAGTTTCTAGTATCTGCTTTTCCCTTCCTTCCTTCCTCCCTTCCTTCCTTCCTTCCTACTTTCCTTCCTTCTCTTTTGTCATTCATATCTTCTCATTTTCTTCATTATTATTTTAAAGGTATTTTGAGGCTTTATATCATATTATGTTTCTCTAGAGAGAATTTCCTTTGGTTTCTGGTGAAAAGCTAGACTAAGACCACTACCAATCTCAATCTCAGGTCATCTTAATCCAACAAGGAAATGAATTTATTCAAAGTTGGGCTTTAATCCTGGTAAGGGGGAATCTCTTTCCAGACTCTCTTTACTTGTAGAACATGGACCTTCTGGTTCACACACCAAAGCCTGGGCTATCACCAAGGCATTGCCTCTTCAGTAGATTCAGAGTCTTGAAAGCTTTGTACAGGTTTTCAGCCTCTTCATCACTGCTTTTAGAATTGGCAAGCACCTTGAGGGGAAAAGCCAAACAAATGCTGGACTCAACACTCTAGGTTTCTTTTTTCCCTAGATACTGGACCTACAAATCTCTACTTTTTAAGGTCTTTTAAAAAGCTTTTGCTATATTTAAAAAATATGTTTTGTCTTGCTTAATGAGTTGCTCTCAGCAGGAAGGTAAGTTCTAAACAATCTAGATTGCCATTGCAGGAAGTGTAAATCCCTGTCATTTCTTGTCAATTTTATTGCAATAACCTCTTAACTATTCTTCCCCTAACCCCTCCCTTCTATTCACAGTGCAGCAGAATGACCCTTTCAAACATGTGTCATATCATGTGATTCTTTTGCTCAAAATCTTCTAGTGGTTTTCTATTTCAGGAAAAGAAAAAGCCAAAAAAACTTGTGAAGGCCTACAAAGTCCTGTATGATCTGGCTTCCCTCTGAGGGAATGGCCTCATCAGAAGAAAACTGGTGAGAAAGAATAGGATTTCAACTAAAAGGCATTAATGGGGATAAAGAATGACATTACACATGGTAATAAAAGGAGTAATCCTTCAAGAAGATGTAACAATCATGAATTTGTGTACACCCAACATCATAGCCTCAAAATATTTTAAACTAAAAAGGAAAGATTACAAATAAAAATTGACAAGTCCACATTCTTAGAGTGATATTTTAACACAGTCAGAAATTTACAGATCAAGCAGATAAAACATTAACAATAAAATATTTGATGCCAAAAATAATAAACTTTATCTAACAGATACATAGAAGACAGGGCACACACAGAATAATGTTCAAGGGCATTGTCTATTTGTAAAAATTATCTATATACTAGATCACCAAGCAAATCTCAAAAAAATTATGAAACACATAGTTTACATATCTCTGATCATAATGCAATTAAGTTAGAAAGCAACGTATGTATGTGGATATATATTAAATACACACCTAAATATTTTTACTTAAAGCATAAAGTATGTGAATTTCAAAATATTTTGAAATAGAATTTCAGAAAATACTTAAGTGTTTAAGAAACTAGAAAAAGAACAGCAATAAATCCAATGAAGGTATAATGAAAAAAATTACAGTAATAAGAACAGACATTAATGAAATAAAAACAAAAATACTAATAAGAATTAATAAAATCAAAACCTGGTTCCTAGCAAGACAGATGAGGGGAAGAAAAAGAGAGGAGAGAGAGAGAGAGTTGTGCAGACTAGTTTTGTATAGTTTCATATAGACTAAATCTTTAATGAATAAATAATCTCCATTCTGTACAAACTGTTTCAAAGAATAGAAAAAGAGGAAAAACTACCTATATCAGTTGGGGTCCAGTCAGAAAACAGAAACCATGCAGTTTTATATAAAGAATTATTGGGGCACCTGGGTGGCTCAGTCAGTTAAGCGTCTGCCTTCAGCTCAGGTCCTGATCCCAGGTTCCTGGGATCGAGCCCCACATCAGGCTCCCTGCTCAGCAGGAGTCTGCTTTTCCCTCTACCTCTGCCCCTCCCCCTGCTTCTGCTCTCTCTTTCTCTCTCTCTCTCAAATAAGTAAATAAAATCTTTTTTGAAAAAGAATTATCAACTATTTACAAGAGATTAACTACTAGAGGAACTTTTACTTTAAAGAATACTCTAGAGCTGAGGAAGAGTACCCAAGGAAAGAACAAATTTGGAAAGAGGAAGTTGTAGGAATCTCCCCCAAGGCTGGGATTCAGACCTCCTGGGAAAGGTGTCATTGCCACTCACTGGATGGAGGGCAGGTTTGCTGGCTTGGATCCAGGCCAGAGCTGGCTCACAGATGGCAGGCCAAGGCTGTCCATGAGCATGGCGGTGGAGGGAAGGATGTTCCCTGACTTCACTGGGAAGCTTCTCATGGGAGATGCTCTGAACTCACTGGGAGCCTGGCCAGGGTGCCTGGGAACTCAACAGGAACCTGGCCACTAGGGTTTCTGGAGCCACCCTCATGTCAGGGAGAAACGAGTGTCTGAAATTCACCAGGCATGAGCTCCTCTGGATGTACAAGAGTACTCACTGAGCAGGACCATAGCAAGAAGGAAGAGCACACTTGAACTAAGAAGGAAAGATTTAAAATGCCTCATTACTGCATTGTTTGTATTACCAAAGAACTGAAAGCAAACTTTCAAGAATAATAGAATAGAAAATTAAAATATATTTATAAACGAGTTAAATATAGAACTAAAATAAATTGCCCTATGTGTATCAACATAGATATATCTCAAAATAGGGGCGCCTGGGTGGCTCAGATGGTTAAGCGTCTGCCTTCGGCTCGGGTCATGATCCCAGGGTCCTGGGATCGAGTCCCGCGTCACGCTCCCTGCTCCTTGGGAGCCTGCTTCTCCCTCTGCCTCTCTCTCTCTCTCTCTCTCTCTCTCTCTCTGTCTTTCATGAATAAATAAATAAAATCTTTAAAAAAAAGATATATCTCAAAATAAAATTTTCAATGAAAAATCACAGAAACATTGTACAGTATTATCCAATTTATAGTAACTTGAAAAATATACAGAATCATATAAATTGTATAACTAAAAATATACAAAATCATAATATATGAAGGAATGTATCAATTTAAGATGTTGGTTACCTTTGGGAAAAGTAAGATGAGAAAAAGATTGGGAAGAGGCATGCAGGAGATTTAATTGTTTTAGTAATATTTTATTACTTCTTAAAAGATCTTATAAAATGAGAAATGTGTTGGGGCGCCTGGGTGGCTCAGTAGTTAAGCATCTGCCTTAGGCTCAGGTCATGATCCCAGGGTCCTGGGATTGATCTCCACATCGGGCTCCCTGCTCCGCAGGAAGGCTGCTTCTCCCTCTCCCACTCCCCCTGCTTGTGTTCCCTCTCTCGCTGTGTCTCTCTCTGTCAAATAAATAAATAAAAATCTTTAATAAAAAAAATTTAAAAAAGAGAAATGTGTCAACTATGCTTCAGTTAAAAATGGGAAATGTTGACTGAATAGTGTGTACCCATATTTTTATAATTTTCTATAACTTGCCACATTTTATAATAAAATATTTTTATAAGAAGGAATGAGTAGAGTTTCCATTTGTCTGCCACAGAAGGTATTTTATAAGTAGTTATGAGCATTATTGTTTCAGGAAAGTTTTTCACATAGGGTTTATTGTGATCTGAGAACCTATGTTCTGGAGGGTTCTAATAGATATTCTGTAGAAAACATATCTCCATACTTAATAAATTGACTCTTGACAGGTCACAATATATATTGGCATATTCTGAAGGACAGAGGGAAAATTTTTTTTAACTCCAAGAACACTTGAATAGAATTTATTTAATTTTAAAAAGCTGAGTTCAGTCAAAAAAAAGTATTTAGTAAATAAGTATAGATTATATGTAGACTGGGCAAAAAATTTACAGTGATTCACATGTTACAAAGTTTAAAAAAAAGGGGGGGGGGACACAGCTTTTACCCAGAGTCAGATGTCTAGAGGCCAACAGTTGATTCCCTTACCCAAATTCTCAGGATAAGCTTTCCATTATTTTAATGTTCTTTCCCAGTTTTATTGAGAAATAATCAACAAACATTACTATATAAGTTTAAGGCATAGAGCATGATGGTTTGATTTACATATATTGTGAAATGATTGTGGTTCAGCTAATACCCATCATCTCATATAGATAGAATGAAAAGAAAGAAAAAGAAAAAAATTTCTCTTGGTGAGGAAAATTCTTAGGACTTACCTTCTTAACAACTTTGCTATATACCATCCAGCAGTGTTAACCATAGTCATCATGTTCTACATTACATCCCTACTAATTATTTATATTATAACTAGAAATTTGTACCTTTTGACCACCTTCCTCCAATTTCCCCTTCCCCTACCCTCTGCCTCTGATAACCACATGTCTGATCTTTTTTTCCTATGAATTTGGTTTGGGGTGTTTTTTGTTTTTTAGATTCCACATATAGGTGAAATCACATAGTATTAGTCTTTCTCTGACTTATTACACTTAGCATAATATCTTTAGGGTCCATTCACATTGTCATAAATGGTAGGATTTCCTTATTTTTATGACTGAATAATATTCCATTGTGTATATATATCAATATTTTGACTTAATTTTTGTGAGTGTGTAAAAAGGGGTCCAGTTTCATTCTTTTACATGTGAGTATTCCGTTATCCCAGCAACATTTACTGAAGACACTGTCTTTTTTCCATTGAATGTTCTTGGTTCCCTTGTCAAGTATTAGTTGACTCATATGCTTGGGGTTTATTTCTGGTTTCTCAGTTCTGTTTCCTTGGTCTATTTGTCTGTTTTTATGCTAATACCATACTGTTTTGATTACGATACACCAAAAGCATAGTTTGAAATCAGAGTCTGACGCCTCCTCTTTGTTCTTCTTTCTCAGGATTTCTTTGACTTTTTGGAGTCTTTTGTGGTTCCATGTAAGTTTTAGGAGTGTTTTTTCTACTTCTGTAAAAAATACCATTGGAATCATGATAGGGATTGCATTGAATCTATAGATGGTTTTTGGTAGTATTGTCATTTTAACAATATGAATTCTTCCACCCCATGAACACTTACTGCATATTATTTTCCATTTATTTGTGCCTTTGATCTTTTTTCATCACTGCCTTACAGTTTTCAGAGTAGAGATCTTTCATTTCCTTGGTTATATTTATTCCTAAATATTTCATTGTTTTGATGTTATTGTAAATGGGATCAATTTCTTTATTTCTTTTTCATAAAATCCATTGTTGGTGTATAGAAACACTACTGATTTTTTATGTTAACTTTGTATCTTGCAACTTTACTGAATTCATTGATTAGATCTAATAATTTTTTTATTGACTCATTAGGATTTTCTATATATAAAATCATGTCATCTACAAAGAGATACAATTTTACTTCTTTCTTTCCAAGTCTGGTAACTTTGGTTCTTTTTTTTTTTTTTTTTTTTTTTTGCCTGATTGGTCTAGCTAGGATTTCTATTTATGTGTTGAATAAGAGTGTTGAGAATGGTCACTCTTGCTTCTTCCGGATCTTAGAGGAAAAACTTTCAACCTTTCACCATTGAGTATGATGTTAGCTGTGGGCTTGTCATATATGGCCTTTATCATGTTAAGATATGTTCCTTCTATGCCCAATTTGTTGAGCTTTTATCATGAATGGATGTCGAATTTTGTAAAATGCTTTGTCTGCATCCATTGAGATGATCGTATGATTCTTGTCTTTCATTCTATCAATATGATATATCACTTTAATTTATGTACATTATACCATCCTTGCATCCCAAGGTAAATCCTACTTGATCACAGTGAATGATCCTTTTTAATATGCTACTAAATTCAGTTTGCTAATTTTCTTGAGAATGTTTGCCTCCATATTCATCAGGGATATTGGCCTATAGTTTTCTTTTCTAGTAGTGTTCTTTCCTGGTTTTGGTATTAGGATAATGCTAGACTCATAAATGAGTTTGGGAATGTGCCCTTCTCTTCAATTTGTTCAAAGAGTTTGAGAGGGATCGGTGTTAATTCTTCTTTACATGTTTGATAAAAATCACCAGTGCCATCTGGTCCTAGGCTTTTATTCATTGGGAGATTTTTTATTACTGATTCAATCTCTTAACTAGTAATTGGTCTATTCAGATTTTCTATTGCTTTTTTTTAAGATTTTATTTATTTTGGAGAGAGAGAGCACACACAAGTGGGGGGGAGGGGCAGAAGGAGAGGGAGAGAATCCTCAAGCAGACTCCCCACTGAGCACAAAGCCTGATGCAGGGCTGAATCCCAGGCCTCTGAGATCATGACCTGAGCCTAAATCAGGAGTCGATTGCCTAACCAACTAAGACACCCAGGAACCCCCAGATTATCTACTTCTTCCTGATTCAGTCCTTGGCAAATTGTGTATTTCTTAGAATTTTTCCATTCTTCTATAGTTGTTCCAAAATTTTACACTCCCCCCCCCCCCACATTTTAGGCTATTGATGTTATAATTTACATATTTTTATATTATGTGACTAATAACAATATTATAGTTATGTTTTTCCTGTGTTCATGTTTTTAACTTTTAAACAAGAGTTGTAAGTGAATTATGCATCACTATTACCATATTGCAGAATCTGTGACTATGTATTTATCATTACTAGTGAGATTTATGCTACCTTTTTACATTTTTATGATGTTAATTAGCATTCTTTTACTTCTATTCAAAGAACTTCCTTTAGCATTTCTTGTAAGGCATGAGTAATGAACTCCCTCAGCTTTTGTTTGTTTGAAAAAGTCTTTATCTCTCCTTCATTTCTGAAGGACAACTTTGCCAGGGATAGTTTACAGCTTCTTGGTTTACACCTTCATTCTTTAGATGTTTTTAATATGTTACCCATTTGCTCCTGGCCTGAAATGTTTCTGTTAGAAAAATCCACTGATAGTCTTATGGGGGGTTCCCTTCTATGTACCTTCTCTTTTTCTCTTGCTGCTTTTAAAATTCTTTCTTTGTCTTTGACTTTTGACAATTTAAATATACTCTGTCTTGGTGTAGCCCTATTGGGGTTCAACCTATTTGAAGTCCTTAAGACCTCCTGTATATGGATGTCCATTTCTCCTGCCAGGTTCAGGAAGTTTTCAGCCGTTTTTGCTTTAAATATACTTTCTGCCCCTTTCTTTTCCTCTTCTGTTGTTCCCATATTGTTGAATGCCTATATTGTAAATATTGGTTTTTTTTATGGTATCTATAAGTCTCATAGGTATTCTTCATTCTTTTTCATTCTTTTTCTTTTTGCTTCTCTGACTGGATAATTTCTAATGTCCTATCCTCCAGATCATTGACTCTTTTTTTCCTGCATGGTCAAGTCTGCTTTTGAAACTCTTGAATTCTTCAGTGTAGTTACTGTATTTTTTTTTACCTCTAAGATCGTATGTTTGTTTTTTGATGGTTTCTATTGATTTGTTGATCTTCTGATTTTGTTCATGTATTGTTTCCCTAATTTCATTTAGTCACCTGTATGTTTTTGTAGTTCAATGATTTATTCTGAATTCTATGATGGTTCATAGATTTCCATTTCTTTAAGATCAGTTATTAGAGCATTATTACTTTCCTTTGGTAGTATCATATTTACCTGGATTTTCATGATTCTTGAAAATACTGCAGATTCTGGAATCTGCACATTTAAGTAATTGGATTCCTCTTCCAGACTTGAGAGTTTTGCTTTGGCAGAGGCTGATTTTCACCAGTCAGCTCAATTTGGGTTTCTGGGTGTGTCTGCTGGTAATGTCCTTCGGCAATGAGGCCTACTATTATGGTCTATTTTAGGGAGAGGCAACTGCTCAAGCTCTGAAGTTGGGGGTGGGTGGGAGGGAAGAGTGTGCTACCGGCTGAGAATAGTTAGATGGGACTGCTAACTTGGTTCCCTATCCAAGCGAGACTGTAGGATGGGCACTGCAGTTGCCTAGATTCTCTGGTCAGGCGACCAGATGGTCAGGACTGGGTACCATATTCTGTTCTAGATGGAATAGGAATTAGCTTCCTACCCTGGTGTGACAGCAGGACAGGACCCAGGGCTTGTATGGCTCTTTGTTTGGAGATCTGCATCAGGCCAGAGTGTGCACTGAATATCCTGGTCAAGTGAGACCACTGGTTTTCCTGTACAGACAAGAAAAACATGGGCTATACTCTCTGTTCAAGTGCCACTGTAAGCAGGGCTTGTTGGATTAGCTATGCAGTTTCCTGTGTGCTTTAGTTAGGTTCCGTGGTCAGGCAGACTGGAGGCTGTATTCATTAATGAGTGGGGCTACAAATTACTTTCCCCACCTAGGCACAATGGGAAAAGCAGCTCTAAGGCTGGTAAAGCTCTGTGTTGTCTTAACTCAAGCACACCTATGCTCCAAATTCTTTGGCAGAACAGGTCCATTGGCTTTGCTCTGCAAACTGTCAGTTCTACCTGCTCTTATCTTGTCTCAAGCACCACTGTGCTGCAGTTTGCAGGTATTCTCACCAGCTCTTTATGTGCCATAGCTAGTGGATGGAGCATCTCAGCTCCCTTGCCTGGGTAGGAAAGGGAGGGGCCATTCCAGGCAACTCTCAATTTCCCCAACATTTGGGAGAAAGCCAGGAGTTACCCTCAGCATGATGAATTAATCCCTCTGCCTATTCTGAGGGTGATCAGCTCTGCCTGCCCATGTCGACTTGAGCACAGCTTCCAGGTTTTCTTGCCAGCCCCTCTGGTCAGATGTGGTAGGGAGACAGTACATGCGGCTATGACTCAGCTCCTCTCCTGGACCTATGCAAACCATGCTCTAGGGCTGGCAAGACTCTTCATTGGGGGGTCTGAATCAAGTAGATCTATACCCCACTGAGTTCCCTGGTCAGAATATACCACTGACTTTGTTCTGCAGATGAGCAAAGCTGCTGGTTGTGATTATTACTCAAGCACTGCCTGTATAAACTTGGTCTGCCAAGATCTGCATGCTAGTTGTTATAAGCCCCTCATCTCTTCTCTGTCACAGTTAGATTCCCAGTGATTGAGCCCTGAAGATTCCACTACAGACTAGATGGGGTAGGATCAGAGTAGTGGCTCCCACAGAGTGATCCACAATGCTAGAGGGAGGGCTGGCTGTCCCCCTGGGTTCTCTTTTCCCTTTGGAGGAGCTGGAGGTGTAGGAGAGACCTCTTGGCATGCTGCTGTGTGGCCTAGGGGAGGAGCAATGCATCCAAAGTGTAGCTGCTTTCCTTAGCCTTCTAATGCAGTCTGTCTTAGTCTCTGTGGCTGGGGGGACCAGAAATTGCTTTAGCCTCCTCCCCATGTTCTAGGATTCTCTCAGTGATGTCTTGTTATTGAATAGTTGTTAGTTGTCCTTCTCGAGAGGGGGAGGGAAGTCAAGAATAACCTATGTCAACATCTTGGTGATATCATCCCCCTGAAGTTTTTCTAGCTCCATGACATAAACTCAATTCTGGGGGAGAAGGAGAAAACAGACTTAAAACATTTATTCCACTCTTCTGTAAACTGCTTGAAAGTAGGGAAAGTCTTATTCATAGTTCTTGACATAGTGTCCTACACTTAGTAGGTACTAAGTAAATGCTAGTTGAAGGAATGAAAGAATTAATTAATGAAATGGGGAATGCTCTGGCCTGACTGAATATAATTAGCCATAGGGCATGAGAAAGAACAATCTCTCTGAACCAGTCTACAGGAACAATTTAGGACTCTGCCCCGAAGATTCAACATCTGCCTTTCTAATAGAAGGAACATAAAAGAGATTAACCTTTCTGCTATGTGACTACAGACCAATTGGTACAGCTTGCCTTATATCACTGCCATAGAAGAACAGAGATAATGAAAAACCCTCACCAAGTTATATGTGTATTTTAGAGGGCTGATTAAATTAAGACCCCATTAAATAATCTTTTACCACCACCAGGGTCTCTGTATTATGCTATCAATCCAAAGAGAACCCATAGAAACTGCAAATGATAGAGAGAGCTCTCTTTGAACCTATAGTAACTTTAAAAGGGGGGTGGAGAAAAGAAACCTTTGAAAAGTGGCTTTCTGACAATTTTGTGTGGGAGAAAAAAATTACAAAAATGCAAAAATATGGCTATCTTCCATATTTTCTGCAGCTTAAGAATAAAACTTCATACCCCTCATTTCAAAATGTTAATTCCTGCCTTCTTTAGTTACTGAGGGAACCATTTTTCTATTTTGAGACTTTGAAGAATTAAAAGGTCACTAAATTTTTTGGTAACAGAAATAGTTTAATTTTAAGAACTAAGGATTCAATTATGATGAATAGCCCATATTTTTATTTTTTGCTGTGACAATTTAAAGAATAATTCTACAATAGTCAGTTGCTCACAATCACATCAGTTCAACCAGGAATTAGTCTCTTTTCCTTTCCAAGCTGTGATGGTCTCACAGCTAGCAACACACAAATGAAGTTAATATCCTAGTTCTGTTGATGTCATTCTTGGTTTTCTTGTCAACTGTCATGAGAAATTTTGTCATTAGGCAGGTTGGTAGATGCCTACTGCCAAGTCCTCTTGCTTCATTAGACCAATTTCATAAGCCTTTCTGAATCTATTTGGTAGGAATGGAATCCAGACATCCATGTCTGAAATTAAATTCTCCCAGCAGTTACACCCCAAACATCTCTTTGCTTTCCATTTTTTTCTTGGCTGTGAGATGAGTCAAGTTGGATAGGATGAAAATGGATTGCTCAGCTTTTAAACTTGCCATTTTCCATGGAACTATGCATATGGTCTCCTCAGTTTGAACAATTCCTGGGAGCAGGATTCAGTCCCTGATCCTGCCTAAGCTCACTGTCAATAGCTTGACAAGGGAGAAAACGCCCCCCCCCCTTTTTTTTGGTAATACACCTTTGACGTACACTGTGTCTAGATACACTTACAAGTAGTTGCTATGTCAGTCCTTTGACTGCCCTTGCAAATCAATCAAAAGATCTACCATTTCTGTGTAACAAAATAAATGATTTTTTAGTGCTGACCGACATTTCCACAATAAAAGATCCTTTACAAGCATGCATTTTGTAAATCAAAAGCATAGTAAATACAACATACACAGAGTATGCTTTTCTTCCAATGACCAAATAAGTGAGGATTATTCATTTGTTTGCATATTTACACTTACATTTTTGTTTGGGGGCATGTCAAGTAAGAGATTAGAAGGCAATTTTCACACAAAGCCCCAAAGAAACATGATGTTATTCTGTGGAAGTTATTTGATTGCTCTTCATAGTCTTTTCCTTTCAATTGGCATTTAGAGAACTAGCCACACAAGCTGCTCCGTACTTTCCTGCATGATACCATTTCTTCCTGTTCTCCTTATCTGTACCTGCGAGGATGCACAGCTTTCTCTTTTTTTCTTTCTTGTGGGTTTGTGCAGTTTCTTGATGTTTGTGACAGGCCACGATAGGGGAAGCTTTTATCACTGTGGGGTTTGGAGGCCTCAGTAAATTGAAAATTGCAAATGAAATCCACTGGGCTTGAATTCATCAGCTATTATGTCAGATGACCTTTGGCAGCTGCTGATAAAAATGAGAGAATGTTAGCTCTGATCCAATTTTCAGCACTAACCATTCCTTTTCAAATCCATTCACAGTCAGGCAGCAGACACATGGGAAGTGAAAATGATAGGGTTTCAAGAGAACGGCATTGTGTTGCAGATTAAGATTTTCTCCCCCTATTTCTAGAGGTCGGCCCCCAGGCCCCTGTCTGGTATCTACCTATTGTCCAATCAGTTTCAATATCTGCTTCAGAGGACATGTTAGCCATCCTTACAGATAAGTGCTTACAGGAGAGAATGTTGGACTTAATAGTTTTGCTTAGGGAGGCATCGAGGGTCGCAGTGTAGCAATATTGACTGGCACGTGTTAGTTTAATCTAACATTCTAAGGAATGTGACACTAGATTCTTTTAGAGTTGTTGATCTCTAGGTGATTTTTGTTACCAGCTCTGGTTCTATAAAATTTATTTTTTGCACAACTATTTATAGTCATGAGTCCAGACATATTCTAAAATGTCTGTCATGGCCAAGCAAAGGCAGCCTAAGCTTGTCTAAATAATGTACGGATGCCAAAATTATGAAACTGGGAATCCAAATGACTTGTATGTATTCTGTTCTTGCAATCCAGTTAAACATAAATGCCATCAATAGTATTTCAAGAGCTAGATTATCCTGAAATAAATGAGTTTCTACCGACTGGTAGGTTCCTCAATAAAAGTATTAGATTTTTATCAGGCAGGTGGGGAAAATTAAACTTGTTATTTTCCACTGAGGTAGCATGAACCAGCAAAATAACACAATAGATGGTTGAGTCATCAGCATGATTTCCCCACCTATGAAACACAGGAGCCTTCTGAAAATTAAGAAAACTGAAATTTATCATTTTTCCCTCATTTGACTGTTCCAAAAAGAAAAATAATTTCTTAGGGAACAGGCCAAACAAATGTAAAGTCAAAAAGTGTCATATAATTGAAACCCATGTATCACTATAAGCATCTTTTAAAAAATCTAATTAACTGAAAAATATTAAATCTGTGTTTATATAGGTTTTCTTGATATATGGAGTCTTACTTTCATGTTTTCCCTTGACACTCTACTGGTTGACATTATATGAAAATAAATGTTTATATGTTAATAGTGTTGCAAGATGGCTTAGATGGCTCTTCTAAATGCCAATCTTTGGAGGAAGAATATGGTTCTATAAGCTTCCTCATAAGAAAAACAAAGTAAGTGTATATGTAGCTATAGAATGTATATTATCCATATACTATATCTTACTTTTAAAAAGTAATTATTTAAAGTTAGTATCTCACTGTTTCTCCCCCCATCTTTTCCTGGTATTCTTAATTCTTTTTAAGCGAACAGTTATTTGCTATCTAATGAGCATGTATAAATAAAATGCCTAATGATGGGATCCAAAAATGCCCATTAAAAGTCAATTATTATTGGGAAGGCTGGGTGGCTCAGTCAGTCAAGCATCTGCCTTCGGCTCAGGTCATGATCCCAGGGTCCTGGGATCGAGCCCCAGATTGGGCTCCCTTTTCAGTGGGAAGCCTGCTTCTCCCTCTCCCTCTGCCTGCCGCTCCCGCTGCTTGTGCTCTCTCTCTCTCTCTCTGCCAAATAAATGAATAAAATCTTTTTTAAAAATCAATCATTATTGAATATTTCAAAGGACTCAAAGTCAAGTTGTAAGCAATGATTGAATCTGAAATTAAGTAGGACCACCCAACCAAAAGATAGGAATTCAGTATATTCGGGACTACCTTTGGTTTCCTCAGATAATTGGTTTTCTAGATTTCTTTTAAACCAATGAAGGCATACATTTTGGACTCTCATAGATATAGAAAAAACCTTGATACATGGTTTCTTGGCCCGACACACTGCTATCCATTTGGACCCAGGGAAGTGCTGACCTGAATGGTTCTGTAAAAACAGCACTACAACTTTCTGTGGTTTAGCCAAACTACCCTTCAGACAGAGCAGAAAACAGCTCCTAGCTAAAGGCTAAAGTCTGTACCTTCACAAGTTTATCAATGACTACAATCACATATCACCCAATTCATCCTATTCATGTTTCTCTGAGTTATAGCTCCCTCAAACCTCTACCTGCCTTTAGGTTTTGCAATGGATACTGCCACTACTTCCAAAAAAGAAGCAAATCATTTAACAATGAGCATGTTCTTAGGGGACTGCAACTATGAAGGCCCACGTCATCCAGCTTAGACCCAGTCAGCTAATAGGAATCTGCCAGAAAAAACAGCAGCACCCACACTTAGATGGGCCCTAGGGCCTGGCTTTCAGCCACTGTGATCTGCATGCTCAGATAGATGGAGCAATTAGATAGGCCTGTTAAGTCTTATGTCTTCATTATTGATTTATACAATGAACTCAGCATGATTATTGAACCAGACCAGTCAGTGAAACAAATGAGTCATTGATCTTTACATAGGCTTATATTTCCAATTTATATTTGAGGAGGAAATACATGGATATACCGTTATTTCTGGTATTTTGTTCAAAGGCTTGAACAGAGATTATGATAATTCATTGTTCCTACCTCCTGACCTTTCATTGTCATTCCTTCTATAGAAACACTATCCAATAGAACTTTCTCTTATGATGGAAATGTTATACTCTATCCTGTCCAATACAGTAGCCACTAGCCACATGTGGCTACTAAGTATTTGCAATGTGTTTAGTGTGACTGAGGAGCTGTATTTTTATTTTATTTTCATTTAAATTTAAATAGCCATGTGTGGCTAGTGGCTACCATATTGGACAGTGCAACAGTTTTATAGCATGCACATGAGCTTTTCTCCTCTCTCCATGGATAGCACTTATTGAAATTCTAGCTCTTTTTCAAGACCCTGTTTAAATACTACCCCTTTTATAAAGCTGTTATGGATTCTCCCACCATTATCCTACCTGTCTCTGAATACAATTCAGTGTGTACCTCTGATAAATTTCTGCCTTGTATTGTAATCATCTGCTCTACAGTAAAGTACTGGAGGACAGGGATTGTGTCCACTTGTTGATAGACTGTCTACAACAAATATTTGAGGAATTAAACTGAGTTGTAGGTTTTATTGGGGGGGAGGAGGATATTATTTGTTTAATACATGCTTATTAGAGGAGCACTGACACTTCACCATCCTTCTTTTCATGCCCTCTTTTTAAAATGAATTTAAAAAAAAACTATTATTCCCCTCTCCTTGTTAATCTGTTAGCACTGAGGTAGAAATGTAAAACAGAACTATTATATTGTCTCCTTATCTTCATAGACAACAACACAATGCTATACACATAGGAAGAACTCAGTAAATACTTTTTGAATCAATGAAATATGCTTATATTGGCTTTTAATGTTAGAAAAATTCCTTCTAGAATATTCATGTAAGTTTTTACTTAAAAAATAAACCCTAAGAACTGTTCTATACCTTGATTGTGGTACTGGTTACACAACTGTATGTGCTTATCAAATCTCAGAGCTGTACACTTAAGAGGGTGAATTTTACTACATACAAATTTTTTGTTTTTTTAATTTTTATTTATTTTTTAGAGTATTTATGTATTTATTTGAGAGGGAGAGAGTGGAAAGGAGAGGGAGAGAGAATCCAAAGCAGAATATGCTGAGTGCAAAGCCAGTGGTGGGCGTGATCCCACGACCGCGAGATCATGACCTCAGCCAAAACCAAGAGTCCGACACTTAACTGATTGAGCCACCCAGGTGCTCCTCCATATAAGTTTTTTAAAGCTGAGTAAAAATACTGTGTACTTCAGTAATGCTTGTAATTTGAAGTAACTATTTAGCGTTGGAGCACTAAATCAGTGATATTTATGTAATATGTAATGCTAATTGTATTCAATTGTGTCTTTCTGTGGTGCCATATAGCACCTAATTGACTTCTGAGGAATAGTGAAGTAATCTAAGACAAGTGTTCTATGATTAAAAGAGCGCTAGGTGTTTAAAAACCCAATTCTTCCACTTACTAATTCAGAACACTGCTAATAATTACCACATTATATTATACCAGCTTACACTTACTGAATACATGCCGTATATACTCTGTTCTCAGTACTCCACTTAGGTTAACTCAATCCTCCAACAACCCTGTAAAGTCGGTATTATTATCACCACTTTAAAGATGAGGAAACGGACATAGAAAGATTCAGTAACTTGCCAGATGTCCCACAGAATTAAAGTGGTGCTTGGCCATCAGAGGTTCTCCATATTTTTTGGTACATCTGACTTAGCATGGTAAAGTCAGGAGACAGGTTTAAGCAGCACACATAGGCTCTTACCAATCTTACCATTTCTGAACATGTATTCTCTTCAATAAAAAGAAGATAATATTTTTTCCCATCTCATAGGGAAGGATGCTCTAAGAGTCAAATGAGATATTAATACAGAGAGGTGATTACCCATTTAGTAATTGTGCTTAGTACTTGTGCTTGGTGTTTTAAGTTAAGGTTGGAGTGCCTTTTTGTGGATGTAGGAAAGACATTGATCCCAAGTATGCCTCATTTGCTGACAAGAGGTCTTCCTCACTCCCATTTTCACAATTAGTCATGACTGTACTTGAAGTCAGGGAAAGGGGACAATAAAGATTTCAGCCTCGTAATACCTAATTATACAGCAAAGCCCCTTGGACCATTTTTCCTTTGTGAAAATCTGGGAAAGAAGAAAAGGAAGAACAGATGAGAAGGGAAGGAACTGGAGGTTGAAGGAAAAAGTGGGAGAGAATCTCCTAGAACTGAAAAAACACAAATTAATTCAACCAACATGTAGCATTTTCCTTTGCCATTTGCCTCCTTCCATTCACTCAGCTGGGTACTGTCAGATTCACAAAACACTAACCACTGGATGGATTCCTAATATAAGACTTTTTAAAAGAGTAATTAAATACTTCAATATCAGAGCACTTAGAAATTGTTTCTTGTTTCCAGAATATACATGGACTATGTGGGGGGGAGGGAGTGGTTAAATGAAGTTAAATTGTTCTACCTAATATTACTTTAGACATTTTATACCTATTCATTGTCTATGAACAAATTAACGGGATCACATGTCCATGCACTTAAGTTCATTAGTTTATAAATACCCAAAATTATTTCCAAACAGATTTATGACTACAGATCAAACTTTACTAATTAAGACCATCTACCAACATATTGTACTCATTTCCTTTTCATAAAAGCAGTCATTCAGATGAATAAGAGCCAGTGGCTTTAAGGAATTCAGGTTAGGTGGAGACCTTAAAGAAATGTAGCTGATTATAGTAAAATATAAAATACTGTGCTTCTTCACACTTCTTGTAAATGCAGCCTCCTGAGGATATATAATATTTACTTTTTTTTTTTAAGTGGGGTAAGGAGAGAAGTATTCTGAGTCAGAATAAAATTGTTTTAGTTCTTTTGGTCAATGAATATTAAGTATGATTCAAGTCTAAAGCTGACATTGGCCATTCCTTTTGATTGTGATTATAATAATAGTAATTGCTTCTGTTCCTTAAGTGTTTACCCCATACAAATGTAATGCAGGGTAAATGACTCTAACTGCTACAACCAGTAAACTCCCAAGTGCCCACAATGGCTTAATAAAAAAAAAAAAAAAATCTGATACGGGCGCCTGGGTGGCTCAGTAGTTAAGCGTCTGCCTTCAGCTCAGGTCATGATCCCAGGGTCCTGGGATCGAGCACCGCACCGGGCTCCCTGCGCCGCTGGAAGCCTGCTTCTCCCTCTCCCACTCCCCCTGCTTGTGTTCCCTCTCTTGCCGTGTCTCTCTCTGTCAAATAAATAAAATCTTTAAAAAAAGAGTCGGGGGCACCTGGGTGGCTCAGTCGTTAAGCGTCTGTCTTCGGCTCAGGTCGTGATCCCAGGGTCCTGGGGTCGAGTCCCACATCGAGTCCCACATCGGGCTCCCTGCTTGGCAGGAAGCCTGCTTCTCCCTCTCCCACTCCCCCTGCTTGTGTTCCTGCTCTCACTGTCTCTCCCTGTCAAATAAATAAATAAAATCTTGAAAAAAAAAAGTTGGATGCTTAACCAACTGAGCCACCCAGGCTCATTTATTTAAATCTATCTCACCTATTATTCATTGATGTAAATCTATCTCATTCTTTATGAAGGATTTCAAACAGATAACAAGAGATTGGCTCACTATCAACATCAGCTTTGCTACTCATCACCCTACAACCCTCAGCAAATGATTTGCTGCTCAGGCACCCAGTAGCTGGATCTGACCCCCTTGCTCCAGCTCTCTCCTTACAGAGCTCCTACAGTGGCACACCTAGATCCTGTCTTATTGGCTCCAAAGTCCCTTCATTTCAACTTTCAGGTCCCAGATAACCAGACCTCCTACATCACACTCTGTTGTAAGGAATCCTTGATCAAACTCCCTTTTATAGAGCCTCTTGGGGAAGAAATAAGGAAAACAATATATGGTGATGGTCAGTATTCTTCAGGAAGTCATACCAATTTCCATGTTCATATCCCTCAGAAAAAAAATTCACGTTATTGAATTCATGGGAAGGACAATGCTTGCAACTTTTTTTGTGGGAATATTTGTCCAGAAGTTTCCTCACTTTTTGTTTAATGTTGAAACCAAAGAACTATATGGGATCTATCCAATAAGTTCCTCCAGTGAAACAATGGATGTCATTATTGTCAATCAAACATTGCCAGAGTGCCTCCCCATGTCTTTGAAACAAATACCCAGATTACTTACAGTCTAGAGAATATACATATGCTTAGACTTATGAAAAAGAAGAAAATAGGGGCCTGAAACTAATATTTGATGTCTGAATTATATATACTAAAGAGTTTTTTGACTGAGTGATTTATTCAGATTTTCCCATCTTAAGAATTCTAACACCCTAAAACACAGATTAAGTTTTCTGATACTAATCTGCTCCCTCAGCTTCCCTAAATAACATTGCCCCAATTTTTAAATATTTTTTATTGTGGTAAAATATATATAACATAAAATTTGCAGTTTTAACTATTTTTAAATGTATAATTCATTGACATTAATTACATTTACAATTTTGTGTAACCATCACTACTATTTCCAAAACTTTTTCGTCACCCCAACTAGAACCTCTACCCGTTAAGCACTAACTCCCTATTTTCCCCTCTTCCTCTCCCCCAGCCCTTTGTAACTTTTATTCTACTTCCTGTCTCTACAAATTTGCCTATTCTAGGTATTTTCTTATAAGTGGAATCATACAATATTTGTAGTTTTATGTCTAGTTTATTACACTCAGCATAATGTTTTCAAGATGCACCCATGTTGTAGTATATATCAGAACTTTATTCCTCTTTATGACCAAATAATATTCCATTGAATATTTATACCATATTTTGTTTATCCATTCATCTGTTGATGGACAGTTGGGTTGTTTCAACCATTTGGCTATTGTGAAAAATCCTGCAATGCATACAAGTATCTGTTTGAATCCTGTTTTCAATTCTTTGGGTATATACCTGGATACCTAGGAGTTGAATTGCTGTGTGATATGGTTTAGCTTTTTGAGGAACCTGGTTTCCACAGGTTCTGCACTAGTTTACCTTCTTTCCAGCAGTGTATCAGGGTTCAAATTTCTTTTGTGTGAGGCCTCTGACTTTGTTCTTCCTTTCCCAGATTGTTTTTGCTATTCTGGGTCCCTTGCAATACCATATGAATTTGAGAATTGGTTTTCCCATTTCTGGGGAAGAAAAGGCTGTTAGAATTTTTATGGGAATGGCATTGAATCTGTAAATAGTTTTGAATAGTATTGACATCTTAACAATGTTATGGCATGTCTATCCATGAGCAAGGGATGTCTTTCCACTTAGTTAGCCCTTCTTTAATTTCTTCTAGCAATGTTTTGTAGTTTCAGTGTACAAGTCTTTCACTCCTTGGTTAAATTTATTTCTAGGTCTTTTACTCTTTTAGGTACTATTGTAAATGGAATTGTCTCCTTAATTTTCTTTTCAGATTTTTAATTTTTGTCATATACAAACACAACTAATTTTTGTTGGTTGATCTTGTATTCTGCAACTTGCCAAATTTGTTTATTAGCCATAGTAGTTTTCTTTTTTATTTGGGGGGGATTTTCTATACAAAGGATCATGTCCTCTGTGAATGGAGATAGTTTTACTTTCTTTCTCTCTTTGAATTTCTTTTTTCTTGTCTAATTTCTCTGGCTAGAACTTCTAATACAATGTTGAATAACAGGGTATTCTTATTTTGTTCATGACTAAAGGGAGAAAACTTTTATTCTTTTATCACTCAGTATATTAGCCATTGATGTTTTCATTAATGCCCTTTATCATGTTGAGGAAGTTCCCTTCACTTCCTAGTTTTCTGAGGTTTTTTTATCTAGGGAGAGTTTTGGATATCATAATATCTTGAGTGGAGAATAACTGTGACATATAACAACTCTTTGCTTAGTGTCTGGGTCTCTTGTAGTGAAATTTCTGCATCATTGTTTCTCTAGCAGGACCAAACTTAGGCTGAGTCAAAGGAAGAGATCACTGATTCTGTCAAGTACCTGGTATAAAATCTTTGCTGCTAGCCTGAACAGTTCTGCTTTTTTAGGTTATAATTTATGCCACTCTTGCCTATGGATCCAGACTACACATTTGTGTTGGCCCTCCAACTGGGACTGAGTCTCTTGACTCACCAAAAATACTTTAGTCTCTACTCTCAGTCCTTCTCACTAGGCCCTTCCCTCCAGTTTCTACATTGTTGACTTCTTCCCTTTATCCCCAGGCTATGGCCCTTGATCAGTGTCTCATGACCCACCAAGCCTTAAGTCAGCCTCTCAGCACCCTTGTCAAACCTCCCATCCTCCTACCCAAGCTTTCTGGGCATCCCTGGTGACTTGGCTGTTATGGTTGTTTCTGACTTTGGGAGCCTGTCTCCACAGTTCTCAATGTCACTCATACATCACCACTTCCTACTCTCTCTTCTGGGCTGATCCAAGGGTAAACCTCAGCCTTCTTTGATTTCCACTAAAATGCCAGTCACACAAGGTATGTGTGTGGAGTGAACTACGCTGAAGCTTTGGGGAAATGGTTTGGGTTCATAACCCAGTAATATAACAAAACAGAATATCAGATTTCACTATTCTTAAAAAATCTGCTCAGCCATTTGTGTTGATTGGAGGTCTAGTTTCCTATCATGTTGCATATCCCCCTCTTACTTTCATTCCACTGCTCGTTTTATTATGTAGAGCAGTTCAGTTCTTTTTAGTCTATTCTAAACTAGGTTCTGGTGTCCCATTTCATATCAACAGACTCATTCTTGTGGTGCGTCTCACCCTTCCTTCTTTCCTCCACCAAAAAGAAAAAGAATAGCATAGAGATGTTTTACTCTCCTCATATGAATTAGGCCACCTCTCTTACAAATGGAAAAGGCTACAGTCAGTTTGAGTTTTAAATAATAGGGTTTCTCTCTCACACACATATACAGATGCATATAAATAATACACTTTAAATACTTAAATACTTTTATGTTAAAAGATAGGATATCATATATAGTACCCTAATCCCACAATTCCAAAACTATGTGCAAAGGTATCCCGGAGTGCTATAGTGAACTCACAGGGAGTACTGTAGGATATTTTATATTTTTTAAGGAAATACAGACACTGTGCAAACAACCAGTTCTAGGTGGTCTGTAGCTTCAACATTAGATTGTTCTACATTCCATTTGGTGATCTCAGATCTTTGCAAAGCTGAGTTTTCTGTGATTGCTTTGATAAAAAGCAAGTACCATACTAAAATCAATGCGGAACAGGAAATAAGAAAAGTGAGAACCCCGTTATTATTTAACATGTACTGGAAGTCTTAGCCTCAGCAATCAGAAAACAAAAAGAAATAAAAGGCATTCAAATTGGCAAGAAAGAAATCAAACTTTCACTATTTGCAGATGACATGATACTCTATGTAGAAAACCCTGAAGATTCCACCAAAAAATTGCTAGAACTCACATGAGTTGAGCAAAGTCATAGGATATAAAATCAATGGCAGAAATTTTTTGCATTTCTATACACCAATAATGAAGTAGCAGAAAAAGAAATCAAGGAATTGATCCCATTTGCAATGCACCAAAAACAATAAGATACATAGGAATAAATCTAACTAAAGAAGTAAAAGATCTATACCCTGAAAACTATAGAACACTTATGAAAGAAATTGAAGAGGACACAAAGAAATGGAATAACATTTGGTACTCATGGACTGGAAGAAATATTGTTAAAATGTCTATGCTACCTAGAGCAATTTATACATTCAATGCAATCCCTATCAAAATACTATCAACTTTTTTCACAGAGCTGCAAGAAATAATACTAAAATTCATATGGAACCAGAAAAGACCCCGAATAGTCAAAGGAATATTGAAAAAGAAAACCAAAGCTGGTGGCCTCACAATTCCAGACTTTAAGCTATGTTACAAAGCTGTAATCATCAAGACAATATGGTACTGGCACAAAAACAGACACATAGATCAATGGAACAGAATAGAGAACCCAGAAATGGACCCTCAACTCTGTGGTCAACTAATCTTTGACAAAGCAGTAAAGAATATCCAATGGAAAAAAAGACAGCCTCTTCAACAAATGATGTTGGGACAGCAACATGCAGAAGAATGGAACTGGAACATTTTCTTACACCATACACAAAAATAAACTCAAAATGAAACAAAGATCTTAATGTGAGATATGGTTTCAAAATTCTAGAGGAGAACACAGGCAGAAACCTCTTTGACCTCAGCCATAGCAACTTCTTACTAGATACATCACCACAAGCAAGGGAAACAAGCAAAAATGAACTAATGGGACTCCATCAAGATAAAAAGCTTCTGCACAGCAAAGGAAACAATCAACAAAACCAAGAAGCAGCCTATGGAATGGGAGAAGATATTTGCGAACAACATATCTGATAAAGGGTTAATATCCAGAATCTACAAAGAACTTATCAAACTCAACACCCAAAAAACAAATAACCCAATTAAGAAATGAGTGGAAGACATGAATAGACACTTTTCCAAAAAAGACATCCAGATGCCTAACAGACACATGAAAAGATGCTCAACCTCACTCATCATCAGGGAAATACAAATCAAAACCATGATGAGATACCATCTCATACCTGTCAGAATGGCTAAAATTAACAACACAAGAAACAACAGGTGTTGGCGAGGATGTGGAGAAAGGAGAACCCTCTTGCACTGTTGGTGGGAATGCAAGCTGGTGCAGCCACTCTGGAGAACAGTATGGAGGTTCCTCAAAATGTTAAAAATAGAACTACCCTATGATCCAGCAATTTCACTACTAGGGTAAGGATGCAAAAATGTTGATTCAAAGGATACATGCACCCTGGTGTTTAAGCAGCGTTATCAACAATAGCCAAACTATGGGGAGAGCCCAAATGTCCATTGACTGATGAATGGATAAAGAAGATGTGGTATATATACACAATGGAATATTACTCAGTGATCAAAAAGAATGTAATCTTGCTGTTTGCAACAATGTGGATGGAGCTAGAGCATATTATGCTAAGTGAAATAAGTCAGTCAGAGAAAGACAAATATCATATGATCTCACTCATGTGTGGAATTTAAGAAAGAAAACAGATGAACATATGGGAAGGGGAAAAAGAAAAAAAGGAGAGTGGGAAATGAGCCGTAAGAGACTCAACGATAGAGAACAAACTGAGCGTTGATGGAGGGAGGTGGGTGGGGCATGGCCTTGATGAGTGATGGGTATTAAGGAGGGCACTTGTTATGATGAGCACTGGGGGTTGTGTGTAAGTGATGAATTACTGAATTCTACTCCAGAAACCAATATTGCACTGTATGTTAACTACCTAAATTTTAAATTAAAATAATAAAAATAATTAAAAAAGAGAAGTGAGACCAGTCTGATTCCAAGGATTAAGGAGTTTTGCAGGAGCCAACAGGTGCACACATCCCAATAATAAGTAATTGTGATTATTTAGGAATAAAACAAAAATATTTTTTCTTTCAACTTGTGTTATTTTTGCAAAGGCTACTAAGTTGTTAAGACATGAATATTTATTAAGTTCTTTGGACCCTTACTGCCTAATAAATGAAACTATTAAATATTTCCTTTGGCTTAGGGGCACTGTGAAAAAAATACCAAGAACTCTGCGCTACTCTTTTATATATATATGTATCACTTTAAAACCCCATATTTAATATTATGAAAAGGTAACTAGAGTAAATAATAAAAACATCCAGAGAAATTATTACCATTAAAAGCACTAATTACTGAGAACACGATTGTAATTAATATCACCTTCTTTTTAATGTAAATACCTGAAAAACTTTAAAAGGTATAATATAACTGTAAATCAGGAAAGTCTCAGGAGAAAGTCTAACACTGATTAATACAACTGTTTTTTTTTTAAAAAAAAAGATACTCTGGTTAAACATTTCTCATTAGCTGAATGTTAATGAAAAATCCTTTTTCAACTCTTTCTGAAAACTTACTCAGAAATATGTTCGCCATTCTTCTGTCTTGGTGGGTATAACTTGCTAAATATAATTAAATCTTCTTTTGATGAGTAAGTAACTTAATGAGAGGTTAAATCACCTGCCCAGGGTTACAAACCGCAAGCAGCAAAACCGGCATCTGAAACTAGACATCTAGTTCATGCTCCAAGCACTTGAGCAATTGATGGGGTTCAGTTAGTTTAGGAAATATTGCATGTTGTATTTCACCTGAGAGAGTCAATGCCCCCTGGCATATTAAAGACTGAGAAATTGTGCAAGAAAGAAGTTTTTAAATTTAGTTTAACTCTGCGTTTCCAAATTCATTGACCCCGACATCCATTTTTCACCTAACAGTTATGCTGTACTGTGTAAGGGTGTGAGCTCAGGCATCAGACTGCTGGCTTCAAATTCCAGTTCCACTGCTTAGCCAGGTCACGCCACTTCTCGAATCCTCACTTTCCTCATCCATAAAATGGAAATAATGCTAATACCACTTGTGAGCACTGGATGAGAAAACGCATGTAAAGCACATACTAAGTGCTTACCAAATTTAGCTAAAATCTTTGTTTCAGCATTCCTCAAAATTAGTGTTTGTACAACATAATTGAAAATGCCATTGTAAATGTTCGGACAAAAGCGTAAAAATGCATACTCAAAGTAATTATTGCAGGTCTCTCACATGCCACTGAGAACATGAAATTTATTGTAAGGCTCTCAGGTAGCACATGTTTGTGAGAAAGATTATTTGCAATCCTGGGAAAGTCTGGAGCTTTCATTCACGAATGAAGGACGGGGCAGTATTGTGGCCATTGCTGGTATCTGCTGATGTCTCTCTAGATGTCTGTAGGCACACAGATGGTCCACAGGAGGATAAAGGGAAAGCTGGTTACTCAAAGGCAGATAAAGAAAAGGCAGAGAGTGAAGGGAGCATTGACCAGTACTGCTCCTCTTACCGCAGTGAGTGGAAAAAGAATATCTTTCCATTAATTTCACCCCTTTCCTCAACTCACAAAGCGGAAAGATGCTTTTCGTAGTGGTTACTGTTCCCAGAGAAAAATAAATCATGTTCTCTTTCTTTGAAACAGAAAGTGGAGAATTATGTAGAGAAAATACCAGTTGGTTTTCTTCTAAAATCTATGGTTAGGTGAAATCATAAAAGAAGATAATACAGAGTAAATGCAGCAGGCTTCATTTAGTGAATTAGAAAATTCCTAAGGAGGTATCAGACAACTAATATTGCCATTTTCTATGTGTTTGTGTAGCTATTACTTTTCTTTTTCCTTTCCTTTCTTTTCTTTCTTTCTTTCTTTCTTTTTTTCTTTTCTTTTCTTTTTTTTTTTTTTTTTTTTTAGAGAGAGCACGAGCTGGGGGTGGAGGAGAGGGGCAGAGGGAGAGGGAGAAAGAGAATCTCAAGTAGGATCCACACCCAGTGCGGAGCCCAACACGGGGCTCGATCTCACAACCCTGAGATCATGAACTGAGCTGAAATCAAGAGTCGGATGTTCAACCTACTGAGCTACCCAGGCGCCCCTGTATAGCTGTTACTTTTCTGTAAAGCCAAGTTTTTTATATATTATTGAAGAACTTTACCTAAACATCACTTTGATGTAGTCAGTAACAATTTCATCACATTTATACAATGGAAAAATAGAAGATTTTATTAATGTTAAAGTACGTTTGGAAAACAGTTACATCCAACTCTAATACTGAATAGATTTTTTTGTCAAAAAAAAGGAATGAAATATTATGTTTTCTATAGTGTACCTTGGCCACATGCTTTTCTTTGATTAAGCTGTCTCTTCCATGCGTTGCTCACACAATTTATACCTGCATAGTTTTCTGTGGCTCATCAAGAAATCTTTATGCCACACAGCATTACATAAGTAGGCTGCCTGGTATATTATTCCTTGTTGTAAAAATGTTTATCTTTCCTGAATGCAATGATGAGCATTTGATTCATTTGTTCATGTCTCTCTGAGGATGATTTATCAATGTCAATGATACTTAGAGATCTGAGAGTAATTAATGTTGCTTCAGGTAAAGTTAATATGGCAGCCCCACTGAAGGTATCCAGGGAAAACATTGCTTCTTGTCTGTTTAAGGTCGCTTATTTTGTGACTAAAACTCTACCAAGTCAACCTCAAGACCTTATTGTACTTTTGTGGACAAATTGAAGAAAAAGATGAAGCACCCACAAAAAATATTTCCCCAGTTCACATGTTCCATTTATGCAAAATTAGCGAGCAGAGCCAAGATAAGCCATGTAAGTCTGACCTCCTGCCTATCCTTTCCTCTTGAAGCATGAAGTATAAGTTTAATGTTTTATTTTGACACTACAGAACTTTAAATTAGAAGTATTATTTGTTGTGCAAATTAAAATATGTGATTTGAACTATGACATGTTTCTGAATTCATCAAAATCATCAGATATTATGCCATCCTCTGATAATTCTCACTTTGATCAGATGAATCTCAAAACTTTGCTCTTGTAAAGTAGCTGCAGAAAAAAAAAGCAGCACTTCCAGCAGGTTCTGTCTGGCTGCCCACCCCACTCATGTGAGGGAGGGGATACACAGGCAGTGGGTAAAGAAGCTTCTCCTGGAAGGCCTGGGAAGTATTAAACGGTGCTAGTGCAACCTCACATAAGCAGAAATTGGAATTTGATGAGATTACAAGGTGAGAAGACAGTGCTTGCTTTGATATTTTCCCCCCTAGGAAGTTGGTGTCACGTGCAGACTTTCATGGAAGTATATTGATACCTATTCAATTCTCATTGAAAAAAAAAGTGAGCTTATTGAATTCTTCCTACTAGTAGGAGATTTTTTTAGTGTTCACTTTGCTAGGGCTGAAGAGATGTGAGCAATTGCTTTCACTCTCCCAAAAGCTCAGTACACTTTATTTCTTTTTTCCTCTTTTCTTTCGTTCTTTCCTTCTTCCTTCTTTTGTTCCTTCTTTCCCTTTCTCTCTTTCTTTCTCTGCTGTGTGCTTCAAATTGCTTATGCTTTAAACATTCTCAAGGTATTTCTGGATTAAGGAAAGCTGGCTCCATGCAGAAATCAAAATATATCATTCTGAATTTCCAAAGCAATGGCATTTATCTGTAGGCAAATACACAAGAAGTCAGGTTTCTTTGACACTTAAAAAAAAATTAAGGGATAAAACATTCAAATAGCATAAAAGACCCCTGTGGCACTGCGTTATTATGGCATATTAATACAGAAGTCTTCAGAGTCTTCATTTCCTTGAGCAGCCCCTGTGAAAATTCATGCCAGAGAATGGGAAAGAAGGTTGGCAGCCAGAGAACTAGATGCCAAATGGCTCCTCACTGGCAGTGGCATCTGGATGGGAGGTTGGCCTGCCTCCGGGACTTTGGCCAACAGCACTGTTGTCTATACAGACGGCTGTGTATCTGTTCAAGTGTCCAACAACTGTGTGTGTGTATTTTGGTAAGCTATTATTTCTGGGCCAAAGATTTCCATGGCATTTTTGCATCTGTTGGCACCGCTTCTATATTCAGTGCCTCCCCCATTCTCACCCACTGCTACATCTGATCAAAATCATTGCATATAAGTGGAAGTGCATTAAGAGGAGAAATCTGAAGATTTTTTTTTTAATCCCACAAAGCATATATAGGTATGGCATTGACATTACTCTGAATGGACTGTCTTCCTTTCTACAAGCTGTGAAAAGTGGGAAAATTCCAATCTCAATGCAAAAATTTCCTTGATCCTTATAGGATTTAGATAGAACCTAATTATAGAACTATCAGAAATTACTTTAATCATCAGAAATACAATGGACCATTAAGAAATTTAAAGTTAAATTACTCTTTCAGTGTTTCCAGAGAAACAAAATTATTTTGTAATTTTATAAAATGTGGTCGCTGCAATATGATACCAACAATTACCACACATCCAATCAACAAGCTTGTGAAAGTCCTGCTTTATTGTGCAAGGCTATAGGCTCTCAACCTTTTAAGATTCTGTTACCCCAAAGTAATTTGCTTTGAGGGTACTCCCACATTAATGTAACTCAACCAACACCTATCAGATGGACCATTTATACAAAATCTGGGGAATACAAAGCCAAATAACTGCCCCCCAAATTTTATAATGTTTTCCCTTTTTTGATGAAGAAAATTGGGAACAAACTTTTAAACAAGTTATAGAAACACCAGGAAAAAGAAATAAAAGCCAAATGGAGGTCCAGATTACCATATGGCATATGCCAAGAGTGGGGCAATAAAGAAATAAACCCATTTTTATGCATATTTTACAGAAACATTCCAGTTGAGTTTAGCGTTTTAAAGCCTGAAGGGTTTGTGGAAGTCCTATAATCTGAAATCCTTCTATTTTTGATGAGGAAACTGATGGCCAGAGAGAAGAAGTAATTTGATCATGGTCACACAGTAATTAGTATGAGGAGACAGATCTTGTTCTCTCAATGCTACTCCTAGTAATTTTAGAGTTGTGACATATTTAAAATGAAATTTGCAGGGAAATCCTTTAAAATGATATGGCATAATTTTGTAAGATAATAATAAACAGTGAACCAAGATTAGGGAATTGCTATGTGTTGAAAATGAGAGGTGGCATGAAGTTACTGCCCTTATTGGCAATTCTCTTTGGCTAGAGTGGCTAGGGCAGGACTCCCAGAAAGATTACTCAAAATCAGCCTGTAGATGTTGCAGTTGATTGCACAAGGGGCATCTGCTACAACTTTTCTCTCTCCCTATGGCCTGTGGGCATCTCTATGGAGAAAGCAGGTATGTATAGAAGTTTATAGATGATCACAACGTTACCTCCATCCTGTAATTGATCATAGTGTCATAAAAATGACCCCCAATCAGATCCACCACTTAAATGTTACCATCACTAATTTGTGACCCTCTGGAAGAGATTGAGGGCTCCATAGTCTGAAGTAGAGTGTTACAAGTGTATAAATAGTCATATTAAGTTGAAGTTATTGTATAAAATATGGTGTTGTCTATACTGGGTCCCTCTCCAACTTGGTAGTGAGCAAAATAATACTGTTTTTTGAGTTAGACTAGGTAATTAACATGCAATAGGTTAGAGCCATGTTGAACTTGATAATCCATACACAAAATCATTTAAAAGAGGCTGAAGGATACTCAGACTGGAAGGACTTCTCCACAAACTAAAAGAATGAGCAGATCTGAAGGAAGAATGTGTCAATTAGAAAGGAGGTCTGCAACTACAAAAACAGAAAACAAATAATCAAAGAGGGGTGTATAGGCAGTGTCCATCCCATAACCATCGTAGACAAGGGTGACCTGGTCCAAGGACTATTAATCATACTTCTTTTATTTTCTGTATTTCCTGTTGTTTTCACATCTGGGGCCTTGCTGACCCTTCCCAGGACTAGCTAATTCCTAGAGAGCCCTAAACAACTGAAGGAGACCACACTTTTGTATGCAAACCAACCTAATCAAAGCCCGTAACCCTAACTCCCTCTTTTACTTATCCTTACACTCTGGGCCACTGTCCATCTGCCCTAATCACTCCAGGGCTAGGTGCCAGACACGAGAAATAGCCCCTCAACCCCAGAGCCCGCTGAAGTTATTAAAAGAAACCAATCCTAAACTTGTTTATCCTGCCTCTTCCATTCCTTCCTTGGACAACCACAATAAAGGCTCTTGCACATGTTTTTCCCTCGCTTCCTCTGCCTCCTGGCCAGCCTGATACCTCCCTCTGTGGGCTCCCTGCATGGCATGCTGTGCCTTCTCTTTCTAGGGATCTGTGAAATAAAAACTCCTTTCTTCATAACAATCACTTCCATGTCTGTGTGCCTTATCATACCTGATTAAAACAAATCCCAGGTACATTTTAAAACCACTACTCTGGTGGCAGCAGCAGTGAGCTAGCAAATCTCTCTATTAGCCTCTATTTGAACAATCTAAACACATAACTCTATCCTGCTGTTTCCTGTCCCTTCTTGTCTGTCTGCTCTGATTCGGTATTTCAAGTAGCATGTCTACAGGAACAGAAGATTCTGGGTTGGTCCCTATCATATTTCTCATTAACAATTTAATAAATTAGATTTCTAATTTCTACATCAATGTTGTGAGCTTAGTTAATACTATGAATCCATTCCTGAAAGATCTGCTCTTGATCAGACTGACATCAGTCTTGTGAGCCTGTATAGTGAGGGTCATGGTCTACAGCCTTGCTTCTCAAAGTATGTTCCTCAAACCAGCAGCATCAGCATCACCAGGTAGCCTATTAGAAATGCTGAATCAAATCTCAAGTATTGTAGACCTGCTGTATCACATTTGTATTTTAATAAGATCCCACGTGTGTATGCAAATCAAACTTTTGAGAAACACTACTCTAGAGTACGGACAAGCAAACTTTTTCTGGAAAGGACAAATAGCAAATATTTCATTTTTGCGAAATGTATAGTCTTTGTTGCAAGTACCAAACTCTTCCATCTTAATAAGAAAGGAGCCATAGACAATATGAAAACAAATAAACATGGCTATGTTAAAAAAATTTTATGTATGGACACTGAAATTTGAATTTCATATAATTTTCATGTCACAAAATTTTTTTAAATGTTTTTCAGTCATTTAAAAATGTAAAGACCATTCCTAGCTTGCAAGGCCTTACAAAAATAAGTGGCAGGCCAGATTTTCCCACTGGCCATAATTTTCCCACCCATGTTCTGGGCTATGGAAAATTCAGTAGGATCAAGTTGTTCTGTGAAGTGAGGTATTCCCGGTTGACCCACCCCAAAATCCCCTGTGCCAAGTGAGACTTTTCGTCTTCAAATGTCCAGAGATGGATTACTTTTTTGTTTTGAGCAAGCTTGATGAAATACCATTCAGTGTTTTAATAATTAAAATTTTTAATTAAGACTTTATAGAAACACAGGAATTCTAGAACAAGTTAACAGAGTGAGCTGCCTCCCTAATGGAACTGTTTCATAATCTGGAATACCAGTGTTTTAGTCAAACAGGCAATTTCCCATTTATTTTATGTGGCTGCCTGGGTCATCTGACCATGAATAGCAATGAGGAAGTGATAAACCAATGAACCGTCCCTACAACCATGCACTCATATGCAACAGGAATAGTCAAAGCGCCCAAAGTGCAGACAGAAGGAGATGTAGAGTGCCTATTACCTGATTTTTAAGCTACGTTTATATGTGCCAAATGGCAGGAATATTCTAGTCTCTTGATTTTCTGTCACCATTTGTGCAGCAGGATATCAACTTGGAAGCAAGCCACTATCACCAGTCAGCCCTGCCACCATCTAGTTTATCCATCAGCCATTGAAATGGTCTGACCACCTTCGATGGGTTTTTTTCCAATGAGATAAGGCAATTGACCCTGCAATTCTAATTAGTGATATGAAGTGGGTTGGTGAATTCAGGATATCATTCTTACTGTTTGAATTATTAGGTATTTTTCTCTCTGATTGGATTAACTAAGAAAAAAAGTATTTCAATTATGATTCTTTCAGTAGTAACTTCAGATAACTCTAAAGCTCCTACATGTGATGCACTTCAATTTCCAGACATCCATTTCACAATTATTAGTTCTATAATCTGAAAGAATTTTTACTTTGTACATTAAATCTTACTACATAAATTTTTAATTTTGTGTCTTTATCTCCAGTTCTAAATCCTGGATAGATATCAGAATGACCTGGGGAACTTTTTAAACACGCCAATGCCCATGGGGCTCCCCAAGACCAATGAAATGAGAATCTGGTGGTAGAGGCCTGATATCTTTATTTAAAAAAAAAAATTTTCCCAGGTTATTTCAGTATGTGGTAGTTGAAAGCAACTGCTTTGGTGATGACCAAACAAGGGTGATCTACTTTACTGTTAAACTCTGCTATTTTTTCTGAAAGTTCTATAAGACACGCTTTTAAAATTTAAAAGTGAATTAGGCACACTATTAAAAGAAAAAAATATCATTCTGACTCTTCATGAAAACTACTTCCCGAATGTTCTTAAGATAGGTATAGATACAACTAAAGTTGTAAGCCTCCTTTATTTTTGTTTCTTTTTATCTAAATAAATTGGCTTTAGATATTGATTAAATGTGATCTAATAGGTACGTATTCCCTAATGTCCTAGAAATATGGCAGTTTTTCTAAAGATTTTATTTATTTATTTGAGAGAGAGAGCATGAGCAGTGGGGAGGGGTAGAGGGAGAGAGAGAGAGAGAGAGAGAGAGAGAGAGGCAGACTCCCCGCAGGAAGCCTGACCCGGAGCTCCATCCCAGGCCCCTGGGATCATGACCTGAGCCAAAGGCAGATGCTTAACCAACCATGCCAGCCAGGCGCCCTGAAATAGGGCAGTTTTATTACTTCTCAACACTGTTTCAAAAACTATAATTGCACCATACTGCCTTTCTGTGTTCTTTCGTCATTTTCATTCTCTGTTAGATGATTAATATCAAAATAAATATAAACTAAATTATCAAAATGCACTTGCTTTGATGTTATTTTTATTTTTGTTTTCTGTGCTTGGTGTTTTACTATTTCAATTCTACCAGAATATGAGAGTGTGCTAAATAAAACATTACACAGATCTGTCTGTACCATCACCCCAGAAGTTTCTAAAAACATTCTTATGGAGATTTGGAGGGAAACAGGCTGCCTTCTAGCCTCTGCCCTACCCCATCAAGTCCCACTTCTGTGCTGCTGAAAAACAGCTAAATAACTCAGAGTAGCATCTTGGGGTATCTACTATCGAAGGACATCACTCATCTTTTCTCAGTTTTCAGTCAGGGATAAGTGAGCATTAAGTTTTGTTTTGTTCATTTTAGAGTGTGCAAAGGAAAAAAGGTAATTAGTCGTTCCTAAAACATTTTATAATGGGAAACAGAAACTGAAGGTAACTTGACTATTCAAATTTCAAGCGGTTGTGTTAATAATAATTCAGTTGTTAATTATTGAGCACTTTCTATGCTAGGCACTGTGCTAGGGTGCTTAGGTACACGCAAGCACTTACTACACACAAGTTATCTCATTTAATCCCCACAGTAACATTGTACCATAGGTTGGAAATGCTCCCATTTTATGTTGGGAAACTGAACAATTAGATGAAGTAACTTACCCAAACTCACGCAATTAGTCAGCAGGGCCAAAGTTTGAAAGTAGATCTTTAGGATTCCAAAACGATCCTAACCATTCTCTACGCAGGCCAAAACTACAGTGAAGTCAAGTGGTTTCCTTTATTATGACCTAAAGGACAGAAAGAGAAAAGGAGAAAGAAAGAGAAGGAATGGGTTCTTCCCATCATTCACACTTTGCTTGTCTATGCACATAATTTGAATCTTGGTTAAAAACCAATCAGCTCAAAGAGGTAGCACCTTCTGACCAATCTGTTTGTAACTGGTCAATTCAGGAAGAATCAATCAAGCTGGCAGCAGTTTTGAATCTGCCTCGGAAGATGGTCTCTTCAGTTTGGAATTGGGAGATTCCAATTGGGAGTTGGGAGAATTCACACTACCAATGTTTTTAGGGGAAATATTCCGCTCTGAAAAAGAAAAATCAATTAAAAAAACGTTTTTACATAAGTTAACACCACACACCGTAAGTGTATGTCTGTTTTTTTAGTTATGAACATTCCTTAATAGTGATTGTACATACATGTAAATGGGTACAATGAATAGATGCATGTGTGTGTATACGTGCACACACAGAGATAACTAGCAGGTGAGCATAAATTAAAGCAAGTGTGAAAGACTAATTTTTTAGCCTTTTCTTCCACACCTGGTAGATTTAAACCCTTACAGGTCATTTTGTCAAAATACAGTTTTAGTTCTGAAATAAAATAACAGAACAGAAACAATCTATTATAACTCACTGCCAATGTTGCCAGATAACTACAAAAAAATAGAGTGTCTCAGACAGAAATATCAATAACTTTAATGTGTGCGATTTGTTAACAGGGAAGAAAACAAGCAAACTTGCTCTCCACTGACTGTCACTAATATTTATTCGTCCAGTGACTGTTAATCAAACCAAGTTTACAGTCCCGTACAGCACCTGTCACAGGTGCTGATCATTAATCAGCTATTACGGCAGTTTATTCTGCTGCTGACAACTCGCAATTTTCCACTGATTCAGCTAGTTTGTCAGGTGGGAATTATGGCATAGCGCATGTGACAAAACACATCACCCTTTTTTTTTTTTTTTTTTGCATTTTCAGGCTTCTCTCTCCTGCTTTCTCCCCCTTTTTAGACAAACAATATCTGGGAACTCAGAAGTAATAAGGCGGAATGCATAATTAATTACCCAGCTTGCTCTAATTAGGGATGAATAAGTTGTGTCCCTCTCATCATCACAAATGTGGTGATGGGTAATACCAGTTTATGCTGTATTAACTGCAAATATGCAATCCTTCTGAGAGCACTTTTGTTGATGAATTTGATGAATGTGACAATAATTAGCAGAGACAGATGAGAGCTAAATTACTACTGACAATGTAATGCTATCCTGCTCGAGGGCCTGGGAACGTGGCAGGATAACATGGCAGGGACCTGGGCCTCGTTTCTAATTAATAGTCTTTTTTTTTCTTTTTCCTTTTTTTTCCTTTTTTTTTTTTTTTTTTTTTTTTTTTTGCCAGTAGGGGGAAAAAGGAGTAACGGTAATTGTTTTCGTAAAAGGCTGCAGGGAGTTATCAGGGTAATAAAGTTAATTAGCAGAACAAACATCCTTTCACTGCCTTACCAGTCTGAGGAAAAGAGGGTAATTCAAACTGCAGAAAGATATGACGAGATGGGATGATAAGAAAAGAAATTTCACACAGGAGGCCAACAGAGAAGAATGATTTTTCTCCCTTCATTTCTTTAGCGTGATGCATGGGAAGAAATTAGACAGCCTCTTTTTTCAGTTCACAGAGTTGCTCATGTAAAGAACTTTATTGTTATGATTTTGAATTTGGGATACAAAGTTAGCTTAGATCAATTCCACTGTTTACTTCTTCCTTTCCTAGGTAGTGATGGGTTTGGTCAATTTCATCTTTATTCAAGTGACATTTTCTTAATGTCTCAAGCATAGAAGTGAGTTCGAGTGCTTGCCAAAGAGACCACTTAGCTGCATTTTGTCCTACAGATATCTGTTTCATTATCTGAATCTTTTGGGGAAAGTAAGAAATTGTTCATTGATTTCCACAAGTAGTATTGGTTTATTCTTCTGCATAAGTTAAAAAATTAAAATGAGTTGTAAGAAATATACGTGCTATTTTACTCTATTTTTGTAGTCTCAAAAAATCACCTTTATTAAAATATGGAAACCATGTCTTTCATTTCTTTTGCAGCTTTTTACACATACAAGTAAGCAGTCAAAAAAGGTGAACAGTTTAATGAATCTCAGTTTTACATTAGAGTTTTGTTCAGTTCAGTTTCATTCAATTCACACTGCTTGACCTAAGTAGATACAACATAAAAGGAAAACATCCAAACATCTGAAGCTTTTGCAAGTTCATTTTCTCCCTTTAAAGATCATTAGTGGTTGGCCTCTTTGAAGCATCAATGCTTGAAACATTTGTTTAATATTCAGTAAAATCAGAAAGTGTCTATGGATTTTTATTCCTTTTAGGAACATTTCTTAAAAATTTATTTTGTTTTTTAAAATCATTAGATATCTCACAAGTTCTGCATATTTACCATGCATATAAACGTGCACACATTTGCTTGTTGTCAGAGGTAAATGAAACAGCCTACCATAATGACTGTGTTTGATTCTAAAAACATTAGGAGTAAGTAAGCAGGAACCCTATTTCCTGTTTGACAGCATAGCACCACGTGACTTTCCAGCATTGGAATTCTACATTGTGAAACTTCCACCAAACATGGGGAAGCACCTACCAAAATGGACTTAACTTCTAATATCTACATTTTTAAAGTATCTTTGGGGACAAGACAAGAGCAGTGTGAGGGTAGAGGATATAACATTGAACTAAGAATCAGAAAACCTGAGTTCTTTGCTGGCTCTGCTACTAACATCTATATGATTGTGAGCATTTCCCTGTCATGCCTCTGACCCTCGGTTTGGTCATCTATGAACTTGGGTACCTTCCCTACCTACCTTATAGTGTAGTTGTGGACACAAAAGTTATTTTTGGACTTTGGAAACCATGAGATTATCAATGAATACAGTGTTAATACGATTGTAGTCTAGAAAAAAATCACGAGAAACAATCTTGAGCAAATCCACCTCCTTTTAATAGCCCTCTCATGTATCATTAGTCAGAAACAGAGCTAAAAGTTTTGACAAGAAGTTTTTATAATAAGAGGAATTAAAATCTAGCCTTACTTTGTGATTTTGCTGCTAAATTAATCAGAAAAATTATCATTATAAAAATACCCCCAAATTCATCTGGTCAAAGCTATCTACCTTTTCAAGATTTTCTTAGTCTCTTGTTAGAAGAGCCTATTAAAGGGGCGCCTGGGTGGCTCAGTCGTTAAGCGTCTGCCTTCGGCTCGGGTCATGATCCCAGGGTCCTGGGATCGAGCCCCGCATCGGGCTCCCTGCTCAGCGGGAAGCCTGCTTCTCCCTCTCCCACTCCCCCTGCTTGTGTTCCCTCTCTCGCTGTGTCTCTCTCTGTCAAATAAATAAATAAAATCTTTAAAAAAAAAAAAGAAGAGCCTATTAAAGTCAAAATTAGAAGAAAACTAAACTAATCATTAGTTAACATGGCAGGATTTCTTACGCTTGTCAAGTGAACTTCCATTTGAAAATACCCAAGTTTTTCACATACAGACAGGAAGGCACACATGCACACCAAATTTAGATTGTTATATTTTGCCTTGGATCTTTAGGAACATTTTTTGTTTGGTTGTTTGGTTTTTTTGCTTTTGAGCTATTTTTTAATATTATGTTCAGTTTTAAAGTTTTTTTTTAAGATTTTATTTATTTGACAAAGAGAGTGCACGTGCACATGTGTGGGAGCACGAGTCGGGGCTGGAGAGGCAGAGGGAGAAGCAGACTCCCCACTGAGCAGGGTGCCCCATGTGGGTCTCGATTCCCAGGACCCTGAGATCATGACCTGAGCGGAAGGCAGCCACTTAAGGGACTGAGTCACCCAGGTGCCCCAGCAAATTTAAAAGTTTTTACTGTATAATCAAACTATATAGGAAAACTCTAGAAGTGAAAGAGGCACTGGATGTTACTTTCAGCAACTTAAAACAACTCTTATTTAGCTACTACGTGAAGTAAGAAATTATAATAAAAAGTCACTTAGAAATAGAGAAAGAGAGATTGAGAAATTATGAAGGAAGTAACACTAAAATCCAAATGTGAAATAGTTTTTTTCTGGAAATCTGTTGGAAGTCTTGTGAGAGAGGGACTAACAGGGAGTATGTTTGTTTGTCTCCTTTGAGACCTACACTGAATTTATTGAATATTCTGGTCTTTTCCTCTCTAGCCACTACCTCCTTCGTTAGACCACAAGGTATGTCCTTTTGGAAAAGTCAACTTCATTGATCTGCAAGGACTGTTGAAAATTTAAAAATTTGCTATGGGATTTCTGACATGCCAGAAGCCACTAGAAAAAGAATTTTGATGTTCAGAACCTCATGAAGAGGTTCCCCTCATCTTTGGATAGAGACCAAAATGATGCTTTCAAGTAAGTAATAATTTCCAATATTGGCCTATTGGGTGAGCTAAAAATGCTTAGGGGGAAAAAATTGTTGAAATTAGTTTCACCAATAGATATTGAAGGCATTGGATGCATGTACTGTTGGTGTTATCATGATATTCAGGAAATTTAATTCTCTCTTTTCCTTTTTACTCTGAATTCCTTGGCCATTGTTTTAGAGAATATTTTGACAAATTCTCAGTTCTTGAGGACTGTGGGGCCTTTTTGCTTCTTATATGAGTGAAGAAGAGTGTTAGGTGGTTAAATAATTACAAAGGAGTAAAAATAAACCATAGTTTATTTTTTCAGATTTTGAATTACAAAATTATTTAAATGCTGTCTCTAATCGAAGTGCTACATTACTATGTAATGACATTACAATACTGCTTAATGACATTAGGAAACTGCATGCAAAAAAATATTTGTACACAAGGTGGTGATGTTAGCAACCAACTACAGTACTTTTATTCCACAATAAATAACAACAGATTATCTTCTTTGAGTGATCTCCAAAGGGTCTGTTCGGTATTCATGTAATGATAGTATGTGAGGGCACAGAACACATAAAAAACCTGTCATCATATGTCATTTATGTAACAGAGAAAGAAAAAAAGGAAAAATCACAAAAAAAGAGAGTAACTTCTAAAGAATAAAATTACATTTACATGTAGTAAGGATTCGAGTATCGTGTTTCTGTTGGCAACTTTTTGGATATTTAAGCCCGAAGATTAAATCTCAAATGTAAAATTGTTTCTGTAGCTCTAATAAACTATTCCCACTTCCCAGAAAGATTTCTTCAGAAAGCCTTTGCCTCACAACCTCCCCCTGCCTTTACAGTTTTCCTGATCCCAATCCCGACGACGGGATTGATTGATCCATTGAGGGCAATGTCCTTTCCTCTATTCATGGCTCCTGTGTATAAATTCAAGCTTTTAGATTTATGTTAGCATCATTCAGAAAAGTTAAAAGGTGAAGCTGGTAATAATAAATCACAAACCTTATTTCTCATGAAATGTTGGACTTATTCACCTTATCATCAATACTAAAATACAGATTAACTAATATGTGCTGGCACTTAAACTACTTCATATTGTTTGTGTATTGGTACATTAATAATGACCTCCAAGACTTAGGTAATTAATTTTATTAGTTAGCCCCCCAAATCCAACTATTTATTATAGTTAAAAATAGTTATTCTCAAATACTTTTTTTAAAAAGGTAAATGATGACATCAGCAGGAACACAGAACTTGTTGGTTACAAGGTGGAACACTTGTGTGCCATGAAGCCAAAAGGTAGGCAGATGTGTTTTCAATTTTAAGATTTTTCTCCCAAGATGAAAAGAGCAGCAATTGTTATTTGCAAGCTAGAAAGCAAAATATCTGTTCTTGAATTATCTGAGGATGAGTCAGAAACTTAAGCCCAAAGAGAAGTAATAAATAATGACAACAGATGTTTGTAAACCCATACTCCCCTGTTCAGTGTTTCTATGTGTTGTTTTGCCTTGATGTGCTGTCAGCCGCCTCTCACCTGGGAGTAGTGATATCTTATCAAAGCCCCAACAGTTCCTCTTCACAACAGACAGATAATAGTGCCTTTCAATTTATCATACTGGAAGTCTAAAAGAACCATGGGAACGATTGGTCAGGTGACAGCTTGATGGACAGTTTGACAGCCCTTAAAGCATCATGGGAAATGGTTGTCACCTGATTTTTCAGAGCAACCAGGGAGATAACCTTCAGAATGACGAGGGAAACAAAAATCTGAATATTTGTGTAAGATCCAGTGGCAGCATCAGTGTTGACTTAAGTGATAATAGGTATGAATTTAGATTACTCAGAATGCTACTATCAAACCTGAGAGCTCTCTCCAAGTCCAGAAGTGCCCTTCATCTCTTTAGAGGCCTTTTACATTTTTACTCAAATGTCATTTGAAAAAACATATACATAATATAGGGCTTTTGATTTTAAAGAGACACAAGAAAAGATATCATTTAACCACAGGCTAAATATATAAGCTGACTATTAGTGTTCTCCAGCTTTGCAATCTACTTTCCTTTTGACAAATCCTTGCACACCTTTTCCTAAATATAGTTTGCACGTTGCAGTTCTAATTAGAAAGGCTGTCGTAAAGAATCAAATGTGTCACATTTTACACTGCGGGATAACTGGGCCTCATGAAGATCAGCAGAGCCTTGGTGTGAGAAACAAAATAAGAGAAATCAATCTGAGGATGTTTGGCACAAAAATGTTTCCACTTGTATTTCTTCATTCACATGCCAACAAACAAGAATTGAGGACTTACTACACGCAAAGGTCTCTGCTGGATGCATGAAGATGAGAAAGCTAAAACTCCAGCTTCAACGGGCTACAGTTTGAGAGTGGTGATAGTTTTAAATTAATATTAGACAGCAAAAGAGACCGAGAGATTCGTCCCAATCCACTGCCCTCCAGTCGCTGAGGCTCCCACACAACCATGTACAAAGTTGTCTCTTGCATGTGTTCTCTTATGTGCAGTTTGCAATAGTTTTGTGGCTTAACATGAAGAAATTTGGCCTGGAAATTGGGATTCCAAAGAAAAAAATAAGCACCTCTTTTTATATATTAATTGTCTCCCAAGTTGAAAGAGTGATTCTAGAAATAGTAGGGAGATAAATAAGATTTGAGGTGCGATTCCCGTCATTGAGGAAGACTCTAGGCATCCCAAACCTCAGTCCCTTACATGTTTCATCTACTTTTTTTTCCCGGAACACTCGATAAATTTGTTCTAAAATAGTATCGAACATACAGAAAAGTGATAAGAATAATGCAAGGAACTCCTTTAAATTCATTATCCAGAATTCAACAGTTGTTAGGGTTTTGCCACATTTGTTTTTGTCCCTCCTATTCTCTCTCTTTCCCTCCACACATCCTCCCTTCTTCCTCCCTCCCTCTCTTACTTAGCTATCTACTTAATATTATATCTCTAGGTTTTTCGATAACTTTTATAGAGGGAAATGAGATTAGATTTAGGTCTGATTCCTCTTTATACTCCTTCATAAAATCTAGCAACTACCTTGTATATGCTTGAGAAACATATATATGAATGAGTGAACAAATGATAAATAATAATCAACCTAAAGCTAGTCTGTGATCTTTTAGATGAGTGTTTATACATAAATTTAAAAGGTATTATATTATTTGTCTAAAATATATGTAATATTTTACAAAATACGAATCTTCCTTCAATGATGTCTGATCAATAAGAGATTTAATAAAATAAATAAATAATACAATAAGATTAAAATATTACAGCAGAATGTCAAGTGACTTTCCAAAGGAAGTGAAAGATAAAAGTTTCAGGTGCCGCTGGCCCTTTGTCTTTGGGACAAATAGACCAACTATAGATGCTGGACGAAAAGCAGGGATTTAAACAAAAACTGTCTTTCACTCTGGCATCACTGTTGAAACTGGTACCATTTGGCTGCTTGACACTTTTGGGATAACACTCTGCTTTCACAAATTTTGATGCTTTGGATTCACATTCCAACATGATTTTCCAAAGACAAGCCAGACAAATTGTGAGAACACCCTCTGTGTTTTCCAGGGAACTGAAAAAAAAAAGAAGCCAGTAAATAATTTAAATGACTATTAACAACAAAATGTGCTCCGTGTAATTCTTCACAAGAAGACACATGATTTGAAAAAAAAAAAAATTAATGAAGCCGAAGTTTGCAAATGCAAAGCAAAATGCTCTGGAGTGCCATATGCAAATTTAAATACTTAGAGACTGATAAAAACACATTTTGCTTCTTTCCAACTGGGAAGGCAAGATGTGGGAGGAAGATTTGTAATAACTGATACATGGACAAGGTCCAAATGCTGCAGAATAACTGAATTCAGAATCATTTCTGAATCAGAGCTGGGGTTAAAATGTTTTTCCTCTCCTTGTTGAAATAAACCCATGCAGCATCAGGTCGTAACAGGTCCCAGATGTAGTCCCTAGCTCACCCGATATGAATTAAGTTTCATTGTTAACAACTAATGTAGTCATTTAAGCCAACTAAATAAAAGAAGCTAAATATAAAGCCAGAACCAAAGTCTTATAACATATTTCATAGTAATGCCAAAATTGGTGGTCTGGAAAAGTTAGAATAAATACTAGTGTTGAGTTTTCAGTCAGACTAAAATTTTCAGAGAAAGAAAATTTCAGACTAAAAAATTCACACACAAGAAAATTATCAGTTAAGTCATAAAACTATTTTATTTTCTTATTTTTTAGAAGATTTTATTTATCTATTTGAAAGAGAGAGAGAGAGAGAGCATGAGCGGAGTGGAGAGGCAGAGGGATAAGGAGAAGCAGACTCCCTGCTGAGCAGGGAGCCCAAGGCGGGACTCGATCCCAGAACCCTGGGATCATGACCTGAACCGAAGGCAGATGCTTAACTGACTGAGCTACTCAGGCGCCCCAAGTCATAAAACTATTTTCAAATTTTGACATGCACTTGCCCATTATGCATTTCAACATATAAAATTAGCTTGACTATTAAGCAGCATTTTGAAGAGACAAAAGTCAAATTATTGGCTAATATAGGTTATATGAATCATGGACTTTTAAAAGTCCATGCTTACTTGATGTGTATAAAATTGGTGATCTTTTAGCTCAAAATATGTAAATACCACTGTTTGGAGTCTTCTGCTAAGGTGCAACAGAGTCTCTGGTGTGAGACATGAAGAGAATTGAGTCTTAGGACCCGAATTAAAGAATTAAAGTTATTTCTGTTAACTCTTTCTTCTTTCAAGCTATGTCCATTACACTTCAAATTTGGGAAATTCTGGATTCATTTTCCCTTATTTTTCTGACTGAAGGCTTGTTAGAGAAGTAAATCAATGAATGTGTTGATTTTTTTAAAGGCGTTTAGAAAACTAATTTCCTTAATGCCAAAAAGGAATCACTGAAAAATCGTGCCTCGAATTACTCGTTTGTTACTTTCACAACTTCTTTACAGCTAAAAAGTTTTGATTTTTGCTTCATTTTTTTCAATAAAAATATAAAAATGCAGAAAAAGGGAAATAAGGTGGCATATCTCACTAATACTATTTTAAACATTTGCTATTCAATGACTTAAGCTAAATATTTACATTTATTAAGACTATGTCTTGAATGTAGAAAGGGAATTGATTCTAGCTTTCTAACTACTTCTCGGAGTTCTGATTTGATTACTCAGAGGTTTATGATAAACGTTCTGAACCTCAAATATACTGCATAATCCTAGGATTATAAAAAGGGCACCTTACATGGTTCACCTTTCACTCCTACCTGATTCATTCTCATAAATTCTTCCTGTGAAGGATGTAGGAAGAAAACACATGAACTTAGGTTTAAACTAATTCTTAGAACCCAAGTGGTGTTAGCACATGCATTAGTACATTTATTTTTCTAGGCTGTAACTGTGGAATGAAGAGCAACCCAAAGTGGAAAATGAAATTATTGCTCAACTAAGTGATTATTTTGTCTACATTATATTAAATTAACAGTTTGACTTTTCCCACTGAGTGTACTTAACTGGCAGCTGTGTTGGAATTTGATAGGTGCAGCCATACTGTTTTAACAGTCAAGCAGCAATGTTTCCCATTATTTATTCTATATGGCATGTTAAACCCACCATTTTCTTTCTAGTTTTACAGTTAAGAGAGAACAAATGAACATATTTTTCCACGCTTGTAGATTTCCTTATCTGTTATATTTGAAATTTGCTCTGTCCTCTCTCAGTCAAAGAAAGCTTAATTCTTTGTTATTTCTTTTCCCTTGCCATCTTAGGAAAGTTACAGTTCTGTGACACTCAGCTTCCTCACCTGTAAGGTGGAAATAATTATACTTAATCTGTTAGATTTGTTCTGACGATTAGAGAATATTGCTAGGAACTATAGAGTATCTCCTGTAACAGTCTGCTCCCAATGAGAGCTAATTCCCTTCTTTTTGATTATGTCGGAATACTTATTTATTGACTTGTTTACTCAATGTCTTAACCCTTTTCCTTCAATTACACTGAACCATGAATCAGTATGTCAGAAGGTACTAATCCTTCTGCTGGGCTGATTCATTAAAAGAATTCAGCACAAATATAATTTCAAATCATAAGACCAAACATTGACAATGTTCAGAAAACACAATCTTTCCCAAAGACAGGAAAAAAGATTATTATTTGCCAATCAAATTTCACTTCAACTGTTTTTCTCTACAAATCCATGAAGCAAAAGTAGAAGAACATTTGGATTATGTTATCCAATATGTTTATATAGATATCTGAAAACTTCAAAAGATATGCAAGGTATTCTTCACATTTTGTTACTATGAAATCAAGGAGGGAGCTATCAAGGCATTGCAGTCAACAACTTGGCTTATCTCATTTACTCCTCACAAGGAGTAGATATGGAGGTAGATTATTATTATTATTCTCATTTTACAGATGAGAAAGTTGGTCATGGAGAAAGTGAGCAGCCTGGTCAAGGTTATATAGTCTGTTAAGTGTTGGGGTTGAAATTCCAAATGATTTCACAAAACTCATTGTGCTCATTTGGACATGAGCTTTAAAAGAAGAGCAGTCCTTTCATTCTTAAAAAAAAAATAAAGGGGGGCGCCTGGGTGGCTCAGTCGGTTAAGCGACTGCCTTCGGCTCAGATCATGATCCTGGAGTCCCGGGATCGAGTCCCACGTCAGGCTCTCTGCTCAGCAGGAAGTCTGCTTCTCCCTCTGACCCTCTTCCCTCTCCTGCTCTCTATCTCTCATTCTCTCTCTCTCTCTAATAAATAAATAAAATCTTTAAAAAAAAAAAAAAAAGGAGGGGGGCACCTGCGTGGCCCAGTCGGTTAAGCGTCAGCCTTTGGCTCAGGTCATGATCCCAGGGTCCTGGGATCGAGTACGACATCAGGCTCCCCACTCAGCGGAAAGCCTGCTGCTTTTCTCCCTCTCCCTCTGCCTGCCACTCCCCTTACTTGTGCACCCCACCCCCTGTCAAATAAATAAATAAAATATTTTTAAAAAAAAAGAAAAATTAAAATGTGATGTAACTGTTTCTTTACTTTTCATCTCTTGGGCAATAATAAAATCTAATTCTAAATATTTAAAGCATTTGTTTACATTTTGGTTCCCAAATTTTGTTGGCCTCAGAAACCATTTACACTCTTAAAGATTATTGAAGACCCCAAAGAGCTCTTGTTTATGTAAGTTGTATCTATCAATATTTATAATATTAGAAATTGAAATGAGGAATTTTTAAAACATTTAACAATTTATTTTAAAATAACAATAAAGAACCCATTATACGTGAACAGTAATATTTTTTATTTTATTTTTTTAACTTTTTGTTTAAATTCTAGGGTAATACTGGTTTCCGGAGTAGAATTTAGTGACTCATCACTTATATATAACACCCAGTGCTCATCATAACAAGTGCCCTCCTTAATACCCGTCACCCATTTAGCCCATCCCACGCCCACCTCCTCTCCAGCAAGCCTCAGTTTGTTCTCTATAGTTAAGAATCTCTTATGGTTTGCCTCCCTCTCTCTCTTTTTACTTCCCCTTCCCCTATGTTCATGTTTTGTTTCTTAAATTCCACATATGAGTGAAATCATATGGTATTTGTCTTTCTCTGACTGACTTATTTTGCTTAACATGATACACCCTAGCTACATCCATGTCATTGCAAATGGCAAGATTTCATTCTTTTTGATGGCTGAGTAATATACCATTAAACACACACATGCACACACGCACGCACACACACACACACACACACACACACACACACCCCACCTCTTCTTTATACATTCATCAGTCCGTGGACATTTGGGCTCTTTCCATAATTTGGCTATTGTTGATAATGCTGCTATAAATATCAGGGTGCATGTGCCCCTTCAAATCAGTATTTTTGTATCCTTTGGGTAAATACCTAGTAGTGAAATTGCTGGATCATAGGGTAGTTCTATTTTTAACTTTTTGAGGAACCTCCATACTATTTTCCAGAGTGGCTGCACCAGCTTGCATTCCCACCAACAGTGCAAGAGGGTTCCCCTTTCTCCGCATCCTCACCAAGCTGTTGTTTCCTGTGTTTTTAATTTTAGCCATTCTGACAGGTGCGAGGTGGTATCTCATCATGATTTTGACTTGTATTTCCCTGATGATGACTGAGGTTGAGCATCTTTTCATGTGTCTGTTAGCCATCTGGATGTCTTCTCTGGAAAAATGTCTATTTATGTCTTCTGCTCATTTCTTAACTGGATTATTTGTTTTTCGGGTGTTGAGTTTGATAAGTTTTTTATAGACTTTGGATAGTAACTCTTTATCAGATATGTCATTTACAAATATTTTCTCCCATTCTGCAGGTTGCCTTTTGGTTTTGTTGATTGTTTCCTTTGTTGTGCAGAAGCTTTTTATCTTGATGGAGTCCTATTAGTTCATTTTTGCTTTTGTTTCCTTTGCCTGTGGTGATGTGTCTAGTAAGAAGTTGCTATGGCTGAGGTCAAAGAGGTTTCTGCCTGTGTTCTCCTCTAAGATTTTGATGGTTTCTAATAACTATAGTTATTTCATGAAAAAAAGTGGCATTACTTTACATTTTTTCAAATCCTATAATATCTGGCTTAAGAGAATATAGCTGAATGCTCCTATCTGCTTCTATACTCAATCTGTTGTGATTCTGAAGTACATCAAGAAAGTCTAGCCTCTTCCAAATGTGTAGTTGGAAGAGGGAGGGGTATTTTAATAGCCTTTTTAGATAATTATGCATCTTATTCTTTGATGTAACACCAAAACTTGACAAATGTGTTTTAAAGGTTAGTTTCAATATGGAATTTGAAACAGTATCAGTGGACTTTTTGTACATTGTTATATTAAAATCCATTGGTTTATTTGGCATTTTGAGCAGATCTTTTACCTACACATGGTTTTGAAATATCATGTTAAATCCAATCAAGAAATGGGCAGAAGACATGAACAGACATTTTTTCAAAGAAGACATCCAAATGGCCAACAGACACATGAAAAAGTGCTCAACATCGCTCAGCATCAGGGAAATCCAAGTCAAAACCTCAATGAGATACCACCTCACACCAGTCAGAATGGCTAAAATTAACAAGTCAGGAAACGACAGATGTTGGCGGGGATGCGGAGAAAGGGGAACCCTCCTACACTGTTGGTGGGAATGCAAGCTGGTGCAGCCACTCTGGAAAACAGTAAGGAGGTTCCTCAAACAGTTGAAAATAGAGCTACCATACGATCCAGCAATTGCACTACTGGGTATTTACCCCAAAGATACAAATGCAGGGATCCGAAGGGGTACGTGCACCCCAATGTTTATAGCAGCAATGTCCACAATAGCCAAACTGTGGAAAGAGCCAAGATGTCCATCGACAGATGAATGCATAAAGAAGATGTGGTATATATACACAATGGAATATTATGCAGCCATCAAAAGGAATGAGATCTTGCCATTTGCAACGACGTGGATGGAACTGGAGGGTGTTATGCTGAGTGAAATAAGTCAATCAGAGAAAGACATGTATCATATGACCTCACTGATATGAGGAATTCTTAATCTCAGGAAACAAACTGAGGGTTGCTGGAGTGGTGAGGGGTGGGAGGGATGGGGTGGCTGGGTGATAGACATTGGGGAGGGTGCATGCTATGGTGAGCACTGTGAATTGTGCAAGACTGTTGAATCACAGATCTGTACTTCTGAAACAAATAATGCAACATATGTTAAGAAAAAAGAAAAAGAAGAAGATAGCAAGAGGGGAAGAATGAAGGGGAGTAAGTCGGAGGGGGAGACGAACCATGAGAGACGATGGACTCTGAAAAACAAGCTGAGGGTTCTAGAGGGGAGGAGGGTGGAGGGATGGCTTAGCCTGGTGATAGGTATTAAAGAGGGCACATTCTGCGTGGAGCACTGGGTGTTATGCACAAACAATGAATCATGGAACACTACATCAAGAACTAATGATGTAATGTGTGGTGATTAACATAACAATAAAAAATTTTAAAAAAGAAATATCATGTTAGTCCTTTGGAAAATATTCATTCACTTCAAACCTTCCAAATGTTGACACATTTCATTATGCAGGGCTTAAAAATCAAAGCACATTGATTAGTATCACCACTGATCTTATCAGAAAGTTAGCTTGCAACCAGGTCATGATGCAGTAGTACCCCTTTATCTATGGGGAATATGTTCCAAGATTCCAAGCCCCAGCACATGCCTGAAACCAGGGACAGTACCAAACCCTATATCCTCCATGTTTTTTTTTTCTAGACATACATACCTATGATAAAGTTTAATTCATAAATTAAGCATAGTAAGATATTAGCAACAATGACCAATAATAAAACAGAATAATTATAGCCATAGGCTCTAACAGAACTTATGTGAATGTGTTCCCTCCCTCACAATGTCTTATTGCACTGTACTCACCCTTCTTGTGATGATGTAAGATGAACAAAATGCCTACGTAATAAGATGAAGTGCAGTGAATGATGTGGGCATTGTGATGTAGTGTTAGGCTACTATTGACCTTCTGACATATTGAAAGAGGATCATCTGCTTTCAGACCGTGATTGACCATAGGTAACTGAAACCATGAAAAGTAAACCCCAGACAAGGGAGACTACCATAGTGCTTTTGTTGAGACAGCAATCCTACTTAAGTACACAGCAGAGCGCTTTATGTGTATTTCCCATTTTGTTTTTGTTTCACAGAATATTTAAAAAGACATGTACTCAAGGGAGTTTTTTATTTAGATTTATTAAGATTAATAATTTTTACTGTTTAATCAAGGAAATTCTTAAGTGAAACTGGCTTTTTTTTTTCTTTAGTGTAAGTGGATGGAGGAGAAGAATATAATGACTACTGGTATAGTTTAGTGCCACAGCCTTAAGTTACCAGCAGCTTACTCACTGTTGTTTGTGTGCATTTGGTGCACAATACCAACACAGTGAAAAAGCAAGTAATATACTATTATCATTAAAATGGTTTTGACTTCATGGACTGCCTAAAAGGGTCTCAGGGACCTCAAGGATCTGCAGACCAGACTTTTACAAGCGTTAATTTAAGGTTATACTCTCCTTCTGCCAATGACTTCAGCCAAGTGACTACTTGACAATTCTGGAAGAGGAATTAAAATGGGATAAAAATGTTGAATATGATTTTTTTATTCCTTTGATTCTTAGTTCTCCTTGTTGTACTATAAAAGTTAAATAAAATTTGGCCTTTTCACATGCTATAAAATTCTGAATTCATTTCTTTTTAATTGCTTATCTGGATTATTATGGTCCCATATCTAGGCCTACAAGTTATTACACTGTTTTGAAAGGCTTTTTGAACAACATATAAGAGAGAATAAACAAGTGATAAGGTTTTTGCAATCATAAAGTAGTTACTATGTGTAAACTGCTCACCAGGTAAAGTCATTCAGGTCAATAGGGTATCTTTCACTTATCAACCTCTACATTAATTTACTAATTTCTCTGTACCTCCCAAACCAAGAACTCTATTTGGATGTATTATTTGTGCTCCCTAATTTGAATATATGATGAATACATTCTGATGCAATTGAAGATACACAGATTGTGCGTATTAGATCTTTTCTGTAACTAATTCAAGAATGAAATAATATATGTTGTTTAGAAGTCAATTGTCATGGGTAAATGATAGAAACTGGCCCTAAATTGAACCTAAGGTGAATTCCTTTAGTCTGGGCCATTGTAAACTATTTAATTCTGAAAATGTCTCCTTAAAATAAACTTAAAAATTTATTCCAACTAATCCGTTATGAATAAAGGTTAAAGACTTAATCCTATGATTTTATAAAGCCATGGTGTCTAACAAATTGCATGTTTATTTTACTCTGTTGTCCAAATCAATTCATATAAGTTCTTAAACAAGAAAGGTTGATGCTTAAATATAAGACATTATGTGATCTGTGAACCCTTTATTTTAGAGTCATTTTAGATTCTGAATAAGTCACTAATTTATTATTTTCTTCCTTTTTCTGGTTGTAATCTAACAGTAAGAGACAATAGAGGACTTCTACCAAATTTTCTTACTTCACATCATAACATTTTAAATTACTTTATTTGGAGTAAAAATAAAACTAAAATATTTATCATTAAGGGTAGTACAGGTGGGCATCGAGTGAAGGGAGGTATGTTCTTAAGCTTTCAAGGATCACCTGCCATTTCTCTACTAAGGCAGCACTAACTAGCAGCCTACATCCGGGCTTTCAGATTTCCCTCTTTCCTGGTGTGCCAACACCTTAAACCCCTTCTACCTTCCTCCTTAAAAGCTACTCATTCTTCAAAGACCTCCTCTATAAAGACTGGTGACTCCAAATTCCATAGTTCTCCCTCTTGTATACTTACACTCTGGGAACATTTCTTGTATTTCTTAGCATTACCATAGTGTTCAGTTCTTAGTAGGCACCCAAGGAAAACTGTTATGATCAAGTATAAACTGTCAGAAAAAAAACTGAAGTGAGTTCATTACAAAAATGATTTTTTCCAAGTGATTTGGTGCATATTATGATTTGGGAAAATCAACACAAGATTTGAGGTGAAAACAATGAAAAATTCAGAAAAATGATTTCCTTAAGGACGTCAGAAATTGTTTTTTTCTCAAAGTGCTGAATAATTTTGAGCAATAAATTTTTTGTAAAAGAAAGAAAAAATGGATTTTTTACCACTAAACATTACTTGTAGTAAAGTAGAAAATAAACAATGTTGTCTGCCTTGTTTTGTCAAAACACTGTGTATTGAGAGGAATAAAGTCTGACAGGTTTAGAGAAGAAAGTAAAATTGGAACTCGGCTCAGTCCAGTTCTATCCAGAAAGGAATTTAGACTCACATCTGTAACAAGAGTTAAAAATATTTGTTTCTGTTGAAATATGGACCTCAATAAGACTGCCATAATATTATCACTTTCTTAACCGTATGATTAAACTTTTAACAGAAATAGGAATTATAAATATAGGAAGACACAGTTTACATTTTTGCAGATGTATTGAAAGCTTAGAAAAGCCAGAAAAATTAAAATTCAATATACCTTGAATTTAGGAAATCAATAGCATACCTGGAAATTATGGAAAATAGGATTTTTTAAAGGGGTCCTAGTTGCAAAAGAAAAAGTATATACTTTTAAATCTCTAAGTAGTTTTATGAAGACCTTCACAAGGAAAGTATGTGACTTATATGCAGAAAATTTTTAAATGTTGTTTAAAAATATGTTAAAAGACTCCAATAAATGTACAACTGTAGTATATTAATGATCAGGGAAACCAAACACTATAAAAACACCAATTTTGGCCAAATAATGTAATGTTATTAAAATAAATATCCTAAACAAATGGGAGGAGGGAAGTGGGTCCTAAAATGCACTGAAGGGGCACCTGAGTGGCCCAGTTGGTTGAGCATTTGACTCTTGGTTTCCACTCAGGTCATGATCTGGGGGTCATGGGATCGAGCCCTACATCGGGCTCCTCGCTCAGTGGAAGTCCGCTTGGGATTCTCCCTCCCCCTCTCCCTCTGCCCCTCTCCCCCACACCCCACTCTCTCTCTCTCTTTCTCCCAAATAAATTAAAATAAAATATAAAATGCGTCGAAGGACTAAACAAGCAAAATGCAAAGAAACATTTGAAAAAGAAATGTATTCGAGGTAAGGGAACCCTACCATTTTTAAAAACATACTACAATAATAGAAAGGGAAGTGTTGGAATAATACATTAGGATAGAATGGCTCAAATATTATATATAAATGTATTATGTATATATATAAACTTATACATATCTATTTCTTAATTTCTCCTCCCTTTAGTTTCTATCATATATAACAATTTAATATATGCAAAATAATGTAGAACATAACTAGTTAATGAGGAAGGGAAGGATTATTCAGCAAATAGGAATAGAAAATGAACAAAGAATTTGAAAAATTGCCAGTTAAGATGATTACTTCATTCTACGTGCACAAATAAAATGTGTATGCTGTGAGGCAAGCTAAAAGGAAAAAGCTACTTATGGAAACTGAAATTTTGCAATGGGACGATTCCAGATATTACTCATTTGTCCAAAGAGTGTCCATTAGATTTTAATTCCCCATGGTTTTTGCAATGTATGAATCTTTGTCTCCCCGTACAACAACTAGCACTGAGCTTTTCACACCATAAGTACTTTCTGATAGGAAGCTGATAGATTTATTTATTCACTCATTCAAATATCATTATTGACAAATATTTTGTCACATTTGCTTTTTAAAAGTATACTTTTTTCCTTTACAAAGAGTATATTTTGATCTATCTTTTTATCTGTAACACACACAATTTTATATGTTTTGCCTCGACTCTACTTTCCTATAAAGATAAAAGAAATAACAGGTAAAAATTAAAAACAACCTGTGCCTTTAGCTTTTATATCATGCCATGTTGTTCATGAACAGGATAGTTGGGTAAACCGGGCTTTAAGAGAATTTAAACCTGAAGAGGAGAGCCTTTCAATGACTTTCTTCATACCATAATTCAGAAACACTAGTTTGAGTTTCATTTTCTCAGTATAATGATTTTGGCCATGGATAATTTGTAACCAAGGTCTCCATATGGAATTGGTCTCATTTCAGAATGAAAGTAAGATTTATATGAGAACAGCAAGATGACAGTCAAAATAATCTTTCAAAAGTCAGGAGATAACCTTACCTAAAGAGAAAAATACTGTCCAGTGACCATGTGTTCTAGAATAAGGGTTTGCTCCTGATCTCACTTTTCTATCAAGGAAACTATAAAAATATGATAAAATAGAAGCTATTACTTGAGTGCAGGGAAAATTGGAGGTATTTTATTTAAATGTTGCTCTTTCCTCCAGTGTGCTATTTGTTGTTGATTTTTTATATGGTATTATTTCATGGTATTTTGATGAAATTTTATACTTAAAATAAATCTTAATATAATTTCTATTATTGACCCAAAAGTTTAGAGGCAACATTATCAAATAGTAAGCAATATCTGAGTAAAATTTTATTATGTGACAAAGGTGTCTCTATCACTTCTGGCCGTGTTAGTCAGTGATGCTAAAAGTGCATCCCCAGTGCTTGATAGTTTGTGTTTATTTCTTCATGTCAGTTTCCTGTCCTGTTAGACAACTTAAGCCCTATGTAACTCTGATTTGTTTCCATTTGGGTAAAGACTGCATTCCTTTCTTCCTCCTTCTGGATGACTGCACCAATTCCCTTCCAGTTTCATCAGTTTATCACTGCTTAGTAAAATTGAATCTAATATAATTCCATATGGATGTTCTCATATTATTTTGAATTTCCAGAAGCATTTATGGAAAAAACTGGTAATATGTATTACTGGCCTTGTAGAGGGCACTTACTTTCACAGAGTCTGTTTTGCAGAACACGTTAGGACCTGTGGCACTGTATTTAAAGCTGGTGAAATTTGGACAGATAGTATGGATAGATGGGTGGCTGGCTGCTGGTCGGGGAAGTGGGCCTCTATGTCTGTATTTATGTCAATACTGTACCTACTAGTGGAAAAATCCAAAATATATTTTACATATCAATCAGATGAAAAGTGATTTGGAAGAAAATAATTTTCATGCCCATTTATAACAGATGGGCTCAGTGTCAGAATAAGCCATTTGATAACTGTTAAAACTAATAGATGCTTAGAGACAATTAACTACTTTATCCTCAAACCAGTTTAGGGGTATTATATATTTGTGACAGCGGTTAGTACCAGAAGATAATAATATGAGAAAACAATGGCTAAATAGTGATATAATAACTTCCTTCTTCGTAATTTAAGATATTCACTAGCCACACTGTGAATCCACTGCTCCCTAGATCAGCTATCACAGGGCCTCAAACAGAGTAGACACACAAATGAGGGCTTCATTTAAAATAGCTACCACTTATAAATACTTATCATGGTCTAGATAATTTTCATTCATTATTTTTATCCTCACATCCAACCTGGAAGGTGGGTGAACTTCCCATTTACAGAAACTTTCCATATACAGAAACCATGGCTCAGAGGGTTGATGTTTTGCCCAAGGTCACGGGGGTAGTATGTAGCAAAAACAACATTTGAATCCAGGTCTGTTCCACCATACAGTCAACTAATGGCAGGTAACACTAATCCTCGCAACCACCTTGTAAGGTATGTTCTGTTATCATCCCTAATTTATAGATCAGGAAACTGAGGCATGAAGAGATTGTCACATGTGCACAGTCACACACTTGGCTTGGACTTGGGGAAACTTAACCGGCGGGGAGATTGGACCAGATCTCATGTCCTCAGATCTGGGTTCATGGAAACCACTGCAGAAAAGGAAAAGGAAACCATCTCATATACAAACTTGTCCAAGGCAAACCAGGACAGATGCCTCACTGAAAGGCAGACCTTAGTCTCTAGATTTGAGGGGCCCGAGACTGGCAAAAATGCTCCCTGCCCTTTGGCTTCTTAAGAGTGGACAGACTCTCCCATGTAGCCCTGAAGACCACAATCAACAATGATGTACACCTAACACTTGAGTCTAGTGCCCTGTTAAAGCATGTGGAGACAAGAATCCCCCCAAAATTATCTCTGTTTCTCCTTCTCCTTCTCACAACCAGGCTTCTGACATCAAAGTTTATTGTTAAAATCATCCTTAATAGAAATATTACTGTATATATTTTCACTAGAGAGAAGAATGTCAGGGAAATTTGTCATGATATGTGTTTACTGTAAGTTTGACATGCATTATTGTTAGATCATTCGGCTCTCCTTCCATAATTTTTCTATGCAATTTATTTATGTGCATATTTAAATGGTATGCCACTTAATTGAAATTATAGTGTGTTCAAGCCAGATTTGACACTGACTGGCAGTTGCTGTTAAGGAATACTTGGAAACTATGAGTGGGTCATTTTCCAAATAGTGCAGATATAACCATATTATCCAGCAGAATATTTCAGGAAATCAAATAGTATATACTGCCAATACAAGTACCTCATTCATCCCAGGCAGGGTTATGTTTTATTCACCTTTCTAGCCCACAACGCTAGAGCCACATATGACATAACAGATAGTGGTACCACTAGCTCTTTCTCACATAAGGACTCTGCCTACAAATCCAAAGGTCTTGGAAGTAACTTTTCAAAAATTATTCTGCCCTTGGAATAATTCCTTAAAAATTTAAGTATCTGTACTATGCACAAAAACAATCACAGTATTTGATTTGGTTTTCTATAGTTCTCATCCAGATATTTATTATTAGAAAAGTACAGCCTATGGCAAAGAAAACAAATCCAGACTATTACAGAGGGAAGATTCTCGACAGGGCAACAGCCCGAGCAAGTTCGAGGAACCAACAAAAGCACTGAATAGCTTCAGATTTTATTTTTTCATTTAGAAATGCTAAAATTATATAAAGGGCAACAGATGCTTTATCCTCCTTTCCCTCTCCCTGGTGTCTCATACTCTACTTAGTGACTCTAGATCTTGGGCACATCACCTAACCATTCTGGGCCTCCATTTCCTCATCTGTGAAATAGGATAATAATAATATCCTTCTCTTTGAGTTGTTGGATGGATTAAATGAGGTAAAATCATTAAAATGTGCACATCAGATATTTGGCATGTGCTAAGTGCTTCTTTTTAGCTAACATATTATTATATTGTCCCATTATTATTACTCCATGATTGTTATACATCATACCTTATCTTGCAGTAGCTTTTAAAAAATAAACTCAAAGTATTTGAGGTATCTCTCTGAATATAAAAATATTACAAACATAATAAAATGAGAATTTGTATAAACCCAAAGGTCACCTCAGTGACCATGCTCATAAAAATCATAAAATGGAGGCACTACTAAGTGTCTTTTATTTTTCTGCAAACTAGATTACAGGACATCCTAATGTGTTCTGCAAAGAAACTTTGACCCTCCATCAGATGTACCCATGGTGCAAAGTGCTTTGCCATAAGAAATATCTGGGCACCTTGATCTTGATCTCTTTAAAACTGTATTTTCCCTTATAGCTTTTGTTTGCTAATTAGAAATCAAGTAACTAGGTAAATAGTCAGTATAGTGGAACTGTTTGGGGGTGCAAAAGGGGAAAGGAACTAACATTTGTTAAATACCTTCTAAGTGCCAGAGAGTTTGCTATGTGCTTTATGTGTGGCCATTATTTCACTTAATCCCTATAACTGTCCCCTGAGATCGATATTATCCTTATTTTACAAATCAGGACACTGTTTTTCAGAGACTTCTTTATTTGATACAATTAGCTAAGAAGTGGTAGATCAGAGTCTAGAATCTAGGTCTACCTATGACTTAAGGCTGTTCTCAGTATACCAAACAATACTTCGTTTATTTTGAACAACTCATTTTGACGGGCTACACTGTAATAGTACCTGCTAACATATTTCCTAAAATTATCTAAGAATCTCCTTTAGAATATGACATCATGACCCTATGAGAAATGCTAATGAAATTTTCTCACTGCTGACTCTAATGAAAAGGATATTTCTGTTTAATTTTTGGGAATCCTGGCAACATTTCTACAGAGAAAGTATTCCTAGGGAGCAGCTGTAGAAAAATCTCCATAAACATTTCATTTGATATTCTCATATTTTACATTAGTGCAAGTGTTTTGCAAACCCCAGGGATGTGAAATGCACTATAAGAAATGTAGTGAGCTGTCAGTCAGTGCCCTGCAGGAGGATTTATGAATTGGAATCCTACAAATGTTGTTCATTTCTTTACAGCTCAAACCGCACAAATTATTTGAACCAAATTGGGGGGTTGTGGAAAGCTAATATAGAGATCTGCACCCCCATGAATGCTGAATAAATACTTACGGCCTGAATGGCAGACTATTTATTGCAAAAGTCTAAAACTTTTTGTTTTGAGATACTGGTTTTATGTGACTCCTGCAGTTTTTTGAACCATGACTCCATTTGTCATCATCATCCTTCTTTAATGAAAGCCAGACCCTACTCCTTGAACTGCTCTTCTCCAGATAGCCAGGAGAGACGCTGCATGAGAGGAGCCAGGTGCTTTATTCTGCTATGGTTTACCCTCCAAGTCGTAGAAGACAGGTTTGTCTCAGGAGGTGGAAAGAGCTGCCCTGATTGGGGGAGGGGCACGGTTTCCCAGGAAAAGTTTAAGCTTTGAAGGGCCTGAGTTTTAGTTGCAGCTCTCCTGCTTTCTAATTGCGTGACTTGGACAAGACTCCTCAAAGACTCCACTTTCTTGTCTCTAATAGGGGGGGAAATAATATCGCGAGGATTCATCAGGATGGTATTTCTAAAACACTTGGTACATAGTAAGCAAAGTGCCTGCTAAATACTAGCTATCGTTTTCATTACTGACAAGGCAGTAACAGGAAATAGCATTATGTCCTGAATACGTACTATTAGGTATCTAAGGGATTTTTTTTTTTTACATCATTAGTTGCCACATAAACAAAGACTGTTTTTTTCTTTAACTTTACGTGTCATAGACCAACCCAGTAGTGTTCCCTTTTCACTTAGTGGCTGCACATATGGTTTGAATGGAAACGAACATCCTCTTCTGTATTTCTTCTTCAGTACCCTTATTGTCCAGGAGTCTGTATAGTACTTTGGCTCAGATTTTCTCATAATTGCTTAAATGCTGTTGTCTAAATATAAGGTTGTAAAATCATCATCTACTTCCAGATAGGAAAAGTAATACACAATGTAAATATATGGTCAAAAGAATCTATCTTCACCATTTTACTCTATATGTTTAGGGATCCAGTTGAACCTAAGTAGGGTTATTATTATTCTCCAAAGAACTGTACTACCTGGAATTAATATTGAAGCTATCCATTTTCAAAGACCAGGCAAAATGGAGTACTCTTGACAGCTCTTCTTGGACCATGCTACTTCCTTTTTTTTTGGTATAGTGGCAGGTGTTTTAAAACTCATCTGGAGCAGTGAAATGTGTTTCTTTAGAGTTGTAGAGAACATTTCATCCATAGAGGCAGAATGAGCTTTTCTATTTATTTTTGTTTTAGAGAAAAAGTGTGTGTGTGTGTGTGTGTATATGTATGTGGGGCGGGGTGGGGGGGAAGAGGTGTTTATCAGACCAGTTAAAATTTAGGTTTTGTTGTCATGTATTAATGCACCAAATAATGTAACAGAAGTGAGTAAATTAAATTTTCCGTAGACTCAATGAGGTAACAAGCACAGAAAAAAAAAAGAAGTAGCACCAACATTTCAAATATGAAGATTCAAAATTTCTGTCAGTCATCCCAATAGTTTCTTTTGGAGAGCTCCATACTTCTATATATTTGGCTCTAACTAGATCACTGTTTTCCAAAGTGATAAATGAGATATTGGTGATGTATACGTGAAAATTTACTTTAATAATTATCTATTTATTTTAGCATGCTTTCAGAAATTTAATTAGAATATTAAATTATGATGTACAGTTTCCTTTTTTAAATAAAACTGCTTACATAAAAAGAGGCAACTGAAAGTAAAGTATTAAGAAAATAATATTATAGGAGCTCATAAAGAAATGTCAAAAATTATAGAGATGGTATTCACATGACTGAAGTTCAAGAAATACTAATCTAAGTGACTGATTAAAAATGTGTTGCCATATGTTAACATTGATAGAGAAGTTATCTTGGGTGGTTTCACAATATTTTGAGTGGTAAATACCTGATGGCTTAAAGAAACCGGGTTGTGTCATTCTGCAAACAGAGAGTCTTGCCTGATGACATTAACAGAGGAATATGTAGACACTTTTCTCTCTGTTGCTCCTTACTCTAAAATAAATCCCAGATGGAGCAAAGATCTAATGGAAAAAAGTAATTTTGTTTTACAGTATTAGAGTAGGGATGGTTTTTTAAAGCATGGCATAAATTTCAGAAGACTCCAACAAAGACACCGATTTTACCATTAAATTTTTTTAAATTTCTGCATAGCAAGGAAGTAAATAATAAATAAATAGAATCAAAACACAAAATAGAAAAGTTATTTGCAGCACATATGATGGACAAAAGCTAATTTCCATTATGTATTAAAAGTCCCTCAACACACTAAAAAAAAATAACTAAAGGATAATAGAGAAACAAAGGTCGTGAATTCACGTTGTAGACTGGGAAACACAAATGGCTTTTAAAACATAAAAATGTGCTTAAACTCTTTCATAACAAAAGAAACACAAATTAAAGCGAAACATTCCTTTTTTAACCTGCTTGGCAAAAAGAAAAATGTTTGATAAATATATTGATCAACCAACGGAGCCACCCAGGCGCTCTGTTTGATAAATATATTGACAAATGCATTGTGTGTCAATGTACCCAATATCAAGAGTAGACAATGTGGAATAGGATTTGCGGAAGGGAGGAGGAAAGGAAAGGAAATTATTTATTGCTGTTTATAAAATTTTAGCGTTTTCCGGGGGTGCCTCGGTAGCTCAGTCAGTTAAGTATCCAACTCTTGGTTTGGGCTCAGGTCATGATCTCAGGGTCCTGGGATCCAGCCCCACATCAGGCTCTGTGCTCAGCGGAGTGTATGTGGGAGATTCTCTTTCCCTTTCCACCTTGTCTGCCCCTCCCCCACCTCAGATAAATGAATCTTAGAAAAAAAATTTTTAGTTTTTCCCAATCCAAAAATGAGATGTGAGGCTGTTTGGTGTTTTTGTTGGTTTCTTGAACTTGTCTGTCTGTTGCTCTAATCAGCTATCTGATGATGGAATATTATACAACCACAAAAAAGAATGAAATCTCAGGGCGCCTGGGTGTGGCTCAGTCGTTAAGCGTCTGCCTTCGGCTCAGATCATGGTCCCGGGGTCCTGGGATCGAGCCCCGCGTCGGGCTCCCTGCTCCGAGGGAGGCCTGCTTCTCCCTCTCATGCTCCCCCTGCTTGTGCTCCCTCTCTCGCTGTGTCTCTCTCTGTCAAATAAATAAATAAAATCTTTAAAAAAAAAAGAATGAAATCTTGCCATTTGCAACAGCATGGATGGACCTAGAAGGTATTATGATAAATGAAATAAATCAGACTGGGAAAGGCAAATACTGTATGATTTCACTCATGTGGAATATAAAAAATAAACAAAAAGCTGAATCAAACTTATAAATACAGAGAATAAACTAATGGTTGGCCGGGGGGGGCGGGGCCCGGGGGAGGTGAGTGGGGGATGGGCAAAATAAATGAAGAGGAGTGGGAGATACAGACTTCCAGTATGGAATGAAGAAGTCATGGGAATAAAAGGCACAGCACAGGGAATATAGTCAATGATACTGTAATAGTGTCATATGGTGACAGAATGGCTACACGTGTCCTGAGCCTGTGTTATACACCTGAAACAAATGCTACATTGTATATCAACTATACTCAAAAATTTTAGTAAAATAAAAAAATAGAGATATCTGGATGAAACATACAGAAAACAATCAAATACTAGAGTATTTTATGTACATATACAAATACCTAGATTTTTTAAAAGGAATTTAGAGGATTGAGTAATTTTTTTAAGATGTTTCCAGGACCCTTGGATTTGTAGGCAGAAACTTTTTATAAGAAGTTATGGAAGCTGATGGTTTATACAGGTCTGCCTTAAATGCTCAATTCCAGGGCTCCGTGCCAGTGCAAGCGTGTCCAGAGCAAGTGATCAAGGGAGAGAATGGTAGGAAATGAATTCTGCGATACAGCCAGAGGTGAGCTCTTTAGACTCTGCAGAGTAGGTAAAAGAATTTGTACTTAATTCTAAGTGTGATATGCAGTTACTGGAGGCTTATATTTTTGAGCATGTCATTTTTGACATGACCTAATACACATTTTTAAATTAGAGAAGATGATTATAACCACTTCCTAACTATCTATGGTGTCTCTTATTTTTTATATAAGAAAGGGCATTTTATTTTTGTAGAACTTACTGTTTTAATTTTCAGACTGTAGAAGTAATTTTATGCTTTTCTCACTGTAGAAAATTTAGAAAACACAGAAAAATACTTAAAAAGAAAATAAATAAAATCTGTAAATCTAACCCAGAGGTGAGCAAATTATGGCCAGCCAACCACCTGTGTTTTGTAAATCAAGTTTTATCGGAACACAGCCACACCCATGTGTTTACTGTTAACCTCTGGTTGCTCTCCACACTACAAGAGCAGAGTTGAGTAGTTGTAACAGAAACTAAATGGCCTGCAAAGCTTAATATGGTTACTATTTAGCCTTTTACAGAACAAGTTTGCTGACCCTGTTCTAACCTTCTGAAATAATGTTAACTGATAAGCACATTTTCAAAGGTATGTTCTGGAAATATTTTTAAGGAGTCAAGATCATACTATAAATACAGTTATATATTTTGCTGAGTTCATTTGCTCACATGTAATTATCATTCATCATGATAGATGGCCATTTTTAAAAAAGATTTTATTCGTTTAAGAGAGACAGAGAGAGAAGCAGGGGGAGGGGCAGGGAGAGAGGGAGAAGCAGACTCACTGCTGAGCAAGGGAGTCCGATGTGGGGCTCCATCCCAAGACCCTGAGACTATGACCTGAGCTGAAGGCGGGCACTTAACTGACTGAACCACCCAAGCACCCCAAGATAGCCATTTTTAATACTTGCATACATTTCATCTTATAAATATACCATCATCTACTTAAATAATTCCTTATTTCTTCTCCTACTTTCTGACATTTAGGTTTTCAAAATTTCTTATTTATAAATAATGCCATAGTGAATATGTTTATTTATAATTGTTTGCATTTTTATCATTTCCTTAAGCTAGACTCCTTAAGGTGAAATTATGAAATCAAAGAGTATCACCATTTTTAAGACTCCTGATAAATATACTGAGGTTTTAAATAATTGTTCCCCCAAACTCTGGGCCTCTCCAAGGTTGTATAACATCATTTGGGTAAACTACAACAGTGGAGATTGCTTTGTAATATCTTGGGGAAGTTACTAATTTTTTATATTTTATTTTATTTTTTTAAAGATTTTATTTATTTATTTGAGAGAGAGAATGAGAGATAGAAAGCACGAGAGGGAAGAGGGTCAGAGGGAGAGGCAGACTCCCTGCTGAGCAGGGAGCCCGATGAGGGACTCGATCCCAGCACTCCAGGATCATGACCTGAGCCGAAGGCAGTCGCTTAACCAACTGAGCCACCCAGGCGCCCAATTTTTTTATATTTTAAATGTGAGTGACGATAATTATAAAAATAGCTAAACTTAATTTTGGATAGAGTATTGTTCTAAGTGTTATACATATATTAACTCATTTAATCCTTGCAACAATCCTTTGGAATAGGTTCTATTATCCCTATTTTAGAAGTAGAGCGAAGACTAACACCTAGGCGGTGAGGTGTCACCCCAGATTTCTGGCATTTAATCAACTTGTTAAACTGCTTGAGTGTTCCTGTATCTTGTTCCTTTTTCTTTTTGTGTTCACTCCTATCCATATTCTCCCACTACCAAAGATTATATCCTGTGTTAAGTTTTCAGGAAATATGTTTTGACTCTAAAGGTCCGTGACTTCAAAAAAGTTGGGAACCCATTTATTTCAAAGACTACATCCCGTTGGCAGTAGAGTGATTAATTCCCATTAGATTCTTCTCCTACCACCCTGTAGGGCTTTCTCAGTATTTCTTTCTTCATTTTCTCATATCTCAGTACGTTGTCTGATTGATATTTATCACCAAAGTTTAAAGTTTACATATCGTGCTATTATTGAAAAAATAGTTTGGTTTATTCCTTGTTATTACTACTACTATGAACACAGAGGCGGGCAAAAGCAGCCTCTAGCAGCTCAAGGAAAATTTTATCTCCTATTTTTAAAAAAGATAAATGCAGACACAACTTTGGTTTGATGTTATAATTACTTCTTTCGGGTTTCTGGCTATTTTTAAAACAAATTTACACCATTTTGTAGCTTGTATGGAACCTCAAGGATAATGTTCAAGAGATTCTCCAATTATTTTTCCAATGGGTAAGCCCCACCTCTTAATTGTTTTAATTAGCAAACCTATGAAAATTAATTAAAATTGGCATCATACTTCCAAAATTGCATACCACTTACTACTGAACATAAAATCTTAATCAAAACATTGAAAACTCTTGAATCCAACTTGCTTTAATTGTCTAATACACTTGCTTGAGGGGGGGGAAATAATAAAAACAGTAAGGTGAGTAAAAAGAAAATGACTTTTCAGGGAGTCTACAGGACCTTTCAAATGAATGCTTCAAAAAATAATGATGATGATGATGTCACAAGTGTTTTTTTTTCCATTCTACCAAGATACAGTTGTTTTTTGTTTGTTTGTTTGTTTATTTGACAGAGAGAGTGAGAGAGAGAGAGCCCTAGTGGGGAGAAGAGGCAGAGGGAGAGGGAGAAGCAGACTCCCCACTGAGCGGAGAGCCCAACGTGAGGCTCCTTCCCAGAGTCCTGGGATCATGACTTGAGCTGAAGGCAGATGCTTAACCGACTGAGCCACCCAGGCGCCCCGATAGAGGGTTTGTTTTTAGTGGAGGTGTTCACCCTGATGAGGGGAAAGCCATTCAGTTACATCAGGTCCCTGGCAGCTGTGTATAGAGATGAAACGCAAGTGCAGCCTAGGGAAGGGGCCTCAGCTAGGGTTCAAGCAGAGTAAGGAAGGGGAAAGAAAGAGAGGCAGATGGCCTGGCAGACATTTGGAGAGTGCTCCTACCTGCTAAGTACCAAGCATTGGGTTAGTTGCTTTCTCAGAGACTACCTTATTTTTTTCCCAAAAATAGCCAGGCTGAAATTTGTTATTATTAACTTCATTTTATAGATGATGAAATCAGATTAAAAGGGATTAAGTAACCTGCCTAAAAGCCACTCTGAGAGGCAGGACCTGCTCTCTTCTCCGTCTGCTCGCTCTCCCTTGGTGGAACATGTGCCGTAATATGATCTGGATCCTGTCTCCCCTTCAAGGTCGAATCCAAATTCATCCCTGCTATCGCCACTTCAAGGAGAGAGGCGGTTGTCTGAGCTGGCTCCTGAACGGGAGTAGGTAAGGAATAACAACAAAACAACAGCAACAACCATAACTAATTGAAATTCAGAGTTTATGACATGCCAAGCTGTGTTTTGGATCCATTAGCTCATTTCCACCAAAAAACTGAAAGAGGCAGCTACTACTATTATTCTCTCTTCTCTCCAAGAGGAAACTCATCAAGCGTTTAATCTTGGAGTTATAAAGTTAGTAAGTGGCAGAGTTGTCATTCGAACCTAGGTCCAATCTGAGAACTCAGACTTTTAATCACTTTTCTTGGAAAACACACATGCACAACCTTAGCGTGGTCACACAGGTTAAGCAAGTACAAATATAGAGCTTCTTAAAGTAAAAGAAAGACTAGAAGATGGGACGCCTGGGTGGCTCAGTCGGTTAAGCGTCTGCCTTCGGCTCAGGTCATGATCCTGGGGTCCTGGGATCGAGTCCCGCATCGGGCTCCTTGCTCAGCAGGGAGCCTGCTTCTCCCTCTGCTTGTGCTCTCTCTCTCTCTCTCTCTGACAAATGAATAAATAAAAAATCTTTAAAAAAAAAAAGACTAGAAGATGGGGTGAGGGAGGGCAGATTTTGAAAAAGGTATCAAGACTGATAAGCCATTATAGGGCCAAATATTTAACTTTTTAAAGATTCCTGTTTATTTTGTTTTGTAAACATTAAGTCTTGTTTCTGTCATTGTAAACATTTCTGAATTGAGCTTTTTCAGCTTATGAGAAATCAACAGAAAGATATGAAAACTGGCACAATTATTGTACAGTGGAAAAGATTTAGCTAAATGTGGATTATCGTTCGTTTGGAATAGTTGTATCAATACCCAGTTAGGTGAGGGCCAGAAAATTTCAGTTATAAAAAAGTGAAGTACGGGGAGCCTGAGTGGCTCAGTTGTCAAGCATCTGACTCTTGGTTTTGGCTCAAATCATTATCTCATGGATTCTGAGATTGAGAGGCCTATGTGGGGCTCCACTCAGCAGGGAGTCTGCTTGAAGATTCTCTCCCTCTACCCCTCCCCTCCACATGCTCTCTCTGTGCTCATGCATGCTCTCTCTCAAATAAATAAATCTTTTTTTTAAAGTGAATTATGAAACCCAGACTACATTATCCATACACCTAGTAGACAGCTAATAAATGTTTTTAAAAATGCATGAAAAGTAATGCTGGACATAAAGTGTTTTACTTAAAGACTATGTCTTACTAATAAACTAAAACTGTTTTGAAAAGAAAACAGCATTTTCGTAAGGACTAATGCTTGTCTATGAAAATTAGATGATTCCTCAAACATATTTTCAGTAATGTCTTTTGTAAAAAAAGTCACCATGCCTGCTATTTTTCCAACTATTGCTTTTATGCGTACAGTACAAATGCATCTTTCCGCAGTCTTCCCACCCGATTTGATGTGTCAAAGCTGATCTCAGCACTTTCTCCTGTTGTGTATGTGTTATGTGTTTTATTTATAATACATCTCTCCTGTTGTATGCAAAGACATAGAAAATGGGGGAATTGGCAATATTTATTCTTTGGCCCATTTGTTTTGGAAAGTTTTCTTGAAGTAAGCCTTCACACTATTTTTCAAGCGTAATGGATGCATATTTTTTTAGTTTTTCTCTGGATGTATTGTAAGACAATGGTATCAACAGTATTTCTCTAACAGTCTATTCGTACACTTTTCTCCACTGGCTTGTGCATCTCTATCATGTATGATGCAGGAATAGACTTTATTGATGATATAAATACATTTTCTTTATCATATTTATAATTTGATTTTGGAGTCCTTGAAACCTCTGTAGGGAACCCTGGGTTTCAGAACACGGTATGAAAACCATATAAGCTATAGGAAGTAGATTGTCCTTGAAGGTGAGGGACATAGGCAGATCTGCATTTAAAATTACATTTCTGGCTGTGAGGTGGAGGATGGGTTAAAGAGTGGACATATTAGAACCCAAGAGATCCGCTAGGAGGTTGTGAGAGACAATGGAGGTTTAAACTTCAGAGTATGAATTAGAAAAGATGCAATATTTGAGAAGTAAAATTAATAAAAATTAGATGATTATGAGTTATCAGAATTGAAGAATAAGAAGAGATCATCAATAGCTTCTCTCTTTGGAGACTATGATAAGTAATGGTGAAGCCAGTGAAGATAGCATGCTGAAGACAGAGGAACATGTTTATGTTGGTGCACAGTGAAGCAGATAAAGAATTTGATTTTAAACATAGCGAAGCTAAGGTACTGAATGTCCAGTGAACAGTTAAATACAGACCCAGAACTCAAGAGAAAGGGCTGGTTGTGAATTTGATACCCAGATTAGTAAGGCCATGGGAGTGATGGCCAAGGAGAAAGTGGAAATTGAAGAGAGAAGAGGGCTACGGGCAAATTCTGGGCCCATGACGTGTTATAGAGCACATAGAAGAAGAGCCAGGGATGACGTCAGGAAAACTAAGTGAAGCCGGAAAGAGTTAACGTTACAGAGGTGTACAAAATAGAAGCTTGGAAGTAAGAAGAGGCAGCAGTGCGAGGCCATAGAGAAATGCATTGTTTTCTCATTCCAGGTTCTCCTCTTCTAAATCCCTGTTCACCTTGATCTGCTGTCATTCCTTATCCAAAAAAAGAAAAAGAAAAAAAAAATTCAGCCTTAGTCAATGATTTTACTCCTACTTCACAAGGAAGCTTGATGCTATCAGGCATGACCTATTTCAGACTCCGTTAACTTCCCCCTCACAAACCATTCTCCCACATGAATCCTTCCATCTTTCCTTTTCCCACTCCTCAGGCAGCCCTTTTCCTTCTTTCTACTCCTGACTTTGCTCTCAGGCTAGCTCCTCTTCCTCACTTCTTGAACAAATATGGTCTTCTGAGGGCTTCTTCCTTCAGTTCTTAAAATATGTCTACTTCTCCTGCCCTCACGCTGGCTTCCTGGTGCCTGCAGCTCCCAGGCCCTGGCCTCCTTCCTTCTTTCCCGCCCCCAGTCTTGAATGATATTGTTTATACCCCCTCCATCTCATACCTCTCCTCCCATTCTCCCGTCTTCATCTCTGCAGTCTTCCTTTTCCTCCACCCCAATGCTAAACTCCTCCACCCAAGGTTGCCAGTGATTTTCTAATAGCCAACTCCTTCGTCCTTTTCTGTGATCAACTCAATCAGCCTCAGGCCTCATGTGAAATTGCTGATTCATCAGCCTATCTTCATGTTTCTATACCACTGCTCTGTCCAGGCCCTCTGCCTGTCTCTCTGCCAGTTGTGTCTCTGCTTTGCCAGTGTTTCTTCCTCCTCCTGACACACAGTGGCTATTTCCTGAGTTGCTGCCCTTGCGGTTATGTTCTCACTGTACATGCTCCCCACTTTCAGACCATTTATCTACTCTGCCAGTTTAACCTGCCATCTCTATTATAATGTCTCTCAAGTCTGTATCTTCCTGTCCTGTCAGGATGATTATCTCTGTGCTCCCAGCCCTTTCAAGCCATCTGTGAATTGAAACAACCCCTCATTCACAAGTGGCCACTACTGGCCCTGGGAGCCACACAGAGCTATGAGGCCACTGCCCTGGAGTCATTATGCTAAGGTCTGAAGATCTCCAACAGCTTAGAAGAGATATTCTCAAGCTTTAACATATACCAGCATTCACCTGGAGAGCTTGTTAAAACATTGGTTTCTTTTCTTAAGGTTTTATTTTCATTCCAGTTAATTAACATACACTGTTATGTTAGTTTTGGGTGTATAACATAGTGATTCAACACTTCCATACATCACTGGTGCTCATCACGACAAGTGCACGCCTTAATCCACACCATCAATTCAACCCATCCCCCCCCCACCTCCCTTCTGGTAACCATCATTTTGTTCTCTATAATTAAGAATCTGTTTCTTCGGGCGCCTGGGTGGCTCAGTCATTAAGCGTCTGCCTTCGGCTCAGGTCATGATCCCAGGATCCAGGGATCGAGCCCCGCATTGGGCTCCCTGCTCAGCGGGAAGCCTGCTTCTCCCTCTCCACTCCCCCTGCTTGTGTTCCCTCTCTCGCTGGGTCTCTCTCTGTCAAATAAATAAAATCTTTAAAAAAAGAAAAGAATTTGTTTCTTGATTTGTCTCTCTCTCTCTCTCTCTCTTTTTTCCCCTTTGCTTGTGTGTTTTGTTTCTTAAATTCCACACATGAGTGAAATCATATGGTATTTGTCTTTCTCTAACTGCCTTGTTTCGCTTAGCACTATACTCTAGCTCCATCCATGTCATTGCAAATGGCAAGATTTCATTCTTTTTTATGGATGAATAATATTTCAGGGTGTGTGTGTGTGTGTGTACACACCACATCTTTACCCATTCATCAATTTATGGACACTTGGGCTGCTTCCATGTCTTGGCCATTGTAAATAATGCTGCTATAAACATAGGTAAGCGTGTATCCCTGTAGATTAGAGTTTTTGTATTCTTTGGGTAAATACCCAGTAGTGCGATTTCTGGATCGTAGGGTAGTTCCATTTTTCACTTTTTGAGGAACCTCCATACTGTTTTCCGCAGTGGCTGCACCAGTTTGCATACCCACCAACAGTGCATGAGTGTTCTCTTTCTCCACATCCTCGCCAGCACCTGTTGTTTCTTGTGTTGTTGATTTTAGCCATTCTGACAGCAAAACACCAGTTTCTTGACTCCACCTCCAGAGTTTTCTGATTTGGCAAGTCTGGGGTGGGATCAAGAATTTGTATTTCTAATAAGTTTCCAAGTGATGCCAATGCGGCTGGTTCAGAGCAATACTTTGAGAACCACTGGCTTAGAACAATGGTTCTTAAACTTAGCGGCACATCAGAATCACTAAGATAGCTTTTTTTATTTAATTACTGCTACTTGGGAGGCACTACATATCTATTAAATCAGAATATCTGATGGTGGGCTTCCCAGTTAATTGCAACATGAAATCATGGTTAAGATCTACCCGCATGGGACGCCTGGGTGGCTCAGTCGGTTAGGCGTCTGCCTTCGACTCTGGTCATGGTCCCAGAGTCCTGGGATCAAGCCCTGTGTGGGGTTCCCTCCTCAGCAAGGTGTCTACTTCTCTCTCTCTCTCTCTCCCTCACTCTCTCAAGTAAATAAATAAAATCTTAAAAAAAAAAAAAGATCTACCTGCGTAGAAGTAGAGAAAAAGAAACCTCCACCCTTCCCCCACAAAAAGCAGCAGCTTTGAGTAGGGTTTTTTAACTTCCAACCCAATGGTTCCCTCCAAAGTATATATTCCACAAAGTAGTATGCAATAAGGCTGTATGTAACTGGGAAGGATATGAGGGCCCATGACTGTCTCTCCCAAATTAAAAATCACTAAAGAAATTGATTCTCAGACAGGGCTGGCCTGTCTACTCAGTCTCCTACCTCACACATATACCACCATCACATGTTTCAAAATCTCTTTGTTTATACATTGAGGCTTCCATGGAAAGTGTCTGTTTCACCTTCGTAGCTTCAAGGCCTTGAAATAGTAATCCTTACCTATTCACTTAGGTTAATGAGCAATTTTTTCAAAGTGCTTATATGAAAGAAGAATCTAACATCTATCCATTATTCACATCTTAACAAGAATCGCTTCAACTAGGTTGATTTTATACTCCCACATGTCCTAAAGTAATAGCTATTTTGAATAGGCTGGGAGAGGAGTATAAAGAACTTTGAATGTCTATGTAAAGGGTCTACAGAGAAATTTTTAAAAATTAGGACACAGGGGGGTGGGGGCACCTGGGTGGCTCAGTCGTTTGGGTGCTCGACTCTTGATTTCGGCTCGGGTCATGATCTCCAAGTCAGGGGATTGAGCCCCTCCTCGGGCTCTGCGTTCAGTGAGATTCTTGAGATTCTCTCTCTCTCCCTCTTCCTTGGCCCCTCCCCCACTCACGCGCATAGGAGCTTTCTCTCTCTCTCTTAAAAAAAAAAAAAAAAGGACACTGGGAACCTGAAAAGATTGGGGAAGGCATCTGGGTCAGTAGAGGGTGTATGAAGAAAGAGAAGTCAGAATACACAGAGAATAATTTTTAACAATGATATTCCAGACTGGTTGTGTGATAAAGAAATATATAGAAAACTCTCTTCCTTTTTTCTTTTCTTCCCGCATATTTATCATATACAGACTCCTCAGGGTGACTAACTGAGGAAAAATACCATTTGCACCATCAGTTAGTTCTGAACAATGTAAACGATAGAGCCAGACAGGGCTGGATTTCAGTCGCATCTCTGCCGTTCCTGACCAGGCAGCCTCGGGAGATTCAGGCAACCTCTCCAAACCCAAGTTTTCTATCTGTAAAATGGCCAAAGTACTTACTTCATAAGGTAATCTTGAGAACTAAATTTACGTAAAGTACTTATTATATTGCTTCAACCAGCAAATGTTCAATAAATGGCTGTGTTACCACAACTTGGCCAGCTTATGGAACAAATAGGAACAATTAGAGGATTGGTCTAAAGGTGCACCTATGTTTCTATGAGAAATTTTCATGTTCCAAACAAGTGGCTTTGATATGGTCTTTATTATACAAACATTTAAATACTTACTTTAGGGGCGCCTGGGTGGCCGAGTCGGCTCAGGTCATGATCTCAGGGTCCTGGACGGAGCCCGTGTCGGGCTCCCTGCTCAGCGGGGAGTCTGCTTCTTCCTCTCCCTCGTGCTCTCTCTCTCTCTCAAATAAATAAATAAAATCTTTAATTATAAATCAATAAATAGTTACTTTAAAAATTCAATTTACTTTTTAAAGGAACTGCTGATCTTTTCAACTGCCATTCCTATTTACTTAGCTATTCAGCTACCATCTTTTTCTCACAACTAATATAAACTTCACCCTGAACTGAGAGCTCCTTAGGAGCAAGGACTGTCTTTATTGGTAATCATTTATTGAACATTCATATGCCAAGTGCTAGATGTAAAAATATACATATAATATGGTTCCTTTCCTCATGGGTCTTAAGTTCTACCTGGGGAAAATGATATGCAAATACAATCTAAGATAATGCATATTATAATAAAGATGTGTGCCAAGAATTGTGGAGTACGGTGGGAGAAGAAATTCATTTTATCTGAATTGATAAGAAAATCTTAGTAAAGGGGGTGACATTCAAACTGGGCCAAATGTGCGTCAAAGACAATAATAAATGAAAAAGACATTAGGGAATAGTAAAATAGATATGAGCTACTACGGCAGGGAAAGATTCCTACATGGCCTAGGGTTTATTTGGACCTTGAATACAGAAGATGGGGATAAAATATGGACCAGCTTGGTATGTATCTAGGCGTGTATGTAATAATAGCATATACTATTAATAAAAGGTGAGTTAGCTGATGAGAAATAAGGGAAATAAGTTTGGAGAGGTGCTGCCTTGGAACTAGATTTTGCAAAGGTGTGGGAACTAAGCAAGGACGTTCCCTAGACTTGGAAGTTCCAAGGACTTAATGCAATAAAGACATATAGGTTCTAAAATGAGGCACTACGTGGAACATGGTAAAAAGGAAGTTGGAGAAAGGTTATTCCAGCGGTGATGCTGTGGGTAAAGATAGCAGATTAGATCATCTTCAAAGCAATTTCATTAATGCAGGTGTCTAGGCATTAATGCCATAGGGCTAGGCTGGAACATCTGTGGAGAACAACTGTAAAGATATAAAAATGACATTTTATAAATATCATCGGGGATATTTGAATAATAATATTACTGACAAATATAGCAAAGGTAAATGGAAGATGATGAATTGCTTTTTAAGAGAACAAAGTTTATTTAGTGCCATATATGCCAAATATGATGTGATATAATATAATGCTGTAATACACACATATATAATATGTATGTTATATTCCATTTGAAAGCTATTTCCCACTGTATATATTATTTTACCAAATAAATTATCCATTTCTGCTGGACAGGATCTCATCTCATATTTCTCATATACCATAGAGCCTACCACTGTGAAGGACATAAAGGCAGCATTTCATAAAAATCTTATTGTCTGGTGAAATAACTGGGGCCAGAATTATCAGAAAACCAGCCCAAGTCCTAAATGGAGTCAGCAGTGAATAAGAATGGAATCCACTTTCCTTTATTGCAATGTAACTTCCTAATATTGATAGAGTGGGAAAAGTTCCAAACAGTGCCACATCATTCTAGATAATAAAACTATGGATCAGTTTATCTTGTGATATTCAGTAACACATTTTATGGACCTAAAACATCAAGGGAAATAGTCCAAAATCATGTTTCTTGTCCATTTGTGTGTGTTTTTCACTTTAAAAAGGTGACCTTAAGGCGGGGGGGGGGGGGCAGAGGGCAAGAGAGTATATCAGTTGAATCTTTCATAGCAGCATATTTACTTCACCAAAAAAAAAAGAAAAAGAAAAAGAATTTAATTGAACAGAGAAAGAAAAAAACGTTTGAATTCCCCTTCCTTGACAAGATTCAGGGCTTTCCTGTGAGGATAAAATATACATTTGCAGTAAGTTTAGTTTTGAGGGTAGAATTTAAAGCTCTTGTCCATCAACATATCATAATGGATGGAGGTGACACGTGCATAACGGCTCTTGTTTGAGCACTTTTGATAAGAGCAGGGGAGTCTTCGCAGTGCAGTAAGGGAGTTTAAAAATTTAAGGATGTTTTCTTTTCAATGGGAAACAACACCTACTCAAAATAAGTTGGCAAATCCGTGTTCAGAATATGTCATTGCTCTAACGTTCAGGAATGGTTAAGGAAGGAAATAGACTCTCAAGGTCACTGGGAATAGTCTTCAGAGTATTCTTATAGGGCTTATCTGTGCTCACATGCCTAATTTTTTTCCAAGTGCAAAGAATGGCCACTTGCTTGAGACAGGCCCAGTGCCATCCTTTATTCAAGTTCCTTTATACTCCTCTTTTTAAAGAAGCTGTCAAGTTCTTTTTCTGCAGCTGACAGAAAAGGCCAAATCTGTGGTACAGGAAAGGAGGCGCAAAAAGAAACTTTTTTGTGTTGATGTTTTACTAAGTGAGCTAAGGAGAATTTTAGAATCATGTAATTTACTCTGGAGGCATTTACTGTACATAGCTATAGTGATGGTAATTTCTTTCATTGTTGAAGTGAAAAGATAACCATCAATCAGTTGTCAATTGGTCAATTGCAGAAGTGATGAAAAGAAACTGGTAGGAACAATCACTTCTGTGGCTACCTAGACCATTTGTAGGCTTAAGAAAACTATGGGAACTGGATTGCGTTATAAAAGGGATTGGACCAGATTTTTCAAAAAGGTTAATAGGCATACCTTCCTTGTAAAGAATGGCTTTGCGGTCATACATAATCAGGAAATGCATTTTTTAAAAAATGAAAAATGAAAAAGGCATGGGGTTTTAAAAAGTGAAAAATTTGTTTTATTAAGCTGGGTATCAGGTAAGTAAGCTCAGAAAATCTTGAATTTCAATGTGTTCTTAATGGAGGAAATAAATATAACTTACAGTAACCCAAGACATGTATTTTAGAACAAATTAATGAAAATTACTTAGTATTCATGCCTTAGTCTCAATATTGGGCACTTTAAAATAAATAACTTTCCAAGTATTTCTCAGAAGAAATTGAAAGTCCAGATTAATTTTGAATATGATTAAGCAAACATCTACACATAATTTAATTTTTAAAACATCTGGCAGCTCACATAAACGTTAGGATAAGTTTTAAAATCATTAACTTGCATAAAAGGCAAATGCGTAAATGGCACTTTGAGATTTAGTGTTATAAGCAAGACTTCATTTTAATTTATCCTATTTTCCTAAGAGTAGCAATGTTATTGATTTATTCTGAGAGAGTTCCCCCCACACACAGTGATTTTTTTTTTTTTTTTTACTGTGGTAGGTAATAAAAAGGATTACAGGCCCCCAGAAGGATGAGATATCATCAGTTTGTAATCCAGCCCATGGTTTCCTAGATACCGTATTGTCTATTCTGTTCCGCTATGTGAAAAATGTTGAATATCAACAATGGGTTTCAGTGCTGTATTGTTGAGTTTTGTATGAACTAATCTAGCTTCACTAAGAAAAAAAAAAGAAAAGAAAAGAAAAGAAAAGAAAGAAAGAAGAAAAAAAAAGAAAAAAAAAAGAACCACAGCTTTGGACAAAAGTCTATAGCCAGTGCGTTTGAAACTCCCCTTGCACAAGGGCTGACTGTAGCTGGGGGAAGACAGTTTACTCATTTGCGCTCTCCTTTCATGCAGTCAGCTGGCCCTCTCCTCAGGTGTAGAGCACCTATTATCATTTCACCTGTTTTGATTCTCTGATGAGGAAAATCCCAGGACTTATCAGCCGGGATAGGCCTCATTTCCAAGACAGCTCTGTTCAGTGTTTGGAAGGTAAGCTCTTTGCACCACTTCTCTGCTGTAGTGTGCTGGCCTAGCTCTAGAACTTTGCATCATATCACTTATTTTTAACTTTTACTTTTTCTTCTCTTTTTTTTTTTTTTGGAGAAAGAAAGCCTGACAGGTTTCTCCGGAAAAGTGGCCATCCATGGAATGAATGAAATGTTCCCTTTCTGTTCCAGTAAGTAATTGACTTGTAACTAAAAATTGAACTGGCTGCTATGTCAAGTGCAGTGTGAGCTGCTGCCGGCACAGGTGTTGCTTACTCTTTAGCCTGGAAAGAAAAGGGGCTTAACCTGTGATTACATTTCAAGTCAATTGACCTCAACATGATAGTACATAATTCTCACTTGCCTTCGGAATGGCCTGAGTTCTCATTTGACCCTGTTTCTGGCACCTGTGTTTTTAATGTTTGGTGTAGCTGAAGCTAGAGTTGCTCTTTTGGTTAGAAATAAAGTGGGTGGAGAACAGTTCTAAGTAAATAACAAAGGATGGGCAGCGGACTAAGTCCTTAATCCAGTGCTCAATGTGTTCTGTTTTTTTTTTTTTAATGCAATAACTCTAAGTTCAAGTAAATTATTATTCAAACTTTCACTTTAAGAAGTATGGATTCATGAATGACCATTTTAGTACTAGGGGCACACAGTAAATCCAAATCAGTGAGTTAAAACAAGCAAAGGATGTGAGAATTATGATGCTAAGGGCTTCAAATGTTTCATTTTGATTATGCAACTGGCCATAAGCTTTCTAAATTTGCCTTGCACTTTAATGATTTTTCAGCCCTAGGAATGAAATAGCAGCATTGTTTTTCCCAGTTTCTGTTAAAAAAAAAAAAGACTGTTGAACTTGAGCAAGATGACCCTATTTGAGTTCTGGAGACAAACCTATATATACCTACTTCCCCAAAGCAAAATAAAAATCAGTGACATCTAACATTGCCATTTATACTTGAAGCTATTCTCCATTCATTTTATGTAAAATGGTCGCACGCTAAGAATTGGTCCGTGAGATGAGAGCAGTCATGGACTGCTGTTTTTTCTTCCTCACTTCCTTTTTAACCTGAGAATTAGAAGAAAATGCTGATGATGCTTGCTTAACCCTGCTTTTAGTGCCAGGCTGTGACCAGCTCTCTGTGAAACCATTTCTGACCCTCTGCTTGCAGTGGTGAGCTTGAATTTTTCCCCTTCCTTGCCCATCACTGTCAGTCAATTATAGGATTGAACTGAACCAGAAAATCTGGTACAGTCTGGTAATTAGTACAAAGGGTTTCCAGTCTAGTGTAAAGACGGAGATGCAAGAGCCCCAGCAGTCACAGAAATCGTTTTGATTGGCCATGGACACTGCCTTTTAGTGCTGCTCGGTGACTTCCTAAAGATATTGCCTCCTACCCTACAGGTCTTCTCCTTCAAGTACATTATGGACCTTTTTTAAAGTCCTGTGTGTGTATGTGTGTGTGTGTGTGTGTGTGTGGGTGTGCGTGCATGCATGCATGTGTGCATGTGTGTGCTTCTTTTTTTAGATCCAACTTCTCCCATTTTTAGTCTGTCATTTTTGCCTATCAAACAGACACATTTTGACTTGCCCAACAAAGAACCAAGTTATCAACATTCACAGAAACTGACATTTTTAATTCAGGCTTCATTATGTCTTTGAATTATGACAGTGAAGTACAAAGACATTTTAAGAGTTTTTTTCATTGTTTTTTTTTTTTAATCCAGCATTGGGATGTTTATCTTTCTTTAGTATTTATATTTCCTTCTCTACCTTTCTTCTCAGTAATATATAATTAGCATTATCAAACCCATCAGCTATTATCCTTTATGACTTTTGACCTTTGTTTTTTTAATATGTCTCAAGCTTGCATTCTCTAAAATAAGTAAAACCTCTTTGAGAGATTTTAATGAAATATCTTAGGGTTACAAAAACAATAATTTAAAGTACTAACCCCTTTTAAACAAAAACAATAAAATAATTTAAAACCCGAGTCTCTTTTAAACATGACTAGGCAAGTAATGGATTATGTGATGAAACTATAGCAACAAGATAAATTTCGGAAAAAATTATTTTGTAAATCAAACTTGCATTTGATGATAAGTGCAATTTTATAGTCTATATTTTATCACACATTTTTAACCACTACTTTGCAGTTCTTGGCTTATTATCAATGCTATTTTGGGGTAAATTATATTTTTTTGCAGAAGCAAACATCCTCTTTGATTACAGATTACAATCACTCATTAGTCACACATTAGATACAATGAAAGCATTTGGTAGCTTGTCAATGTAGCAAATGCCTGCCCCAAAAGATAGACATATGTATCTTTAAGGGCAAATTTAATTTCTGACACCCTGTACAAAATTGCAAAAGCAATAGTGCCCAAAATAACAGGAGCAAAAGAAAGCACGCGGTTTTTTATTTCCATGGATGCTATCTTTAGAACAATCTGCATGATGATTTTAGTTGTGATGCTTGTGTGTTGGGAATCTTCTAACGGACTCTTTATTTACCCACATCTTAATATAGCTTTAAATATCTGTTTTATCCAATGTACAATCTTAACAAAAGTAGTTATATTACCACGTCTGGTACTGATTTTTACATGTCTGACTTTGCTATTAAATTTCAAGAAGGTTAATATTGCTTTTGTAACCCTGTCATGAGCAATGTATTTTCCCAGTAAACATGTCATAATTTTAAAGGCTGCTCAAGAAGCAGTGTTTTTGTTGAAATAGTTTTGCATTCATTTCCCTATTGTTTTTTAACCATAATATAGTGTAATGCTTTGAAAAGAATACGCATATTTATGTAATTAACACTTTTTGTTTTTAGCAAAACCTTGCCCATTAAAAACTAAGAGGGGCTGAGAAAACCATATAAATGGGCAACTTTTCAGCGACAATATTTGCATTCAATTTTAATTTACCATCAAGTCTATATCTTGAAATGTATCCATAAAGGGAGTAAAGGAGGAGTATATTCTGATAATATTTTTTATATTTTATTTTTTAATCTAAAATAAATGTTGATATTCAAAAGGTGCTTGCCACATTATGGTATGTCAGGGTTCTATGTTCTAGAAGAGCTGAATTCTCTTCGGGTCGGTATAAAATTAGAGGCTTTAATATGGACACACAAACATTCTTTTCTACTGCAGTTTAACTCCTGGTGGCAGAAGTAAGACTAGGAAAGAATCCTAAAGATTAGCTAGCTTCGTGGTTTTCAAACTGTGTTCCCTTGAGCTCTTAGTCTCTTTGGAGATACTCAGGGCCATGGGGGAAGGGAGGTTCAGTGGACTCCATCTCCTTGAGACCAGAGCATCTCTGCTTTTACCCACTGTGACTATTAAAGTTCCACGGAAGAAGGGAATCTCATGTTGGAGGCAAAAAAGTAAAAAATTGCTGACTGAGGCCATCTTATAGATAAGGAAAGCAGCGTTCACTTAGGGTGGCTTGCTAAGTCAGTGACAATGTCAGTTTTGTAACCCAGTCTCTTGTCTCATAGTCCCAAGTTCACTCTACTAAACTATAATAAACTTTCCCTATACATACAGTCACAGGTCTTTTTATGTAGTCATCCTGGGCTGGATTACTAAAAACACACACTAAGAAATCCATAGCCCCATGTTCAAAATCAGGATCCTGTGGAAGATACAGTATCTAGGTGGTAAATGCAATTGAGCAGCATGTTGTGGACTAAAACCAAGCCATTTAATACTGTTAAATTTGGGTGCACCATTACAGCCCTTAGGTAAAATATTGATTTACTTATTACTTAGTAAAATAATATTTAGGGAGTATTTTTTCTTAATTTTTAGTTGTGGTTAAAAAATTACATGACATACAACTTACCTTTGTAATTATTTTTTAAGTGTCAAGTTCAGTAGTGTTAACTACCTGCACATTACATTGTTGTACCCGGTGGAAAAAATTACTTAGGACTTAGATCTGAAAGAAAGATAATTTAAAGAATGTAAAGCTGAATTAAGATGCTACTTTCCCCAAGACATGTTTTATGGAATACTGTTACTGTAACCTGTGCCAGGTAAAAGAGGAACATGGTCAAATCATTTTTGGAAATGTAGCAAGCTATGTCCCTCCCTGGGAAATTCACAGGGAAAATTTATATTTGAAAAACTCTGAGAGATCATACTGTAAAGATCTCTTTGAACTTTGTATAATACAGAGTATTCCAAACTAATTTTCCATAGACTCTCCCCACCTTTTTTTGAAAAAAAAATTGATTTTTATTCTTCAGAGCTAATGTTCTGTAGACCACATTTTAGAATATTCTCCTCTAATAGAACTTTGGCAGATTAAATCAAGAGAGAAAGAGACCTGTAAGGCAATCTTTATGTTATTTATGGCTCTGATTTACCAATTCTTTATCCACATCTTGTGGCTAGGATATTAATAAATATCCCATTAGTTGGATCATTCAACAAATATTTAGGCACAGTGTTAAATGCTGGGAATACAGTACTGGGTAAATCTATCAGGGCCCCTGACCTTACCAGAGCTTACAATTCCATTGACTAAAAAAGAAAAAGGAAATACAGGGAGCAAAAGCAGTATTTGCTGTTTCTGGCACTCAGCTTATCTGGCTATGTTTGTTTTGTTTTCCCTAATTCTAAAATGTGGGGGGAGGCAGGGAGAGCAGAACACCAGTCTAGAAGTTTACAGTTGGCTCTTTGAATAGAAATATCCCATATTTGCCTGAGATCTACTTATGCATCAGCAATATCAATGATAATTCACTAGTAATCCAAAGATGGCCTTCTCTTATTTAGAAAGAGGGAAATGGGAAAGAAAAGAAAGCAAGGGAGGAAGGAGGGAAAGGAAACACAGTGTTTCCCAGTCTTCTCTCCTAGTGTAACTCCTTAGCTATTGATGTTACTTACCTTCCACACAAGATTTCTTTCCAGCGTCAACTGAAGACTGATCAACGGTCTGTATGTCATCATTATTTTTCTAATAATTCAAAGAGTATCTCTCTATCAGCTTCAACTCATGGTAGTAACCATGGGCCCTACCTCTGTCAGGAAATATTTTCTCTAATTAGCTATCCAACCTTCTCTCTCAGGCTCTGACCTTTATGCTGGGGAATCTGTGCCTTCATGTGAGCAGCACATGTCTCCTAAAGGAAAGAAAAGACCAGCCCACAGGCATGGACATTGCTTGGTTCTCCAGACCTGTCCCATCCCTAGAATACTTCTACAGACCAATTGGATACGGTCCAAAAGACACTCCTGAAAATTTCAGGAAAGGCCCCACCTTCTTGGTGGACAGTGCCTTCATGTCCCATTCTCTTGTATGGAAGTGAGTGACTTGCAGGCTAATTCCTACATATACCACTTGAAAAGAAATGTGGTAAAGGTTAATGGCCTTTTGTCCCAGCGATTTGAGAAGAAAAGGGTGCAAAATTGAAAAGAAAAAAAAAAAAAGAGGCTCACAAGGAAGACCTTTTGGCAGCTATGGTTTCCTGGCTGTATGTGCTGACATCGATGTGTCCCAGGTGATTCTCTAAGTGGGTCCCAAGCTGAATCCTCTGGCACGTTGTAACTTCATTTTGCTCTTTCTTTCCTGCCTGTCCCAGCTTTCCTTCAATGGGAACAATGTGAGATAAGATCATTATCAGAATATGATGAGGAAAGGATTTAGGAGAGAATTTGGGATTTTCAAATTAAAATTAAGAGCTATGTTAGTCTGTTTCCTTTTTCTAGTTAGCTGGGAATCCATTTTCCAATTCATTCTCCTCTCTGTCATTTGCCTATTGATAATATGGTAGGCCACGCAGTAATTGTCCTTTTTGTGCCTTTTAATTAACTTTTTAAAAATCATGTATGTTTACTTGTATGGATTTCTATTCTCTCTTCTCTTCAAATTTGTTCAGCTTATTTTTTTATTTGCACACCGCCACCCACTGCTGTGCATTAACAATAACAAAAAATCTGCACTCTTCCCTTCCACCTCTTGAACTGGAGAAACAGCTAATAAGAGGCTCAATGAGCCTTAGAGTATAGAGAAGCTGGAATCCTTAAATTATTTAAATTGAAAAATGGCTGGTTTTACAATCAGAAAAACTCAAGTGGACCATAAGCCCTACTTGATTGTCCCCTCCTTATCTAGATGATCTTGTAATGACAGCTGGAGTTATCTGCCACCAGCATCACTGTCCACAAAAGCTTCTACTCTCTCTGCTCAACTCTTCAGCAGCCCTGGGGAGCTGGAGCTGTTTCAGGGGAGAGGGCCCTAGAGGATTGGAAACTTTATTAAAATGCAAAGCTGTCTCCAGTGACATAAAAGCTCAGTAAAAAGTGATGGATCTAAGACCACAGACCCAGAACTGATCTACAGAATGAAAAACTGAGATTTCATATACTGGCACCAAAAGGCTAGGGTCAGTGTAAAATAAAAAGCAATGTGAAATAAATGGCAGTGTAATATAAAGAGCAAGAGATGGAGGGAAAGGAAAGCACCACGTTTCAACGTGAGTAGTGCGACAAAGGCCACGTGTCAGACTGGCCCCTTGCAGAATTCAGCCTCAGGAAGCAGCCCTCTGGAATGGATTGTGGGAAGTCAGGAGAGTTGGCTGCTTTGAAAGGTTAAGGAAGCACCCCACCCCAAATATTCCTGATTTTCTCTTGGTAAGCGTTCATTCTTGAACTATCATCTATGAATTTTCTGAGACTCTTTGTTACTGAATGGTATTATGACTACTAATAATAGATAGTAACAGGAGATAACAGGAGCCCATCACCCTTTGGCTTGAAGTCTGGAAGTGGCCCTCCACTTCATTTGCCAAATAACCATGAGGAATCTAATCTTCTAAGTATATATTAAGTGTATTTGCCCAGTTTGATCCACCGTACTGTAAAATAACAAAATAAGATCTTAAGTTTACTTGACACTTTGTCCATTTAACTTCAAGGACTCCATGTTTATTACTCACTAATAGGTTGAAAGGTTGAAATGAAAATTGAGGCACTAAAACATATAACAAGAAATTTGTTATAAACAAGGAAAATTAAAAACAAAGTTCACTTTCAATTTGAGTATACTGAGTGCTTCATAAATCCCTCTTCCTTTCTTTTGCTTCAGAATTCCTTACTAGAAAAAAAAAATCACTCTAAGCACAAAAAGTCATAATTAATATTCAAAATAGCTCAGAACTCATGAAAACCAAGGTAGTATGTTCCCTTCTGCACTTCACAGCTTTGAAAGCATTTCTTAGGAAAGATTTGTTAACCATCCCATCACCACCATAACAACTACCAACAACCATTTATTGAATGCTTACCATATTTCTCCCCGGCCCTTCTCCCTTCTCGAAGCCTCATCATCGAACCTTGTTTTCACTTCCGCTTAGGAAACTTGAAAAGGAAAAAAAAAAATCAAAGTGTTGGTCTAAATTACCCAACTGGTAATTTCTTTTTTTATGCAACTAACAAGTTTGGTTAGCAAATGAAAAAAAAAAAAAAACCTAAATGAAGTACTCCATTCCTTCAAACTCAGCAGAAGACATTGAGATTACTGGTTGGATCATAGTTACTCCAAGTATCAGTAGAATCCCCCCCCCAAACATGTAATACTTTTGTCCTTATTTTTCCTAAAAATATTGTGTTTACACTTGACATGTTTATAAACTGATCTTTTGTGATAAGAAAAGACTGGCAGAATTACTTAAGATGTTTTTTCCATGTTCAGTTCGGAGATGGCTTAAGATGTGACCTTGTGAACAAGCTTCCTTCTCCGATGTAAGAAAAACAAGGTCCTCTCTGTCCTCAAAAAAGAGAGCGGGCACCAGAACACAGAGAGGCCCCTTTGTCCCAGTCCCCTCACCCCCAATTAGTATGCACTGCTGCAATCTTGAGGCCCACTGAGGAACTTCTTTGACTTGGGAGGCTGGTTTGTGCAAACCCCCAAACTTTGTTCCACGGGGACACTCATGTCAAATGATAGTCCCTCATAGGAATTGTAGCTCCTCCATGTTCCCTCATTCAGGACAGTGTATTGGGTGCGAGCATGTGAAAGCAGTGCTATTATAAGGATAACCCTGAGCTTGCTGGAATTCATTCTTAAATAGGTTGTATGGAAACCCCAGAGCTTTATTACTATTTCACATTTCTTGTAACATATCTCAATCACAGCTGACGATGACACACCAGAGTCTCATGACACTGGGGTTGAAAAACATCCACTTCATGAAATTGGCAACCAAACTGGCAGAACTAATAGATAATAAGAGATGCTTAGATTCCTGGAGCTAACCCAAGGTCCGAGAGGGTACTCCGAATCAACTCTGGTTCTTAGAAATCTTTGTGCAAATAATAGGACCGCATGGTACTGCTCTGCTCCTTTCAGCCTGGTGCCCCTCACACCTAATGGGCTCAACAGCCTCAGGTTTATGGGGAAGGGCAAGACAGAGCATGTTTACATTAAACTAGGATTTAAATAAGCTTAAGATACCAAATATTGTTAAACAACATGAAATTCATTTTATGTGTCATGATGAAATGTTTGTCTTTTTATTGATTATGTTATCAGCATGTGTTAACTTGGACTTTACATTGAAAACAAAATTGGAGTGCCTGGGTGGCTCAGTCAGTTAAGCATCCGACTCTTGATTTCAGCTCAGGTCATGCTCTCAGGGTCCTGGGATCCAGGCCCATGTCAGGCTCCACACTCAGCAGGGAGTCTGCTTGAGGATCCTCTCTCCCTCTCCCTCTGCCCCTTATCTCACTCACTTGCTCTCTCTCTCACAAATAAATAAATAAATCTTTAAAAAAATTTTTTTAAATAAATAAAGAAGTAAGCCAATACTGGGGGTACCTGGCCGGCTCAGTCAGTGGAGTGTGTGACTCTTGATCTAGGGGTTGTGGGTTTGAGCCCCATGTTGGGTGTAGAAATTGCTTAAAATAAAATCTTAAAAAAAAAAAAAGAAAAGGCCAATAGTGATACTATATCCTGAACAAGTTAAATCAGAATCTCTGAGAATGGGACCTAGGCATCAATGTTTTAAAGCTGCGCAGATGATGCCAATGTGTAACCAAAGTTGAGAACCACTAGTCTAAGGAAGGAAAAAGGATGGGAGAGGGAGATGAGTCTAGGGAGAGATTCAGGAATTGTGGTCATACAGTTATAACCAGTGTTATTTAGATTTGTCAGCCTGGTATTCTGAGAGCTGCCGGGGACACTGGCGATGGGCCTAACACATGCCCAGACAGTAGTCACTACCTGCCTCTCTCTGTGCATCTGTCCTTGAAACCTATACCCCTGGGAGTCAAGGGCAAGAGAAGTGGTGACTTCTCCACAGCTATAGAATTCTCTCAGACCTGATTCAGTAAAACCTTTCTCTACTTCTCTCTCTTTTAGAGGCAGGTTAAAGTGGAGAGTCCTGGGCCTACTACAAACTTCCTCAGAATAGACAGATTCAGAGCAGAGTTTAAAAAAATACTATGGACTGTCTATTGTGAGCAAAGTACTGACTTAATCCTAATTACAACCCCATCAGGCAGGTTTTAGATGTGCCTCCATTTTACAGATACAGCAATGTAAGGGGGCTGCCTGAGGTCATACGGCTAATGTATGTCTAAGTCCGGACATTTACTCTAAGACAGATGGAAAACTGACCAAGGGTCACCCTTGCTATTCATGGACAGCTGTCTGTGTCAAAAGAATCTTCCATTCTTTAGGTAGAGAATCAAATTAGTATGCTAATTGTGTTCTTTGCAAGTATGTATAAGCAAGCATTATACTCACAGACATAGAAAAGAATCTTAGTATTCAGACACCGGTATGGTGTGTGTCCTCTTTTGAAACATCATCACTAGTTCTCATGACCAATTTAAGTCCATTGGAGTTTCTTTGATTAAAAAAAAAAAAAAGTGTTTGGAATAGCTAAGAGAACCCAGCATATACATCTAAGCTCAAGATCACACGAAACCTTTGGAAACCGGATATGTATCCTTGTTATAACATTTCTGAAAATGGAAATCCTCTTGAATTCGTAGTGGTAGGAGAGGAAAAGAAAAGTACCTTTTGTATGTTCTCCCTCTGAAACCCTAGAGTGGGGTAGTGTCATGGGATTGACATCGACTCTAAATAGCTGGAGCCATCTGTTTCCTATTCTGCAAACTTTTTTTCAACCAGAAATTGCTAGCTACCTAAAGACACAGTCTGAGGTAGGACAAGCCCTCGACCAATTTGAAGAAAGCAGTTTATCTTCTATTTACTCATCAAGCACTGCCTCGTGTCTATTATGTGTTAGGTGCTATAGCTGCTGCTGCTTTAACCCTTCCCAGCTTACTGGCATGTCTTGTCCCTCTCCCTTTCCCTCCCAGCAGCCTTATTCCCTGTCCCTCTACCCTCTGGGCCAAAACCTGCTCTCAGATCCTTCATTCATTTGAAGGTAAAAGTGGTTGATAACAGCTAAAAATAGTTATGATTTCCGCGGTGATAGGCATTTTAACAGAGATCAAATCCTTTAAGCTAAAAGGGCAGTGTTCTTGTGACATAATTACAGGCAGTGGTTCTCTGGAGACTGAGGACGCCTGCTCCAGCCTTGCCCCTCCCGTGGCTGCCTGCTGCTTTCCTGAAAAGGTCAATGCCTTTTCATGTTTTTATCCCAAGTGCTTGGCGTGGTGACCAGCATATTTGGCACTCAGTAATGAAGGAAGCTGTGGCCTGAGGAAAGTAAGTTGCAACAATAAAGATGCCCTAACACAGATGAATGGGAAGATGCTGGATTCGTTTTGAGCCAAAATGCCCATGGGGAGAGGCTAGGGAAAGCAAGAAGAGGAGATAACCTAGTGCCGTTGTTTGACCTCTCCGAGAAGCCCATATCCGTTCTGAGAGACTTCTGACAGTTCCGGTTATCTCTCAGATCTACAAGCCTGGTTTTACGTAGCAGCTCTGCTGCATTGCAATTTGTTGTTTTTGAGTTGTATGCAAATTGGGATAACGAGTAAAATGAGTCGTTTCCAAAAATATTTATCGAGCACCTATAATGAACCAGGAATGCTGCGAGACACTGTAGAGTTGCTGTCCTCATGCAGCGAACATCCTACCTAAAGAGTATGATGTGAAAGCATTAATTATGAAGTTCAGCGTTTAATCAGAGTCATATTGAGTGCTGCAAAGGAAAATTGCAGGGTACTAGGAAAGCATGGAATAGAGGGACACGACCTAACACAGAACATCAGGCAAAACTTCTCCGAGGGAAAAAAAAAAAGTCACTTAAGCTTATTCCTGAAGGATCAGTGGGAGTTAGCTAGGCAGAGAATTCATAAAAGGAGTGGTCATTCCTAATAAACGTTTAATCCTGAGAATTGTCTTGGTTCCATTTCTTGATGTTGCCTGGCTAGAAAACATGTTGAGGTCTTTGCAACAAGCTGCCTATTCATTCAATCAAGACTCTAAATTCAGACAAAAGAAAATATTGGCATAAAGAAAAGAATCATTTCCATAGATGTCAACAACTTCATGAGACGCACACGTGTGTACCGTGTGTCTCATCCATTGCTATTTTTCTGTGCTCTCACCTGGGTTGTTAGCATGAATGCCCATTGGACATGCCCCAGCAGCATTCTCTAGGCCAGGGGCTTTCAAATTCCAAAATGTCCACAGACTAGACTGTCTGTATGGCTCTATCCAGAAACTCTGGGTGGAAGAAAAGGAGTTAGGAAAAAAAGAAGTGAGTCAAGGAACAGAAAACCTCAGAGAAAGCCTGGTCTGTGTTAGCCTGGTCTGTCTGACCATCCCACCCTTCTTTTATTTAATATGGAGCCAATACTTCGTATGTCTGCAAAAAAGACATTCCCAGGCTCATCGTGCCATTTTATACATCATCTTCCCTTGTTCCTCTTCTTCAGCTAATGAAATGCTTGTTCCTAAAAACTCAGTTCTGGCATCTTAGCCTCTTCTCCCACTGCCCCAATCTAATTTAGATAACCCTCCTTTGTGCTCTCATAGCATGCTGCACTTTTATACCTTATCACAGCTATGGTCTAATACTTGACTTACTTATCTGACTTATCTACTTCTTGAGGGAGTAAGTTCCTTAAGGGCAAGACTCATGTTTTAATCATTTTCGTATCCCTAGTCTCTAGCAGAGTACTTAAAAATCCAGTGAATGAATTAATGTTCGTGTATGATAGTTACTTTTCCTTTCTTAGCCTCTGGAGAGATGTGGAGACCTAGATTTTGCATATCCGGTAAACAAGCCTGGATTTGTATGTAGGAAACTTTTGACCCGTGCCAGTCTGAAATTCTTCTTTTGTAGATAAGCCTGTTGTAGTTACCTTAACTGGGCTGGTCTCTGTAGCCTTTCTTTGAAAACATCTTAAGAACTGATAGACCAGTCCGGCTCACCAATATATCAGTTAAGAACAAGATTGGCTTTGATGTTCAGCACTGAGGAAATGGCATCATTTCGAAGCTAGAAGCAAGGAAAGAATACTGTGCCTAGCAGGATATTGCCAAATAGTAAGTACGTAAGTATTTATTTAATGAGAAAAGGAAAAGATACATTAAAACAGGAATAATTGAATGCATTATGAATACAGTACAATCCACAGGAATCCTCAAGCCATGAGTTAGAATAAGGGACTTATCCTTGGCAAAAATGACAAAGCCATCAAACATAAAATATAAAAGCTATTGGAGGGGTTCCTGGGTGGCTCAGTCAGTTAAGCGTCCGACTCTTGATTTCGGCTCTGGTCATGATCTCGGGGTCATGAGATCGAGCCAGTGATGGGCTTCATGCCCAGAGGGGAGTCTTCTTGACATTCTCTCTTTCCCTCTCCCTCTGCCCTTTCCCAAACTTGTGCACGTGTGCTCGCTCGCTCTCTCTCAAATAAATAGATAGAATATTTTAAAAATTATTAAAAAAATAAAAGCTATTGGAAGATCACGTTTTCCAACCAAACAAGATCCAAATATCATTCAAATAATGAAAAAGAAGAGTATGTAAAAAAAAGGGGGGCTAACCTGGAGGAGGCAAATGTTTGATATATGAGGAGAATGTATTCTAAACTCTAGAGAAATCCCCATACAATCCCCAATCTTTCTCCTCATCCCTCCCCACCACCTACAACTACCACTCTTACATGCACATGTCATGGGTGTCTTGTCTCCCTGTTTTCCTGAAATAATTTGATTTGGAAAAGAAGATGTTTAGAGATCACAGTAGGGGAAGAGAAAGTTTCCTCCAACTGAAATTCTCCTTCCTTCTCTGCCTATGATTCTTCAAGTAGGCATAATTAATTGCCACCTCTTCTATGAAAGACTTTTCTGATCTACGAGAGCACCCAGCTAGTTGCCCCCTCACTCTGCTCTCGCTCTACAGCTTACCTCTTCCCCTCCTTTGCAACTTATTTCACGATCTTTTATTATAGTTGCCTACATCTACCTATACCTGTCCTTCCTCGAGAATAGGAGCTTTGGAAGAGGGGTTGTTTCTCATTTATCTTCATACCCTCTCTCCCTCTCGAGCTCTTGCTCCATTCCTAACCTCGAGCCTGGCAAAAAGTAGGAATGCAGAAAATGTTTGTGGGATCAAGGAAGGGAAGAAGGAAAGAAGAAAAAAAAAAGGAAGGAAGTTTATTTCTGGAGAAAAGAGCCTTTGTCTTCTTTCCTCAAAATATTATCTCTTTCTAAAATCAGGGGCCCAGCCTGTTTTCTTCCCCTCGGCGTTAGGGTACGTGCCCTTGAACACCTTAGCTTGGCAAAGAGCCCAAATTCCATCTCCAATCAGCTGAGTCACTTTCAGTTTCTTTGTGGTTCATTCATGCTTTTCCCCTTCATTGACACATTAACATTTCATGGTGAGTAGGTCCTGTTCAGCTGGCAGCCCCTCTCAGCCCCCACACCTCTAAGCTGTCCTCACTTCACTAGTTCCCAATTGCCTGCCTCTTGGGGGGCTCTGTCATTGTCAGCATATAGCTAGAGGAGCTCTTGGTTTGCCATTGCCATACCTAAGTTTTCATAATTAACAACGCGAGGCCAATTCAGAATGAGAGCTCTCTGCTAGAGGAGATCTTCCCTTACGTGTTCTTCTCAAAAGCACCCAGGTCATTCTAAGAAAATGAGAGAAAAACAGTGAAAGAACTGGACAGGTCTAATATCTGCTTCGTTTGGTATCTTGTCAAAATCTCTCATTTTTTATTTTCCTCAAATACCTGTACAACTCTTATCTCCATGCCCTCTGCAACCGTGACTCCCAATGAGTTTCTATTTCGATCTTGTTTTGTACGTCAGCAATTTGTACCCTAACCTAAAAAATAGCAATAATCCGTGAGCAAATTAATAATTAAAAATCTAACATCTCTAAAGCATGGCATACAAGAGTTTCTGTTTATTGACTTTGAAAAGGAGATTGCACGCGTGCGTGCATGTGCGCGCACGCACACACACAAATATTTGTTACAAGCTTAGCATTTCAAGATTTACTTTGGCACCTTAGGCCCTTAGTAGGTGCTCAATAACTCCCTGCTGACACAGTGATTAGCTTTAGTAGCTCCCTGTTATTTCCAAAGACACAGCATTTTCTAGACTTTTCTGATCAACAGATGAAATGTAGCTTTTCTTAAAGCTGTGGAAATAGAATAATTCATATTGCGAGGTTATTTATTACCAGCCAGACCCTCATCTTGCTCTACAGGACTCTGATAATCACCTATTTCAGAAGCCATTAGCCTTCTGTGTGTTGCAAAGCACTCTTCACCGTAACGTGTCTATGCCTTTGTATTCTGGGGGAAGGAATGGCGTGCACTGAAGTAACAGACCTCTGTTGACCAAGTAGGAAAGTCTTTGATGCACAAATAGTACATTTAACTGCTTTTATTTGATAGTGTTGAAATTAAACAGTGTGTGGAATCCCTGCCCAGGTATGGAAACATATAAAACCTCTGAGGATATGTACATTAATTCAGATGCTTAAAATTATAGAAACACAGCCGTATAAGAAAAACATGCATTGAAAGAATGTAACAATCAGGGTTTAGGCACTTACAGAGGACTGCAGGAGCTGGATTTAACTTATTGATTTTAGAACCACCATGAAAAAAAAAGGCGAAATATTGCCTTTCCTGTTTTCAGATAATAATGACTGTTGTTGCAAATTATAAAATTTAATTAGCTATATAAATGCCAGAGGAACAAATAGTGTGCTATTGTCTTGATATCTTTCCAGAAATTAGTCTTTTAAAATAAATTTGCCATATTAATCATCTAAAAATATTTTTGATCACTGAATTAATAGTTTGCAGCCTGTTTTCAGGTACTCATTGCCATAGGTGATTGCTTCTTAATTACTACATGGGCTCTTTCTATTCACTCATATTAATTCATGTTTTCTGGCACAGTCCCAAAAGGCAGCCTTGCCCTATATCTTCTAATTACTTCTATAATTGAATTTGCCCACTTTTTCTAACCTATTTTTTAAACTGACTGTGTTTGTTCATGGTTTATTGTGTCTTTTTTGTGTCAGTTCTCTGCAAGCAGAATGTACATTGATTCTTTCCTCGTTTCTCATTAATTTTCAAGAGCTTTGCTGCATGTCTGTTTTCTCAGTCTGTCAGACCTATTGCTAGACCAAAAAAAAAAAAAAAAAACGGACTCTTATTATTAAAGGTTAGGTAAAATAGACTGAAGTTAATTAATTCATTAGTAACTCTGAGCCAATTACTGAAGCCTTCTCTTATTTATATACTTGTTAACAAGACAGAAATGAGAAAGGCCAATTACAGGCACATGTCCTTCAGAAGTTCAGCAAACCCAGAGCTTATGCATTGATTGACACCCCTCCAAAAAATCTTCAGTTTATATATTACGTGTGTGACATTGCATTTGAAAATGATTGGCTAACACTCTATTCCATTCTATTAATAAATTTTAAAGGATTTTGCCCCCACCCATAGAAATCTTGAATCTGCCTAATATTACTTAAATCTTCTAAAATCATCTCAAGGAGTATTGCTTAGCCTTAGCCATTACAAAAATAGAAGAACTTCGGCTTGTTTTCTGATTTCATTATTCTGCACCGTCCAAGCTACTAAGGTTTTGAGTCTTGAAGTGGGATAATTGACTAGCAGATCTTATATGCTAGAGATCTCATATGTTTTATCTGATTTTTATGGAATATGCCAAAACTTTACAAGGTGTGCAAAGACACTTTTCCCCTACATTTTTCCTGGTGACCCACAGAAAAAATTTTACCAGCTTCATCCCTACAAACTGCCTGCCCGGTACATACTCTATCCATTACCTCCCTTCCCCTGCCTCAGAAATATTTTGTTAATTTATCAGGGCTTTTGAGGGAAAGGGGCCGGTGATTGATTAGTTTCTGTACATCTGCATTCTCTACATATGTTGCTGTCAGCATGGAATCAACAAACCAACAGAGTCAATTGACACTAATGTCTCAATAGATTGGTCGTTGGACTGAATTAAAACTAATTTGAGTGTTTGGTTTTGGTTTTGGTTTTGGTTTCTTTTTTTAATCTCATGTGGAAACAGATTTCCACAGATAAGGGATGCCATAATACCGCCAGGGTCACACTGCTGCCTAATAGTTGAGGTTTTCCTCAGTCCCAAATGTATTCAAATGTAATCGATTATTTCATAGCCTAATAACGACCATCACAGCACCACAGAATGGGAAAGAACCTCAGCAGATGATTAGTCCAGGTCCATGATTCTTAGAAGACTAGAGGAAAACAGTTTAAAAATGTGCCCCGTACCTTAGTCGGGAAGCCTTTCTTAATACTTCTGCCATCTGAAGTTAACACCTGCTTGCTTCCGAATTTCTATGCTGTCTTATTTATAGCTATCTTATGGAACGTTTTACTTTCTACCCTGGATTATAATGACCTGTATCTTTCTCTCCGCTGAACTATTCCCTAATTGAAGAAATAAGTGTATTTTATACACTCTGGAGCCCCAGCAGTCCACCCAATGTCTGGCAAGTAGTCGGCCCTCCGTGAATATGTGGCACAAGAATTAAGGATGAGGAGTCCATAATCTCTCTTTCACGTGTTCAGTGTCTAACCTCCCTCACTATGTAGGCTCACTAAAGAATCTCATGCTTGAAATCAGTTAATGTATCTTAATTTTCTATGGTAACTGCAATAAATTGGTAACAAATGTTCCATTATTAATTCATTATGTAGGCTTCTCTGCTCCAAGATTAAAAATCTATACCAATTTTTCCTCAGATGAACTGTTTTTCATTCCTTTAATTACTACATGACTTTTTTTTTTTTTTAATGGCTTTATGTTTGTTACTTTGGGCCAAGACCACACAGGCCCTTGTTGCTCTTCCAATTCCATGTGCAGCACGGTCTCTGTATTTTCAGAAACACCTATGTGAAACACAAATTAGATTTCTTGGACTCCTTCACTCCTTAACTCATCAGTTCTTCATGCCCCTGCCTCAGTGAAGCTGGTTTTCCTTCAGCAAACTTGTGTATATTGCCCTGCCTTTCTTTCTTTTTACCCTCCCTCCTTCCCTCCCTCCCTCCATCTCTCCATCTCTCCCTTCCTTCCTCCTTTCTTTCCCTTTCTTTCTTTTCTTTTCTTTCTTTCTTTCTTTCTTTCTTTCTTTCTTTCTTTCTTTCTTTCTTTCTTTCTTTCTTTCTTTCTTTCTCCCTCTCTTCCTTTTTTTCTTCCTTCTTTTTTCCTCTTTATTCTTTGAAATAAGGTGCTTCATAGCTCCATCTTCTAATAACAGCACTTCGTATGTGTATAATGGTCTCCCATTATACAAGCTTTTTTCACAGATACCATCTCAGTTGCTTCTTATAGGCTAAGTACTATGCAGATGAAGAAACTAAAATTCAGAGAGATTACGTGGCTTGCCCAAGGCCACACAGCTAGTTACAATTTCAGTTTTTGAATTCTTGACTTGGTTTACCTATGAGAACAAAATCCAGAAGGCCCTCTTTTCTTATTTGATTCCTACCTTTTGTGTAAGGAAATTACCTAATGTACTCTCCCAGACAGCTGGGTGTAAGTCAGCTGAATGATTTTTTTCCAGTAATTATATAGGTCATTATAAAAAAGAAAATGTGACCTGGTACTTTCACGTGCATATGTCATCCTGAACATGCAGATTCTGATTCAGTACGTCTGAATTTCTAATGAGCTGTCAGGGATCTGGGAGCGGGGTGGTGCTGCCAGTCCATAGACCTCACTTGGAGTAGTCAGGTCTTAGTGGACAGAGTGAAGTTCTTGATTCGAGTCCTGGTTCTTCTGTTTACTAACTATGACCTCAGGCAAGCTACTTAGCCCTCGTGAGCCTCAGTTTTTTTCATCCTTAAAATGAGGATAATAATATGTATCTTACTCCCGGAAAACCAAGGAAATTAACTGTTAGTGAATGGGCCTACTTTCTCTCCACACTACTGTCTGATTCATCTTCCTAAGGTCTCCCTGCTCTCAGAGACTTTCTGGGGAGCCTCACTGCCTGGTGAATTATGTATCAATTCCTCCCCCTGAGCCTCAGACCTTCAGGACTATAGCCAATGTCACCTTTTAGCTTGATCTCTCCCTGCTTTCTACTCATACCTTACATGTATGGTATGTACATCAGATTTCCTACTTCCTCTTCTTGATTCACCTTTGTCCCACCCAACCCTCATCACATCTACAGAAATTCTATCCTTTCTCCAAGTCCCTTCTCCCATCTTTGCTGCTGTCCATCCCCCTCACTCCCAGCTCCTAATAGGTATGTCTCTCTGGCATTTGAATACTCACCATACTCCGTTTTTATCTTTGGATGGTTTCTTTTGTATTCTATCTTACATTCTAGTTATGTCCGTAATTAATGTCCTATCCCATCAGACTCAAGTTCCACGAGGATGGGGATCATATCACAATGGTAAGAGCATAGCTTTGGGGCACACAGACCTGGGCAGGTACCTCAGCTCTGCCATTTGTCGGGACAACCCGCCTAACCTGTCCAAGCCCCATTTTTCTCGTCTTAAAAGTAGGTGCTACCTAGCTTGCAGAGTTACTGGGAAGAAATGTTGTCTACAAAATACCTCACACAGTATCCAGCGCATAGTAAAGGCTCATGTCAGTGAAACTGAATAGATGAGAACTGACTCTGTAATCCCAGCACAACTCAGACATTCATTCTAGTGTGTGAGCAACTGGACCCAAGCCCAGGCTTCCAACCTGTGTGAGCATTTTCACATTTTCTTTGCCGGCTGTGGTTAGGTCAGTGTAAAGTCTTATCAGAATATTCCATATTCAGTCTTATTCAAACCAAACTACATTTGTTGATCTAACTGCAGTCGGTACAAAGTGATAATGAATGTTGGTTATATGTATGGTATGGTTAAAAAAAAAAAGGCATGTGGTTTTAGTTCAACTTGGGTTTGAATACAAGCTGCCACTCGCTAGCAGTTTCCCTGATCTCTCTGAACTATGACAATCTCGGAAGTTCGGATGTTTTCCATTTTCTTCTTTATATTTGTCTGTATTCTGAGGATTTTTAAAAATAAAGAGCATATTATTTCTGTAGCCCAGAGACAATAATAATATTCTCTTGAATGGCAGTGATAACTTTCAGTGCCCCAAATCTCCACTTTTATAAGTTGAATTCACATATATGTATATAAATTTTGCTCGACTGTTCCACGTTTTTGTGGATTTGAATATTTTATCTCAGTAATTGCTAAGGAGCCATAATTGCATTTCTTTTTTAATTCTTATCAACTAATTTTAAAAACTAAATAGATCAAGAACCTATATCATCATTCAGTTTAACCTTTTGGGGGACAAAGTAGTTTTTCTTAATAACTACAAGTTAAATGTTGTCAGTGTAGCCAAAGTTGACTCAATGCCTAGACACAGTGCAAGAGATGGATCCAAGTTGCATCTAAACTGAGGGCAGTCAAAGCCAAAATCACAGCTATAGTCAGTATGTTGTTTTGTTAATGTGGGTAAAGAGGGGTTTTAAAAGAAAAATAGAAAATGGAGCAAACCTTGTTTTAATCAGGGAGTATATGGAAAGAAAATTAAATGCCTATATTAAAACCTATTCTTTTAGACTACCAATAACATTTTCCCTTAGCCTCAAGAGACAGTCATAAAACAATGGCTCATAGTGCTTTTAGAACAGGAACTGAAGTTGTGTACTGTGCGTGTATGTATAGTCCTATGTAGGAGGAATGCAATGTTTAAAGCTGCTGTCGCCCCTTGGAAAAAAAAAAAAGGAACAAAATGGGATTCTGAGTCGAGTATGTATGCATTTTCTGTTTCTCTGTCTTGTGGGTCTTTATTGCTAAAAATATTTTTATGAAATTGTTCTTTGCTTCGTGTGGTCTTGTTTGCTCCTTCTCAAATCTCAAACCATGGCATAGTTACGAAACATCTTGAGTTATTAAAAGGAGAAATTGTATTTTGTTTGTGAACCGAAGAGCAGGCCAAGCAATGTCTTCAGAAACAAAGATTTTATTTTATATGAGAAAAAAAGTTATTTTTCATTATAAGCTACAATGAGGGATAGTTCTAGGACAAAGAGACAGAAATTGTCACTTGGAAACTATCATGTTGAAGCTGTCTACGAAGCTACAAATGAAGTAGAAATTGGTTTCTTTTTCTTGGCCCATTTGGCCAATGTAAAGCATCTTACTGGGTAATCAAATCTTGCAAAGCCACCTTCAGATTTTAGTTACCAATCTATAGCATATCAATGATTAATTTAACAAGAACAACAACAAAGAGATATTTAATTTTACTTCATGGAGCATAAACACAGACTGAGACATACTCTGTCAAATAGTTGAGAGCATGGGCTTCGAGTCAGACTAACCTGAGTGTGAGCCCTGGTGATCTTCAGCAACTTAACCTCATGAAGTCTGTTTCCTCATCTGTAATATGGGATTGTGCCATATTTCATTAGTTAAGATGCACATTCTTTCACATTTTAACATTAGAATGCATCTTACAACTGATGGAGTACCTTAGCAACATTATTTTTCTTTTACAACCTATGGCATCTGATAGTCAACTAAATAATTGATATATACTTCCTAGAATCATTTTGAGATACATATAAAATAATGATGTAAATAAAATCTTAGGCTCTAGGACCTGGCCCACAGAAAACTCAGTAAATAATACCCATTAAAATGTTGTGCCCTGTGATTCTTGTAAACTCTGGCATGTTCCTATCTTTTTACTCATAATTTGTGTTTGCCAAAACTAGAAGTTAACTTCTTCGCAAAATCCTTATATTGGAACAGTCTGCCTACTGAATTGTTCATCAAATTTCTTCTAATTTCTCTGGCAGCAAGATATTGACCCTAGGGTTTAAATCTGAAGCATGGTCAGAATAAGGGCTTGTGAAAGTCTGCAGTGATTTGTCACAGAATGAACAGAAGTGAGTAGTCCAGTGCTGAGCCCCCAGTAAGCACCACATAAGTGTTGCTGAGAGGGAGGGAGTAGCATGCATAGAGCAGTTAAAGAGCATAGGTTCTGGAGCCAGACTGGCTGGGTTCTAGGAGGTTCCGGAGCCAGATTGGCTGGTTCGAGTCTCGGCTCTTCGCCTTACAAGCTGTATAACGTCGGGCAAGTTACTTGATTTCTCTGTGGCCTCCATTTCCTTCTAGGGTGGTTGTGAAAATTAAAAGAGCAATGTCCATAGAAGGTGCCTTATGAGATTGCTATTATTATTGAAAATACACCCTTCTTGTGTTTAAGTTCCTTTTAAAAAAAGTCTGTTTTCTGATAACGAACAGGAATATTCCAGTCAATTTATTTTTCTAGCAGGCGATTGTTATAAGGCTGTTAGAGGCTTATACCGTATAAAACATATAACCTGCAGTGTCTTTTGAGGTATTTGTGATACCTCAAATAGCTGATAAAAACTTGCCTATCTAGCAGTAAACCCGTGACTAAAAACAAAGTATCACTTAAGTCTGAGGTTGCATGACTAAAAACAAAGTATCACTTAAGTCTGAGGTTGCTTCTAACAGCCTCTGGAGTGTCTGTATAATATTATCTTGTTATGGCTTAAAATGCACTATTACATAGGTCAGCCTGTATTCCCAAGAAAGGATCATTATGACTAGGAATTTTAGAGTGGGCTCCTTCTAACGTTTGTTCACTTGTAACCCATATTATTCCAATTTTTTTTAAAGTTGTGAACATGACTATTGTGCTTAGAACAGCTATGGCCATCAAGCATGTACATATCTCTAAGCATGAGACTAGGTGTAGCCTTTTACTTATTGATCAAACCTATTATATACAAAGAATCAACCCTGAAGTGAAATAAAGCTTACCGATAGTTAATCAGTATTTTTAAGGGGTAATTATTCACATGAATAATTGTAATCAGTATTATTTTTCCATAACCAAAGCATAGTTTTAGCTTTTCTCTTCTCTTTTTCACATTTTGTTCACTCTCTAATATCTATCATCAGTGTCAGTATCAAGAGACTATAGCACCGTGTGTGGGAATATTAGTGTCCCAACAACATAGCTCCAAAACCCAGTCTGTCACTGAACTAGCCCCCAAATCTCCAATCAGATTTGCTCTTGCTCATGTCATAAGTCTACGAAAAGCAGGGTGGTCCTCCTTTATCCTGCAGCTCTGCCATCTAATGCATGCCTTCCAAGGTCATCGTAGTAAGGAAAGCAGAACCTAGAGGGACTCTTAGGAGCCAGTCCTGGCAATGACTTATGTGGATCCCATCCAATTCCATTAGCTAAAACACCATCATCTGGCCCTAACCAAATTACAAGGGAGGCTGAGGAAATACCATTTTCCTACTTGCCCAGGAAGAGAAACTAGCGCGGCCAATACATAGCATTTTCTCTGCCACAGCTTCTTACTAGGTATATCACTTGGAGCAAGTTGTCTTCTCAGAGCCTCAGTATTTTTATTTGCAAAGTGGCAATAACAATACCTATCTTGCAGAGCTGCTATGAAGATAAATGAAGAAAGGAATGTAAAGCACTTAGCATATGGTAAGTACTTCGTGACATTGTTATGTTTTAGTACTGATAATCAATATTTTCCCCCTAAAACACACATACACGCGGGCACACACACACACACACACACACACACACGCACGCACACACACACAGACACGCACGCGCACACACAGACACGCACGCACACACACATACACATACATGACCCCCGAGGTATTAGCACCTGAGCTATCTGGCCCCCGCCAGCCTAGCTCTCTGCTGATCCTTTCATTCCTGCCCAGTCTATCAGGGGTGCAGGACTCCAGGCAGCTGAGACTCTTGGCCACAGGACTGACATCAGCATAAGCATCCATACTACAGGTGTGGGATGAGAGGAAAGCAAAGCCAGGGCACGACATTGAGAATGCGCTCTAGTTTCTCCAAAAGTTTTGGAGGGGAGGATTTTGAGGGGATGAATTCAAGGGGTGGAGGACAGAAGAGCAAACTCGGCAGTTGTGTGAACTTGTGCTTAAAGTAGACCCTAACTCCCAAATTAGCAGCTGCAAGAAAGGGGACAAACGAACACATATTGAGCACTTACAATGTAGCAGGCATCATGCTAGGGCTTTCACACAGGTGACCTCATTTAATTCTCACAGGAATCCTTAGGGAAGAATCACTAACCCCCGTTTCCAGTGCAGTTAAAGTACTCACTCAAGCTGACAGAGCTACTAAGTGACATGGCAGAAGTGGGTCTTCAAAGTCCTAGTGTAGTGCTCTTTGTACGACACCACCACTTCCCGTGATCCTGAATTGTGCTGATGACCAGTAGATCCCAGAGAAGAGACAGGAAGTATATCCTCCCTCAGAGGGGCAGGAAGTAGATCCATTTACCTCCTCAAGCAACCAGCCGACCCCCACCTCCCACATGACCAAAGCAGCTTAACTCACGGACAGCCTAGGGTACAATGTATTTTCAGTGGCCCCCTCCCAAACATACACGAATATATTCCTATCTGCTTGCAAATGTGTGAAATTAATTTCACTGATAGAGGCAATGAGCATGTAGGTGGGTCCCAATTAACATGGAGGATAGACTGGTTTTACTGAATTGGATGGAGAAAGCTGATCAGACCAAGGCCATGGCTCCTTGATTTCATAATCTGACAGCCTGGAAAATGAAAAATGTCCAGAAGTTTTGAACTCCCTATAGCCATGAAGGCCTGGAATATGGTGGGAACTCATCCCACAGAACAGTCCCATGAAATGAACCCTGAGTACCATGCCATAAAGTGCCCTCAGGGTATCCAAATATATCCAGAGAAACCAAGGGATTTGGGGCTTGGCATTTTATAGGAACAGTATTAAAACAGAACTACGTCTGCAGCAGCAGAACCGAAATGAATATAAGACTAGGTTTTTCTGATCTGTCAAAATAAATTTACTTGGAATTGTGAGCAACATAAACTCTGTAAGTTCCAGTCTCTGCCTCTGTTTCTAACACATGTTAGGATTCTACCTACTGATTTGGACAAGCATAAGAAATAGCTCCTGACCCAACATGCCCCTCATACTTGTAATATATTTTGGAACTTCTTTGTCATTTCTATGATATGGTGTTTTCCTTACCATTAATTGTCGTAGGTACTACTTAAAACAGGGTTTTCATGAATCCACGTCATACAATGTAGTGGTTAGTGGTTAAGCATATAAGCTCTAGAGCCAGAATAACCTTTGTGTGAAGTCAGGTTTCATCATGTACAAGCTGTTTGATGTTAGGTGAGTGACTCCTGTGTACCTCAGTTTCCTCATCTGCCAGATTCAGAGGTTAAGAGCACTACCTCATAAGTTTGTTTCAAGGATTAAATAACTTAATATATGTGAAGCGCTTAGCAAAGTGACTGACACATAGTAAGAGCCCAATTCTCTAGCAAGAACCTCAAGAATGATGGAAAGGGGCCCGTGGGGAAAAAAGGCCAAGCTCCAACCACTGTCACCATGCTGGGGGATGGAGAAGAGCTAACACAGAGCAGATAAAATTTCTCACTCGTCTGTGTCTCAACAGTGAGAAGCAAAGACCAGTACTTCTCAAACTTTCATGGGCTTATGAATCACCTGTAGATCTTGTTAAAATTTGGATTTTTTAAAAGGGGGGAGGGCCAGAGGGAGAGGGAGAGAGAATCTCAGGCAGACTCCCCATTCAGTACAGAGCCCAGTGCAGGGCTCAGATCTCATGACTCTGAGATCATGACCTGAGCTGAAACCAAGAGTAGGATGCTCAACCAACTGAGCCACCCAGGCGTGCCTAAAATATGGATTCTTACCCATAAGGTCCAAGGTGCAGCTTGGGAATCTGCATTTCTAATAGGTTTCCCAGGGACGCTGATGCTGCTGGCCTGCGGACCTCACCTTGAGGAACTAGGGTCTGGAGAACACCTAGTTCCTAAATGCTGCATAGGCTCTTTCTCTAGGAGGAGAAAACTCTCCAGGGATCTTTCCTTTTATCTAGCTTCTTTTGTCATTTTGGCCGTGGGTCATGGGCCAAGAAAATGTTTGAAAAGAAATATTGCTGCAGAGGAAAAAGGCACAGATATTCTACCTTGAATTACATAAAATATTTTTCATCCTTAAGCATTTAATGATTTTCCCCTCTTAGAATCCAAAACTGGCTTCTCCTTTATGCTCATTAATTACAAACTAAAGGATTGAGATGTTTTTTGAGGTAGGCAAAGTGTCTCCATCTGCTTTCCAAATAGGGATGGCATCAGCAAAACCAAGCATCCTCTTGCCAAATGATGACCTTTGCCAAGCAACCAGTCCTTTAATTCTAACCTCATGCACATTTCAAGGGAAATGTAAACCACATGTTTGTGTTCCACTGACACATAAATCATCGACATTTCTCCTAAAAAGATTTCCACTGGTTAAGGGGCTTTAAACTGCCCAGCAGGGTTTTGCTAAGACCAAAGTTGGACCTTCACAGACAGCCAGGCTAAATAGAATCCAATTTAAAAAGTCTAAATCCAATCAGAGGACCATTTTTGACCTTGCGATTTCACAGATTCAGGCAAAATTCATTTTTAAGCATATAATCAATTTCTTCACTATCTTAGATACCTCCTCATAGAAACTCAGCATAAGCAGAGAGTTGAACTTTGTGTGTGTGTGTGTGTGTGTGTGTGTTTTAAAAGCATATGGAGGAACAAAATCAACAAGCGTCATTTCTGCTCTTTTCCGAAGCCAGCAAAGACCTCAGGAAGAGTGATCTACATCCCACCGTCAAGTCACTTGTGGCAAATTCTTACTTCTGATTCCACCAGGATTAAACCTTAGGCTTTGTGGGTCATACCGCATATTCTTCTGCAAGGGCAATTGTCACAAAGTAGCACAAACTGGATGGCTTAAACAACAGAAATGTATTGTCTCACATCTCTGAAGGCTGAAAGTCTGAGACCCAGGTGTCTGCGGGCTTGGTTCCTTCCGAGTGCTGCAAGAATGGGTTCCATGCCTCTCTCCTGGCTTCTGGTGGTTTGCTGGCCATCTTTGGTGCTCCTTGGCTGCATCAGCCAGGCCTCTGCTTTCATCTTCCCATGGCGTTCTCCCTGTCGGCATGCCTTGTCCGAATTTCCCCTTTTTCTAAGGATACCAGCCATATTGGAATAGGGGCCGGCCTGCTCTTGTATGACTTCATCCTAACTTATCACATCCACCATGACCCTGCTTCCCCAACTAAGGTCACATTCTGAGGTATTAAGGTTTAGTTAGGACTTCAACATATGGTTTTGGGGGGATGAGGGGAGGACACGCTTCAACCTGTAACATACAGTGTCCATCCCAGCCTCTCAAGTCCGCCTCTGTAGTGCAGAAGCAGGCATAGAAAATACATAAACGGGCATGACTGTGTTAGGTAGGTACGAGAAAACTTTCCTCAGAAAAAGAGGCAGCAGGCCTGCAGGCTGTAGTTTGTAGATCCCTGTCTTTGAGTATCTCTGATCTGTTCTGAATATGAAAGAGAACAGGAAGAGATCTGGCGCTTGGCAAAAAAGAGGAGAAAAAATGTTGCCAGTTTGGGGAATACCTGCTGTATTCTTGTCACAGTAGTTTACATGTAGCTTTGATATGTCTCATGTTTATATTCAGATGTAATCTGAGCTAATATACACAGCTTCAATTCAGGGAACTGATATAAATTTTACCATTGGTGACTCTAGCTCTCATGACACATTTTGTCTTTGGGATGTTACTGAGTTCTAGAATGACAGAGAAACAGACTTTTCTGTTTGGCATGAGGGCGCATGCTTTTGATTTTTAGTATGAATGTGTCCAAAACATTAATAATTATTTATGATTTTTAATCCCTTTAGAAACATGTGTGTATTTATCCTCATAAATACATATGTATATTTATTTTTATATAATTAATATTTCTAGAGGTACTGTATTAGGTTGTGTACAATGACTCCCGAACAAGACACAAACATTGGCTCCAAGAATTTCCTCTGTCCTAAACGATATACACAAAGGAAATAGATAATACAGTAACACATTCAAACATCATCCCGAGATTTCCATATATACCCGCCATGTAGGGGAATTGCTTTGTCCTGCTTGGGTCCATATACATGCATAGGCATGTGAATCTTGCATCTTCCCTTATGGAAGCTTAAATGGAAACAAATTAGAGAGTTCTGTATAGGGTCATAGATGTAAAAGTGCTTAAAAAAGCTTTCACAGAAGTCTTAAAAGTTGACTGTGCAGTAAAGAAAAGAATTCAATCAGGCACATACTATACATTTTGCAAAAGTAGTGAAGGCCATGCTCCCACTTATATTAAAACATAGATGGGGCTTATTAATGTCCTTTTATATTAAAACCCTAGGCCTCCGGAAAACCCTGGAACTCTTCCTCCACATGGTTATAAAGGTGGCCAGAGTCAGAGGCCAGAATCTGCTTTAAATTTTGGGAAACAGATGTACAAGTAGTGAGTGGCCTTATTGAGGATGAAATGAACCCACTCACAGGTTTCAGTATTGGATGTTAGCGGTTCATTCATCTTCAGCAGAGATGCCTCACGGAATCACTTACTTGGAGTGCCCCAAAATTGGCCTTGTATTTAGGATCTGAAAGAAAATACCCGCGGGATTGTACCAATTATAAAATAGGTCAAATTTGGGGGCCAAAAAAGTGGACCATCAGCCTTTAATCAGGTTTGTTACTTAAAAGGTTTTCAGTTCAGACAGAGATTTTCAGAGAAAGTATCAGCTATGATGATACGTATATAAAATTGCTATCTGACCTGAAATGTCAGAAGTATGTGGCCTTAATAATTTTAACCATTTTTAGACCCAAAGAAAAATTTTTAAATCATAATTAAAAGACGATCTTTGTCTTCTAATTATGGAAACACCACCACCACCATTTCCTGACTGCTACACCCAAGACCTTCAATAATACAAGCCAAAATCTGCCTTTTCATATACAGTTTTGATTTCATAACCACATATAATTGATTTTATATTGCCTGAAATAAGATTTGAGCTCAAGGAATGAAACTAGAATTTATTTCACAAGCAAAACAATAGAGCCTCCCCCCAATTTTTTTTTAATCTGGAAATTCTTTTAATTTCTTGGATTCTTTGGTCTATAGCTGAAAAGCCACTGTCTCATTCTGAGATTCTTCTACACATTTGTTTGGATATGGGTCAACTTCTCCCTTTTCCTTCTACTTTTCCTAAAATGAAGGGAAGAGCCTTCAGTCTTCCCACAGAACTAGAAAAAGAGGACAGAAGTAAATGGCTTTTTTTCTTCTCAACACTTTGTGAACTTTAACTAAGAAATGGAGCACTACAGCATGTCAATGCAGAGTAATGATAATATTAATAATGATGGTGATGAAGATGATCATGATGAATTAGACAGTATAATTCTCCTCTTATTCTAAGTGTGAAAACTGAAGCAAAATGATGAAGTGCTTTTCCCAAGATCAGTGGCTCCACAATTAGAACTTGGGCCTTTCCTCTCTTCACACCTCTTCTTCAGAGGAGAACAAATATCACTAATGTTCATCCTCACCGGGAGAAAACCATACTGGCCCATTCAATGGCCAATTAGAATAAATTGTAAATTAGGACAAATATGATAGGTAATACAAAAATCAAAAGCTCTCTAAAGAAAAGGAACAAAAAACCTGAATAAATAAGCTTAACGGTCCATTGTTTGTGGGGGAAATGATGAAATTATCATCAAAATATTCTATGAATTGAGAATGACGATAAATTTTTATGTGGGGGAAAAAGATCTACCTAGAAAAGTAAGACTCTTACAGGACAGGTATTAGTTTTTATAAAAGGGGCATTCGTCTGTGTCTGATGAGATAAAAATATGCTTTGTGTGAATTTTAGTACACTGGGCAATTAAGATTCTTTATCGTGACCCATATTTAAGGGAATGTTTGTGCCTGTGCTAAGCATTTGGACATTAAAACCATGTCTGCACAGGAAAATGTTCTAATTATCCCAGAATCAGCCCCACAGAGTCTGAGTCATTCAGGTGAAAACACCTTTTTCTTTAAGAGCAATTTTAGGGACGCAGGTTAACAGTGAATACTATAATGCTTCGTTTGGCCTGTGAAAAAATAAGCGTAGTCTAAATATCAATCTGCCGATGGCAAGCCTGTGGTAAAACAATGTGCCAGTCTGCTTCCCTCGTCAAAATTCTGGGTGAGGTGGTGTTTCCACATTCAGGGACATTAGCCCAGCAATGCAAGAAAAAAAAAAATCTTCCTTTGGACAGTGCATCTTTCAGACATTCCCTTCTTTTATTGATTTGTTTTCTCCTGTCCCTTCTCTCCTTCTTTTGTTTCCTTATCATAGCTTCAGGTTATTACGTGCAAAGTATTGATGGGAATGGATGGTTTGGGTCGATGGAGAGCTAATGCATCCCTAATCCCACTATTGTTACAGAGTTATGCTTTACTCTGGTCTCTGATGGGGGAAAAGGTGCAAAGCTGTTGATCCTAGTTTTATTTGTCACAAACCCATCCATCAATCAAGCGCAAGCACGTCTGAATGCTGAATGACATGTGGGTCTCAGCTGAAAAAATTCGATAACACTGTATTGTCAGGTCCCTCACTCTTTTTTTGATAAGAAATACATTTGACTGAAATAGATAAGCATGCAACTACTAAAGACTTGAAGAGAGAAAGTGACATATTGGCACCAAAGGTTATATATCTTTGGTATTAATGATACTTATGAGTAAATAAAATGGGAGGGGGAGCTGCAGTTGGAGACACACAACATCCCTAAGGCTTGGCTATGTCTAAGTATCGACGCTCTACTACTATTCAGATTTTCAAATATTAATCTGACCGTATTTCACAGTCGACTACCCTGGTTAAAATGCAAACAAATATGCAATTGGTGAAGGTGGCCGGGTGCAGGGAATCAAATACCACTTGTTTACAGCGCTCTGAACAATACAGACAGATCCCTTTTTGTTATGGACGGTAGGTAAATCCCATGGAATATTTTTATGTATGTATGAACTCCTAAGTTCACAACTGTCTCCTCTTGTGAGTGAAAGCATCTGGGGGGGGAGGGGAAGCTTTAATTATCTTAAACTGGAAATATATATGTGTGTCATTTTAATAGTGACTTAACTTATAATTATAGTCTCAAAAATGGTTTCCGTGTGTCCCTTTTATTCTAGTTACTAAATTAGGTTCTCTAATACATTATGAAAGCCTGTCTTTTCAGTTATATACAATTTTCTATTCATGGTTATCTCAAGATAATTGCATTTGGAAATAGCTAAAACATTAAAAACAACACCAGTATAATATAATTTTAGGGGCAAAATTAATCAACAAATCAGAACATTTTAAAAACCATTTTATTTTCTTGTCATAACATTTTAGCGAAGACAAGATTTTTTTTTAAATGACCTAAAAAAGCCCATCCAGAAAGATAACAAAAAGACAGTCCTGATTTAGAGGGCACTAAGATGAATGTTTTGTAGCCTTAAGTATCACCATGTTATGAAAGTAAGCCATTTTTTCTCTGCTCACTGACTGGGGGCTAGACAACTGCAAAAAATCAATGTGGGAGTGCTTTAGATTTGTGGGGTAAATTACATGTGCTTGGCCGCTCCATTGTATCTGCCCTATATTCTATACAAGATACTTTAGATGGAACCGTCACATAATTCATATACTTTATATTGATTTTTATAGATTTAACAGAACTTGAATTGAACTCCGTAATAAAGCAAGAAGAGAAACTGTATCTCCTTCAAATCTCTAATACCTCAATTATTCTTGAAATTAACTAAGTATTAGCTCCCAATTCTGAATTCATGGGAAGAGACAAAAAACCCTGATTCCTAATTCTCCCCTTCTGTGTTGTTTCCCTTATTTACATTTTATCATTACTTCCTTACATCTTTAAAAGCATGTTAATTCCTAAAGAGTTCCAAGGAGGGCCCATGAGTTGGCAGTGGGAGCCAATCGAACCTTGCAAAGTTGCTAGAAGTTCCGAACAGAGACCTGTCTGTTGACTGTTCTTTGGGGTTTCTAACTTGCTTTAGTTTGGCCTCGCTTTGCAGTGATTTTAGGCTGATGTGAATTCTGATGCCATTTAAATAAAGTATCTGAAGATACCCTAAGGGTTTGAGCAAGGGTTCAGGAAGCCTGTGGTTATCCTAAGGGCAGCCTCTCCCAGCCAGACACTACCTATAAGGCTCCAAACAATCCCAGTGGAGAGAAGCAATTCAACCCCTATGCAGATAAATACTATGAGGTTGTTCCCATCAACTCTGGATATCCAGGTCTTAGGCTCTAGCCAGAACTATAACCCAGTCTCCACATAGCCTTAGAATAAGAATTTGTTGAATCGGGAGTGGGTTACTTCCAGAGTGAGTCTCCGGGAAGAATACAGACTTTGTGATTTTACTCAGGATAAGAAACGACAGCAACATCAAAAATACAAGGAACCATCCTTGGAATGTGGTGGTATTAGGGCTCCTCTCATCCAGAGATGTCTTGGGGAGAAGGATGAAATGTGGGCTAAAGGGATTCATGTTCTCGTGGCATTTCAAAACTATTTTTGAAGTATTTTAGAAAACATAGAATATTATAGACAAGAAAAGGAAATCATTCATAAGGCCATCACCTGCGAGTGACATTTGTTGCTTTTCTACAATAGAGGGTATGTGACACAGTGAAATATTGAGAAACAGATTATTGATCTCATGGGAATGTTTTTAATGTGGCTAATTCCTTATTAATAATCGAACTCTGAACTTCCTCTGATTTAAAAAATCATTAAGAGAAGATCTATTATTTAGAAGTGACTTGGAACCTCTTTTTTTCCCATAAATGAATATAAAGATAAATAACATCTTTTTTTCCCATGTGGTTTTGAACTCTACTTTCCCAGTGGTGAAAGGGTCTAGAAATAACTCTTTCCCAATGACTATGAGATAAAGTTTTGTTAGCACTACTTAGCACAACTCTCTCTCTCAGTCTTTCTCTTTCTATAAAAACATTTGACCTTTAGAACATTTATTATCATAAAAAAGTATTTTCAATCAAACCTTTTTATAAATGAGAAAAAAATAAAATTAAGGAAACAGACATGTATAAGATCTAAAACTCTAGGGGCGCCTGCGTGGCTCAGTCGTTAAGCATCTGCCTTTGGCTCGGGTCATGATCCCAGGGTCCTGGGATCAAGCCCCACATAGAGCCCCACATCGGGCTCCCTGCTCCACGGGAAGCTTGCTTCTCCCTCTCCCACTCCCCCTGCTTGTGTTCCCTCTCTTGCTGTGTCTCTCTCTGTCAAATAAATAAAACCTTTAAATATATATGTATATATAACCTTATTAAAGAATATGAAACAAGATTTGAAAAAAAAATGGAAAGATACCATTTTTTCTGATTGAGAAGACTCAGTATGATAAACCAATTCTTTCCAAGTAAATGTAATACAAACAAAATAAAAACCCTAATACCATTTTTAACCATATAGACTAATTCTCAAGTTTATCTGGAAGAATACATATATTATCATAACCTGAAAAAGTAGAGAAAAAAAATTGAGAAAGGACTTTTTTCTGCCAGGTGGCAAAGTATGTTGTAAAGCTTCAGTAATTAAACAGTGTGTGTTCTGGGAATTCGTATCACCTGGGTCCCCTGTTCTGATGATGTTCACTTTTAAATTGTTGTGTCCTAGAGCCTAAAGCACTCTTCAAACCTCAAGGGGGAGAGAATAAATCAGTAGCAGCAATGAGAGACCTTTTCTTCCTACCAGGCTTCCTTAGATTTGACTCCTGGCAAAGGACGGAAGGGGAAGTGACAGCTATCATGGGGGCACATAAAGAAGGGAGAAATTTTTTTTTAAGATTTTATTTATTTATTTGACAGAAAGAGAGAGTGAGAGAGAGCAGGAACACAAGCAGGGGGAGTGGGAGAGGGAGAAGCAGGCTTCCTGCAGAGCAGGGAGCCCGATGTGGGAGTCGATCCCAAGACCCTGGGATCATGACCTGAGCTGCAGGCAGACGCTTAACGACTAAGCCACCCAGGCGCCCAAGAACTGAGAAATTTGATGCACTATCTATTCTCCCATCTTAAAGAGGGGTAAAATTCATTTCGAAAGGGCACATGGGCAAATATTTTATACTATCCCCAACCCCCATCCCCATTGTATTAGTCAAAATTAGAGTAGCTGTGCCTTTAAATAGTTTAAAACTCCTCCCCCCAATAGTTGTTTTTTTTTGTTTTTTGTTTTTTTTAACTAACACCTTTCAGGGCGCCTGGGTGGCTCAGTTGTTAAGCATCTGCCTTCGGCTCAGGTCATGATTCCAGGGTCCTGGGATCGAGCCCCACGTCGGGCTCCCTGCTCGGCGGGAAGCCTGCTTCTCCCTCTCTCGCTTCCCCCGGCTTGGGTTCCCTCTCTCGCTGTGTCTCTCTCTGTCAAATAAATAAAATATAAATCCTTTTAAAAAAAAAAAACTAACACCTTTGTAGAAAAGAAGACAACCCTACCCCAAAGCTCACTCAAGATTTTTGGAGCTGATCATAGGAAAAAAAGAAAAAAGAAAAAAGGAATTGTCTTATATGATTTGAAAAAGTAGAAACTGTCACATGGATTTTAGGCCTGGCCCTGGTTCACGGATTTCCCAAATTCTACCAAAACAGTGAGATGTTAGTAAAGCAGACAAAGCAGTAGAATAGAAATAGAGCCTGGAAACAGACTCTGGGAATTTGGTATTGATAAAAGTGAGATTTTAAATAAACAGTGGTGCTCTCAAATACTACTGGTATAAATGTAGAATTGGTAAGCCAATTTAGAAGTCGATTTTGTGGTGTCTGTTGAAATGAAAGACATGCAGAGCCCATGACCCAACCAATTCCACTTCTCCGTATCTCCCTGAGAAACACGGCCACGTGCACATAACAAGACACATACAAGGATGCAGCACTAGTTGAATAGTAAAAAATGGAAAATTGTAAATGCCCATCAACAGGGGACTGGCTAAATAAACTATTCGGGAATCACACTATCTATATGATGCATTAGTAGGAAAGGATGAGGTAGATCTCTCTGTACAGGAGGAAAAAGATCTCCAAAACATGCTGTTGAGTGGGGGGAGAAAAGGAGCAAGTTTCAGAATATTACTACACAAGCTTTTGTACGCTGAGTTATATGTACTTCATATATACACCAATCACCATGAAAACAAATCACATAAATTTTCATTCATCTTTATCTCAAACCATACACAAATATATATTTCTTATGGATTAACAACTTAGATGTGACTTGTTTTTGGACTATATAAAATTACTAAAAGGAATTATATGAGGATATTTATTTAACCTTTATGTTAAGGTTAAATAAAGGCCAGAAATTATAAAGGATATTTCTGACAGCTTTAATTTTATGACACAATAACAGCAACAAACTTCTGTATAGCAAATACCACCAAGAAAAATTAAAAGAAAAAAATGTCAAAGGGTGTTTAAGTGGCTACAGCATCTCTCAGGGAAACATCCATCAATATGTACACTTAAGACGCACATTCTCTGTTTACCCCCGAGTTGATGCCAAGGAAATAATTGTACACACTGTCAGTTATGTGTGTAAAAGGATGTTCAGTGCAGTATTTTGTGTTCATAACAGCACATAGACAGGGGCAGCCAGTGAATGTCCATCGATAAGGAAATGATTCAGTAGATTATGGTGCTCCATCTGATGGAATACTATACAGCTGTTAAGTTGGATATTGGCATTAACCTTTATTGAGTTCCAATGGCAAAACTCTGAGTTAAATACATTATCTCACTCAATCTTTCCAGCAGTGCTTCGAGGTAAGTATGATTAGAATTCTTATTTTAAAGATGATAGGGCTGAGGAGCACTTGAGTGGCTCAGCTGGTTAAGCGTCGGACTCCTGGTTTCAGCCCAGGTCGTGATCTCAGGGTCGTGAGATCCAGCCCTGGGTCTGGCTCTGTGCTCAGTGTGGAGTCTGCTTGAGATTTTCTCTCTCTCCCTCTGCCCCTCCCCTGCTAAATAAATAAATAAAATCTTCTTTAAAAAGATTATTGTTCTAGCAAAGATAATTATTGAAACAGCAGTGTTTTCAGACTTCCTGTGATTTTGCCTGGAGAATACCTTCCCGTTGGTAGGTGCTGTATAAGTTAGAATATGAAAAGGCAACTAGGCTTTTTCATTGGTTAAAAAAAATCTGATATACAAGTGGAGAAATGAAAATTATCTTTTTCTATTGTCTAATTACCTTGAAGTTCGGGTACTGTTTTAAAGAATATTGGAATGACAGTTTTTGGCCAGGCTAACTAACATGAATTGTGGGTTTCTTGACACAAAGGATAAACAAAGCAAGTTACTTTAAACCTATTGTCTCCGTTTTTCCAAAACCGTCATCTGAGATCAGACACACTTTTTTTTCTAGGCAATGTGCTGATCTAGGGGTCCCTAGTCCAGTGGGCTGAGCCTGCCAGATCAGTACAATGGAATCTGCACTTGTCACTTCCTGGGGTGTAGTTCCTGAGACAAAATCACCATCAAACTTGAACCCTCAACCCAACCGTGATCCTATTAAACACCCCTGCCACTATTTCTCTTCTATCTTTTTCCTTTTCTTTTCTTTCTTTCCTTTTCCTTTCCTTTCTTTCTTTTCTTTTTCTTTCTTTTTCTTTCTTTCTTTCTCTTTCTTTTTTTCTTTCTTTCTTTCTTTCTTTTCTTTCTTTCTTTCCTTTCTTTCTTTCTTTCCTCTCTCTCTCTCTCTCTTTCTTTCTTTCTTCCTTTCTTTCTTTTTAGTGAAATCAGGTTAAAATGAGCATCAGGAGGAAAACTTGAAGGCACTCTAGCAAGATAATACGGTTCTACACTCTCAATTGGTGGATGTATTAAACGGGACCTGAAGTGTCTACCCCATCCCCTTAATCCTATAGCTAGAATCAAAGCTAGAACTGCAACGTAGGCCTCCTGACTCCTCCTGACACTGTTTTTGGACAACACCAAGTAGCATTGATCGGGGGCGGGGTGGGGGGGGGCGGGTGTATGATATACAGGTTTTGCCTTAGGCGTAGTGTCGGTTGGAGGTGAGGGTAAGGTGAAGAGACAGGGATGTGGGCTGATTGTAGACACATAACCTTTAACAGTGAAAGCAGTCAGAGCCACTTTCTTTTCACTTAACCACATTTTCCTGAGGATGACAAGCCAACAGTCCCCATGCTGTAGATTCCAAAATGCCATACCCTACGGAAGGCTTGTGTCCACTAGTGAAAGGCAAGAACTGGGAGAAAAAGAACAATAGATGTTTTCTCTCTCCCTCTCATTTGCCATTTGATTGAAAGATGTATCTAAATTGGATTGAGACATACATAGCCCCTTTCCAGTATGATTTGAGAAAAACAGTCCTCCCATTCCTAAACTATGTCCTCTAGTGACTTGCTGAAGTGTTTGATATACCCACATTAAAGAGTCATTCCTTTGGGACAAAGAATTATTAATGTATTCTGTATTGAGGAAATATTTATTAAGAAATTATGTGCCAAACACTGTACGTGGTGCTTGCTTTCTTCCCTCCCCCAAAAAGGTGATGAATGAATAATAAACAGTCTCTATCCTTAAGGCTCTTAAAATCTAGATGGGGATCAGACAAGACACAAGATATAATTTACATTAACAATGATGTGTTAGCACATGGTTAGGATGTTTGTCAAGCTTTCAGGACACCTGAAGGCAAATGGCAGGCAAAGCAGGAAATGAAAAAAGTAAAGTAAGACAAACCAAGCAGCAGGCAGGGCTATGATGGGCCCCAGAGCTGGAGAAAAGTGGTAAGAGATGAAGACAGAGAGTAAACACAAGCTGGGCATGAGAGGCCCTCTTCATCCTGAGGAGGAGAGTCATTGGCAGGGAAGGGGGGGGAGAAGATGATATATAATATATCATATTTATGTTCACATATCATAATAAAGAGAAGAATGCATAGGTCATTAACAGTCATTAACATATATGAAGATTTTGTTCCAGAAAATAAGCAGAATTCAGGAATGAACCTCAGAATTATATTCTTGCTCTAAAACTGTGGGAAACCAAAGTTTTAAAATCTTACCAGAATTTGTAATCTAATTAGGAAGTCAAAAACCTTTGCACATAAAAATACGGAGTCCATGTGTTAACCTGTAGGGTGGGGATTTCTATGCAGTAGTGGTTCAGGGCAAGGCATGCTCCAAAGGAGATTGAAACAGCCCCACAAGGCCTTCTGAAGGGAAGAGACAAGACTTGCTGGGGAGAGGAGAACAAGTATCAGGGCGGCGGCGGGGAGGGGGGAGTTTGTGCTCATAATCAACAAAAGCTAGTGACATTAATTCAAGAAACATTCGCCAAGCCCTGAGTCAGATGGCTGTAGGATGAATAGGTAGAAATGACCCGTCCTCAAGGGCCTTCAGTTTAGTTCTATGGTGGGAAAAGAAAGGCTACTGGTCTGGTTGGAATAGAAGCTTTGCTGAAGGGGTGATTTAGGGCAGGGGACCATATGTATGTCTGTGTGTCTGTGTGTGTGTCGGGGGAAGGACATACAGTTTGTAAGTTCTTGTGCACATAGATGGATAAAGACCAGTGAGAACTCTGAAGCAAACTTGATCATTTCAGTGTATCCTGTGATCTGAGCAAACACACACACACACACACACACACACACACACACACACACACACACACATATGCACAATCTCTGCACATGCATATTTAATGCCTACTGACCGCAGGGTGCCCTAGGAGACGACACAAGTGCCCTTGGATGAAAGATTCACTATAGAATACTTCATTACATTGTGTATTTTAGCCAGAGCTGCCTTTCTAAGACTTTATTGCTAAAAATACAACCCACATGAGCACCCTCCTTTACTGTGAACCAATAAGCTTGAAAAAAGATGGCTTTGGTTTGTGTATCATTTAGTTGAAGGATTTTTGTATGGAAAAAGTAGATGTGAAGGTCATAGCAGGCATCCTGGACCTTGACTTAAAGCAAAAAAAAAAAAAAAGTGGGTTTTACTTAGCCATTATCTATTCATTATATTAAACGTATAATGTACCGAAAAATATGAGGAAAAAATCATCCATAGTTGAACACAGCTAACATTTAATGTAATTCCTTTTAATTGTGTATACTCAAGTGAGTATTTCCTTAAACCTGAGCATGCTGTCTATTAGCAGATACCTTTAGGTGCTCACTCGGACCACAAAGCCCAAGTGACTAGTTTAACTAACCCAGTTTTCTGGCCTGCTGACCTACGGTTTTGAGTTTATGTTCAGGGTAATATAGATTTCAGGTTTTGAGCTACAAGGAATCTCAGGGGTTAACTTCACTGCCCTTAGAACAGTGGTTCTCAAAGTGTGAACCTCAGACCAGAAGCTTTGGTTTCACCTGTGAGCTGGTTAGAAATGCAGAATCATAGGTCCACTCCCACCTGCTGCATATGAATCTCTGAGGAAAGGGCCCAGGAAAGGGTGCCTTAACATGCTCTCCAGATCACTCCCATGTACATTCAAGTTTGAGAACCAGGGCTGGAAACACATAGCTAGCTAGTAGTAGTCACAAATCCTCAGCAAGACCTAGGGAAAACATGTTTGACGGTGCCTCACGTGACTCACACACTGACTAGCACAGACTAAGTGCTGAAAACTGCTTGTTGACTGAAAGAACTGTCTCCTAAATTCTCCCACATCTCTAACCCTTTTCCCATACTCTTTTTAACAGATACCGCCTAAATTTGCCCTTGAAGCAAACATTTCTTTTATTTCCCTGAAATTCCCTTTTTTCCCTACAAAAAAACTAAGTACCACAGAGTTTTCTTGTTAACTTTCCTTGAGCCAGGACCTTACTACCAAAGTGGGAGCAGCAGACCAGCAGCAGGGGCATCAACTATCATCTTGTTAGAAATGTAAGAATGGCAGGCCCCACCCCAGACCTACCAGTAGTGTAACAAGATCCCCAGGTGATACATTTACACATTGACTTTTGAGAAGCAATATTCTAGGGAGCCAGTGGCTACTCTTAATACTGTTTAGGTGAGTTTTGTAATAAGTACATTTCAGTATTAACTCTGTATGACACTCATTTAACTCATTCATTCAGCAAGTGTTTCTTAAGCACCTACTGTGTGCAGGATAGGTAGAAAATACAAAATGAAGCCGTGGTCTCAGATTCCTTGAGGAAATCTCAATAGCTACAGTACCAAGCAGGATATGGTAACAGTTTGTTCAGTTTTCTGAGGTCTCCCTTCTTTTTTTTTTTTTAAGATTTGTTTATTATAGAGAACATGCACACATGAATGGGGTGCCGGGGAGGGGGGCAGAGGAAGAGGGAGAGGGAGAGAAACTCAAGCAGTGAGCATGGAGCCCGACATGGGGCTTGACCCCACCACCCCAAGCTCATGACCTGAGCCAAAATCAAGAGTCAGACATTCAACCGACTGGACCACCCAGGTGCCCTACTGAGATCCCCCCTCTGAAGACATTGCAGAATACAGTAGAAAGACCCCCCCCTTTGAAAACAGAGAGGCCTGAGTTCAAATCCAGCCAGGTGATCTTGGGAGTGTTACTGAGACTCTCTGAAGTCATTTTCCTCATCTACAAAAGAACCTAATACCTGTGTTTCAGGGTTGTTCAGAGGAGTGCATGTGCAGCTCCTACAACAATGTCTGGCACACAGGGGGCACTCAACAGTGGTATTGTTGCTGTTCTTGTTTCCAAGATTCCCTGTGACCTGTAACCTATCTCCCTTGACTCAGGAACACAGCAGGAGCTATTTGAATATGACCACACTTGGGAGTGGCTGGATCTGGCCTAACAAAGTCAAGATCTTCATCATCATCCTGTAGCACTTTCTTCATATTTCAGTCTTAATGGTACATGAAACCTGAAAATTATGTGCATTTCTGTTAAAGTCACTTATTGATCTACACAAAACAAGATAACATCAAGTTAATTTATGCTTATACAATAGTAGAGATCTGGTTATTTTGAAATAGTTTGAATCTGGGCTGAATAAGTGAGTTTTCATTAGGATGATTGGTATCGTGCACACATGGTTTCCATTCCTCCCATCCTATCTAAACCAATTTGAACCTGAGCTCATCTCCTGTCTGGTAATGCTAGAAGCCATCAGGCCACGGAACTTGGAATAAACTTTCCTCTCCTCTCCCCCCTTCCTCCTCCTCCTTTACCCCCTCCTTCTCTCCCTTGCTTTTTCTCCCTCTCAAAGCTACTGAATTTTTCATTCACTTTCCTTAAGAACAAGACTTTCCTTGATGTCTTACAGAAATTATAAAGCAGTCAAAATACTGGTTCAAATGGTGGTGGTCTAGTGCCTATCTCATGGTCCTTAAGAGGGCTCATAATCTGTACGGGAAAGATGTTTAAATGTTAAAGACTAATAAAACAGTGTTGTACCTCTAAAGAAAATAGAGCAAATAGGGGCGCCTGGGTGGTTCAGTTGGTTAAGCATCTGCCTTCGGCTCAGGTCATGATCCTGGAATCCCGGGATTGAGCCCCACATCGGGTTCCCTGCTCAGCAGGGAGTCTGCTTCTCCCTCTGCCCCTCCCCCCACTCATGTTCTCTTTCTTGCTCACACACACTCTCTCTCAAATAAATAAATAAAACCTTAAGAAAAAGAAAGAAAGAAAAGAAAGCAAATGTCTCATGGCCCAAAAGATTCTAAGGAGCAAGAGGGAAAGGAAAAAATCTTGACAATTACTCTTGAATACCACGGTCTTAAAACACAAAGTGTCTCATCCTCCAATAGACAGACCACACAGAGGGAGCCCACATAATCAGAATTGGCATGAAGTTACCTTATCACTTCTAACTCTTTTAACAATTAAAAGGGGCATTTTAATAAGTATTAATTATATACAATTATAATAATCATTAATCCAAGATGGTCCTGGGAAACAGGGATGTATAGTCATCCCTACCTAAAGACAAGCAAGGACAAGATTTGGAGCAGAGATAGCGGTAAGTAAGGAGATACGGACAAATGTTATTTTTCTGCGTTTAACAATGTTTGATGAGATAAGCATATTTATAAAATCTCTTTACTGGGTTATAGCTTGATAGGATTTCGACAAACTGCTTCAAAACCTATCTCATCTCACTAATTCGGCAAACTCAGCTATATGGAACATAGCCTGGAACTGAGTCTCTGAGTGGCAAAGCACATCCATTCATGTGCCTAAGAAGACACAAAAGAGAAGCCTCTTAAACCTTCCCTCAAAGCTGACTGAATCTTCCTTGAAATGCAACTCATTAACACATTTAGTTAACTAATGCTAGCCATAGTCCATAGAAATAAAAAGTTGTATATCAGAAAATATAATGGGCCTAGCACACGTCTAAGCAGCAGAGGACCTGATAGCGTCATTATGAAAGGATAGACAGAAGAATCACAAAGCATAGTGCCTGTGGCCTATAAACCTGTAGCTCCTGAAGATGCACTGTTCAATAACTGATGTTCATCATTATGATCTTAAGTCATCAAGAAGAAAGTTGTAATTTAAGTAGAGAAACAGTGTCGTGACATAGAAAGAACATTGACAATGAAGTCAGAAAGATCAAGGGTGCAGTCTTGACTCTGCCATTCGCTAGCTTGGTGATCTTGGGTACATTATTTCATCCCTCTAAACATCATTAGCATTAGCATCATCTGCAAAATAGGAAGAATACCTCCCTAAGGATGAAATAATGATGAATTGTAATCATGTTTTTAAAAGGTCCAGCACTGTGCCTGCCATGTGGGAGCTGCTTGATCAGTGGAAATTATTCATAATAATAACAATAAGTTCTATATGTTCTATTTAAGAAGAATATTATCCTGAATGGCAGGAGAGTGCTAACTGAGTCAGTTTAGGGCAGCAGATGTCATGACTTGCTTAGGCATAAAAATCAAATAGCTTGGCATGGTCACAGAGCAAGAAGAAGAGTATGAGTAACAGAGCCTCACGGACTGGCAGACCAGAAAGTTGTTGGGGGCTGGATAGGGGATGATATCTCAGGGGCTGGGTTCAGGCAGTAATAGACTACCCCACATAACAAGGTCCTCTTTCCAGAGTTGGGGCTTAGAATCCTGTGGCAGCCCATTTAACCAACATGCATAAAATTTATAAGAAATTAAAATAAGGGGTGCCTGGCTGGCTCAGTCAGTAGAGCATGAGATTCTTGATCTCAGGGTCATGAGTTTGAGCCCCATGTTGGGCATGGAACCTATTTAAAAAAAAAAAAATTAAAACAAAAGGTTCTTTTCATAAAAGATTAGGCTTGAAGTTCTCAGAGTAAAAAATGTTTATAAATGAATTGCACTGCCTTGAGAAATAGTTTTCCATCAACAAAAGAGTATTCAAATATAATTTAAAAGCCTCTTGATATGGGCATTGTTGAATAGATTTAAGCATTGGCTGGAAAACTGAATTAAATCGCCTTACGATGTTCCTTTCTAAAACTAAAACAATATTTCACTTATGTGGAATAATTTAGAGATTCGTAAAAATGCTAAGTAAATGAGATGCTATTGTAAATAGTTTATTTTTTCTGAATATAAAGTGAATGTAAGTTAATTGAAGAAATTCGCAAGGTATCAAAAAATATATACAACAAGAGAAAATAAATAATCATGATCTACTCTTCCAGAGATAACCACCATAAACATTTTCTTTCAGTCTTTCTTCCATAGATTTTTTTTCCAAAGTTGAGAATATATTGCACATAAAATTTTTATCCTACATTTTTTGCTATGTTATATCATAATCATTTTTGTGTCATCAAAAAATGTTTTAGGCAGGGGTGCTGAGTGGCTCAGTTGGTTGAGTGTCCAACTCTTGATTTCAGCTCAGGTCATGATCTCAGGGTCATGGCATTGAGCCCTGCGTGGGGCTCCATCCTTGGCGGGGAGTCTGCTTGAGATTCCCTCTCCCTCTCCCTCTGCCCCTCCTGCCCCAAATAAATAAATAAATCTTTTTAAAAATGTTTTAGGCAGCATTTTAAGGTTGCAAAATATTACATTATCTCAATACATCAAATTTGGGCTCCAAAATCATAGACCTAGGTAGGAATCCTGCTTTGCCATTTACCAGCTGTGTGAATTTGAGCAATTTACTAACACCTCTGTGCCCGTTTCCTCATCTGTAAAATGTGAACACTGTTAGGGCACCTGGGTGGTTCAGTTGGTTAAGTGTCTACCTTTGGCTCAGGTCATGATCTCAGGGTCCAGGGATCGAGCCCCACAGTGGCGGGGGGGGGGGCAGTCCCTGCTCAGCGGGGTGTCTGCTTCTCCCTCTCCCTCTGCCCCTCCCCCCTGCCCATGCTCTCTCTCTTGCTCTGTCTCTCTCAAATAAATAAATAAAATCTTTTTTAAAAAAATGTGAATACTATCTACCATGTAATGGAAATGTAGTACTACCTACCATTGTTTTACCATAAGAAATAAATGAGTTAATGCATGTGAAATACTTAAAAGTATATCTGGTACGTAGTTAAGTTTTCAATAAATCTTAAGTATTATTGTTGCTACCCATTTTCCTAATAAGAGCCATTTAGAGGGCGCCTGGGTGGCTCAGATGGTTAAGCATCTGCCTTCAGCTCAGGTCATGATCCCAGGGTCCTGGGATCGAGTCCTGCATCAGGCTCCCTGCTCCTTGGGAGCCTGCTTCTCCCTCTGCCTCTCTCTCTTTCTCTCTCTGTCTCTCATGAATAAATAAATAAAATCTTTTAAAAAAAAGAGCCATTTAGATTGCTTTCAGTATTTCACGATTATAGATAATTCTGTGATAAACATCTTTATAGTGAGTTTTTAAAGATATGCTACAGTCTAAACTCTTCAGCCATTTTTTTTAATTTGTATCAGCAGTTCACTTTAGCTAGAAAGCAATGGATAAACAGACTATTTACCTGGAACCACTGGCTTTGCCAATATATTTTTTAAAAGAAAACAATACCTATTTCTATTGTTTTCTTTGTTATTTGTGATACAATACATAAAGTTACTGACACTTAGTACATTGTGAACAATGTTGTACAATTTACCAATATGTTTTCAGGCCACTTATCCCAAGACAGTCAAATATAATGCCCAGAGTGGAAGAAAGAAAAAGTAAACTTTATTGCTCTTCAAATGTCTCTCATGAAAGAGGAAAAATAACTTCTTCATTCTCAAATTTCCTGAGGAAACCATTGGGTCCAGTCAGCAAATTATAACCACATTAAATATTTTCTGGAATGTACATACATACTTATTAACACTTCAGTTGCCTTTGTCTCTGGAGTCAGGAAGAGGACAGTCTAGAGGGGATGGACACCTAAGGAGTCCCATTATAGTTTAGGCATTGTGCAAGATGGTTAATGTAAATTACCCTCTAGAGTCCTTATAAAGACGACAAATTATAACTATCATCCTCCATAATACAGATGAGGAGACTGAGGTTTGGAGATGTGAAGTAATTTAGTCTACATTTACACAGCTAAAAAGTAGCAGAAAGGGGAGCCTGGTTGGCTCAGTCGGTTAAAGTGTTAGACTCTTGGTTTTGGCTCAGGTCATGATCTCAGGGTCCTGGGATCGAGCCCTGCATCAGGCTCCACACTCAGCATGGAGTATGCTTGAGTCTTTCTCCCTCTCCTTCTGCCCCTCCCCCCCACTCTCTCTCTCTCTCTCTCTCTCTCAAGTAAATAAATAAAATCTTAAAAAAAAAAAGTAGGGACGCCTGGGTGGCTCAGTTGGTTAAGCCTCTGCCTTCGGCTCGGGTCAGGATCCTGGGATCCTGGGATTGAGTCCCACATCGGGCTCCCTGCTCAGCGGGGAGCCTGCATCTCCCTCTGCCTGCCACTTACCCTGCTCGTGCTTGCTCTCTCTCTCTCTCTGACAAATAAATAAAAAAAAACTTAAAAAAAAAAGTATCAGGGGCGCCTGGGTGGCTCAGTCGGTGAAGCGTCTGCCTTCGGCTCAGGTCATGGTCCCAGGGTCCTGGGATTGAGCCCCGCATCAGGCTCCCTGCTCAGTGGAAAGCCTGCTTCCCCTTCTCCCACTCCCCCTGCTTGTGTTTCCTCTCTCGCTGTGTCTCTCTCTGTCAAATAAATAAATAAAATCTTTTTTAAAAAAAGTGTCAGAGGGGCGCCTGGCTGCCTCAGTCAGTGGAGCATGTGACTCTTGATCTTGGGGTTGTAAGTTCAAGCCCTACATTGGGTGTAGAGATTATTAAAAAAAAAAAAAAAAACTTAAAAAAAAAAAGGTAGCAGAGATGGGATTCAAACTCAGATAGATCTACCTGATTTCCCAAGTTCTGTGCTCTTTCCATGACACCATACTGCTGTGTTGATATAAGTATGTAATAATATCCTAAGAAAAAGAGATTCTCTGAAAGTTACAACAGATTCCAATAACCATCTAGGTAGAAAATGGCAAGTCTACAAACCAGGGAATCCAGTTTTTGCAGCTTTTCAGAATGGTTGATACCGTTCTCCTAATATTTCATCCTCCTCTATTGCTGTCAGTTTATTGCCTGGATATCTCAACATCCCTGAAAGGGTTATTCTGAATGGATTAGGCACTAGCACTCTCTGTTTTATGCCAAAATACACACAGGCTTGTTGACCCAACAAGAAACTGCTTGTAAAGCAGCTTTACATAAACCGAAATCACAGATCTCAAAAGCTTTCTCCCTTCTTCTATCACAGATATTTTTTTCATATTTGACAACAAACATACACAGACTATCAAGAAGAAAAGGAAAAAAAAATGTTTTTCATAGGAAGAGTCACTGGAATTCAGTGATAGAAATTCACTATCAGTGCAAAGTGGAAAGTAGAGTCTTGTGCTCATAATCTCATTCTATCCAGAGCCTTGTTTTTTATTTGCTCGTGTTCTAGAGCTTTCCATGATGCTTAATGTCTCATTTGCAACACAGGAATAATTAAAAACCAGCGTCTCTGAAGCACATAAAATCATATTCGGAGGGCACTTTGATTTGAGAAGGGTTAGAGGGTCATCCGTGGAGGCAGGTATGGAGCCCCTAGTCCTGTGCTGAGCACCTTTGAAATGAAGTGCTATTCCTGAATAGGAGTTGGCTGCCTTATGAACATGGTTCCCTCATCCACCCAGCTCTGAATGGGTTCGTATATTGGGGCCGCTGAGCTCAGCTTCTGCGGACTCTAGTGCAGCTGAGCTGCAGGAATGTCCTGTAATTCACCATTCCCTTCTGAATGTATTACATATTAAATAGGTGGTCTATTCCTGCCTTCCTACTTCTCTGTTCCTAACATTTTTTTATATAGCAGTCCCTTTCTGCGTCACCTACTCTTACTTTTCTTGCACATCTCACTCCCATTCTCCTCTCTGAGGCGGTATATGGTTTTCCTGAGATACTACTAACCTGCAAGGATAAAAGAAAAACAGCTAGTGAATACTGTGAACTTTGGAGAAAAAAAAAATTCCTTCCTGGATGACCACAATGGACAACCCTACTATTTAGTCTAAACAGAAATGATCAATTTTACCTTAACCTTCAACTTTGAAGTGAAGCCAGAGTTCCCACTCCTATATCATATTCCATGCTTTTGGGGTCAGCAGGTGTCCACAGAGCACAATAGTCTTTTTCAGAGTGACATTCATCTGCCCAGACAAAATTAACCCCATCAGCAGGAACAAGTTCACAAACAATAACTGTGCAGATTCACAATGAAAATCTAAAAATTTCCAGGGCATTTTAACCCCAAAATTGTAAAGAATTAAGTTTTTCTTTCCCTCCTTCCCTCCTTTCCTCCTCCCAGCCCCCAGAGTGATAGTAAAGTTCTGTGGAATTTGAATGTTCCACAGGTTATAATAGTAAAAAGGCCATGGGATGTCACATCAGTCTGTCAGTAGGTAAAAAGGAAGTATACACAAGAAAAAGGAAAGTATCAAAGAGACATTTTATAGTTTATCAAGATATGAATACTAGCAACTAATTATTGTAACCAAAAAAGCAAAGCCTTGGGGATGATTATCATACAAAAAGCCTCTATGGATTGCCTTGAATGACATTATGACAGGCTGGTGACTTCCAGATATTTGTTCTAGTAGGACACTCAATGCTCCTTCAATCACTCCACTAACATGGTTGCCTATTCCACTTATGGATTGTAGGATTCAGTTTTCTAGGGTGTGACTATAAAATATAAAAAATCTGCTTGTATACTTTGCATCAAGCAAGTTGTTAAGAAAAAACAATTGAGACCTATCCTTTAGACAGTTTGGTAAATATCAAAATTATAAAACCATATATCTTTAAAATAACAATTCTACAACTAGGAATTTATTCTAATGAAATACATGTGTACAGAATGACACATACACAACATTATTTGTGGTACCATTGTTGTAATATATTGGAAAACATATTGGAAAATATTGGAAATAACTTAAATGCTGATTATTGAGGAATTGTTTAAATAAACTATAGTAGATCCATGCAACAGAATGTGGAGCCATAGGAAAACAAGAAGCTCTATGTAAATTGATATAGAAAGCTCTACAAGAGCTAAATTTAAATTAGCTGTTAAATTTTTTTTAAATATTTAATTTATTTATTTACTTGACAGAGAGAGGGCATAAGTAGGGGAAGTGGCAGAGAGAGGGAGAGGGAGAAGCAGGCTCCCTGCTGAGCAGGACCCCGGGATCATGACCTGAGCTGAAGGCAGATGCTTAACTGATTGAGCCACCCAGGTGCCCTTTAGCTGTTAAATTTTAAAAGCATAAATTATTTTTGGAAAACTACACAAGAAATTAATAATATCAACTGCAAGGACAGGAATGAGGTGGCCAGGGGTTAAAGATGAGAGAAGAAACTTTCTATGTTTTGAATTTTGAACTATAGGAAACAATCTGGTCATTTAGCTCAGAATAACTGACGTGGACAAGGCCTTAAAAAGTAAAACATTACAATTCATGTGTCTTTCCAAGTGTCATGCAACAGAAAAACTGCTGTCAATATTCCTCTTATAAATGCTCTCAGACTCCAAGATTTAAAAAAAAGTGAAAAAATAAATAAGCAAATTAACATTAAAAATGCCTTATATAGTTTATAATATATGTATATTCACAAACACGGTGCAAGGCAATTTAATTTTTTGCTGTCACATAGTTACAATTATACCATGTAGGCATCATTACTTATTTTATCAATTAGGAGAGCAATAATCATTCTTTATTCTCTTAAATACATTAGGAGTACCAACAAGATACCAAATACCCGTCTGGATTCTGGAAATTCAGTGTGGAATAAGACAGACATGGTCTCTGACCTCCTGGGCAGTTCTGGTCCTTTAGCTATTAAGGACAGCAAAAGTTCCTTTTTTAGAATGATACATGCAACACTCAATAGCTGCTTTCCCAGCTCAGTAAAATAGTAAACATTCAAATGTGAAATGAAAACAGCTGGAGCAGCTGGATACAATTTAACTTTACATGAAAAAAAATCCTCAGACATAGATTACTTATTCTCTGCACACACATGAGTTAACTCCTGTTTAGTAGACTCAGTGTGTAAGGATAGCGTAGGACGAGACCCCATCTTCCTCAGGTTTCCACCTCCTTCAGGGAGGTGCCAACTTTTCCTCAGCCCAAAAAGAGGAGGACCCAGGAGGAGTGCTTTTAACAAGGCTCCATCATTTATGGTCGGATTAAATGATCTTCTGCTGGATATGAGCTGTCTGTGGGATACGTGCTCTATTTATAGAGAGTCTAGGAATATGTTGCTTAAAACTCATGAGAAAATGATTGCACAGTCCCTATTAAGATTCATTAGCATACTTGCTCCTTTTATTTTAGTTTAGATATACAATCATAAATCTCTCCAAAGTAGCAAAGCATACTTGAGTGAAAGGTGACGTAGGGGATGGTCTTCAAAAAACGCAGCAACAGTGGAGGGAGAACAGGGAAAATGTGGTGAGTGACTTCATCCTCCAGTGCCTCCTTGGCACACAGAGACATTATCCTTTAAAAACAAGATGCTCTCCCCCCGAGACAACCGGAGTCAGGGGAGAAGAGTCATCCCCAAATGAGGGAATGAATGGAAGGCACGGAGGGCAAATTGGTGTATGTTCCGTTCAAGCCTGAGTAAACCCCAGGAAGGAGACATCAGTGAGGCCAACTGGCTGGGGGATGCCAGACGGCAAAGATGGAGAAACAGCAAAGTCACAAATAGGATATCAAGAACATGTTGAATAGCTCAACTGGTCTCATCACCGATCATTGTTAAGTGGATTTCTGTCTTTGCTTCCGTGATTTTTGAAAACAATCCTTTTTTTTTAAAGATTTTATTTATTTGTCAGAGAGAGAGAGAGAGAGAGCACAAGCAGGGGGAGTGGCAGGCAGAGGGAGAAGCAGGCTCCCCACTGAGCAAGGAGCCTGATGCGGCTCTATCCCGGGACCCTGAGATCATGACCTGAGCCAAAGGCAGGGGCTTAACCGACTGAGCCACCCAGGTGTCCCTTTGAAAACAATTCTTATACATACATATGCAGGTATGCTCGAGTTTCACAAGCAATAAGCCTTTGGGAAAACAATGTATAGTTTGCAAATGCAAGTTGCTCCGCTGAATGAGAGAGATCATTTTCTAAGTATTTTTTGAGAACCTTTAATTATACATAGGAAAGGAAACAGCCTCTATTATATCACTGCATTTCTTTTGGCTACCAGAATAGTGGCTTTGATTTGAAGCAACTGTATGTCACTAACTTTATGCTATAAAGAATTCCAATCTGCCTCATAGTTTGCAAGACCACACACTTTCAAATGTCTAGCACACACAATAGAAATAATTAGTGAGTGCTGAACCGCATGCGTTGCAACAGGGGAGGAGATGCATAAGTATGTTAACATGAGATGAACGAGTGAGAGCAAACTTACTGTTGAAAATGGTTACATCCCACAGAAACAGTTCTGTTGTCTGCTTATCACATATATATCAGACACCAAAATTTGTTATTTATCAAGACCATCTGGGCTTTTGTATATTTGAGGATTAAACCATCAAGATGCCAATGCAACTCTTATGGCAATAACCCATGAAGTGGTTTATGGGGAAATTAAGTCAAGAGAAATAATAAAACTGAGATCTTATATTTAATCATACTTCAAAAAGCTAATCTGACAAAATGGTAAATTTTCATGAATCTCATTCCTAGATATTCCCCACCAAATTTTAGCTCTTTGGCCAAATAACTTCTTTTTTTTAAAGATTTTTTTCTATTTATTTGAGAGAGAAAGAGAGAGAGAGAGAGCGCACGAGAGGGAAGAGGGTCAGAGGGAGAAGCAGACCTGCCCGCTGAGCAGGGAGCCTGATGCGGGACTCGATCCCGGGACTCCAGGATCATGACCTGAGCCAAAGGCAGCCGCTTAACCAACTGAGCCACCCAGGCACCCTGGCCAAATAACTTCTAAGAACCAATAACAAGCTACTTGTTTTTGATAAGTATAAGCAATCTGAAAGTAGGCCTGATGTAACACAGTGCCAAGTGTCAATAGCATCTTTGAAAATAATTTTTATGAACAGGAAAGATGATAAGACTGTCTTTGAAATCGCTTTCCAACTCTATTACTTGGTGATTTTAAGGAGCTAATAATGATCTTAGGCCCTTAAATATGTAACTACAAGTGAAATTCTTTGCATAAAGGAAAAGATCACTGAAGCTTTAGAATTACTAAGGGATTTAGGACCATCTTAAACCACAAGTTCCTAGTCTTCTAGTTATCATGTAAATTCCAGTAGTAGCAGCTGTTGGCCGATACAAAATCTTTTTAAATAAATAATTCTGAGTATCACCATCCATACTGTGGTGGCTAGAGCAATTGATAGCAAATCAGATTATGTTGCCTGGATTAAAAGAGGCCTTCAAAAAACTCTGAATTTGATTAGCTATTCCTAAAATTCATCTTCTTGGTGTTCTGCACAATTCTCCACTGCTGCTTTCCCAGCAGCTACCTTCTCATTCTTCTTTCATGTTCTTCATTCACCAAATATTTATAGAGCACCTAGTAGGCCCTGGGACCAGAGCAGCAAGTAAGACAGGCAAAGAGTTCATAGTACAGGTTTAATTACCCTTGGGCCTTCATTCATCACCCGCTGCTCCCGCCATTCTTCATTCATCAAGGTCGCAAAAGTGATCATTCTCCTCTCTTTAATCCTAGATTAAGTTGACTCAACATAAAATCCCATTTCTTAAAGCGAAGGCTGTAAAATAATTTCAATGTCACAGCAAGTGTGACCTTTCAGTCTGTTAGCTTCTTCCTTAGCCCACCCATCCCAGGCCCAGGTCACTTTTCATACTTTTTTAACTCCCTTTCAAATTCACCCCATGTTCTTTGTTGACGAATTGAATAGATTTATGCGTTAATATTTGTATATATAGTAGACCATATTTAATTGTTAATCTAAAGTGAATCTCTCCATGTCTTGATGAAGAGTTAAGTATTAGTAAATTGAATGTTTTGGGGCACTAATTCCCAAATTTTTGCCCTTTATGTGGATGTTTTACTACTGTATGAAATACAGTTCCTACATTTCTGGATTTAAAAACTAATAAAAACTCCAAAAACTTAGATTACAGAAAGCTGCCACCAAAAGGATGTTAAAAACAACTATTATTGGGACGCCTGGGTGGCTCAGCCCTTGTGTCTGCCTTCAGCTCAGGGCATGATCCCAGGGTCCTGGGATGGAGCCCCACATCGGGCTCCCTGCTCAGCAGGAAGCCTACTTCTCCCTCTGCCTGCCGTTCCCCCTGCTCGTGCTCAGTCTCTCTCTCTCTCACAAATAAATAAAATCTTTAAATGAAAAGAAACCTATTATCCATCACCACTGTTATGTAATAAAAGAATAAACATTTTTAACAATTAAAAGTAGGACATGACATAATCTTAGTGTAAAGGATAGTCCCATTTAAAACTGAACCAATTAAATGATAAAAAAATGCATTGTGTTGCCTTAATATTCCTATTTTACCACAGATGTGTGAAAGATTAATCATGAATCACTACTAGGGAACCACTCGTATAGATAATGACAAGTTTAGACATACCAATTATTTTAGGAATTGCATCTGAAAGATACTTGTGAAAATTTTGCTTCCTTTATCTAAAATTTTAGATTAACTACACTATTAGGCTTCGCTGGCCAAAATAGCCCAAAATTCTTAAGACACGCCAAAAAATCCTACCTGTGCTTCTAGGTGAGATTTTACTAAAGCTATTTGAGAAACAAGGGAATCTATCCTAGTCTTAAAAAGTAACTTCCAAGAGCTTCCAGCACTTGTCAGGATAAAGCATTTGGGGATTTCTCAGCTGTGTTGAAGAACTTTGAAGATCTGTTGCAGTTGTATCTCAGACCTCAAGTTGGGTCCGTAGTGTAGTAAAAGATCTGTTACCTGTTCAACTGTTTGATTTGCATAGCACTCTCAAAAATGAATTCCAGATGTAGAAATCACAAGTTTCCGTAAACGTTTTCGGGCAGGCAGACAATATAACTTTTCTGTTAATAATGAAAAAAACCTTTGACAGACTACTCCATAGCTGTGTTCTGGCTCCTCCCATGTCTGAATGGGAGGCAGGCACTGCAAGGGAATTCTCATTCCAACCATATGTGAAAATAGAGCCATGATGCCTCCACATTTGAAATGATGCCATTCCCAGAAATCTCTATGCAATACAGTAAAGATGAAAATGGATATCCCCCCATTAAAACTATTTCTGATTTTTCTTCTAAACATAAAGTTTTATCTCCTACTTTCCCAAAAATAACATTTAACTTAAAATAAAAAGGATGTAATTTGATTTCATCGTTGGAATAAATTCAAGAGATATTGGTCTTAATTTTGTTAGTTATTAAAGTTAAGAGTCTTTAGGATAATAATTTCTTCTTAGAAAGATAAGGAATCATTTAATCACGGAGGTGTTATATCAAATATGAATGCCTACAATTATGCCACTTATAAATATGCATTTTTTCATCAATGCAAGCTTTTTAAAAAGTGGCAGATGGATTATTTTGTATCAACACATATATATATCTATATGCCCATAAAGTGATAGCGTAAAATGCTTCATCAGACAAACTGAATTGCATCTTTGCTCTGTTTTCCAATTATTTGTCAGAAATTTGACACTATGTAAATGTATTCTGAACTTCTGTTGTTTATAGTAGGGGAAAAAAAAATCCAAAACATAGTAGGGGAGGAGTGCCTGACTGGCTCATTCCGTAGAGTGTGTGATTCTTGAGTTCAGGGTTGTAGTTTCAATCCCCATATTGGGTGTAGAGATTACTTAAAAATAAAATCTTTAAACAAACAAAAAACATAGTAGGGAAAAACTTATGGCAATTACAGTATATGACAAAAAGTTTATAATAATTTATATTATGTATGACAATTCATGAGTTTCCCTGAGAAAACAAGAGGCTTATTCTTATTCTAGATATATTCTTATTCTTGTTATATATTACATTTTATTATATTACAGTGGATTGTATTACATTACATTATAGTACAGTAAATATATATTTTGATTTACTGGATTCTAAGTTCTTATGGGATATTTCCTGACCAAATAATTGGTCAGACCTAGGAAAAGTATGCACATTCAGGAATTAGTGGATCAATTATAAAATTTCAAACTCTGGGACTTGTCCCCGAACTCAGCAATCCAGCTTCTGTCTGCATGTATACAAAGTTTTAAATAAAATTTTTCATTTCCAGTCAGTTTATGTGGCATAATATAGACCCTGCTATATTGTTTGTGAAAGAAAATGGGCATAATTCAGAACCACCAGGATGCATGCAGACATCTGTCCATTCACACGAAGTACTTCTTCCTTCACACACCTTTTTATTCAGATCTAGGTAGTGGGACGTGAGTACGATCTCATGTTTATGAGGGAAAGAAGGGTAGGAAAGAAGATTAATGTCCCCAGATGGAAAGACAGTAGAACGAGAAGTGAATTATATCTTTTGTGTGCACCATTACCAGAAAATCTACCTAATAGCAATACCATGTCATTACCCATTTGTTTCATTCATCCAATCAATATTCATTAGGTGACTGCTGAAAATAAGATACCATTAGGTACATAATTTCAGTTTCACTTCAGCAAAAAACAGAGGGATTCCTTTTCTTCCCATTTTCTATCTGAGTAGCCAGAGAGGAGAAATTTAGTATTTGCCAGGTGGTATAGAGAAATTTTTTTAATCCTTGAAAAACTGGGTAATATATTCAAATTTTTTCAAAATAAATTATATAAAGATAGATCTGCAGTGAAAAGTCTCCGTCCCTATTCCTGTCTCTGATATGCTTCATTACCATTAACTCCTTCAACATTCAACCACTATTTTTAGTTCCATACTGTTAGTTATTTCTAAACTTTTACAAATAAAACCCATACCAAAAAAAAAACCACAAAACAAAAACTTCGTTTAAATGTAATTTTACATAAATGCATGTGCAAGTCCATCTATAGGAAAAACTCCCCAGAAGAGGAATTGCTGGGACAAAAGGTCATTTGCAATCTCGAGAGATACTTCTAAATTGTCCTCCACAGGGGATACAACCATTTATACCCTTATAAGCAGTGTGCAGTAATATCCTTTGCCCTATAGTCTTGCCAATATATTATCAAATTTAAAGATTTTGTTGATTTGATAAGTGGGAAATGGTATTTCATTGTAGCTGTAATTTGCACTTCTAAAGAGTGAAGTTGAGCATCTTTTCATGTGAAAGAGCCATTCATATTTCCTTTTCTGTGAAGTATCTGTTTATGTGTCCCATCCACTATTCTCTTATATCCAGGAGTTCTTTATACATTAAGGAGGTTAGTCCTTTGTTTGACATATGTCACCAATATTTGTCTCTTGATCTCATGAAATGATTTTTGTCATGCAGAGGTGCTTTTTTTTAAGGGGGGGCAATGTTTTTTACTGTATAATTTCTGAAATCATTGCTAGCAGTACTTTCTCCACTCTAACACTCAAAGGTTAAAAATAAGCTCTGACACGGAGATCTCTAAAACTGCCAGTACAGTGGGACTAGAGAATATAATCCAAATCTCTCTCTCTCTCTATCATTCCTCCCTCCCGTCTTTCTCAGGCAACTTCTGGGTCCTCCTCCCAAGTACTGTTCTGCATCCCTGGGAGGAGAAGTCAAACTATGCTAATTCAGGAACCCTTCTTCAAATGTAAGGAATCTGAGAAAGGGTGTGTGAAATCGAGAATTCTCACAACAGCAGCCACCCTTGCACATACCAAGACAACCACACAAAACCCTTCTAGCATTGTTGTTCACCACGGTGCATGGAAGAGTGCCAGTTTCATTTAAGAATGTCCTTGATGAATCAGTAGAAATTATTAGTTTTATTAAATCTCAACCCTCAAGTACAAGTCTTTTTAATATTCCATGTTAGCAAAAACTGCATGAAGCACTTTTCCCGCATACTGAATAGAGGACCACGGGTATCTCATCATACTTTGAGTTGCCATTGAGTTGCAGGCTGAACCATCGGCACCTTGTTTCACAGAACACCATTTTTATTTGAAAGAACAACTGGCAAACAAACCATGGTTTATTCGGACGTGAATATTTGGTATTTTCTCAAAAATAAGCAAAGGGAGGGGCGCCTGGGTGGCTCAGTTGTTAAGCATGTGCCTTCGGCTCAGGTCATGATCCCAGGGGTCCTGGGATCGAGCCCTGCATCGGGCTCCCTGCTCCACGGGAAGCCTGCTTCTCCCTCTCCCACTCCCCCTGCTTGTGTTCCCTCTCTCACTAACTCTCTCTCTATCAAATAAATAAATAAATCTTTTTAAAAAATTAAAAAAAAATAAGCGAAGAGAATCTGTAACCTCAAGGGGGAAAAATGACAGTATCTTTGCCAATGATAAGATTTGTGTTTCAAGTGAAAAGTAAAATTTTGGAAATCTTGTATCCACCACTGTGAGCTTCACAGCTTCCAAACGCTTAAGGACTTTTCTGATGACATCAGTGTTATAATTAATGAGTGTGATCTTTTTAATATTGCATAATGATACACATCACTCAATGAACCAATATTTTCCAAGTGACCAGAACATGAAATTACAAAATCATACACGGGTAAAAGTTTCATCAAAGTACAAGACATGCCAATGGATTTTAATACAACAAACTACAAAAAGTTCATTGATAATAGTTTCAGATTTCACATTGAAAATAACCTTTAAGAAACTACCACTTGTCGAGCTTTGGTGCAGTATCAAAGAAAAATATCCACGATTATCTGAAAAGGCTGTTATAATACTCCTCACTTTTCCAACTACATGTCTGTGTGAAGCTGGATTTTCTAGATACACTTCAATCAAAACAACATTTCACAAGAGATGAATGCAGAAGCAAATATGAGAATCCAGCTGTCTTCTATTAAGTCAGACATTAAAGAGATTTTTACACATGTAGAATGATGCCACTCTTCTCACTAAATGTTTGTGTTACAAAATATAATTATTTTTCATCTTTAAATATTATGTTAACATTTTATGGTTTTATGATTATTTTTAAATTATTAAATACTTGAAGTTTTTATTTCTAATATGGTAAGTAACAAAAGTTCTTTGGAATCCATAATAATTTTAAGAGTATAAAGGATTCCCGAGACCAAAATGTTTGAAAGCCAGTGAAATAGAGTTTGTCTCTCAGATCACTGAAACTTCAGATCAGTTATGAGGCCATGTAAACACCTGGATGTTAGGTAGACACATCACTATAATTTTACCTCCCTGGCTGTGATAACGTGAGTCTCTCTTAGGAAAGAATAGAAGTAGAGGAGACAGTACAGAAATGCATAGTACAAGAAAAAATGTTGCATTTTTTATTACAAGATGATACATGGCAAACATAGCCATTGTAGCAAAAGATGGAAAACCACCTAAACGTTGGTTTGTTGTTATTGTTGTTGTTAGTTTTTGAACCTTAGGTGCACAGACAGCAGGTTGACTTAATTGTGGTCTCAATTTCTCAGAATGTTGTTATCATTGGTCCATGCGAGATCCCCTTTCTTTGCTTTATTTCACTCTTTCTTTTTCATTCTCAGTTCCCTCCTCTGAACATTCACTTATTTTAAAGAGACGGATATGTATCTTTAAATGTGTGAAGCATTATAAAACAGGTATGGTGGTTTTGTGTAGAGTTTATATGTTGTATTTAAATAAATAGTCTTTGTGCTATAATTTTCATTCCTATTTTTTCTTTCATGCATATGTTTCTTAAATTTCTCCATGACCAGTTAGTTCTTTGGCTTCTTACTGTTGCATAGCATTTCATAGTATGCATCCACTCTGTTTTTATTTATTGATTAAATTTACTTACCGGACACCTCAGATGCATCTCTCTACCTCCATTAAGGATAGATACTATCACATCCAGAAACATGTCCCCACTCAAAGTTTTGCTAGTTCTCTGGAAAAATATATTCCTGAGTGCGATTGTTAATGCGTATGATTGTTTTCCAGAATGACTGTACAATTCATGCCCCGACCTACAGTGCAAAAAATCTCCACTATCCCACATCCTCTCCAATATTCAGTACTATCCATCTTCCAATTGCTGCCTTTCAAATACTTGTAAAGTGATATTTCCTGGTGGCTTTACTTTGAAGTTTACCTCTTTATAATGAACTTTAGCAACTCTTTATATATTTTTTTATTCATTTAGACCTCTTCTGTGAACTACCTGTTTACCCTCTTATGAATTTTATGAATTATTCTCTTTGGTTTCCTACCTTTTTCTTGTTGACCTAAGGAGTTCTTGCATATTTTGGATATTATCCCTGGCTGGTTTTAAATACTGCAAATATCCTTTCCCAAACTAATATCTGTTTGTTAACTTTATCTGCAATACATTACATTAAACAAAGTCCTTAATTTTGGGATAGCCAAATCCAACCACTCTTTTTTGACTTACCATTGGTGCTTTTGAGATTTTGCTTAAAAAGCCTCTCCTTACCCCTTGGTCACAAGGATTTTATTTCACATTTTCTTCTATTTATAAATGTATCTCTTTCATTTAGGTCTTTAAGCTGTCTGGAGCCAACCTTTGTGTAAGTTAGAGGGCTATATTTTTCTCCATATAATGAGACAGTTATCCTAATATCTACTAAACAATTTGTCCTTTTTAAATTGCCTTGTGATACAAACTTTTATCATATAATAAGTCCTTACATATACTTAGATCTATTTCTGAGCTTTCAATTCTGCTTCATTGGTCTATTTATATATTGCTGGGGAAACAGCATCATCATCATCCTTTACAGTATGTCTTAATATCTGATGAGTGAGAGTGACCGCTATATAGTTGGATCATCTTTCTGTGCACTTTTTTAGAAATGTGGGGGCCTTTAGCCATTATATAAATTTTAAAATTTGTTACGTTCCTCAAAAATCAGTAAGAATTTTGATCAGAAATTCATTTACTTTGCATGTATAGTTGGAGAGGACTGATAACTTTACTAGGTTAAATCATACCAACCATGAAAACAGTATTTCTCTCCTTTGGCTCAAATCTTATTTATGCCCTCTTCTATTTTTCTATTAAAGGAAACCAAAAACATAAACTTTATATTTCTTAAAATATTGTATTTTTATTATAAGAATAATTTGTCTAAAAGAAGTGCTTTTTTAAGTTAATTTGTCTATTTCTATTACCCTTGCTCAGTTTTTGTTAGCACTCATAGTTACGTTTATTCAGTTGGACTTTCTATATAGATAGTCATATCATCTGCTAATAATGATTTTTATCTCTTCCAATCCTAATATGCCTTATCCTTTATTTTATCTTGAAAGATAGACAAGGACCTCCAACTGTTATGTTTAAATTGTAAACTTCCTGGGCGCCTGGGTGGCTCAGATGGTTAAGCGTCTGCCTTCGGCTCAGGTCGTACTCCCGGGGCCCTGGGATCGAGTCCCGCATCGGGCTCTCTGCTCCTTGGGAGCCTGCTTCTCCCTCTGCTTCTCTCTCTCTCTCTCTCTCTCTCTCTCCCTCTGTCTCTCATGAATAAATAAATAAAATCTTTTAAAAAAATAAAAATAAATAAATTGTAAACCTCCTTTTCTTGTTTTTTTGTTTCAACGGAATCGCTTCTAATTCATTCCAGTGAATCTATCACAAGTTTTTCATAAATAGTTCGGGAAGTTCTTTGATGCTTCCAATATTCTGTAAATTGTATCATAAAAAAGTATTAATATTTTATTCTGCAATTTTTATCACAAATAAGATGCTTCTTGTGTCCCATGAAATCATCATAGGATATTTCTTCTTTGCTCTGGTGTTAAAGTGAAAGACACTGATACATTTTTTTGATGTTGAACTATCCTTTCATTCTTGGGATAAATACTACTTGATCAGTATGTAATTTTTTTAATAAACTGTCGGGTTTGGTTAGCTAATATATTATTTAAAATTATTGCACCCATATCCACAAGTGACATAGGTTTACTTATATGCTTTACTTATATCTTCTTTATCCTTTATCCTTTATCTTGATTTTATATCAAGATTATACAAGCTTTATAAAATTAGCTGGGCAACTGGACAGCTTCTCTTCTGTTTTTTTTGTTTGTTTGTTTCATTTTCTGGAGCAATTTATATAAAATAAATACTATTTATCCCTTGAAAGTTTCGTAAAATCTCACTAGAAAATCATCTAAGCTAGGGGCTTTTTTGGGAGGCACGTTATCAATTATTTTTCTTTAATCATTATTTATACACTGAATTACTTTATAAATAAATTTGATATTATGTGAATTCATAAACTATGCAGAAAGTTACACACACACCTTTAAGAAACCAGAGAGGTAATGCACAATTATGTTTTTAAATTCACACGATACAGGGACGCCTGGGTGGCTCAGTCGGTTAAGCATCTGCCTTCGGCTCGGGTCATGATCCCAGGGTTCTGGGATCAAGTCCCACGTCAGGCTCCCTGCTCTGCAGGGAGTCTGCTTCTCCCTCTGCCCCTCCTCCCACATGTTCTCTCAATACATCTCTCTCTCTCTCTTTCTCAAATAAAATAAATAAAATCTTTAAAAGAAAAAATTCACACAATACAGTTTGTGCCAAATATCTTCCATTTGCTCGCATCCAGACCCTTGCCCACCCTGCTGTGCCTCAGGAGGCTGCCCTGCCTCAGGAGGCTGCCCTGTCTAGCCATGTTCTTTGGACATCTAGCTCCTGATGGGGTTAGGCCAATCTGCAGCAAGAAATCCAAGAGTGGGGGCACCTGGCTGGCTCAGTCAGTGGAGCCTGTGACTCTTGATCTCAGGGTCATGAGTTTAAGCCCCACATTGGGTGTGGAGATTACCTTAAAAAAAAAAAATCAAGAGTGGAAGATGGTGTAGCTGGGGTATTTATTCCCCTCATCTCCTTGCTAGAGGTCCCCTTAGGCTTGTTGCTTCCTTGACCAAAGTCATATCTTCTCTCAAGATTGTCCTCCTTTTATCATTCTTTCCCTCTGAATTCCAGAAATCGTTCCCTCTCATCTGTGTGGCCTAGGGACATTAACAACCCCTGCTGTTGCTAGTCCTGGGATACTACACTAATCTTTGTGCTTTCCCAACACCTTTTCCACATGTTTGGAAATAGTCTCTTTATTAAACACTTCTTGATTACCCTAATTTGAAAGTGCCATCTGTTTCCTCCTGGGATCCTGACTGATAGACCTTTACATACTTATATAGAGAAAATCTACCCCCCCACTCCTCTGGATTAACAATTACTAATAGTTTAGTGTATCTCCTTCCAAACACAGAACACACATGTGAGATATAGAACACCAAAAACATGCAGATAAAATGAAAATAATGTTTTTAAAATGAGAACTTTTTTTTAAAAAGTGAACATTTCTGGTTACTATTGACTTCACCTCATTTTTCAAACTCTTACCTTTCTCAGTCCCTATAACCTTTCCCTTAATCTTTTTGATGACTCTACCTCTGTCTCCCCTTATGGGCTCATCTTGTTAAATTTAAGTAAGCAGGTTCTGTGCATAGCTCTCCTCTCTCACCACCCTCTCTCTCTCTCTCTCTCTCTTTTTGAGGACTTATTCCCTTGTGAAGTTTCAATGATTCCAAAATCTCTGTCTCTAGCTCTGACCTCTCTCCCAAGTTCCTCCATTTCATGACTCACCGATGGCTGTCCCCAACCTGAACATACTAACAGCAATTCAGATACAAAAAGCTAAAAACCAAATGCATGTCTTTCCCACTAACCCTGTTCCTCCATCTGATTTTCCTCTTTCTATCTAATACCACCAATCTCCTTCTCTTCCCTGCTTAAAATTTTGGTGCCATATTCGATTCCCTTTGATTGCTTTCCATCTCACTGCTACTTAGGACAAATTTTAGTAGTTCCTATAGCTACAGTATTCATCTAGTATGCACTGTTTCTTTTAGTTACCAACAGCCAAAATCTAATAAGTGATACTCCTATCTTGGTGTCTCACTTCAACCTCCCAGCTCAGCTCGCCCACATACCTCGTCACCCAACAGATTGATAGCCTAATCTTCGGGAATAAAACACATCATTTCTGTTTTCTGAATTTGAAGATAACTGCCCAGGGGCGCCTGGGTGGCTCAGTTGGTTAAGCAACAGGCCCTTGATCTTGGCTCAGGTCTTGATCTCAGGGTTGTGGGTTTAAGCCCCACATTGGGTTCCATGCTGGGTGTGGAGCCTGCTTAAAAAAATAAAATAAAATAAAATAAAAACAACTGCCCAGTATTCCCTGAATTTAAGTCTAAACTTCATGGTTTGTATCCAAATGCCTCTACTATATGACCTTACCCTACTCAAGCCTTCATCCCAATACTTCTGTCATGCTCCAGTCATGGAACCCTAGCATGTGTCATTTTCTCTGCTTATAAAGTCTTCCTCACATCTCTGCTACTTTAAATTCTTCAAGGTCCAGTTCAAACCCTACTTCCCTAATGTGCCTCCCTTGAGACATTAATCATATTCAGCCTTACATTATATTTTATGTGTGCTGTCATCTTGTTCACCAGATTAAAAGTTCCCTGGGAGGCAGGGACTTTTTCTTACTCATTTTTGTTTCCCTCACAGCATCTATGCAACCCCTTTCATGAAACTGGTTGTCAAGAAATACACATTTAATAAATTAATCAGTGAAAAGCCAATCAGAAAGAAAGAACCAAGTTTTCTTTCCTTTAGTGAAGATTTAGAAACCATTTGCTTTTTGGGTTTGTTTTTGTAGTTTTTTTTCTTTTTAAATGCATGCACACCTATATTCTGTAACAGTTTTTTTTTCTAATTTTAGACGTATAAAAATGATTATAAATCCTACAAACTACATACAGGAGATGTAGTCCAGTACAAGGTATGATGGATCACAACATGACCCATAACTGTGCTATGATCTCTAATCAAAAGTGTTACTTTGGCACTTTCATTAGAGAAAGAGTAAAATACAAACTCTCATTCTATTGGGTCTTTACTGAGGTACTCCTTGTGGTTACTTTCTTTTTTTTTTTTTTAAGATTTTATTTATTTATTTGACAGAGAGAGACACAGCGAGAGAGGGAACACAAGCAGGCGGAGTGGGAGAGGGAGAAGCAGGCTTCCCGTGGAGCAAGGAGCCCGATGCGGGGCTCAATCCCGGGACCCTGGGATCATGACCTGAGGCCAAGGCAGACACTTAACGACTGAGCCACCCAGGCACCCCCAGTTTTACTTTTAATTCCCTCTTTTGTTTACTTTGTTGTTCTTTTTTATTTTTTTTAAGATTTATTTATTTATTTATTTGAGAGAGCATGAGAAGGGGGAGGGTCAGAGGGAGAAGAAGATTCCCTGTCCAGCAGGGAGCCCTATGTGGGACTCGATCCCGGGACTCCAGGATCATGACCTGACCTGAAGGCAGACGCTAAACAACTGAGCCACCCAGGCGCCCCTGGTTACTTCCTTTTTAGCCACACTACTGTCTAAATCTATTTGAGTGGAATTATCTTAATTGTATTTTTGTAGAAAATCATGTAAACAAAAAATAAATGGTGCATCTGGCTGTTAGAAGTCGAATGTATTGAGTAACCAGCTTATCTTAAAGGCTAAACTATGAAGTATTGTAGTGTATAAAATAAAAATAACTTGTGGTTTCAAAAGGGGAGTGACGCAGGTGGCTGATTAGATCTGTTTACTACTTCAGTGTGAAGAAAAGATTGAACGTTTTCCTTCCTTCATTTCTTCCTTCCATCCTTCCTTCTAAATGTAACCTATGTGCCCACCATTATGGTAGGCAATGGGGCTATCGAGTAGGATAACAACATGAACCTTTCTTTAAAGGAGAGACAGAATTACAAACAAATCATGGGAAGATAATTTAAATGTAAAGTTTGTGCCAGGCATAGCAGTAGCATAAAAATGATTGTTACAAATAGTTTTATCCTTGAGAGCCTTTGTTAATCTAGATTTCTGTACCTTACTCTAAAATATCACCCACTGGACAAAACCAGGAAAAAAAGAACATATTATAAGACTTCAGTATTTGAATAATTTATAATGGCTGCATTGCTTAAAAACCTCAATTCATTTTGGCAACATGACGCGATCCCTGGTCTCAAAGTTGAAGAAAAAGCAGACAGCATTGCAGGGCCTGAAAAGAGCATACAATTGTTAGGTATTTAAAAGAGTACACTCGTCGTCATTATTTTACATAGTCAGGCAGGAGATGCATGTTTACTTCAGTTTTGAACAGCATAGTTACCTACCTTAGATTTCTCATCTCTGCACCAAAAAGTCATTTTAATTTCAAGCAAAGCCATAAAGCATTATTTCTCAAAATACATATGTAGTTGATTGTTTATTTACTTGGCTTTCTCCTCACTAGACCATGAGCCTCTTCGACGACAAGGACTATTTCCTATTCATCTTTACATCTACTGCCTAAGCACAATTCCTGGCACAGAGCAGACAATATTTGTTAGATGAAAAATGTAACTACATTCCGTTAGAACTTTACCAGCTCTCAATATTCAGACTTTCTGTTGCTCACCATTTGCATCTTTTAACCTCGTTCGACTAATAAAAACAAGGTGGGTGGGGAGAGGATTTTCAAACAGCCTAGTGTATAGTATATCCGTGTTTCAACACAGCAAAGCCTCAAGACTTACTAGGGAAGTTTAATTATCAAAAAAAAAAAGAAAAGAAAAGAAAGAAAGAAACTTTTATTTATATTTCAACTCAGAATTGCACACTTCCTGAAAATGTTCCTCTTGTTGGATGTCTGTGGACTGCCGTGAGCAAATAGAAAACTGCAGACATGGCCCTAAACGCCACTTAAAATGACTGTATTTATTATTTTTATTTTTATCCTCATTCTTGCTGTTGTTGCTGTGAATGGCTTGGAACATGCAAAATATGCTAAGCAAGAAACACAGCCCATACCTGAAGAGTTAGCAGTTGAAAGGCACAAAGAGGTACAATGGATTTAAAAGCCTCTTGAAGAACAGCCTTTTGCTGCATAGATGCCAGGCAAGACAGTATGTGGCAGGAAAAGAGTTGGGGAAACTGCTTTAAAAACCTATTAACTAGGAATGTGAAAAAGCAGGGAACAATTGGGAAAGGAGGGAGGTGCTCACTGCTTAAAAGGCTTTTAAACGTGACCATATTTTTGTTGGCTTTTTGCCTGCAACCTAAAATGAAGATGGTGTACTGAATGGCTGGCTGGCTGTTGAAGGTGGAATGAATGGGAGCCAGGCTAGGAAGTCAAGGCTGAATTTTGAGATGTCACTCTGGCCTGCTGCATGCAGCTGTTGAGACAACTCTCAGCAATGATTTAGTGAAGTCAACACAAAATTCAGTCAGCCTGCTCAATCACCCTTTCATTCTGTTGTTTTTCTTGATCCCATAAATATTTGCCTATGTGGTCTTTGCTGCAGCTATTAAGGAGTTAATAAATTAGCCAGCCAACAGGCAGGAATCAAGAAAAGCCACAGAACTTAGAATTGAACAGCTGACAGCAGATTCTGCAGGTGCAAGATGAGAATCAGCTCTGCATTTTCTCTGTAGCACAATTTTCTCTGTCTGGGCTGTGGCCTGATTTTCTGGTCCCTTCAGGACAAGCTGAGTTATAAGAGAGAATTCCAGAGGGTCTTGCTCTATGATCCTCTGAACTCTAACCTTCTTTAAAAGGAAAGCAATCTCCTTCTGTGTTTAGACCGATAATATTACATATTGGCGGTGGCCTTGTAAGATTTTAGTTTCATGTTAGGAAAGAAAAATACTCTAGATGCCATCCTACTTGAATAAGAAATGGCGGATTACACTGCACAGCACAATGAATCAGCCTCCTACAATTGGGTGTCAAGGGGCGAGCCCGTATACGTGTGTGTGTGTGTGTCTCTGTGTGTCTGTGTGTGTGTCTCAGGAAAGTGGATCACTACTTGCCTTGAATATGTAAGTACCACAGCAGATAGTAAGGTCATAACAGAGTAGGGGAAAGAAGAGAAATGAACTGCAGTAAAGTGTATATTTCCAATAAACTAGTACATTATTCTATCACTCCATTTGCTGATAATGGACATTCAAGACTAAACTCCACATTGTGGCAATTCTCCCAAATCTTTTTTACTTATAGGGATAAAAATACTAATTATGTGATACTTGAAAGTATTCACTATGATCTTGTGATTAACGACATAGTCCAGTGTTTCTTCTCCAAAGGGCTGTGGGTTCCCGCAAGTGGGATAGTGACTGAGTTGATTGTTAACAGGAAAATTAATTTGATTTTTCTTTACATTGGTGACTGTGACCTACACATCTAAGCCCTTTTGACCAAACTCTTTTATGATATATGTATTTGGAATAAGGATAGAAAAACTCAGATCCGAGACTTTTTTCTAGATAGACTGAGAAAGAAAGATAAATGCTTTCAGTTATTGACAGTCAAAATGGAAGTTAGTGCCTACTATTAAATCTCATTTTGGATCTTTTTTTTCTCTAAGACCTGCTTTACATCCCTAAAATCCTACGCTTCCAATTTCTCCTTCTAAAATAGAAGATCCTATGATTTAGAACATAAAAGATTAGCTACCTTCAGAAACACTGGCCTTAAGAGAGCACTGCAAAAGTTACCCCAATCCAGAAATATCTTTTCAGACTTTGGGGGGGATCTATAATTCTACCATTAGAGATTTGAATATTTAGAGTACGTCTTTGTCCCTTAATGACAAATTCACTTTCAAAACACAGTAACATTGGGGCGCCTGGGTGCCTCAGTCGTTGGGTGTCTGCCTTCAGCTCAGGTCATAATCCCAGGGTGCTGGGATCGAGCCCCGCATCGGCCTGCCTGCTCAGCGGGAAGGCTGCTTCTCCCTCTCCCACTCCCTCTGCTAGTGTTCCCTCTCTCGCTGTGTCTCTCTCTCTCTCTCTCTGTCAAATAAATAAATAAAATCTTAAAAAAAATGTTTTTAAAAAAACCAGTAACATTAAATAAACATAAAGATCCAAAAATATGTGTACAACAAATATAATGTTTAAGTATTTATGAGCCAAAGATTAGAAAGGAATGTAGAAAATGTAAGTTATTTATTATGGTGTTAGAGTAGTAGTATTGTAATTTACATTTTTCTTTTAAATTTCCCTTTCACATGCTTATAACAAACATCAATAAGGAAAACAAAGTATCAGTTTTAAGGACTAATTCAACTTGACCACTGTATCTCTCTAGCTAGGAACTTAAAAAATAAATACATAAAATTTGAAAATAAAAAATATAAATACTCTTAGTGAGTACACACTAGATTTAGGAAGAAAAACACAACACTCAGCAAATATTCATTTACAAGTTAATGTATATTTATCATGAGGAAGGCACTTTGTTGGGCGATACAGGGGATACAAAAATGACCAGGATGTGTGCCCCACGTCCCTTCAAAGAGCTTTTGGCATAGAGCTGGTAACTTTGATGAAAGAACACGTTATTATCATCAGTCATTAGTACATTACGGTGAATCCATTTATTAGCCATTTGTTTCAGATTTTGAAAAGCAAAAAATGGAGCAATCCTGGGACACTACCTAGGGAACATCAGCCTGGATTAAGATACTTAATGAAGGAAGATGAGGGCAGTGGGCAAAGCGGGGAGAGGCCAGAGCACAATAGAGGGACGAAGATGAGAGCATGCTAACTGCAAACTGTGTCTCTTCCAGGGGCTTGATCAGAGCTAGCTCGGCCTTCTAGGAAATGACTTTCAGCATAGAAAATGGACCCTAACAAAGTATTATTCCTATCAATCAGGGTGTGCCAAGTAATCAAAGAGGGATATTTATACACAAATCTGCCTTTATATTCACAATATAAACTTTGAAATAGTATGTCTCTCCTTATAAATCACCACTGTAGTGAAGACTGTTAGTCTCATCACTTTTGAAGCTGATATTGCAGATATCCTTGTGCTATTATTCTGTTCCAAACATTTAAATCCAGATGGAAAAAGTAATGCCCTTAAGGAGTCAAATTCATCATTAAAAATATTTTTCAAGGTGTTTGGGAAATGGATTACTTTCTCTTTTTTTCCCCCTTTTCTAGATGTCAAAATACATGGTTTTCCCCTCACTGGTAAGGACATATGGCATTGAGAAATCTCAAATGAACCCACTTTAACAGACTTCCGAACCATAGTACCGAGCTATTATTTTTAGATGTTTCTCTTTCCAAGACCCATTTCTCAACAGCTGATCACTCTCATTGGGAAGTACTAACACTCACAGGCCCTAAATTGTTACTTGGCCCCTAATACTCCATTTGGTAATCAATATCCTCTTTGGGTCCTCCCCCTAGCCCCCACAGGCTTATTCTCTGTCACTGTCTATCACGTTTTTCTCTTTCTTTAGTCCCTTTTATTTTTAATCCTTTCTTTTGGGCCAACTTGTCTGCCTTTTATATCCATATTTATATCCATATTTACTTCCTCCTTCTCTTTCTCATCCAACTCTTTCTAGACCTTTAGATTATGAATACTGACATTTGTGACTCAATTTTTTTTTTTTTTTTTTTTTTTTTTTTGCCATGGTGTCCTCCCGGTAATAAAGTCTCCCTTCTCCGCAAGATTGTCCTAAGAAAGCATAATTTTAAGCATTCACAACTATTGCCCAAATAGAGATTCATTTCATTTGATTCTCCAGGTGCTAAATCAAATGTGTTCAAGAATATGATTTCCTGGGACACCTGGGTGGCTCAGTCGGTTAAGCATCTGCCTTCGGCTCAGGTTGTGGTCTTGGGGTCCTGGGTTCGAGTCCCACATTGGGCTCCTTGCTCAGGAGCCTGCTTCTCCCTCTGCCTGGCCACCTCCCCCCTGCTTGTGCGTGCTCTCTCTCTCTGACAAGTAAAAAAATCTTTAAAAAAAACAAAAATATGATTTCCTACTCCTATTCTCACGCAGTATTTTTGTATGCATCCCCTTTATTGTACCTTTCTGTTGCAGTGTGGAACTTTAGCTTTCTGTGGTCTAGTCTAAACTGTACAAGGGACAGTGATAATGACCTTCTGACCCTACAGTTCTTCCTGGCTATGGGTAGAATTGATAGCAGTTTTTCAATTTCTCCCTTGTCTTTGCTTGAACATACTGGAATTACAACCTCTGACAAAGGTAACATCCCTTTTGTAGTGGAAACAAAAGGAGTGTGTAATGAATTGGTTAAGATTACATTGCATGTTTAGATGATGAAATCCAACTGCAGCTCAATTCCTTTATTTCCTCTAGCTGGGCCTGGTCTTTCAATAAGACATTATTGACTGGCATCTTCCTCAGAACAGGTGCTTTGGAATATAGTCTTGCTGCTTCGAGTTCTTTAAACTGAAAAACAACTATAGGATAGGTCAAGGGAATCAGATATGAGACAATAATGCCCGGTATCTTAGGATGAGCACTGTAGATGGTCCGTAACCAGGTGGCACTAAAATAATGAAGGATCCTTGGATTTATATGATGTGCTGACCCTTTTCAAATTAACTTTAGTTACTAAGATGGCAGGATATGAATTACAGTTTTATATGCCATTTCTCTGCAAATTTCTAGGACTGAGAAGAGCAAGGAGAGAAGAGGAAGACAAATTTTTGTGATTCATTACTACAGACTTTGCAGTACTGACATTATAAAATGAATTTTTAATCTTTATGAATATGGAATCAGTTAATGCCACAATTGTGGGGTATTAATAAACTCTGTCTTTTTATCACAAAACGCCGTCTTTGGTTGCTCTGAATCGCAAATTACCGGCCTCTTTCTACCTTTCCTCTTGTTTTACTTGCATTTTTGCCTTTACTTAAAAAAAAATCACTTAGAATTTTTGCTTAGTACAATACCAATATTGGCTGCAGAAAATATTTAAAATGTGTGTTTTCAAAGAATTATCAGTTCGTTTATTTATCTTTGAGAGAAAAATGATTCTATTCATTTCAATTATTTTTGCCAAGGACTGTAACACTAATTTTACTCTTTCTAAAAATTAAAATAGCAAACAGTTTATATAAGGTGTTGATAATTACCTATATTATTGTACTGCTGTGACAGATGTTGGCAAAAAAGCCTAAAATGCCTACAGCTGTGCACTCCATGACATCTAGTTTATACTCAGACAGAAGGCTAACAGATGTTCTGAACTGTCACTTTGCCTAAATGTTTTTTTTAAAGTCTAAGGACCTGCTTTATAATTCACCAGGGTCTGGTTTGGTTTCACAGAGGTCCTCAGAATTCCCATCTGTGACAATTAATGTTAAAGACATTGATAAATCAACCCTTGTGTTTTCCCTCTTCTTTAACAAACAGGCACCAGTTTATATATGGATTGTGCATTGTAAAAGCTGTTTTTATGTACATCCTAGTTGTGAAATTCTCTCCTTAAACATAGATAGAATTGGGTTGCCAGAATTCATGAAGATTTGCTTTGAGCATATGGAAAGTGAGTTTATTTTGTGTAAATGGAAAGAGCCAAGAAAAATCATCCATTCTTTTCTTTTTGCTACATTTTATGCACCTTGGAAGTAAATGTTAACAATTTCTAATGAGTTATATTTTTCTAGTGCATAAAAAGTGTTATTTTTATTTAGCCTTTTAATAACTCTGCTCGTAACAATAACTATTAATTATGTGGCCTATTAGAATGATGGAAGAACAAAATAAATTGCATTCACATAGCATACAGCACATCTTTTCCTACTTGACACCCTAATACTTCCTCTTCCCAAACATACCTTCAGATCCTTCATACAGAATTACTGCCCCGTGCAAAGGCCATCAATGCCTTATTTGCTATTGCTCTTAATTTTAACAAGCTGGATTCCTGTAGTACACTTGCTTAATAGTTTAAACATTCTGTTAACAATCGGGTGTTTGGCCTACCCTGTTTCTCCTCCTTCTGTATAGAAATATAACTCCAAATAGTACATCTTTCTGGGTTTGTTTCTAAATTAGTCCCCACACTTAATTATGAGGATGAGAGGGATGCCTTATTCCTCTTTGTTATAGGCTAAGCTCTCAGTAATCCCAAACAAAAGAGCCAGTTCTGGAAGATATAGGATTTGCTAGCAGGATTATGGTCTCATAGATAATGATGTGCAGTCAGCAGAAGCGAAGCTTTATTTTAATTCAAATAAGCTAGTAAACAAACCACTGACAAGTCTGCTGGTGAGAGTAACTGGCTGCTCTTGCCACATTGGCAGCTAAATTACAGAAAATCTATTATACCCTGTTCACCATATGTTTAATTTAATACAAGATACAAATTAAACTATCCACAGTGCCTATTAAAATAACAATACTTTTTTTATATTTGAATGTCTTAAAAATAATTTCTACTGACCTTTTAAAGGGTGGTTTTGATATAGGTGATTATCTGAAGGGGAAAGGTAGTTACTAGAAGGCAAAAAATTTAATTGCCTTTCTGAGAAAATAAAAATGTAAGTGTTCCCTGGTTTGCGGTTGTTAATAAGGTTAATTAGCAGTCATGTGTTCTGTTATTACTATATTTCCCTCCCACCCTTTTGGTTGCTGAGGCTGGGGTTTTAAGAGTGATACTTAGTTTGACCTATATGAGTCTGTCCTCATGAAATCATTACCTTGCTCAAGCCAGCCTATGGTTAGCCTTAAACCTGATGCCAGCTGAGATGTCTCTTCAGAAAATTGAGTTTACACTCTTGGTCCAACTTGAGTATGGCACGGAAAAAGACCTAGACTTTTATAACCCCTGCCTCAAGTCAACCTCTTCATAGCCAAAAGATCCTAAGGAGAGCCAAAATTAAGAGGCTGCCATCCAGAGAAGGGAAAGAAGAAAAAGACAAGGCCACACACTATTCACAACCAATTTCCTCCTGTACCCACAACAGTCCAGTCAGTAACCCAATGATGCTTGCTGGAGTCCATTTGGACTCAGTCCACCAGATTCTAAAGACTGGCCTGGGTTTTAGAATTATAGAGTTAGATTTGAAACCCAGATCTACTATTTCCCAGCTGTGTAACCATAGATATTTAACCCAGCTGGATCTTCTCTTACTCTGTAAAAAAAAAAAAAAAAAAAAATGGGAGGGAGGTAATAGTTCCAATCTTATAGGATTATTATGAGAATTAGATAAGAGAAAATATCTGATAAATAATAGATGCTCACTAACGGTTAGTTCCTTTCCTCTCTTTACCCTCAAGCAAATAGAATGCTGCTCTTTTCTTCAAGGGTGAAGGGAGAATGATAGGAGAAGGGCTTGGAAGGGGAAGTGTAAATAGAAATTTTGCCCAAAATCATTTTCCTGGGATCATTAACTCCCTTCCACAGTCAAAACCCTAAGTGCTATGCTCCTTTTCTCCCAAAATCCATCGCAATATTTACTCTAAGAATGTACCATAGGCCACCCAGACCAACTGCCTATTCTTGGGCCTCTGAAATAGAGGAACAAAGAATAATCAACACACTTTGGGATACTTTTTCAAACTTTTATATACATGCAGCTTTTGCCCTGGGTCTGCAAGTGTGCTTATGGGGCTACACTATGTGAATTTTGGTTCAAATATAAGCCTATCAAATCCAAAGGTGTACTGGTAGTTACAATATTGCATAAGGTGTACATTTGGAAAATATCCCCAGTTTAGGTTATTCTTGAAGTCCAGCAAATGACGCGCTTTTTTTTCCAAAATGCAAGTTAATGTATCTTAGGTTGATGCAAGAAGCAATTTCAGGAGTATGGTACTGGTAAAGATATGCCAGAGAGACACAAGACAAAGATCCCATGGTCCCTTCCCCTTACTCCATTACCCTGTTACTCAGAGGCTGAGAGCCTAGAGACAACAATTTCCATTTATTGAAACTCTGAATTATTGGTAAAGTAAGAAATTGGGGGGAAAAGAGCCACAAAATGTGTGGTACATTTTAAATAATTAACATTTTAAAATTAATATTGTTAACATAAACACAAAACGTGTGATTCCTTGTATAACTTCATTTCACATATAACAAGAATTTTTATTTTTTTTAAATGTTACTCATTTTTTTCGGTAATCGCGACACCCATCGTAGGGCTAGAACCCACGACCCCCGAGATCAAGAGTCTCACGCTCTTCCCATTGAGCCAAGCACCCCTATAACAAGAAAATTTAAAAGACATTATTGATGAATGCGCCCCATAGGCCTTTCTACTCGCTCCTCCAACTTTCCTCTTAGTTATAAAAGCACACCTCTTTCTAGACCCCGGTGACTGCCTTAGCATGAAACAAAGGCTGAGGGAACCTGAGAGAGTTCAGAAGTTTTCCCGCGGGGAGGAAGGAAGACCCTGCTGAATATTTGGCCACTAGGAAAGCAGGCCACCTTGGAGACCGCACTCCCGCCTTTGCCACCTGGGTTTTCCAGGCCGGGCTGGCGGGCCTAGGGGCCGCCCTCCTCCGAAAGGGCGCGTCTGCGCCGCCGCCGGGTTGGCGCGAGCTCGGTTCCCGACTTTCCGTCCCCGGAGCCCCGAGGTGACCAATGGCCAGGCCTCGGGGAGATGCACGACTCCGAACGCTCCCAGGACTCTCCGGAGCTCGCGTTTCTACACGCGACGCACTAGAGAACAAACCACACTGGCCACGCTGTGCGCTCCCGCGGAGGAACAGCGATTGCCAATGTCACTTAGACATTTGAGCCTCGCGTCGGGGGGACTTTGCCCGCCCACCCGCCGGCCCGCGCCTCGGAGCAGCCCAGAGACCCGCGAGGCCCGTGGGGAAGGGCGGCCTGGAAAGCCCGGGCCTGCAGGCGGCCCCGAGGACCCAGGCTTCCACTCACTCGGCCGGCGCCGCCCGTCCGTCGGTGAAGGGGCCTTAACCTTCCCTCTCCGGGCCGGGCCGGGCGATGCAGGCCTCGCGGGCCCCGAACAGATCCGCGCTGAAACACTGGGCGGAGAGCGCGGGAAATGGGGCGGCGCGCGAGGGCCTGCGGGCCGATGGGGGCGCAGCTCCTGCCGGGCTCAGGGGAACCCGCGCCGGCCCGCCGGCCGAGCCTCCGCTTACCAACGCGAGCGAAATAGGTCAAGGCTGACCCATCCCGCCGGGCCCAGAAAACCGAGAAGGTCCGCGGGGTCTGAGAAGGATCGTTCGTTCCCCCTCAGCCCCAGGTGCCCCTCGGGTTTCCCTGACCACGGAAAGGACCGATGGGGGGGATGGGGGGACAGAAGGGCGAGGCTCCGACTGGAAGCTTATTACAGAGGCTTTGAAAAATAAGGCTTCCAGTCCTTGATACGCGCGCTCGCTCTCTTGGGTTAGAGCTTAGAATCTGCAGAGCTGGCATCAAAACCACGTCCTTCCCCGGGTCGTGTCCGGCAGAGACGTCTGCCTGGCGGCGCTGCCCACTTTGTAGTGTGCATCAAGTGGCGGTCCAAGTGAATAATGGCATCGAGGTGGGCGAGTTGAGAGGAGCAACACGTTCCTAGTCCCGTGGTATATTTAATAGCACTCGCCGTTATAAGCCTGCACAGATGGGGGAAGCAGCCGCCCGCTCCGACCTGGCGCGGCCGCTCCTATGGAGCCCCGCTGGCGGGTGCAGGGGAGAAACTGCTGGCCCGCCGCCCGCCCCGCGCCACCGGGCCCCGGGAGAGCCCGCGCCGGGAGGCCGAGCCCGCAGGGCCCGAGCCAGGCCGAGGGTCCGGGGCGGGGGGGGGGGGGGCGCGAGCCGTCCCGGTCCGACTGACTTCCACGTGCAGAGAGGGTACAGCGGCCAGTTAGTGGATGATTGACTGGGGAGAAGGAAGCTGTAGCTTGCACGGTAGCTGGTGGCTAACGCATGACACTATGCCATCTCTGTGAAAGTCGTGATGTGTATGGCCATTGGGTCGCTGGAACATCCAGACCCTGATCGTGCGTACAGTGTTTCCTTACAAGCAGCACTCGCCAATTTAAAACCAGGTCCCGGGTGCCCCTCTTGCTAATCCTCTCTGCCATTAGTTCGCATAAATCCTCCTTTTTATGCCCTTTCCACCTTTCCTTTCCCTTTCTCTCTTCCTTCCATCTTTCCCTCCTCCCGCCCTCCCTCCCTTCCATCCTTCCTCAATCTGAGTCGTTCGTGCTGAATGCCCCTCACTCACCGACATCCCAGTCTAGGAGTCTGGGGTAAAACCCCACATCTCCCCAGGACAGCTTCGCGCTTGCAGAATTGGAGAGCGCTGCTTTGGCCCCAAAGCACGTCTCAGTAGTGAAGTTTCCAATTCAGAGCCACCTATAAACGCCCATAACTCGGTTCACATGGACTCCCCAACCTCGTCAGAAAGCCCTTTCCACAACTTAGAATCGTTTTGGTAGTGTGTGTTTGCTCTGAGAAAAGGAGCTGACCGGTCAGCTTAGTTTCTGAATACAGAAAGGTTATTTTAAAAGCAGTTTTCCATTTGCAGAGGCCTCGTTCTGGATTCCCTCACCTACCAAGGCAGTTTGTCCCTTTGGCCCTTCACCTTAACACATTACACTTTTCTTTCTTTCTTTCTTTCTTTTTTTTTTATTTCAAGGCTGAGGCTTCCCCCATGTCAGAAAGAATGTCACTGCATTCCAGCATTTGAGACTTTAGGGGACTTGCCTACAAAACGATCTTCCTGATCCTTCACAAGAAAATGAGGTCATTTGAGAGATTTTAAACTTCCTTATGGCTGGGATTGAATAGATTTAATTGATAAAACGTGTGAGGTTTACTCACCTTTAGTCATCTTAGGCTACTCACTGATGCCTTCCTGTCTTACAGATTTAGATTCAGCCCCAAGCCCCCTCCCTCCGTGGAAAGAGGATGGCAATTCCGATTCTTTTAGTTCATTAAAAAAAAGAAGAAGAAGAAAGAAACATATCAGATTGAGGCATCTTTTATAAGTTTTGATGTTCAGAAAAAAATATGACAAGGGAAGCAGGAAGAGATCATTCCAGGTTATTTCAGTGGATTACTTTTTTAGTGCAAAGTTATGAACACTGGATTAAATATTTACATTTGCCCTCTCCCACTCCTTTAGTTGTTAAGAAGTGTTTCTACTATTGACTTTCAGTTTTGCATAATGCTCCCTACCTTTCATTCGGTGCCAGAAGTCACAGGTACACACTCCTTAGCCTGTTCTATTAAAGGTGGCTCTTGATTTACACTCTTCATTTCCCCTCCCCAACACACTGACTCTTACTAATACAAACACACTTTTCTTGATTTAGAGAGTGTTGGGGTGTGCATAACTTTTTTGGTATTGCCCTTTCATTCTTCTCAAACTCATATTAAGGTGTTCGCCCTGACATATAAAATGAATTATTGAGGAACAACCATGTGAAAATTTGTTTAATTTTCTGCCCCCCTTTGTTTTGCGTTTGTTTTTCAAGTTTCATAGGGAAGGCTGTAACAGGTGTCTAAGTAATAGTCCCCAAGAATCCCTTATTAGATGACTTCAAGACCAGATGTAAACCAATAACATTATTGTTTCCAGGAGGGAAAGTAGAAGCGAAGATTGTTTTGTCAAGGGATTCATTTGAGCGTTTATCTTTCTTTTATTTTGACTGGCTTGTGGGAAGAAAAGGAAGACTAAATGGGGCGAAGGGCAGAGAAAGAGAACCCAATGAAAACTTGTTTTTATGATTAAAGCCATTTTCCCAGACTATTGTCTTGCCACAAGTGACAACATACAGAGCACAAGTCATGAAAGTGGATTACTGTCACTCTGGGCAATTGGAGGCCTGGAGAGCCCTGACGTTACTTCCTATAGAAAGGTAGACACACCTAGCCATCTCCCCCTGCAGCACCCTCATTGCCTAAGGGTTTGAGGCTCTCTCAAAGTTGACACTGACCTCGGCTAGGTCTAGGTGGCAGGGCTTGCCCGCCTAAGGAGAGGCAGAGGCTGCGCATGGAACCGGGGAGGAAGCAGGGTGGCTGTAAGAACAAGCCTGAGGGGATGGGGCGCTGTAACAGGCGGGCTGTGGCCACCAGTCCCCTGGCAGGATAGCAATCAATGAGTCAAAGCTAGCTAACAGTGAATGAAAGAGAGCCAAGAATGGGACCCTTTGGGTGCTAGAGACTAGCCTTTAGCTTGTTCCACTCCTCCCCCTGGGCTCCCATCCTAGGTTTTCAGGGTTGGAGATCTAGCCAGAGGAGAAGGCAAGCATGGTAAGAAAACATGCCTAGCCCCCTCCTCCCCCCCCGTCCAACATGCACACAGGGGTGGGAGCTTGCAGAGATCAGGAGAGATACCTCAAGTCCTCAGTAATCTGTGTCTGACTCATGCAAGTTGTGCATGGTCAACAGGGGCGTGGGGAGGGGGTTGGGAGGAAAGCCTCATTTTCTTCAGTTGCTCCGTCTGGGGTTGTTGTGTCTCCTCTCCCCCAACCCCATCTCACCCCACCCCAAATGGAATTGAAACTCCATTGCCTTTGCCTGCACTGAGCCTAAAAACTCAGGATTTGATAAGGTTACTGCACCATTGATACAATTGCAGATTTTTTTTAAAGCCTCCTCAAAGAGACAGATGTTTGGGCTGATTAAAAATTGAGGAGGAAACCTGCAGCTGCACCAAGGAATAATCTATTGGACAAATATTTTAATAAAAAAAATATGAAGAGATCAGCCCGACCTTGCAAGGTCTTCTGCTTTAAAAAAATCTTTATCAAACCCCTATTCTATGGCTTCAATAAACAGAACCCATTACCTCACGGCATCTTTTGTTGGCCCCATACAAGAGAGAACAAAATGGTTATTCAGGGGAACGCTTTCGATTTTTATTGTGGGTAGCCTGCACAAAGAGCCGTGTTATTGTATTTAAAAGAACCATCTGTAGCAGAAACAATGGCATCAAATTATCTTTGAATACCCACTGAAAAAACATAAAGCTTTTTTTTTTTTATTCTTCTTCTGTACGGTGGGGGGATAGAGCAGTGTTAGGATAACTGACTTTTTTGTTGTTCTCTGGGTGCATTCTTCTCGCTCCCCCTCTCTCCCCCTCACCCTCTCACTCCTCTCTCTCTCCCTCTCCCTCTCTCTCTCTCTCTCTTTTAAAAAATCAGCCATTTGGGGTTTTAAGCCATAAACGATTTTTCTTGTTGCAGGGGATTGCAGTGGCAAAGCTAGGCTAGGTCTTGGAGGCTGGTGCAAGGCGAAGCGGGTGAAGGCAGGAGGCTGATGGAGAGACTGGGGGGAAGAAAAGCCGAAATGGATTCACAGTGCCTTGGATGGAGGACGAGAGGGGAATTGCAAGCTCCTTCAACTCGTTCTGTCCGGTGAGAAGTGATCAAGCTTGGGCTGACAAGAGGCTCAGGAAGCCCTCACGTTCTTTCGCTTTTTTACCTGCCAATCAAACTGCTACAAGACAACACCCTGATCTGGCATGGACATGTAAGTAGCTTGCAACCCAACTTTGACATTCACTGCTAGCTCACTCCTCTCCGCCCACCCCCCCAACTCACTTTCTTCCCCTCTCATTCTATTTTTTTTTTCTTTTGACCTTTAAGAGATCTGGAAATACACCCTGTGTGGCAGGCATTTAACAGGCAGGTTTAAGTCTGAAAGCGTTAACTTTTGGAATTAAATGCTAATTTTGATTTCTTTAATAAATGCAGAAATGAAGACATTATTTTATTCTCTTCTGAACAGTTTTAGTGCTGAACATAATCAGTTGCCTTGCAAGGGTGTATGTGTCTCTTTTTCTTTGAAAATGAAGAAATCCGTGAGCCCCCAGAGAGAAATGCAGAAATGAAAATTTCAGGCTTCCATCTTAAAAATGCAATTCTAGCAGCTCATCCCTACAGAAAAATCCTTCTCCAGACCAGGGTTACATAGAATGGAAAGAGTGATTTGAGCCCAAAGGTACATATCATTAAGGGGTTGCTACTATTTCATTTGGCATCTTACTATTTTGGTGGTAGTTGGGGGCGGGGTGTGAAAAAAGAGAAGGAAGGGGACATGGCAATACCTCATTCTTTATAGAGATTGACACTGAGGGGGCTAGAGATACAAGAGGACAGGATAAGCAGGAAATATTACCTGAGAGAAGGAATCACAGAGCATGGCGGAGCTGGAAGCTAGGAGGGCTTCTGTGGGAAGTTGTGCGAGAGGTGATGGGGCTTGCTCTCTGGCGCCCTCTAATGGCAATCTGACCCAATGTTTTACTTTCTTAATTCAGTACTGGGAAAAGCAGCTGGGTTTTTGTTGTTGCTGTTGGTGGTTTTTCTCCGCAGGCTTAGAAACTAGAGACTATTAGTGGAGTAAATTGATTGTTTTCATCCCAGAAACTTATGTATATGCCTTAAAATTATCAATGTTTTCTCCTCAAACATCTCCTCTCCCAAAATTTTGTTAGACTAATAGAGAGGCTATTGGCAGATTGACCTATGGAGGGTGGCCCATGCCCAATTAGTAATTCGGAGAAAGGGATTCTTTTCCTACCTGAACAGCATTCTGACTCTTCTAATATACTGAAGAGGTCTTGGGGGCTGGTGGGGGGGATGATTTGGAAATTGCAGATTCTGACACAAGCTCATTAGAATACAATTTAAAGGGGCCTCTTAGGAACCTCTGTTACTGCGATATGTGGTGGTCAGGGGGCTTTCCTTCCCGCCTCCTTTTTCTTTTTTCTTTTTCTTCTTTCTTTCGTTCTTTTTTTTTTTTTAAATTTGGTAGATAAAGGTTAATCTTGGGCTGAATGATAGAGCTATGATTGACAAGAGAAAAGGTGTTGAGGGCAGGTCGCGCTGTCTTATTTACAGCCCACTGCTTGCTGTAGAGTCTTTGTTAGGACTGGAAAGCTAATTTAGTGCTGATCAAAAGCACCACAGAGTTAAAGGACTGGTAATGACTGCTAATTTCATTTCAGCCTCATGCATCCCCAACTGCTGTAATTAAAGACACGCTATTTAAATACAGGTGAAGGTTTTTTTTTTAAGTTAGGATGGGGGGTGGGTGGATTACAATATTATTTAGATTTCATCTTATACATGGGTGTTATGTAGTCCAACATCAGATTTTTTTTAGAGCCACTTCTTGTCATTTATACCTGGCTTTGCAGAATCGGCAGTTGTAAAATATGTCAATCACACAAAAGCCACTGTTTCAGGGAAAAAAGGAGGAGGATGCAGAACAGTAAATGTTTAGGGGGGATTTAAATATTTGGGTCTCTTATTTTTCCCCTTCAAATTAATAGAAGGGCCTTCGAAATAGCTAAAGTATTTGAAACTTAGGGCAGGGTTAACAGGCCAAAGGGATCAGTGTCAGCTTTTTAAGTACTTCTAAAAAGATCATGTGAACAGATGGAAAAATATATTTTTAATTAAATAATTTCCCCCACACTGTAGCTGCAGTGTTGGCTCAGAAACCGTGTAATTCCTCAACCAATAGGAGTTTCTTTATAAGAACATCAAAGGATAAAAAGCTCTACATTTTCGTAGTTGGTTAAAATTGATAACCCTCCCCCCCACACACACACACACCCAAAAAAAGAATTTAGCCTTTAATCTCTTTTTATCCACGAAGACTAAAGCTCTGTACTCGACCCCGCGAGCGGCTCTCGCCTTCCGGGGCTGGAACCCGGCTCAGATGTGAAGCGGCGCTGAGCCGCGGCGCAGGTTCGTGACCAGCGCCCCCTGTTGGACACAGTAGGAGATGCACAGCGCCAGTCCTGGAAATCGCGAGAACCTTGCTCTGGGGTTAGATAAAACTCTTTATTACCCTCCAAAAAGGAGATGGGGCGAGGAAACAAGTTTTTATATCCTTGAAAGATAATATAATTTAATTCAATAAAAAATAAAAAGGATATGATACAATTTTAATTCAATAAAAAATAAAGACTAACCTATTCCTTCTCACATCCCAGCCACCCCCTACCCCCTTTTGGGTTTGGGACTCTTTTTAGATTCTGAGATAGTAAAACAGGTAGAGAAGCATGATTAAAAGAGAGAGAGAGAGAACTTTCTTCTGTAGCAGTGGAAAACCAAGCAAATTACTTCTCCCATTCTGTCCACATTAAAAAAAAATAAAATAAAATGGAAGATGCTGCTGCTTGCTGTTTTGACTTTGTCAGCAGCATCTTGAATGCCCTCCGAGGTCCTTCAAGAATTGTAACTGAGTCCCTGAGTAAATGAAATAACTTGCTCGTTTTTTGTTTATTTTCAGAGTGTAATTAAGAGGCCAGTCTCTGCTTTGAATGTTTCCCATCCCCCAAACCAATCTTGATCAAACTTTTCCTTTCCGGGATGGTGGTTAAATTCCAGGTATTTTTTAAGAAACAGGTGCCTGACACCTTTCTTCTTTTATCTCAGCAGCTCAGCCGTAGGATTTCAGGGAAGGTGTGCCAATGATAGAGTATTTTCTTTTGAAATTCAGCATTTTCAATGACCAGGAATCCAAATTATCCTAGGAGGAGAGGAGTATTTTTACACTTCCAAAAGTACCTGTCTACATAAGAAAGAAGTTTGGCTTTTTCTTTGGTGAGCAAGTAAGGGTAAGAGTACACTTTGAACTCTTTCAGAAAGATAAACTCTAAAAATGACAGATCCTCTGAATGTAAAATGATGGGAAAATATGGGGTTGTTTAGGTGTTTAAAATCAAATTGAAACAATTCCAGTGTTAAATGAACACATGATCTCAACAAGGTGTTTTATGATTTTGATCTTCAGGGATGTACTTACAATTTTAACTTGTAGATAAAAACCTTAAGAAGTTAAGAGGTTGCTTTTTAAAAATTTCCCTATGAAGGAAACCAGATTAATTTTCATAACAGAATTACTTTTTAAAATATTTAATGCTGTGGCTACGGAAGTTTAAGTTGATCTTACGTTTATTCCTCCCACCTGCCCAAATCAGCGAGTCCGAGATTGTGTTTTCAGGGGAATTGGTGTTCAGTGCGATGAGAGATGTCTTCTCCATCTGATTCCAGAATCGAATCTCGGCTTGTGTTTCTCAATAAATGACTTTGGATACCGTGGCAGGAAAAGAATCAAGGCTTTGATCAGTTCTTAACCGGAATCCTATCGAAATAACGGGCAAGCGGGATACCCTGCTACAGGCAACCCCACCCTTTGCTTTACCAAAAAGCAAAGCAAAACAAAACAAAACAAAAAGCCCCAAAAACAAACAAACAAAAAAAAAAACGAGTCCCCGTTACCGAAGTATTAAGTCCGGGCCAGTTTTGGAACCAGCGCCAACAAACGGTGCGTGACAGCCGCGGTCCAAGGCTGCCGGTGGCGTGGGGAGGCCAAAGCCAGCAGAATCTTGGAGGCGACCCGCGAAAGGGGATACATGCCTGCTATTCGGAAGTGATGTCGAATTTGCAATACCAGTGCTCTGGAGATGTTGACCCCGTTCCACCCCCGGGGGTCCCAACCAGGAGGGCGAAGCCGGGGGGTAGGGGCGGAGCCGCACCTGGCTGCAGGCGGGCTGTGTGTCCTCAACTTCCCAGGCCCAGGGAGAAAGCGCAACCCCTAGTTTATGAAAGAGAACTAAAGAAGTGGGTGGCCTAGGCCTGGGAATGCCACCCAGCTTTCCCAGCGCAGTGTCATTTCTGTGGTTTCAGGCGGCCTCAGCCCCTGCCGGAATCCCACGCCCCACGGGCGGCCAGCGGGAAGGCAGCCCTTCCATCTTTGGAGACTGGGGAGGGGGCAGCGAGCGACTGACTCCTTAGAAGCAGGCAAAACCACCCGGGCTGGCAACGGGCCGCGTTTTTCTGCAGGAGCAAAGCGCCCTTTAGGGGTGGAGCGGGCATTTGGGGTCTCTTGTCTCAGCGACCAGGCCCGAGCCCGCGCCTCTTGGCTGAGCGCCCTGCTTTAAGAGTGGTCAATCTTGCCCCATTCTGAGGGCAGTCCTGGAGGATGGGCCATGCTAGCTTGGGCCCACTGAGTCTGTGCCAAGTTCCCAGTCCCCACTCCCCTCCATACCTCTCCCTTCCTGATGAACCCAAGCCTCACTATGAAAGCTGGGGTATGTGGCTTGGAGTTTGGTAACTATTTGGGGGTGGAGAAGATGATTGATGACTGATTGATTGTTAAGACCAAGGTTCAAGGATGAGCCCTCATTTATTAAATTTCCTAAATTTCCTCTTTTGCTTTGTTTGTAAGCTTTGAAGAGCCTTTATCTTTCCCTTGACCCAGCCCTGAGACAGACAAGGCACCAGGGAGAAAGCCCAGCCCGGCTTGAGGGAGCTGAGATATAGACAGATACTCATCTCTCTACCACTCAACGGGCAGATAAGCTCTGGCAGAATCTGGGTCCTAATCCAGGGCCCAGCTGCTATGTGGGTTGCTGAAGGGTGTTGAAACCACAAGTACAACTTGACACCACTGAGCCCACAGTGCTTGTCAATAATCTTTGAATTAGGTGCAGAGACTGTCATTGTAGATCATAACAGTTTCTGAAGGACTCATTACAGCCTATCGTGTCAATGATCTTCAAATTAAGGGGGGGCGGGAGGGAAAAGGAATGGGGAAAGCCTACAAAAAGGGAAGAAGGTTGGGAGGGGAGATAAAAGTCAGAGCCCCAGCTCTGAAGGAGCCTTTAAAGATTATCAGGCTAGCCATCTGAGAATTCCACTGGGATGGGTTTGGAAGCCCAATTCCACCTGAGCCAGGGCTGGAAAGGGGCACTGGAGGGTGAGCAGAAGTGGGCCCCTGGGAAGGCGGACTTCTCAGACATTTCTTTTGAGGCCAGAAGAGCTTTTGGGAGAGGGCTCCAGATATCAGTGGGAGGCCTTGAGGATGCCAGGCCACCCAGGATGGGTGTACACTTTGCTTTAGAGCACTTTCCAGGGCTAGCCACAGCCGCAGCTCTGAGAAAAAGTGGGTAGTAGTTTTGTTTAGGACTGATGGTGACTGTAGGTGATTTTTTTTTATAAATGCTTTGCTTTCAGCTTCTTTTCATACAAACAGGTGAAAGACTTTCTTCCTTTTCCTTTGATAGTATTCTTGTCCCTCACACATGTAAAGCTGATCAAATTTCTTTCCCCAACTTGCTTTTTGTGGTGCCAAACACCTCTGCCTTCTGAGGTAGTTGAGCGTTGTCACTTTTTGAGTTTGTTTTATGTCTGGTTGTACTTCTGGAAAGGGAACTTGAAGTAACACAGAAGCAGTGTGCACCATGAGATCTCCAGAAGAAAGAAGACGAAATCCCAGTTCAGCAGTTTGGAAGGAGCCAGACTGAGAGACGTTCTCCCTCGTTGGTGGATTGCCGGTGCAGTGAGTGTGCAGCCTGGCATGCATGGGGGTGTCATTCATGAGCCACTTAATATGCTCTAGAGAAATCTTAAGGAAGCTTTAGGTTTGTTTTTCCCACAAAAGTTGTGGTCACAACTAAAGGAAATAATCACAGTTTGGAGAATTCAAAACAATCGTCTTTTTCCTAAAATCAAGGTAACAGTCCTAGTCACTGGAAAATTCGGGTTCTAAGGAAACCCTGTTCCTTTGGTATGATCAATTGCACAAGATAGTGTGGTCAATCAAGGAGATATGTATTTATACTCCCAAGCAATGATTTAGAGGTGTGAAAGGGCCATGGGTTTGTTGGCCCACTTGCAGTTCCTGGTGCTCTGTTTGCCTGGTTTGTTTTCATTTTTCATTCCTTTCTTCTGAGTTTTAAAATCAAAATGGTAGTCTCATTTCTTTTCAGTGTAACTGAAAACCACTGGTAGGAGGCTCTTTCAATTTTCAGTTTGTCTTTTTTTTTTTAAGGGAATTTCTATTTAAAATAATTAGATCATTTAATGGGCACACTGCATTTTTCCTTGGGCAACAGCTGCAGTGCACAGACAGATCTTATGTTAAAACTGCTTGATAATTCAGAAATGGAAATGAAATTGTGAAATGTGAATCCTTTTTTCCAGGAAATATTTGAGCTGGAATATATGAAGGGGGTACATATATTTGTAATACTAGAAGCAATATGATGATTGTTATATATAGCCCTGAAGACATACACAAGTGATTATATATTATTTTTGTTGCTATAATTTGAAGTAAGGGGGAAATATATTAGGTTTTCTTTATATCATTGAATTCTTTTTAAAATGTATTTATTTCATCAGTGGGAATCAGATGAAAGAGAGTGAGTATAAAAAGGAGCTGGATTCAGAGCAGCTCTGCATTCCTTAGGTTTCAAGGGTCCTTACAGCTCTTGAGTGAAATTATTTGGTGAAATTGGGTCTGGACTGAAATAGCATTTGTTATCCCCTTGTTCATTTGTTATGTGTAATACCACTTCTGGAAATTAAAGGCAAGGTGCTGAAGGGACAGACAAGAAGAAAAAAATATAATTAAGCAATTTTAAATTGCCAATCTACCCTGCATCCATATGCATATCTATGTCTTACTAAATAAAAAGGGATAGAGATATATGCTTGCTCTTTGTGTCATCTAGAAACATTTATTATAGTTCCTGTCAATAATCTTTCACACTTCCAAAATCTGACAAGTTTGGCAATAGGAAGAAAGTGGAGGAAATGTAGATGAAAGACTTTCTATCATTTTGAAAATTGCTTTATAAAGATTGCAGTATTCCCTCTAGGATCTTGTGAGGGATCCTTCACAGTCTAAAGCAAGTGAAGTTTGATAACAGCACAATTTTATTCTAATTTTTGCTCTTACTTTCAATATCCTAACTTTTTCCAGCTTATAATTTTGGAAAATATGTGATGCTTTTGTAAGGAAAAGAAAATCTTGAATGCCTTTCTTTACCTTCATTTATCTGTGTTTGTTTCATATATCTTGAAGAATCAGGTGTTGATCATTCTAGAAGTCTTGTGGCATGCTCCAATTTGGAGTGATTGAGGAACTTTTTTTGCAATTTAGGGGGAAGAAGGAAACATTTTTTTTTTAATAGGCTTATACCAGTCTCCTTACTCTATAGTTCTCAGTTGTCTTGTGTTAGGGGATAAATATCAATAAAATTTCATCTTACCAGATTGCACCAGCTTTGTCCTACACGTTGGAATTTTCCTTTATTTTTGGCTTTTAAAATCAGAAACTTTTCTTGGGTTGCCGTACTTCTTCTTTTTAGTTTACGTGCCTCTTACCACATCACTGATATGGTCTCTTTTACCGCAGTATGGTCACTGCTTGTGGGCGCTTTCAGTGGAGAAGGCTGGAAGGTTAGGATCTGGAGGAAACATAACAAAAAAGGGAGGAAAAAAAAAACCCTTCGTTTGGCCAAATCTGGCTCCTAATATATTTAACCACTTCCAGAATTAGAAAGCCTTTCTGTACATTTTCTTCTATGTTTCTCTCTTTTTTTCCTTACGTAATGAAATTAAAACTTTTGGAGCCCACAGTTGACATTTTTCAGAAAATTGAGTTATCAAGGCAGTAATTATTTCACGGGGAGATAAAACTCTCATAGCCCTAACTGTCAAATAGGGCCCTTTTCAGATTTTAATTACAAAATAAAATTAGTCTGCTCTTCCTCGGAATGGTTTGTGAGTGGTTAAACAGAGCTTTCCCCCCAATACTGGTGGTCGTCAAACTCTGCTAATTAGCAATGCTGAGAAATTCCAGTTAACAAGGACATTCTCCAAGACTCTGCAGGTTCCCTGCCGTTTGCCTTCATTTCCATAAGAAGATTAAGAGAGGAGGGGAACACACTCAAATGCAGATGCAGAAAAGAAGCGTTTTTTAACAAGCATCATAATAGTAAGATGCTTGGCTAGTTCTCACCTAATTACTGCAAGTTAAACCTCTATTTGCCACTAAGAAGAAAAAATAAGTCTACAGTCCCCTATCTCCACAAAATTGTTAGTTGGCTTCAGATATAATACTTGGGAGGGATGAGGGGAGTTTAGGAGAGAAATACCAGTTGCAAAAGATAAAACTGAGCTACACTTAATCAGTTAAGGATTTTTGGCTGGGGCCTATATAGTAGAGCAAAATTAAATCAGAATATCCTAGGAGTTAGGCATTTTTGTTCCTAATTTCTAATCTTGCTTTAAAAGGATGCAGCTTTTTGCTGCCCATGAAAGGGAAATGTTATACTTCCTTTAGAATAAGCACTTTAAATTTTCATACATTGTGCCAATGGCAACATTTTTAAATTCTTGAAGGATGAAGCACCCTCTTCCAAGTCTTATTTTGATTCCCTAGTAGTCAATGGTGCATTGTTATTAGTACTGTAGCCATCTGTTATAAACCTAAAACAGTGCTGCTTCTATCATCTATTGTGATTATTATAGTTATTATTATATTTAGGGGCCAGTGATAGTGCCGGATTGAAATAGAGTGGCCGGTGATCTGATTTTTTTAATGCATATGTTCTAAAAAATCTAATGAGAAAATTGTTTCTGCTATCACCATCTTCTTTAATCTTATTTTCATAGCACATTATTATGCATAAATGCCAGCCACAGTTAGTTTATTGCCTTGATAAGTACAGCAGGCTTAATTAAAATAAAGCTGTAAATAAATGCAACCAATGATAACACAATTGTAATGTATTTCCATAGCTTATTTATATGATAAAAGCAATTAACAAAAGACCTAGCCAGCCCCTTTAACCTCTTAAATGCATTATTATAGAGTTCAGTCACAAACACAGGCATCTGAGAATGTATAAAAGCTTTTATATATTATCCCAAGGAAAAATTTGTGCCTCTTCCTACTACCCCTTGAGAGAGAGGGAGATTTAAAAATTTGCTACTGTAACCATTCGTTATTAATATTTATTTTAATACATATACTCCACCATTATCCACATCAACCCCTTGGGTTATTTTTCTTCAGACTTAATTATCCATAAGCTTTTTTAAAGTTTTCAGAATAATGCTACTAAGCACAGACCAATGCATACACAATCATGAAGTGAATGCTTGGTCTGCCCTTCGTGGCATCTGGACAATCACAATTCATTCATATGTTGAATCTCGTAATTTGTACCTATTTTTTCCCACAGTTTAACCTCCTACTTCTCTGGAGGTTATATGTACATTTCTAAGTTAAGCAAATTAAATCTGATTCTTATGATTTGGTTCCATGGCTTATATATGTTAACTTTTCTTTTGTTTAGATTACGTGTAATTAGTTGGATCTTCCTCCCATTCCCCTCATTTTTTTCCCTTTAATTATTTCCAAACACCTTCTTTTAAAAGGTAAAAGCAAAACTGTAGTCATGGAAAAGCGAATCCACCAGTAGGGGGCGCACCAGCTACATCCCTGAAACCAGACGCGCTGAAAAGCCAGCCTGTGGCTGCCGTGTTGTCTTCTGAGCTTCTAACCTTTTCTCTTTCCTCATGTCCATGTCCGTTTTTAGCTTAATAAACAGAAGATATTATTTTGTTTTGAAGAGTGCCATATATTTATCCGTTTCGAGAAGGCCAGTCTCACTCTTCCCGGGTTCCCCAGAACAAAAACAAACCATAACTTGGAGAAAAAGAAGCTGATGGGGGAGGGGCGGCTGATTGGAAATAATAATTTATAAAGAAAAGGATTCTTTTTCTCAACTTTTCTGGCTTTCCAGTGAGCATACTTATTTTGAGTTGGACAGGAACAGAAAAGCCTGGGAGGGCAGGGATTGGAGAAGTTGGAGTGGGGGTGGTGATGGTTATGGGAAGGTTAGTAAGGAACAAAACAATGCAAAGTTTTGTAAAGATAATAAATGGAACGTGGCCGACAGATACTATTCAGTACATTTTCTTAGGGTGAGTACGGGTAGATAGATCAGGGGAGGAGGGGGCGGAGAGAGTGTTACAGAAGAAAGAAAATAAGTAACCCTGATGGTTTAAGCCCTTTATAAAAAAGAAATGGCAACAGGTTTTTTTTTTCTTCCCACCCCCCCCCCCACCCTTTGTAGTCAAGTGCATTTTAGCCACAAAGATCCCAACAAGAGAGTGGAAGGAAACTTAGACGGGGCTTTGTTTGACTCCGTGTAGCGACAACAAGAGAAACAAAACTACCTATTTGTAACGGACGTGCTGCCATTGCTCTCCGCATTGAGCGCCTACCTATTGAAATCTTTACGTCAGGACAATGGGAGAGCGGCTAAAATTACCCTCTTGGGTCCTGGGCGGGCAGGATTCCTGAGCCCCTACCCCCGCCTCCATCCTATCCTCCTCCAGCCTCGGCCTTGCTGGGCGCCCCCCAGGACCAGTCCTGGCCGTCTTCTTCCTGCCTGCACCGCCTGCACCTGTGCCTGGGGAGCACCACACCCGCCTCCCAGGCCTGGCGACCCCTCCGAGCGCTGCCCCAGACCCAGGCGGCGCGGGCAGAGCGGCCACCACAGTACAAGTCACAAGGGGAATGGCAGGGCTGGTTCTGCTCGAGTCCTGGGAACTCTGCGTGGGAGGGAGTTTGTGAGTGCGGCCCACCTCCATACTGTGCCGTGGGATGCCAGGAAGTTGAAGTTACGCTGCTCCGTAGCCTGCGCTTCTGAGCGTCCTTCTGTGGACCTTTTTCTTCCCCCAGCCTCCTTCTGAAACCGGCCCAACTGAAATCCTGCTTTGGGGGAGGCTCAGGGGGAGAATGGGGAGAGAGGACGAGAGCGGGGGCATCCTCTCTCCATCGACTGAATGGAGAAAGATGGTGGGCGACGTGGCTGGGGGTAAGGGGACAAGCTATGGTGTCCCGGCCGGAGCTGAGCGGGGCAGGGAAGAGCCGGCTCGCCGCAGCTTCCCCAGGTCCGGCCTCCCCTTAATTGTAGAGTCGGCCGCATAGTCCAACCAGGATTTATGCTTAAAACAGAGCAAACTGCGTGGCAGCAAGGAGGGTTTTGAGGACAGAGCTTTCCCTCCTACCTAACTTGTCGGGACTGTGTGAGAAAGGGGTGAGCCAGTGCTGGCACCTGTGGAGGAAGAGGGGCGAGGGGAAGAGCGAGGTTAGGGAGAAGCACCGGCGAGGCTGGGTTGGGGAGAAGCGTGCGGAGGAGCGAGAGAACAATGACACACCAACTCCTGCACTGCCTGCTTCCTGAAATACTAGTAGGACAGTCGCCCTGAACCACCCACTCTGCCCTGCCCCACCCTACCACCTTAGCGGCTTCTTGCGCCCCTTCCCCAACTCAGCGGCCCGCACCAAAAAGTAAATCAATACTAAGTTTGAAGAAGAAAAAAAATCGTAGTCTTAGTGCTGTTTACCCACTTCCTTCGAAAAGGCGTGTGGTGTGACCTGTTGCTGCGAGAGGGGATACAAAGGTTTCTCAGTGGCTGGCAGGCTGGCTGTAGGAGCCGCCTCCCCCTCCCTCCTTCCTTCCCCCTCCTCCCCTTGCCTCCCCCTGCCTCCCCCGCGCGGCCTGCGGCGCGGCAGGCCCCGCCCCCTTTCATGCAAAACCCGGCGGCGAGGCTGGGCTCGAGTGGAGGAGCCGCCGCACGCTGATTGGTCGCTGGAAACCCATTTATTCCCTGACAGCCCCCATCACATGGATGGTTGTCTATTAACTTGTTCAAAAAAGTATCAGGAGTTGTCAAGGCAGAGAAGAGAGTGTTTGCAAAAGGGGGAAAGTAGTTTGCTGCCTCTTTAAGACTAGGACTGAGAGAAAGAAGAGGAGAGAGAAAGAAAGGGAGAGAAGTTTGAGCCCCAGGCTTAAGCCTTTCCAAAAAATAATAATAACAATCATCGGCGGCGGCAGGATCGGCCAGAAGAGGAGGGAAGCTCTTTTTTTGATCCTGATTCCAGTTTGCTTCTCTCTCTTTTCTTCCCCCAAATTATTCTTCGCCTGATTTTTCTCGCGGAGCCCTGCGCTCCCGACACCCCCGCCCGCCTCCCCTCCTCCTCTCCCCCCGCCCGCGGGCCCCCCAAAGTCCCGGCCGGGCCGAGGGTCGGCGGCCGCCGGCGGGCCGGGCCCGCGCACAGCGCCCGCATGTACAACATGATGGAGACGGAGCTGAAGCCGCCGGGCCCGCAGCAAACTTCGGGGGGCGGCGGCGGCGGCGGCGGCGGCAACTCCACCGCGGCGGCGGCGGGCGGCAACCAGAAGAACAGCCCGGACCGCGTCAAGCGGCCCATGAACGCCTTCATGGTGTGGTCCCGCGGGCAGCGGCGCAAGATGGCCCAGGAGAACCCCAAGATGCACAACTCGGAGATCAGCAAGCGCCTGGGCGCCGAGTGGAAACTTTTGTCGGAGACGGAGAAGCGGCCGTTCATCGACGAGGCCAAGCGGCTGCGTGCGCTACACATGAAGGAGCACCCGGATTATAAATACCGGCCCCGGCGGAAAACCAAGACGCTCATGAAGAAGGATAAGTACACGCTGCCCGGCGGGCTGCTGGCCCCGGGCGGCAACAGCATGGCGAGCGGGGTCGGGGTGGGCGCCGGCCTCGGCGCGGGCGTGAACCAGCGCATGGACAGCTACGCGCACATGAACGGCTGGAGCAACGGCAGCTACAGCATGATGCAGGACCAGCTGGGCTACCCGCAGCACCCGGGCCTCAACGCACACGGCGCCGCGCAGATGCAGCCCATGCACCGCTACGACGTGAGCGCACTGCAGTACAACTCCATGACCAGCTCGCAGACCTACATGAACGGCTCGCCCACCTACAGCATGTCCTACTCGCAGCAGGGCACCCCTGGCATGGCGCTTGGCTCCATGGGCTCGGTGGTCAAGTCCGAGGCCAGCTCCAGCCCCCCCGTGGTTACCTCTTCCTCTCACTCCAGGGCGCCCTGCCAGGCCGGGGACCTCCGGGACATGATCAGCATGTACCTCCCCGGCGCCGAGGTGCCGGAGCCCGCCGCCCCCAGCAGACTTCACATGTCCCAGCACTACCAGAGCGGCCCGGTGCCCGGCACGGCCATTAACGGCACACTGCCCCTCTCGCACATGTGAGGGCCGGACAGTGAACTGGGGGGGGGGGGGGGGGAGAAATTTTCAAAGAAAAGCGAGGGAAATGGGAGGAGAGTAAGAAGAAACAGCATGGAGAAAAACCCGGTACGCTCAAAAAAAAAAAAAAAAAGTCATCACCCGCAGCAAATGACAGCTGCGAAAGAGAACACCAATCCCATCCACACTCAAGCAAAAACCGCGATGCCGACGAGAAAACTTTTATGAGAGATCCTGGACTTCTTTTTGGGGGACTATTTTTGTACAGAGAAAACCAGGGGGGTGGGGTGGGGAGGGCGAGGGAATGGACCTTGTATAGATCTGGAGGAAAGAAAACTACGCAAAACTTTTTAAAAGTTCTAGTGATACGGTAGGAGCTTTGCAGAAAGTTTGCAAAAGTCTTTACCAATAATATTTAGAGCTAGTCTCCAAGCGACGAAAAAATGTTTTAATATTTGCAAGCAACTTTTGTACAGTATTTATCGAGATAAACATGGCAATCAAAATGTCCATTGTTTATAAGCTGAGAATTTGCCAATATTTTTCAAGGAGAGGCTTCTTGCTGAATTTTGATTCTGCAGCTGAAATTTAGGACAGTTGCAAACGTGGAAAGAAGAAAATTATCCAGATTTGGACATTTTAATTGTTTAAAAAATTGTACAAAAGGAAAAAATTAGAGTACTGGCAAAACCATCTCCGTGGTCTTCTTTAAAGGGGCAAAAGTTTTAGATTGTACTAAATTTTTTTTTAACTTACTGTTAAAAGCAAAAATGGCCATACAGGTTGACATCGTGGTAATTTATAATAGCTTTTGTTTCCCAACTTTCCATTTTGTTCAGATAAAAAAAAAAAACACCCAACAACATAAATTACTGTGTTTGAAATATTTTCTTATGGTTTGTAATATTTCTGTAAATTTATTGTGATATTTTAAGGTTCCCCCCCCTTTATTTTCCGTAGTTGTATTTTAAAGATTCGGCTCTGTATTATTTGAATCAGTCTGCCGAGAATCCATGTATATATTTGAACTAATACCATCCTTATAACAGGTACATTTTCAACTTAAGTTTTTACTCCATTATGCACAGTTTGAGATAAATAAATTTTTGAAATATGGACACTGAAATTATGCTTGAGTGTTTCATTTATTTGGATAACACTGATATACATAACTCCTCGGGGTATATACTGTGCTCAGCCAAGAAAGCAAAATACCTAAAACCTTGATATTCTAGTCCAGTAGCATGTGCTAATGTTAATTGCAACAAATAAATGTCTGAATGATTAATTGAATAAGTACTCTCAAAAAATTGAAATGCTTATGTCATTTCTAAAATAGAAACTAGAGGCATATATTGTAAATCCACCCCCTCCTTTTCTAAGCAGCATGAATAAGCATGATGGGGACTTATACTTAAAACTGATTTATGCCACTTGTTGCCAGGAAGAAGGAGTCAATTCTGAAAATTTTCATGTAGCTCAGCAGATGGGGTATTGAGCCAAATCAGAACCAGGTTGGCTGGTTTTGTTTTCGTTTTCCTCAATGCACAATGGCCCTTTGGAAACCTGGTTATAGGGGAAAATGATGCTTCTTGTATCGGAATAATTGCAAACTAGACAAGCAAAGTGCTCATCTGCTGGGTGGGTGTTTGGATTACTTCAGTCCTGCTATTGTTTGAGAGGAAACAAGTGGTTTGCTTTCTTTGTTCCTTGGCTTCATAAACTTTCTCTTCTACATTTTCCTGTTTAGGGGCGAGGGAAAGCAAAGAGCGTCTTACGAAACCCCCCCGACTTATCACGGCTATTTTTTATTACTATTATTTATTTTCTTTTTTCCTCTCTCTCCCTCCACGTATTCCATTTCTTAAATTGGCAGCGCGGGTCCAAGCCTGTAGTCCCAAATCGGATATCTCTGCAGCTGATAACGAGCAAAAGAGAAGCCAGGCAACAGCCATATTAAAGAAGAAAACAATCAACTCTGAGGTAGATATTTTACTTTGTCCGGTCTAATCACATTGGGAGATGATTATGCTTTTGATCTGTTAACCATGTTTTACTACAGTGGTAGAGAAGTAGGGGGAGGGGAAAGGGGTGGGGAAACAAGATTGGATTTGTTGTTTTCTTTTGCCCTAGGAAAGGTAAAGAAAGACTATAGTTGTCGTCAGTGGGAGCGGAAAAGTTGGGGAATCGCCATGGTCTTTGAATTAGCGATGTTTCTACATCACAACCGACCCGCGCTTTGGCGCAGCCGGAGAATCTGTAAGACCGACTCAGGGACTTTTCTTCCTTATTTACTGCTTACCTCGCTCAACTTCCCCCACCAAAGGGGACCAGGAACCACGAGTCAGGCATTCTTAAGAGCGTGGGTTGCTACCCACAATTTCAAGGGCTTGTTGTGTCAACTTGCTACAACTTTGGAGAAGTTGGAATCCGGCAGCGCCTTCCACCCTTGAGTAAAATACCGGCTGCAGCCACTAAGTTAGCTCAGCCCTTTGGTTTGCACTTCTCGTTTTCCAAGAAAGTATTTCTCCTCTCGTGGTGTTGCTAATGTTAGTTTTGGGCTCAGCTGGAGATATCCTCATATTTTCTGTATTTTCATTTCATGTGGTTTGCTTTATTTTTGGTGTGTATTGGTTTTCAATTATTTCTTTTAAAAAAAATTCATTTTAGGGTAAAGGACAATTATTATGCCAGTTCCCAATTCTAAGCGAGGCATTTCCCCCCCTAATTAATGCAGAGACTCTAAAAGAATTTCCCCCGGCCTGGCCAGCCATTGTAATGCATATACGGATTATTCACGTGGTAATGAGCACATTCGCCAGTTCTTGCTCACACATACGAATAAAAGAAACTTTGAATAAAGATCCAAATGATCTTGCTGGGGGGGTGGGGAGGATATTCCCGGAATTTGAGCCAATCAACTATATGGAGTGTATATATTTGAAAAAAAATAGATCTATATTAGAAATATGTATAGGGTTTAGAGTAATTGCACTGCATTAGGCTCCCTTAAAACAAAACAGAACAAAAAAGAGCCCACAGGATCAGACTAAAAAAGCAACAACTTTTTGGCAAAATGCTCAAGTTCAAATATTTTGCTAGAGGGAAGAGAGCAATTTTAGGAAGTTGAACTAGTTTTGAGTGATTGTCACTGTCTGCCTAAAACAAGAGAACTCCCATTTTCCCTCCTATCCCTCCATATCTCCTACCTAAATGAAAGCCAAAATATTTTGCTCGCAAATATAAATTCTTTTGATAAACTGCATTTGAAGAAAATGTCATATATTTTATTGTTTATTTGCTTGGGCTAAATGATTCCCCAAGATGTGTAGTTTCATGACTAGATTAATATTGAACATACAATATTTTAATTATAATATGATTTCCAAGAAGGGGGTAAACCCATAAACTTGCCCAGAGATGGTTATCTCTCAGTGCTGAAGTTAGTTGTTGAAGTGTTCAGTTGCTTCCTTGGGATATTATTCTGTTCACAAAAACCATTCAATTTCCAGTCAAAAGAGTGAATTTAATGTTTTGTTAACCTTATAAATGGAATGGAAATGTGTAGAAGGATGAGATTATAGTTTGTTCCCTCTGCAATTTTTTCTTTCCCCGCACCCCCGCCCCCTACTTTAAATAAAGAGCGTTAAAATATTTTGCTGAGCTGTAGTAGATTAGCAAGGTTTCTTGCCAATACTGGGAAGCTGGTATTACAGACAGTCCCAGGGGAAAATGGCTCACATTAACCACTAAATGAATATTTGACAAGGGCTCATTCGGAGGTATTATTACTATAAACGTGTCCCTACTGGACTTTTCCAGGGTCAAAGAGCAACGCTTCAATTAATTATTTAGTCTGCTAGTAGATTTGGTTGTAATAATAGCTGTACTTATTTCTAGAACCGACACATTCTTACAGTAGGAAATCTCAGGAGAATCTTCTCCATCAGCCATGCCTTGGATTGAAATACACACAGAGCCCTGGCATTCTAAAGCTGACTTTTTCATAAAACCTTTTCCTGGGCTGAGAGTTGGGGGGATTGTAGTTTCTTTTTCTATTTCATTTACTGGTTTTGTTTTAAAAGAAAAAAAAGAAGAACATAATAAGTTACCTTAGATTCTACATCATGTCTGGAAAGGTTTTTTAGGGCCTTGCAGTTTGGGGAGAGAGGGGAGGGGGTTTATTTATAACCTTTGCCTTTTCTAAGTGGAGATGTCACAGGATTTCAAAGACTCAGGCAGGTTCTGAATTTAGAAGGGCACACATTTGCTGTTTGCCAATAAAATTCGGGGTTTTAAAATGGAAGTCTCCATAGGCTGAGTACTCTGAGTTCTAGTAGTCTCAGAGTAAATTGGGGTACAAGATAGTCCCTCCTTCCCTCCCCACCTACTGGTTTGAACATTTCCAGGTGTAGTGGGGTGAGGGGGGGACGGGCAAGTGTTCCATTTCTGCTCTGTCATAAGTTCCTCTGGGGCCCTGGGTAAAATGGTAAGGGAATGATTTTGAGAGTAAGATTCCTTGACAATAATATAAGGTGAATGAATAAGAGATAAGCTGCAAGGGGTGGGGGGACGGGATGCAGTAATTACAAACCCAATTCATTCAGCTTTTCAGAACTTTTGTTGTGGGAGCTCCATTGACGGGTTTTGAGCCGCCAGTTTTCTCACATTAAAAAGAACTGATCAGCGCCTCAGGGGGACAAGAAATACCGCTTAACTGCATAGTGATTGGGTCTTCATTTAGAACCCTTACAAGAAGAAATTTAAACAGTGCCTTTGTGTGCACAGGTTTACTTTTCAACTGCTAACAGTTTATAGCTAACTGCTTTGAGATTGAAGTTTGACTGTGGTTTGATCGCCTGCTTGTTGGTGCTGCTTATTTATTTATTTATTTATTTATTTATTGTAATGAAAAGAGCTTTTTATATCCTACCCCCCTTTATTTCTTGCTCTTGGAGAATTTTGCAAAACAGGTCCTCATATTTTGCTTTATGGAAGGAGTTTCCTTCCCCTTGAGCCTTAGCAGAGACTTGAATTAACACTTCTCCAACACTTTGCACCTCCCCCCTCCCATTATTGCCTTAAAATAATTTGCATCTCACTCTGTTATTATTATTATTATTTTTAATGTTGCCTTTTCTTGCTTTCAGAGCAAAAACTGCTTTGGACAGCTACAAGTGAGGTTGAGGATGAGGATTGATTTATTTCTTTTCTATGCGCCTTTTTTTTCTTTTTTTTTTTTTTTACTAGAGTTGGAAGATGGTTGGGTGGATTTCTTTAGGGACCTCGTCTATGAGGTGGATCCCTTAAAGACAGGAGAAGGGGAAGAAACACTTGAACTTTACTGTGAAAATGTGGATAAAATCCAAAGGGACACAGCCTCTGGAGTTCTAGAGTAAGCAGCTGTGGAAGGAGCTTTCCAAAGACAGAGAAATTGCCCAAACCAGAGAATTTGTTTGGTTTCTCTCATAGTTATTTTCTATTAAAAACTTCCCTGGAAACCTGCTTCTGATATCACCCAGGGAGACTTGTAACTGCTGTTCCTTCTCACAATGCTGGCCAGTTTTACAATTCTTGTTTTCAGTTTTTATGTTTTGCTTCTATAGCCTTCAGGAAATAATGGACTTGACTTTCTTATTCTAACTGTGAGACTTCTCTGGGAGGATGGCTTGCTAAGACAAGGCCAAGATTTCCCATGGCAGAGCTCTCTTTCTGTATGCAGGTCTAGATGGATTTTATTTTATATTTTGGTGTGTAATGGTTATATTTCCGATTCCCTGAGTGGTGTACTCAGTTTCTCTTCAAAAGCAAGTAGAACGTCCTCTCATTTCAGGACGCAAAGATATTTGCTGGTTCTGGGCTTTTGGACTTGAGGTGCTTGCTCTACTTTGCAAAGAAGTGTCAGGTGATTTAAAAGCTTCAAGGAGTCGTTCGTTACATTACCCTCGTCTGCCTGCGTGCACAGAATGAAGTGTGCACTGTTAGGAAAGATTTCGGCGCTTTGAACTATCATTTGCCTTCCTCTCTTGGGTTTCCGTGCCGGGCGCGACGCAGGGCCGGGAGCGCGCGGCCCACCCCCCACCCCCCACCCCCCCGCCTGCCCTGGGGAGCCCGCCGCAGCCCGCGCCGGAGCCGAGGCGCGGGCAGATGGAAGCTGAGGCTGGCAGGCGCCGGCCGGGGACCTGACGTCACCGTGGCCCTAGCCAAGGCCCCCCATGGGGCTCCCTGGGAAGGTGCTGCGTAGGGCTCGAGTTTTCTCCGCCCGGACCCTGCCAAAACGGCCCGATTTCCTCTCTCAGCCCTGGACGGTCCCGTGTCGCGCCAGTCTGGAATGCCTCCGGAGGTGTTTCAGGCCCTTGCTTCTCCAGAGTTCTCTACGTCCTGCACCCCAGCCCTAGCCCTCTCCATGTTGACCTCGTGACCCCAAAGATGGTTCTAGGCCCCAGACTTCCCCAGTCAGAGACTATTCTACTCAAGTTCTGCTTTCCTCTGGCCTCTCACCCCAGGCCTTTACTTTTAAAAGGTTGTTTGTCCTTGTTTGGTGCCAAGGCTCAGCATTAGTAATCGAGCTCTCAGTACTTTCCGAAGCCAGGGGCAGTGGATTGGCGTGGCTGTGGGGAAACTACAGGAGCGATTTGGGCTTCCCGGAATATTGGGCCCCTCTAGGATCAGAGTAGGTAGGAATGGAGGATGCATCCATCTTCCATTTGTAAAATAGGGATAATACATCTTTACCTGGCAGAAGATGAGTACAAAGCCACTGACACAAAATAGGATTCATTGATAGCTATTACTTTTCTTACTGTCCAGCGGAATTAGGTGGTAGGGAAGGCAAGAGATTCCCATTTTGGACTCTAGAGATAATACAGAAATTCGGGTCCCCTTTCTGGCCTTAGGAGGTGAAATTAGCCTTGTTCAGACCACCCTGCTTCCTTTGCCAGTTCTCTTCCTGGCTTAGGGTTCGCCTAGGAAGTTCTCCGGCAAACTTGCCATCCCCGGGCATCTTCTTGAAGGGAAGGAGACCGGCATTCTGGGCAGGAGCCGCCCCCACCCTCAGAAAGCAGAAAAATAATTACTGTATTAAAAGGAGCGGTGAATTCTTCCCAAGGGTTCTTATCGCTGGCGGCCAGGCAAGAAGTGGGACTGCGCCCCCACCCCCATCTCGTGACGTCAGGGTCTGCAGGGCCTCAGGGATGGAATGATTCGTTTGAGTGTTCCAGAAAGGGCAATCCGTACACTGCAGGGCGAGGCCAGTGGAGCCGGTCACCGTTCCCACTACCCAGCCCCAGCTTTTGAGGCTCTTGTCCCCCAGAGCATAAGCAAACACACGACTAGCCAGTTTTAAAAGCATGTAGACAGTCACTCACGCAATATCCATCACCACACCACCCGAGCTCGCAGCAAACGCTTCTAAGTGTGTGTGCCTGTGTAATTTGATTTGCTAACTAGAGTTTGTTGTGAGGTCTGAATGAGTTGGGGGTTTTTGTCGTTTTGTTTTATGCTTCTTTATGCAGATCACACCAAAAGCCTTTACAAAGTACACCGTAGCTTTATTCTATTTGGCCCTATGTAAGTTTCAGCAGTGGGTTAAGAATTGGACTTCCAAGAGTTTTCTGGTTCTATACAGAGCCATAGTTAGGACAGTTGCTTCTGGCTTGCCATTGCTATGCCATTTCCATTTTCTCTGTCCCCTGCCACTCCTAATGATTCGTGTAGCGTTTTATAGTCATTTTAGAAACGAGAAAGTATTGCTGAGAGAACTTCTTGGAAGAAAATGTAGACAAGAGGGAAGACATTTGGTCTGTGGACTCTGTGAAATGGATAGAATTATTAGTTGGTTGAAAGCACCTC